>NC_092820.1:83129952-83729952 GCF_023375885.2 Dermacentor andersoni | reverse complement strand
TTCCCTCTGCTCAAAGCTGGCGCTTTTTTTCTTCTCATTTATGTTCGCTCGTTAACAACCAGCCCGTTTTTATTCATGCAGTCCATGTACATCAGGGTGATGCTCGTCAGCATAGGTAAATAGCTATTTAAATGGCGTTGCTTTTAACTTTTCATGATATAGACTTGGCGCTCTTTGGCCAACGATGCCTTTGCGCCATAAAAACCCCTCAATCAGCTCTTCATGATATTGCAAATTTATTGGTGCGACACGCAACCGGTTTCCCGTTGGCGCGGCATGCGAGGCGTTCGCATTCCAAGCTACCGGCTTTCCGCATTTCTTGTCAGTGTTCTGCAGTTTAAAATGATGCACTTCGACTTAAGGATACCATCCCCTGCACAGACGTCTAGCATTACCGGTCGCGCATGTTGGCCATATAGAAAACACCGCGCTCAATAAAAGTGGTGCAATTTATGGTTAAACCTTTAAAACTAGAATGCGAGCCACTTATGGCACAAGGATTCCGCATGCGGTGAGCATACTGATAATCGTGACATCACAAAATTTTAATATCGTGTTTTTTTTTTATTATTTTGCTTTGAAATGTCCTTCGCGACCTTCATTATTAGCACCAGGAAAACACAATGTCATTCAATACAGCGTGCTCTGTTATTATAGTGGATACCTTGTTTTTTCGGTTGCATTGATTTGTTTGTCTTGATTAATTTGGGTACGTGACTTAAATGTGTTCTTATCAATGAATACAATGAAAACTCACTATCTACATTCAGTAAGATTTTTTGTATTACTATAGTCCCAGTGTCATGATTTTTTTGCTTGTAGCTATTTCTTACAAAATTTATTGATCAATGACCTTAGTTCCGTCCTAGTACTGTTGTGTTACTCTATGGTGTGTAATTATTTCAATAAATTCAGGGACAGAGGTTTCATAGTTGAGGGCATGGAAATGGAGAAAAATCCGCGTTTACTCTTGGCAGCAGCACAAATAAAGTCACCGATAAAAAACATTAGACGTGCTAAGGGGCACAACCACTTAATTTTTCATCAAGGTCTGTTACCGAAACCGCAACCTACACCATGCTTAAAATTTACCGCCTTCAATTGGTATGACCAGTGATTTTGTGAGTGGTTCTTGGTTTAGTATATGACACGCAGTGTCAAAGTAACCAGGTCGTTGAAAATATTGTGCCCTTAGTATCCTCGTAACGGTTCATATTCTTTATGGGCATTTTTCAGTCGCTTTATCAAGCAAACGACTGATGAAATTTACTGGCTCTTGCTCGTTCTGTGTATCAAGAAGAAAGTGATTCTTACCAAAGTTTAGGAAAATCGGCTGCAGGATAAACGCCCTTTATTTTATTTTACGAATGAGCGTAGAGCTACAGACGGCATTCCCCTTCTGCTTTAGCATTCCTTAGCCAACTGGAATATGCCGCCGCCATCTAGAACCCTCATCAAACATATATCATCAATGCACTCGAGTCAGTTCAGAACCGTGCGACTAGATTCATCCATTCTACATATTCATATAACATTAGCATTTAGCACTTAAAGGCACAATCTAGCTTGGCATCTCTTGCTTTTCGTCGTCGCATCGCCACGCTCTCTCTTTATCACAAATTTTTTTACAGCTCACAAAGCCGCCCGCCTTACGTCACGCCATCATCTTCACGCATGTCACAGCGCACCAGCCATGAACTCCAAGTTTCTCGTCCTCGAACACGAACTGTCATTTTCAATCATCATTTTTTCCTCGAGCTGCCAAGGACTGGAACGACCTAACCATTAATGTCGCTGTCATCACCATGTCATTCACAATTTCTAGAAACTGTTGAAACTTGTACTTCAATGTAACACCTGCCTTTTCTTGTGTTCACATGTTAACCACCCCTTATGTAATACCCCGAATGGGGTCTTTAATGTAACAAAATGAAATTAAATGAAATTTTTTCCCGAAGAAAAACTACTTCGCGCTTTTGTTCTTCAACGTTTACAATGAAGTGGTCTGGCGTATTAGCTGTAAGTTATTCTGGTACTTCTATATCATTCTGGGGCAAGCATTTGTATTTCATTCCTTTGTTCAATATTGCGAAGCTTACTTTTAAGAGGAAGCATGCTAGGTCGCTCGTAGTACGTGGCGGAAAACAGAGCGCACTTCTTGTCGATGCTTTCGTACAGCATTATCTCCGAGCTGTTCCAGGATCCGGTTATCGCAAGGTCTGCGTGAGCAAGAAAACGTTTATTCAATGACACCAACCTCATTTCTTCTTGCAGAGTGCAAGAACTGGGTATTTCTCTGCTTTCAACATAGCACTTGCTTTACAGCAAAGGTCTTGGCGCAACTAGAAGCTATCGAAAACATTACGTGCCGGATTTCACAGCGTCGTAAAAGAACTGGGCCCTCCGTGTATTTCATATTTGGACATAGTGTGGTGCATGTTGTCAGCAACTTGCATGCTCAACGAAAACTCCTAAACGCTCGTGTTCAGCCTGTTTAGTTCTGGTAACTGAAACAGATGCACGCACAGTTTCCTCACTGCCCTACTGGAACCAAGAGTGCCATCTATTTCATGTTTAAATAGAATGGGGGACAAGTTCTGGGCGATATTCGCCGACAGTTGGAACTGTGTAAGTTTTTAATTACCTTGGAAATAATTACTGAAAATTCAGATTTATTTTCCCTTTATGAATTATGAAGCAGGTTCCTCCGCTATTCTGTGCGAACTAAAGAAAGAGCGCTATTTATATTTGTAATGGGGGCAGTGTTGCGAGTTATGTGCAAAATTTGTCAGCTCACGGTAATCACAGCCTTTCTCGCCAATTATTTGTGCAATCAATCCACATTAAAAGCGCAATTTTAAACTACCGAGAATTTTTTCCCAACATAGCGAACAGACTCAGCGTGTCACAATTTCGACATAGATGAAGAGCTGAAATTTTCTCACCTCGATCGTGGGAAAGGTTTCAAGAATGTCAGGTAATTGCAGGCCTTCAAAAAATAATGCGTACTGAAGCGCTTCAAATCGTTGCATAGCAGTTATCCGTACCTTTTTGGTGTGTTCACAAAACAGTTCGTCACCTTTTGTTTAAATTTTACGGCAATGGAAGAGAAAGGAGCCTTTATGTGGGGAGAAAATTAGGTATGTCTCTCCGAATTATGAGCTTTACAAGTAATTACTGGATACTCGTAATCTTTTTATTTTTGTCCGTTATACCAGGTTCTCGTGGTGACCTCGGTGAGTTAAACGAGCAACGTTTTTACTGTATTTTGGAATTATGGACCTGTTTATGGATGGGTGCAGGCTGTCTAAAGTGACTGACATGATTACCAAAACTGAGTTAAATTATTTACGTTAGCGCTGCAGATCGTTTCAGGGACGAGGGCGTGAAACGGTCATATTTTCTCATTCCATCCCATAGTCGGGCAATCAGCCTTCAATCACAACAATCTTACTTTTTACTTGCGCGCGTTTTGAAATTTAACATGTGTTTAAATTGTTCTTTAGGCCACCGCTAATCTGGCGATAGGTTATGGGCTCGTTGCTATTCACCCTCGCTACATTGTTTTGAATTTTCTCGCTCAGAATTATATCCGACACCAAAATAGCAACTGGTGTCGCTTTATGCCTTAAGACCGGCTTCCCAGAGAAACGCTTTTTACAAGCGTTCAAAAATTCACTGCGATGGTCTGGAAAAACTCAAACTACCCCTCCGAGGTCAAACCTTGCCTAATACGAATAGTGGCTGATGTATTTCCGAAGGTTGGTATATGAAGGTTTATTGCGACCTCAAAAATAATTGAAGCGCTCAGCAGTGTTTACGGCCAAAATACCTAATATTTACAAGCATCCTACAAGAACTATACGTTACACGAAGTTCACTACAGATAAAAAATGAGGACGTGAAAGGGGTAATAGTTGGTAAAATGATAACGTTTGTTGCTAAATATGCGCTTGGTAATTAGTTACTAAATACTTGAATTCTTCCTATGTTCAGTCGTTATGCAAAGCCTACGAGGCGCTTGCTCCGCGACCCCGGATGAGCTGCTGGGGCAGAGACGTCACATTCTGTTCAAATACGGGCGTAACATTGTTTATGTTCGCACAAAGTTTGCAGTGTTAACATAACCCAATTACGAGAGCACAAAAGCGTTGTACGCATGCTTTGTGCGCTTCATGAGAGCAGAATATATATGGCGCAGAGTTCTCACTATATGGAGTACATGTTATCTGCCAGGTGCTGGCAACGCTGTAGTATATGTGGCCTATTAGAGGCAGGTGAAATTGATATTGCAACTGCTCTAAATATTCACTTCACATAGGGCGGTGATTGTGAAGCTTCGCACGACCCTCCATTTTTTTGTTCTTTAACAAATCCGGCTATGAATTAAAGCAATCATGCTACAAACTTTTGTTAACATAAACATTTGTTTGTTGCTAGATGAATATCAAAAGTGCGAAAGGTACTTACGGCGTGAGCTCGGACGCGCGAGCGATACTTCCATGGCGTTGTATGTGTTTCCTGCCGTAGGCTTCTTGGTAACTTTTCCAAGGAGGTCCTTGCTTTGTAAGCTATGCAAATAAGAAAATATACCAGTTTATGAAAATGTCTTTAAAAAGCATGGATTCCGTACCTGAAATGTTCCTTTTGAATGAGCCTCATAAAGGAAGTAAAAGTCTCATTTGTCTCTTGAACGACGTCGAGCATGCAGGGGTATTGCGATCCGCTTAATCCTAATATCCAAATGTGCTCGCCAGCTGCATAGAACTGAAACAAAAATCAGCATGTTTCTTAACATGGTAGGCTTCTTCAACTTGTAGTGGAGGACGCCGACTGAGCGGACTCATGCCAGTAATTGGGAAATTTCTCGCTCGAGTGAACATGAAGACTGCTACAGCAAGATGGATGAAAATTTCATCTGCGGGTTGACCTCAAAATAATGCTATGTGTATTGCACAACACCGTAGGGCATGCATTAAAAAAACCTCCGGTAGTTCACCCTCTTTCGGTTATCTTTGATTCCGGTTCGATCACCTCATGTAGTAGCACTTGACTGGAGGTCGCGGGCTCCATTTACAAATAATACAGGTATATCTACAGGTACATTAAGAATACCAACTTTCAAATTCTCTATATTCAGTACAGCCACCTGGAATGAGTCTACGGTGTACAAGGAAACAGTTGTGCAGCCTCTCAAATATTCCGCGCTCAACTGAGCTCTCTGGTGTTGTAAGAACTTTTTGGTGGACTATTCAATTGTTCTCACTGTTATGCTTACTTTATAAGTTCGACTTTTAAACCTTTAATTACCGAACACGGTTCCCCGTGAAGAAATACTAGAAGACTCGTTGCCTTTTATATTTAGCTATAGGCAGTACATTTGCACCAGAAAACTTGCGTTATATATCAACAACTGCTTATATAGAGGGTGTCCCAGCTAACTTTAGCCAGAGTTTAAAAATATGCGACTGCCATGTAGCTGGACAGAAACGAGGTAATGTTGTTTGTGCTGGTCTTTGTGCTTCAAACTGAGGACAGTGGCACAATAGGTGGTCAATTCTCTCCTCGTAGCCACAGACATCACATGCAGTACTGTCAGCCATTCCAATGAGTGCTGAATAAGCTTTCGTGAAGGCAACTCCCAACCACAACCGACACAGAAGAGACGCTTCGCGCCGGTGCAGTTCGGCCGGAGGTATGAGTTGCAGTGAAAGGTTGTGCAGACTGTGCAGTCGGGTGCACCTTGCATGTGTGGTGATCCACTTAGCAAACGAGTATGCGTGCTAGAACGCAAAGCTGTCTCACAACGTCTCCACTTCAGATAGGAATGGGTATGCAGTGGTCATCTTGGTTTGACGTGCTAGCTGCCTTGTCCGTGTCATCATTTCCTGTGATACCGCAATGGCGTGGTATTCATTGAAAAGTCATATCATGGCCTTTTTCTCACAAGTGGTGAATGGGTTCCACGATTTCGCATGGCAATTGATCGTGAGTTCCACCTCGGAGAAATGACTGGGGACATTGTAAAGCCGGCCTTGAATCGCAAAAGGCTGCCCATTTTTGAGGAGTCTCTGTGTTGATCACATGGAGCACTCTCGCGGCTCTGCAGCTGTAGACATACTGTTATGGGAAGTCTGGAGCCGTTAGGTTAGTCTTCTTCTTTTTGTGACTACAGCGCGAACGAAACTGGTTGATGTAGTTGAGCCATCAGTATAGACGTGTATGAAGTCGCTGTATTTCTCGTACAAGAGGAGCAACGTAAGTTGCTTGAGCACTGATGACAGCTAGTCCGACTTTTTCTGAAGTCTTGGGATTGTGAGGTTTACTTGAGTACGGCTCAAGCAGCATGGAGGAATCGAAAGTCTTCCAGCAGGTACGCATCCGGAAGTAAGAGAGGCATGGTGTGTCAAGGCAGTTGTACTGAATGTCCTGTGGGTCCTCTCTCCATGGAGACTTGCGACGTAGTAGATGGGGGTCTGGGCGAAGTGTCTTATGTGCACACGCATTGTTTCAATGCTAATGTGCGTTATGATAGTGTAATCTTCGGCAATTGCAATAACTTCTGCCGTTCACGCATTCAGCCATCTTGTGATGGCTGCCGTTCAGCCATCTTTGTTATGCGAGTTTGTCCACGCGACAATGAATTTTCTTTTCAGTTCGTCTGGCCAACTTCAAGTCATGTACCGACTTCGTGCGCCTATATCATCGCTCTGCACGGCGACATGTTGCAGCAAGCTTCTCTAATGCAATGTCGTATTCTGTACGTGCAGATGTTCTCGAAAGCGAATGCGTGGCAGCCTCTTGGGCGACCTTTATAGTATGCTCTAGGCTACAGGATGCGCCCTCACGACAGCCGTCTTCCACAATTGATTTGAACATGAGCCAATCGATAGATTGGGTGACGCCGGGTAACTTGGAGCCCTTCAGCCCTTCAATCCTAAGATAAGAGGGGAGGTGGTCATTTGCCCGCGTTTCAATATCAGGACACCACCTGACGTTTTTGGTGAAGGAGCTTGAAACAAAGGTGAGGTCCTGGAAGCTACTGTAGACAGTTCTCTGCAGAAAGGTGGGGCTAAATCATTTAACAAACACAGCTCTTGTTCGGAGGCCAGTAACACTAATCTTCTGCCCCTCCAGTTTATCGGAGCGCTTTTCATGAGATGGTGGCGGGTCATCACCAAAGGATTCGGAGTCAATGTCGTGATTTGTAGTAACCACTCGCAGTCCCGCCCAACGTTACTAGATTAGGTTCCGTTTTCTAACTTCTGTCAATGCGTGGACCCTCCATCGATTCTCGCATTTCGTGGCGCTGCTGTCGCTCTTCGCTCGGTCAGGACGGCGGAGCCGGCGAGCGAAGTACTGTCCGCGTCTGTTCCCGTGATTTGGTGGCGTCTATACATGAGTGTTTTGCTGCAGTCTAGGTGTTTTTAATATCCTATCCATGTCAACAGGGTCGAGAAGCATCTACGGGAGCGCGAAAGTTATGGGAGGTCACGTGATATCCTTCGCCACTTGCTGTGAGGCTCGCTATGTGGGCACCATCGCATAGATTTTTCTATTCCAGTTCATTTGATATCCATGTCGAGAGGGTTGGTAATTACCCACAGTCTTGCTAAAGTTACGTGATGTCCCGTGACTCTTTTCCACGTAGTCTAAAGTACGCGAAGTGCACACCTTTGCAAACCTTGTTCGAAGTGCGATCGTGTAAAACCCATGTCAGTATGGTTAGGAATCATGCATGGGCTAGCGAAAGCTAGGTGAGGTCACGTGACACCCATTCCCACGTGATTTGATGTCAAATACGTGTATACTAACACGTAGCTTTTGTTTTTTCCGATCGTTTTATGTCCATGTCTGGATGGTTGGTAATTGCCCACGGTCTGGCTAAAGTTACGTGATGTCACGTGACTCTTTTCCACGTGGTCTGAAGTAAGCGAAGTGCGTACCATCGCAAACCTTGTTCGAAACCCAATCGTTTGATATCCATGTCAGTATGGTTGGCAATTACGCATGGTCTAGGTAAAGTTGCGAGATGTCATGTGGCCCTTTTCCACTTGGTCTTAAGTACGCGAAGTGCGTACCGTCGCAAACCTTGTCCGAAGCCCGATCGTTTGATAGTCACGTCAGTATGGTTGGGAATCACGCATGGGCTAGCGAATGATATGTGAGGTCACGTGACACCCTTTCCCAAGTGATTTGACGTTAACTACGTGTACAGCATCGCAATGTTTTGATTCACCCTTTCGTTTGATCTCCATGTCGGCGTGGTTGGTAAATTACCTATGGTCTGGCTAAAGTTGCGCAACGTCACGTGAGTCTTTTCCACGTGGTCTGAAGTACGCCAAGTGCGTACCATCGCAGATCTTGTTCGAAGCTCGATGACTTGATATCCATGCCAGTATAGCTGGGAATCACGGATGGGCTAGCGAAATATAAGAGGTTCGTGACACCCTTTCCCAGGTGGTTTGACTTTCAGTACGTGTGTACCATCGCATAGCTTATGATTCTCCCGTTCGCCTGATATCCATGTCGGCAGGGTTGGTAATTACCCATGGTCTGGCTAAACTTACGTGATGTCACGTGACTCTTCTTCACGTGGTCTGAAGTACGCGGAGTGCGTACCATCACAGACCTTGTTCGAAGCCGCATTGCTTGTTATGCACGTCAGTATGATTGGGAATTACGCATGGGCCAGCGAAATATACGTGAGGTTACGGGACAGCGTCTCTCACGGGATCTGACGTTTGCTACGTGCGTACCATCGCAAAGCTCTTGTGATTCCCGTTCGTTTCCAACCCATCTCAATGTGTTTGTGAATCACATGTGGGCTTCCGAAAGTTACGCAAGCTCACGTGACATCCTTTACCACGTGGTCTAGCGTATTCTACGTAGGTATCTTGAAAATAAATTATGGGGTTTTACGTGTCAAAACCACTTTCTGATTATGAGGCACGCCGTAGTGGACGACTCCGGAAATTTCGACAACCTGGGGTTCTTTAACGTGAACCTAAATCGAAGTACACGAGTGTTTTTGCATTTCGCCCCCATCGAAATGCGGCCGCCGTGGCTGGGATTCGATCTCGCGACCTCGTTCTCAGCTAGGTATCAGGACAGAGTTCCTTCGAAGCTCACTGTTAGGGACATAGGAGAGCTGGTGGACAAGCACTCCTTCATTATTGCAACACATATGATAGAGTGCAGCTGTGGCAGTATGCGAAGGTGTTAATATATAAGCCAAATTAGGTTCTCTGAGTTAACATGTTAATATATTGATGTCATTCGATTGTGGTCGAGCAGGCAAAAAATACTAAACAAAGAAAAGTAATCTTAATTTACACTTAAGAAGTTGTGCAAGCAAATGAATTAAGCTGTTAACGCCAGAAATCGGACATTTTATATGTGTTCTACAGCTTTACAGTTAAGTGGTATCCCTGTAATTTCTCTGTAAAACCTGCAGCAAGATTCAGCATTCAAGGAGGCTGGCATGGTACTGTGGTCTGCTTGCTGCGAAGTTAAAATTAAAATTAAATAATGGGGTTTTACGTGCCAAAACCACTTTCTCATTATGAGGCACGCCGTAGTGGAGGACTCCGGAAATTTCGACCACCGGGGGTTGTTTAACGTGAACCTAAATCTAAGTACACGAGTGTTTTTGCATTTCGCCCCCATCGAAATGCGGCCGCCGTGGCTGGGATTCGATCTCGCGACCTCGTGCTGAGCTAGGTATCAGGACAGAGTTCCTTCGAAGCTCGATCGTTTGATATCCATGTCAATATGGTTGAGAATGAGGAATATGCTGGCGGATGTTACGTGAGATACGTGATCCTCCACGTAATCTCAGATGCGTTACATGGGTAAAATCGCACAGATTGTTCAAAGCTCATTCATTTGATATCCATGTCAACGGGCCTTGTAGAAAATAAACTGATGAGAGGTCACGTGACGCTCTTTTCAGCCTGTTGTTACCAGCTTTAGAAATCAACGGTTTGTTGCTGGATGTCCCTTAGCTTCAATGCATGTTAGCAAAGCCATCAAATAGCTACATTTTACGTGACCTGTTCATGGCAGTAATGTCGATAAGAGTGCATTATTTCGATCATGTATCACGGTGGAAATGCATTTTTGAAGTCACATGACAACGCTCCTCAAGAAAGCTGTTGGGTTATGTTTGGTCGGCGCAAAATTATAGCATTTCCTCATAATTTTGAACATCCTAGAACAATTCCGCTAATGCATCTTTGGGATAATATAGTTTGGTGCTGAGATTAAATGTGGGGCAGCTGAATTAAATTCACAGGTGCTTGCACTAGAATAGCTGGCGCTTGGATTATTCTAGTAATCTAGTAGCTTCGAATATCCAGCTAACCGGTTGTTTAAACCGGAGATCCTCAGTATTCGTTTCTGAAAATCTGGGTAACCCGATAACCGCTGGTTTGACGTATATTTGCAAGCACTATATATATATATATATATATATATATATATATATATATATATATATATATATATATTTGATGCATACAAATTCATTATGAAACTACATCAAGTCTAGTGGGGCCTCAAAGCAAGGCATTACTTCCTATTACTAGATTTGCCCGATGCTAATAGATGTTACATATAAGAATACGAAATTGAGAACTAGTGAAATTTCAGCGATGATATCACGCCCTTAATGTCCTTTAATCTTATAAACGGCCATATTGTTCCGTTAGGAGGTCATGAACTTACGACCCATATTAAGTAAACGGCCAGGAAATCAACAAAAAGCACTAACCGTTGCAATATCAACGTCTGTTTTTGCTGCCTTTTCTTCGCCTGGTTCTTCTTGGTGGTTTTCTTGGGCATTTGTTCCAGAGGAAGCTTGTGGTGTTCCTTCCGGTATGTCTTCCGGCAGCTCTTCAGGTTTCTCTGCCGGTTGGCATTGCTTTTCGCGCTTGCTCTTTTCGCCGTTTCCTTCTCCGCTCTCATCAGCACTAATTAACGTGGCTGCTAATATCACGGTCACGATGATAACCGCAATGGTTCTCGACGCCATCACCTACCTCCTGAATTCACAAAGGACTGAGTCTTAGTCCTCTAGTGTACTCATATACGAAGGATGCTGGGCTGATATTGTTGACTTCCCAGAACATGTCTTCCATCATCGAGGAGATGAACGTCTTCTACTTTTTTTTCTTTTCAGCTATTTAGAAGATTGGGCACGACTCGCACGGTTAAACTGCGTGTTCTTTTCGCTTGACGCATTGGCTCACTCATGACTTTAACATACACGTGCATTTCTGCTGCACATACGTGTTCATCACAGCGCATTTTTTATTCTGCGGTCCTCTGTCCCGTTCTCTGGTTATCCCAACAAATCCTTGGCGCCAAGGTTTAATGAAATGATGTACAATAAGATTCATCCTCGGCGAATAACCATCCTGATGGCATCATGCATAAAGAACTAACCATACTACTCAC
Source organism: Dermacentor andersoni (assembly GCF_023375885.2). Taxonomy (NCBI): domain Eukaryota; kingdom Metazoa; phylum Arthropoda; class Arachnida; order Ixodida; family Ixodidae; genus Dermacentor; species Dermacentor andersoni. The sequence continues at coordinate 83,718,492 of NC_092820.1, read as the reverse complement.
AATTGCCTGCTAATCCACTCATTAGAATGCTCGTAGATGCCCAAGTGCGCCGTAAACACTTCCGCTGACCAGACGTCAAACACGCGCGGTAGCGCAAACATGTCTATGCCGTGGTTAGGAATCTGTTCAGTAGTTCTCGCGTCCGAACACGGACGCGAACAGCAATGCGTGAGAATGCAATTGGCGGCGGATTAGTGCTGACTCCATCGCCGGAGAGCGTATTGGTAAACAAACCAGACCCGTAATCATTTGAACTTCAAGTGCTCTTCGCTAGCAAATTTTACCCCACGAAGTTATATTTTAAATGGCATTATTTCCGGATGACATGAGCCACTCTTTTGCTGTTGCTTGCATGGTTAATCCACCACAACGCTATCAGTACGAAGGACGCTTCAACAATCGCTATGGTGAGCGACATAGGATATGAATGATAACCAGGCGCGGTGATAAAGCTACTCTGAGTAACCTTCAAATTAGAGATAAAAGTAAAGTGGTGGACATAAGACGAAAGTCAGGTACACTAGAGACGCAGGTGAACAGAAGTGCTCAACGGGGCCTTAAACTATCACACAGGCGCAAAAGAATAGATCCAGTAAAAGTCACATAGCGCCCTGATGCTACATACCCTGTGCCAGACCACCTGCTTGCGCGACACAACACCAATATCTATATATTGCATCAAACCAATTATTTTTATCAACTTTTTCTCAAGTTTTGTAAATAGCCCGATCACCTAATAAACCAGATAATGTTAACCGTAGTTGAAATACACTTTTCAGCTACCACTAACCTAAAAGTTTTTATAACGGTCGAAACATCCTTTCACGTGTGCTGTTCTTTTTACGTTTACGCTGAATAAACAAACCTTAGGCACATACAGTAGACGTTCCTATAGCTTTATCGTGACTTGTGCCATGGCACTCGCAGTCTGTCAAAAGGTAAATATTCTTGTATAAAAATGTTCTTTCTCTACCCTGACTTAGGCTTCCTTACCCAAATGATATTAAAGTATATGACGTGATGTCCGTAAATTATTCAAGAAAGGAGGGCCGCCTATCTGCCACTATCGGTCGTAATCACCAACAGTCATCAGTCCAAATAATTATGTGACCATACAAGTGCACAGTAATGAATTGCGTTGGTTTCTGTTTCCTACGTCTAATATCGTAACACACAGAGAGGTGAGACGACACAGTTCTAAGCTACAGTGCCTCAAAAGTATCTGATGACTTGCGTAGACTGGAAACCAAGAAATGCAAACTACGGAGAAGTAGAAGGTTCACCGACTTGAAGTGCATTGCTCCGACGGGAACGCTCTCGCAGAGTGAGACTATTTGCTTTGCGAACCTCGATTTTTGAAAACCAGCGGCCATGTTTTCCTTCTTTCCTCTAAATACAAACCTATTTTGCTTTGAGCACTTCAGTGTTTTCCTTGCGTCGCCAAAAACCACTCCTCGCCAAATAGTCTACACGCACAACCTTTTTCAAAAGTATGTGGCCTCGTGTCGATTGCATTTAACACGGCGATGGCACTACGTATTGTCACGGAGGCTGTCGTCGAACGTGGGCGATTTATCCGTAAAAACTTTGTACGGCACTCAAATTCAATATGCATCACCAAACGTTGTAGCACGAGCCCGCACTTGCGAAGCTTATTGAATGCCACGGAGGCGCTTCTTACGTAAATCTGCCTTAGTGAACAAAAAATATACATTGACAAAGAATATACTACTGAGTGGGCACAAATTCAGCGAACAGCGGGAGAACCTTCAATATGACGCCTGTTTCAGCAAACGACAAGCCAGGTTTCCTAAATCTACAAGTGAGGGTGGGGTTGTTTGAGAGAGTGAAAGTAATGGGGGCGAGCAAGAGACAAAATATCGGACGACGAAATACATTATTTGAATGTTTCGAACACAAATGCGACTCGTGCAATTCACAGCCCGGTGAGAGTTTGAAAACCCAAATGTCCCGAGGCACCGTTCCTCACAGCATTCTCCGACACTCTTGACGATGGAAATTTTCAACGCCACATGCTGCCGTCAAGGCACGGCTGCAACAAAATGAGAAAACGTGTGTTCAGTGCCAAAGATTCGCGAATCGAACTTTAATCAATGTATCCACGTCTTTCACCAACAAGCATGTCTATGTCTAAACCACAATGTCTATGTCTCATGAGATTAAGCAAGTCGTATGTTCTCCAGCAAGGTCAGTTTTCACATCATATTCTGTTCTCGCAGACCTTGCTTAGAAAGTGCGTGTCGATGCGACAGGGAGGAGGCGAAAGTGTGTATTGCTTGCAAATCCTGTGGTGGAGGTCCTGCAGTTGCTATTTGTAGACTCATATAAGCATTCGAGAGACTCTAAAGGTGACAGCAGGGCCTATTGTAGAGGTGCTGCACTGAAATGGTTGCATTTAGAGAGACATTGTACCGTGTATTTGCGACGGAGGTACCCGTGCGAAGTTATTTTTTCACTACGAAAAGCTCCGATGTAGATGTAGGCCTCAGCTGAAAAGCAGTTTGGGAAGAAGGAAAGCTTCTGCGGGAGCCAATGGTTCATTAAAGTGCAACCATTGATTCCAGCCTCAGAGGCTTCGCTTTTTGATTAATAGGTAAGTGCAGTTTGTTGTGTTTCAAACCCTATCGATCAAAGCCACGAAAAAATGTATTACTTCTCAAGTTCTAGGCAGAAAACTTGGGTACCATGGCACTTCAACTTTCAGAAACATTGCATTAGAGCAGCGTAGTAGTCCAGCATAAGACGGATATTAAACTGATTACTAAACACTGCTGCACAGTGGCCCCTAGATGGCAACTGCACTGGTGATAGTTTTAATCACGTCAGAGAGCGCTTGCATTAGCTTTTTGTTTCTCCTCATACTTCTCGACTCTTTTTCCCGGAATAGCAGGGGTGACTTGAAATACATAAATACACAAATAGTGAACTTCAACCGTTACGCTCAGGCGTTCGCTGTTCTTGACGTCAGTGGAGGAATCGGAGTTCTCCTTAACGTCACTCAGACAGCAGGGTTTTGACAAACAGAAAGACAAATTGGATTTCTTCTTAAGGCTTCGACTATATAGAGATAACACCAGGTGCATGAAAAAATCGTCGCGAACTTAAAGTTCAAGTGACGTCTTCACAGCACAGTTTTGAACTCGTTTACTGCTGCAGGAGCACGTTCTCACTACGGCTTCCCACCTCCTTCGGCACAACGTCATGTGCTTAGACGCTAGGGTTGCGGTTGATTTGAAAGGAGTGTGTTGCTGCGTCTTTTTCAAGCCTAAAAATGTAGTTTACATGCAGATTTCGCGTTTTCTACTCTTGCAGTCGCTTCAGTCTACACCGTGGCCATAGCTCTAGCGCAATACGACGAGCGCAGTACAGCGCTGGTAGTAATTACTTTTCATGTGCCATAGAAACACCTGCTCACCAATTCTCATGTCGGAACCCTTACGTGCCCCATCGGCGGCTGTTCTCTCGGCTTTATTAAGATTTGCCGCGATATTTCTCACCCTCCGACTTTTTGCGTTCAGCCTCGCAATGCTCCCAAAAAAGTCCGCGGTTCTTGAAAGTCTTGCAAATAAACTGTTTGCCCAACGCGTTCTCTCACAGGCACGCGCTAATGCACGCCTACAGACAACGACAGCCTCGGCCTAGTCGAAGGCTGCAGCACAAGTGTGCTTTTGTGCAAAAAAAAAAAGATGTGTCCATGCCTTGCATCTGTGTATTTATTTTTGCAGGTTCACAAACTACCGCGTAAGATCGCCTATTCAAGGTAAGTCCTATATAAAGACATGCCTCAACTGTTCCCGATTACTTCTTGTTAGAAGCTAATCAAATCCGTCATCCGAGCTGCATCACTCACACCTTCTACGTAGAAAAGACCGCTATGTAGAAAAGCAAAGACCGCTTGAAATTCGGAGGTCGTAGCCGTCGCCATTTGTACCGACGCAAATTTTAAAGCTCAATAAGCTACGAGCTTTACCCAAAGCATTTAAATCTGTCTCTTGATGAACAGAAAGTCCTGCTCAGCCAGCTCTCTGCTATTGTGCGCAAGCGTCACAGTCGGTGCAGTTTCCCTAGAGGCGTTTGCAGACGCGTGTACTCCTCTTAGTCGTACGTAACGCACGATGTGTCGCAACAGCTTAGGTGTTGCAGCTGTCTGATGTAACTGTTGATTATCGTGCATCTTGTATTACCACGTAGGCGCACTTTGGTGATATCTATGGGATGGCTATTCATAATGTAGGTATTTCTAGATATTTCTTATGGAAAATGCAGCACAGATACAGCCCCGCTTACAGTATTATATTGGCCAGTCGCCGTTTTTCCAGTCACTGTGGCCCATCGGCTAGGGCTTTGCGAAGCCCTAGCCGGTTCAAGCAGGGCACCGGCTGTCGCACTCCGATGGAGACGGGATGAAAAACGGCTGGTGTGCCGTGCATTGTTTCACGCTGCAGAATGCCGGGATGTCAAACTTATTCTTAAAGCTAGCACTACGGCGTCACCCGCCGTGCAGTTTTCTCTACGTTAACCTTTGCAGTTTTGTTGTAGAACGCCCTTCTGCATAATCCGGCTTTCTACAGCTTGGCCGGGTCGGTTAGTAGTGCTACTACTCTTGGGGCGGTTGCCGATAATGTTTTTCAGTGCGCACACCCTCCGGGCTACTCCCCTATTCCTTCACCTTCACCTTCCTCCTGGGAGACTGCGCTAACCAGCTCAGACCCGCAAGAGCAGCGACGGCTTCTATGGGGCCCTGAACTAAGGGCTCCGCCCTGCGAGGAAGTGGCCCAATCTCATGACAAATAAATGTTTTCTCTCTCTCTCTCTCTTTTCGCCTGTTGAGGTTGTGCGACTGATACTGACGAGATGGCGTTACGACGGCACAATAACGTCGATGGTCACCACGGTCATGCTCAGTGAAACGGAATGAAAGGACGGTCCAGACAAACTCACTTTCGAGAACATCAATGTTGTCGCGGAAACTTGGCTCCAGCCTACGAGACAGGTCATACGCAGAAATGCACTTCCGAAGTTAGGGCACGTCTTCTGAACACCACATGTTACTCTAAAAGAAAGCAAGTTACACTTTCTACTTTTTTTTTTTGTGTGTGTGTGTAAAGGCCCTGTGGGGCACGCTCGTAATTCTTTTTAAGAAGGCTACGTTCTGTGTTTCCTCCTGCATGGGCCAATGAGAGTTCCGCAGAATGAATAAACGAATGAGAAAGTAATAAATTGCCCGTAAAAAGAAGCGTTCTAGTGATTTAGTTCTGAATCTTTTTTCGAGGACTTTGGACCTACGCATCGGATATATTGCTACCCTATGTTGTATGTTCTTCAGAGTTGATTATGTTGTACAGCTTTTAGCTTCAATGCATGTACTCATATTTGCGAATATATTTTCGAAGATAATTTGTTTACTTTGCTCGTAGAAACATTGTCTTCTTTGCTGTTAAGTGTTGTTGTTGCCGCGGTGCAATCTTTGTGCTATTGGAAATTTGGTTCGTTGGTAGCTCTAGAAGCTTAGCTTGCATTGTTTGCAGAAGATTTGCGTGTCAGCAAGTCGTAAATTACTCTTTCAAAATGCAGTCACAGTTATGTTGAAATTACCGTGATAAACGTTGTTAAAGCAAATGTGCGGCGCTGTAATAAATAAATTATTATCAATCTACGTCAGCATTCATGGCTCGCACTAAGGGCTCAGCTGCTCATTACATAATAAGGACAAGCTAACTTCACCGTCAGCGATAATATGAGCAGTCAGAAGTCTGACAGTCGATATTCGAATTCCTATTATGTCATTCCGTGTGCTCAGGGATACTTCGTTTCTTAGCATGGCGAATGTTAGGGACGATAACTTAAATTGTTTGTACCCTCCGTCCATCCCTGTATTTCGCGCTTCACTTGCAGTATTTAGCATTCGGATGATGAAGTATTCAATAATAATCAATAATAAGCGCTGGGCTACTTGAAGCAAAAACTGCCAGAAAGGCTGCGAGATTTGCCCCACAATGAACTGTCGACGCTGTGCGCCAAAACATTTCACACCTACCACCAAGCGGGCTCAACCAAAAGAAAAAAAATATTCAGAGCCATTCCTCTCTGTGAAGGTGGATGAGCAGTGGAGCTGTATATGAATATAACGAAACGAAAATAAAACAGCAAAGCAACATAATACAGATATGCACGTCGTTGTGTTTATTTGTATTTGCGTTTATTTCATGACCCCAGCAACTTCGGTTTTACGGTTGCTACAATAGACCGCCATGGGCTCTGTGACGACACTGGAGGTGTTCTGAGAGAACGTTAGGCCTATGCACGACCGAAGGCGCGTCGTGGGGACATTGGTCTTGGCGTAACACCGAAGGTCGAGCCTTTCCAAAAGAAACACCAAGGATCCACTTCCCGTCGGGGCGAGACGCATAGATGTTAAAGTCACCCACAACAGCGATGGCATCGGAGTCCACCGGGACGATCCGCCCAAATTTGTCGATCATAAGGCCTTCGAAGCTCCTGCTCGACGTTCCGAGATCAACGTATACGGTGGCGACAACGATTCTGTCTCCAGCTGTACGGCACACGCGTCGGCACATTCCATTGGCAACGCAGCAAGCCGTCATCCGTCACCGGTGTTGACATATCTGGCCTCAGACGCAGCTGGGACAAGTGCGCTGATGCGATTTCGCCTTATACATGCTTAAGCTATTTTAGCTCTATAGACTCCGCCATCGTTTTTGCCTAAGGCGCATCACGAAATTCTGGGAAGTAGCCTAAGACAGCGCCGCTGTAACAAAATTCGCCTCGCTAATTTCGTCGCTGGCAGTGGCATGCCCGCGAGACGCGTTCGCTAGGCGTCGCGAAGTGCGATCGGCGTCTGACTTCCGTCGGCGCGTTGGGAGCCATCGCAGGTTTTCCTTTTTTTTTCCGTTTCTAGCCGCAGGTATTAAATTGTTACGTCAAATTGGCTGGGAACCAAGAGAAAATAATAGAAATCGCATCATTTTTACTATTTTCTTGGCTTTACGAAATACATTCATTGTGTATGGCAATGTAATTTGGTCAGGCTGTTGGCGGCTACTCTATGATTGAGTGATGTACGTGCGACATGTAAGTTGCGTTGGGCGATGTGTTCGACGACTGCAACGCAAGCAACAAGAAGAGGAAACAAGCAGCGGTCGCAACAAGAGGCGTCTGGTAGCGGAAAAAAATGATAAGGGTGCAAAAACGACAACGGTGAAGGCGCGAGGCTCCACGAAACCGAAATTCGTTAAATTTGGCCTTCGCATATCACTTGTTGTTCTGCCAGGGTAGCCTGACGTACTTTGGGTCACTCTTAAATTTTAAGACATATGCTCAGCAATGCTTCAATACGTAATTCATTGCACAGGCACCAATTGCCACCAAAACATGTCATTTTGCTTACACGCAACCCTCAAAGTGACCCAATTCTTCGCCAGATATGTTCCCTCTGGACACACTGAGAAACTTAGCGTACAATGGGAATATAATCCATTAAGGCATTCACTTAAGAAACTTTAACAAAGGATGTATTCGTACCACGTGTATATTACTTATCACAAATTTGCCATGGCGCGGCCCCTGTACTCGCTAAATGTGCTCTCATTGACATTTGTATTGTAGCTCCAGGGCAAGGAGCTAAATCCTGTAGGGCTCTTAACATAAGTCTCATAACTATCCGGAGCACTTGCAAATGAAACTTCTTGCAACGACCGCAATCAGCGCACGCACTCCGAGATGCGTGCACATCACACACGTTACCTGGTCCTTACGTTCACCAACCACAAACAAGGCGCCATTAGGTTCATCGAGGACACCTGTAAAATCTTACATAACTCATGAGGAAAAACTTAAAGACGAAGGTTCGAAACTTATTGAAAAAGCTTCTGAGCCCGAAACACTAAAATTTCGACACACGCTGCACTCAGGGCGGCCCCGATTACTGCTGAACACGAAAGTTGTGCAATGCAAACTTCTCTCGGAACGGTAGTGCGACACTTTGTACTTCTTGCTTAAAGAATTTACTTATTTTTTTTTCGAAAAGCTGTATTTAACCCACAGGCACGAAACTTGCACGCAAGAAATAGGGCTGCGACCTACTTCCTCTCGTCGGGTTTATTTGGTAGCATTTGCAGTGATGGCCGGGCAACATACGCAAATTCGCAGCTATCACAAAACAAGCAACGAATCATTAGTACCTGAGAGAGTTTATGAGTCAAAAGTTCCCGATTGGTGTCTTTTCTGATAAATGTTATATTTCCGATTGTTGTCCTTAAGTTCTTCGTGGGCGTTTACGTGGATCTGAATGTTTCGGTGGTGAGGTCCGTCAAGTGGTACTTTAACGCTGCTTCTATCTTGCCGACGTCAGCTTCTCTTCTTTTGTAACGAAGAACTGAAAAAATGAGCTTCATTGATCGATTGGCTGCTAGGTTAAATAAATGCCTTAGACTCCTTTGGCACACCGAGACGTCCTTGTCCGCGCCCAATAATTTACCACCACCAGTAATCTAAGCTCGAACACAAAACTACCTTTACAATTTGTTGGGAAGCTATTGAAGTTGTACATTGCTCTCTTTACCACTTCGTGCCAGGCGGCCACACTTTATATCAAGTAAGGTCCGTTGGAGAGCTTGAGTGTTAACAACAATTTATATTAACGATGTGCAAGATACACGCAGCTACGTGACTATTCTTACCAGCGTAGAATTGCATGGCTAAAGGCCACAAAACTGTTTTAGAAAGAAACAGAACAAACTACGAATGAACAGGCGTGTGAGTGCAAAATACGTAACAACCATGCTGTTCACTATTGTTATTAATTCTAAAGCCATTATATTGCCACGGGGCAGAATCAGTGAATCGTAGGTGTATTTGCAAGCATATATAAGTCGCAGCAACACTGCGTGCGCAATATGGCTGCCCGAACCAACCGCACGCTCTTGTCGACAAACCATTGTCTTTTTTTCATAGTCATACTATGACTACGTCCCACTGCTCCGTAACAATATGTAAGGGCCCGCATAAATAAAGTACAGAAACTGCCCAAGAAGAAAGCGCGATGACAGCTTACTTCGAAATTTTTTTTTTAAATCGTCATTTCTCAACTTCTGTGCGCTAAAAACTTAAGCACGTCGCTATTTAATTCACAGCAGCATAGCTGTACTCCCCTGAAGTGGTATTAAGCTGATGATCAAATGGAGCTGCCTCAGTTGCTGCCTGACAGCAACTGCTTTGGTGATAAATTTCCTGATCTCAGAGAGAGCTTGCATTGATTTTGTTGTTGTTGTTGTTGTTGTTGTTGTTGTTGTTGTCGTTGTTGTTGTTGTTGTTGTTTCCCATCATAGTTCATAAGTTATTTCGCAGAAATTGCAGGAGGAATTCCAGTAAAATAGATGTAGTCCCAATAACATGAGCCTGAGACGTGACGCTTGCGTGTCGGCTGCTTTTAACATCAGGAGATGAATTCTGTTTAACCACATGCTGAGGCCTCGTTTCTCAGGACTGGAGAGGAACAAGTAATTTCTCTGTAAGGCTGTAGTGACAGAGCAGATGCCAACACCGCCGTAGCTCTAATCGAGCATTTTTTCCCTCTTTATACTGAGTGCTCACGAGCAGCTTCACTCGCCTTCCGCTTCGGCATCGCCTTCCTGGTTGTCCTGTGCGATGCATGGTGTTTCCTGCAACAGCTTTGCCGCGGTGGACTCAACAAACACTTCAAGTTCACAGAGCTAACACAGCGTGCATGACAAAAATAGGTTCGAACTACAATGTACTGTAACTCTGAACACATTCGCCGAGTACATCCTTGTCAGACTACCCGCAAACAAATGAACGGATTTTCTTTAGTCCAAATTGACGGGCTCTACGAAAGGTGCCCGCAGTTCTACGGGCGAACCAGTATGCTTTCTTTTTTGGGGCTGTCCAAAAGATTTATGCTTTGAGCAGCATAACGTTGCTTTGTAGTAAGTATAATTTACTTTGTGGCATTGCATAATACAATGATAAAACGCGGTATCATCATATAGGAAGCCAACCTTGAAGTACATATGACGCGCCGGTAGCGGCACACGTGGAGCGATGAAAATGACTTAAAATATAGCGTTACCTAGCACCATTTTAGATATGATGTGTGTTTGCGTGAGTTCATGCTTATGTCGCTGGTGACGACGCAGGTGCTCTGGTAAAACTTTGGCTTCTGACCTGCGAGGTTTCAGCATAGGAAATTTCTCCTCTACATTCGTATGTTAACGCAATTTTTCAGTGCTGCAGATATAGCTCGAAAGTATTCAGTGAACAGTGTGAGCCAAAACGTCTGAGGCGCTGTCATTGGATATCAATGCTGATGACGCAACGGGTGTTTTGATCGTTTTCTATCAACTGACTTCGCAACCTTTGCCAACTGTTTATCAAAACGTTGTCAAGACGTTTTCAAGACATTCTGAGCTGTTTTCCATCAGCTGTCTTATCGGATTGTCCAGTGTCTAATTGTGCCATAGTTAGGGCTGATCATCATTGTTAGGTAGGCACCGTTTCTTCCATTGACGCTATGTTGAAGATCACAACGAATAATAGGTGCCTACCGAGACATCACTAAATTCTAAAAAAAATGGAGGACACCTAAGTACTTCTTACGAGTTGTGAATGCGAAAGCATTACTGTTCACTTGAACGCCAATCAGCGGTGCTTCTAGTTATGAACTCCTCATGGGCAAGCCAGCGCGTCGAGGAGCTTGGAAAGTTTTGATTTGACCTTTCCGAGGCGCCGTTATACCGCAGGTGAGAGCTCGCGCTTACAAGAAACGCGCCGAAATGCAGCCAAACAGGGCGCAGTGGTGATGCCCTCTCCCCCACACAACAAATGACGCGCTGGCGCTCCGTTTCGCCCGCTCTGCCGTGACGTCACAGCAAATAAAAACTCCGCCGGGGCACGCTCCGGAGATGGTGTCGCACCCAATGGAAATTTAGGCTCCAACGAACGCCGGACACTGGCTTTTTCGCTCAATGAATTATCTGACGCTTTTTCATCAACACTTTACACGACGTAATGCTCGTCTGCTCTGTATTGCCTATTATGGCCTTCAATGTACATGCACGGACGCCAACCACTTTTAGACTTCGTGTGTAGTGCGAAACTTTGCACTAATTACCAGGAGCTGAAGTTGCATGATACCGCAGTTAGCATGTCCTGCTCCTAAGGGCACGTTATGTCTGCATTGTCAGTTGAAATTCTTGTGGCAGTCCTATTTAATTTTCTTCTGAATGGCCCTTGACAAAATGTTTTCATACCTAAATGTTCTGCCAAACATAAGGAATTATCGCTGACGGAATCCTTCCTCGCATAAATTTCAGAACCATGTGCTAAAAGAGCTGCAAGAGGTTGAACAATATTCTCTCAAACCGCTGCGTTTCCCCACAACATTTATTCTGTGTGGCAATGGCTATGTCCCGCATCCTCGGGCACAAGGTAGTGGGACGACGGGAAGATTGTTAAGGTTAGCTATAGGAGCTTGTTTGTACGGCATATCTTATTTTGTTGTAGCGTAAGCTGTACGACAAGGATAACAGAAACGCACATTTGACACACACAGCACCCTGTGTCTGTCAAATGTGCGTTTCTGTTGTCCTTGTCGTTCCGCTTGCGCTACAACAAAATATGAAAAGGTTGTCTTCTTCCAGTTAACTTGAAATCAAGTGCGTTCCTGCGTGTTTCCCACTTACCCTTTTCTTGTTACTAGAGCCTTAAACGAAAGTTAACACGCAGCTTTCGAGTTTTCTACTCGTACAGATGCTGCAGTTTACTTCCTGATGTTAGCTACAGTGCAAGGCGAGTGCAATACAGAGCACGTAGTGTTTATGTCTCAGCGCCAATGAAAATGTCTGCACACCAAAGATCATGCGAGAGCCCCTACGATTACATCAGCAACTGTTCCCCACTGTAGCGTGAACCTTTGTCGGAATATTTCTAACGCTTCGACTTCCTGTGCGCAGCCTAGCAAAGCTTCCAAGATGGTATGCTTCTTGGAAGTCGTGAAAATAAACTATTTATACCCACTCGTCCCCTCTCATCCGCGCACTAATGCACGGGTGCAGACAACACCTGTAGTAACCGAATTGAAGGTTGAGGCAGAAGTGCGGTATCTGTTTTAAAACGCGGGCCCATTTATTGCTTCTGTGAATTGATTTTTACAGATACCCATACTACCGCGTAAAATACTTTGTTACAGATAAGCCTTCTTTAGCGGCATGCTTCAAGTATTTCTGGTGACGTCACGCGAGACGTCAAAGGAATCTGTCCCACCAGTGTCATCACTCACACATTCCCTATAGAACGGGCAAAGGCGGCTGAAAACACGATGAGTGAAGCCGCATCTCTTTTCAGCAATGAGTATGTTTAAAACAATAAAAATTACAGGTTCTATCCAAAGTGACTAAATCGCGCCCTTGACGAATGGAAGGACCTGCTGAACTGGGCCTCTGCTATTGTACACAACAGTAAAAGTCTTTGCAGTGTACCTATAGACCTTCATACTGTATGAGAGTGTGTGCATGAACACGTTTGTAACACCCGATGTGTCTCAACAGCGTAAGTGTTACGTCCCTCGTACGTAACAATTGAATATCGTGAAATCTTTTATGACCATGACGACGTACTCTCGATACCTATCAAATGATCATTTATCATATAAGTATTATTCGTGTCTTTTTTTTCATATATTATAAAGCACAGATATTCCCTCACAAATATCGCAACACTATGTTGGCCAAACATCTTTTAAACAGTTACTGTGGCTCATTGGATATGGCCTTGTGAGGCTCAAGGCGAGGCGGCTCGTCGCACAAACGTGGCTCCAAACCACGGTGTTTATGACCCGAATGACCGCAAATGCAGGCTGTGTGGTGGCCGACACTTCACCGCTTGCAAGGAGTGCAAGCAGAGGTACCAGACGCCGTACGTCGTGAGACGCAGGCGCGGGGAGCAATCCTGAGCCAGTAGAAGCAAGTCTTTGGCCTTAGCTATTGGCGAGCGACAGCTCCCGGCCACCGCCGGTCGCTCCGGGGCCCGCGGGAGCTCCTGATCCAGGAGCCCCTCTCCGCCGGTTACCCCTGGGCCTTGCGTACGCCGTTCCAGGTCCAGGAGCAAATCCGGGTCCAGGGGCAGATCCAGGAGCCGCTCCATCTCCAGGGCCCGGTCCAAATTTAGCGCCGGCCAGTAGAGGAAGAGGAAGTCCACCCTATCCTGGGTCGATACGGTCACTGGCGGCGGCTAAGCGGGACCCTCCCGGGGCCCACGTGACCTGCTCCAAGAGCAAGCAAGGGATGTCGAAGTAGTGCGCGTTCGGAAGGAAAAAGCGCACTTAAAGGAAATGTTCAGAAAGATAGCTAGAGAAATGACAGAGATTAAGAAATTGGTAATCAGTCAGAGTGATTCCGCCAAATCGTTAGCGCGACCATCACCGAAGCGCCAGTTCCGGCTAGAGACACGGCCGGGGCCGCAGTTTCCAGTAAGCAAGAATCAGGTTCGCAAACCAATAAGATCAAGGGCATGTTGGCCACGCTCACTAACAGCGTGCAGCAGCCACAGCAACGCTCAGTCCTAGGGGAGCCGAAGAGAAACCTAGGCGCGCTGGTCGATCGCGTGGGCGCCCTCGAGTGTCCGGTGATCCCATGTACTCCGTCCGCAATTCCGATGCAGGTTGTTGTTCCGAACGCGTCGGGGACTCTAATCAGGGCTACATCGGAAGGTCAGACTGGGGGACACAGTTAACGTGCGGCGTTCCTTACAGCGGGTAGTACAGATAATTTGTTCAATCATGGATAGTTCCAAAGAAGAGCTCAGAATTTGACAATTGAACTTCAGGGGGTGCTCCTATAAGAGGGCTCCGTTGCAGCATTATTTTAGATCGCTACTTAACAAACCACATGTAATGGCATTACAGAAAACCATCGTTTCTGCCGCATCCCGCCCCGGCTATCAGGCTGCCTCCGGGCAGCCCGGAGATCGGGGAGTATGCACGTTAGTTTACAGGAGGCCTACGCACTTGTCTCACGACCTGGAGCTGGCGATTTCGAAGACCAAATACGTTATTTATTTATTTATTTGAGTACCCTAAGGGCCCGTTAGGGCATTACATAGGGGGAGCTTCTATGCAGGAGCTTCTGTAGCAGGCCATGTCCTCGACGCGAAACAGGCTTGGTCCATGGCTGGGGACGAGGCTCCAGGCCACTGCATTCCTCAAGCACGGGTAGACACGCATTCCTTGTGTGAGAGTTTCATAAGGACGTCCATGCGGCCCTTATGAGAGCAAATTTGTACCTCTGAAACGGCCGTCTCACCCTCCAATGCAGCATTAAAATTTTAAAATATCTCAAGTGACAGACACATGTCCCACATCACCGTTCATACGAGCCGCCTGCGAACTTCTACACGTTCGGAAAATGTATTGGTTGTAAGCGGGATGCACGATTTCACTGAACTGACAAAATGTATTTCTTATCTTTTTTTGTGTGTTCTTTGTGAGCAGCTACGTTCTACTGTGCTCGGTGTGCCAACAATTAAATAGAAAGGAAGCATATCGTTAAAAGTCGTAGATACCACTCTGAATTCAAACAATGCACATAACTGCTTGATTAACTATGCCACTTTCAATATAAAAGTACCGCAACTATAAACGTTCTGAAATTTGGCAGCTTCCTCAAACAACTAGGTGATCACAGCCAGAAAACTGAATCCCCGCCGCGTTGCCGTAAGTACTGTTGCATGTCCCAATACAGCAGTTGTCACTTTGACTCGGACCCATGCTGACACAAAAAAAAAATTAAGAGCACTCTTTTTAAAATGAACGCTGTGCATGGCAGTACCCACTCCACCGTGCTAGTAGCATAGAGAAAGGTAGTAGTGTCAACGCTACCAGGGCAGCCATTTTCCCGACGTGGACCCACTTATAGCCGCTGGAAGCGTTCGCGCGGAGTCGGAGGTGCAGGGTGCCTTAGACGCGGACCGGACGCCCGACGCGTCCTCCTCAGACAAACCGCAGTGCGTCGTAGTCTTGTGAGCAGACCTGTTCCAAAGCTGCACGTCTTCCAGACGCCGCTTCCAAAGACAATGGTGAGACGAAGGTGAGCACCTTTTCTGGCTATGTAAATCTAACTTATCGAGGAGGAATTTTTTTTTTTTGGGGGGGGGGGGGGAGGGGGACAAAGAACGATTGGCCTTTGTTTAAAAGCGATCTTCCATTTCAATGAACTGTGTAAGGTACCCCCTGCATCACTAACCAGCGACTGATTGAAATCAAAGCGCTGTAATCGCTTTCAGTGTTCTTTGAGCACGCGTCATGCACGCTACTAAAAAAACGTATCGCGTTTTCCGTTGACATAAACGCGAACGCTAAGTTATTGTAGTGCACTGCAATAAAGCGCGATTTTTTCAAGACGCCATCAGTAATTGTCATCAAAATCCTAACTTACTATGTGCTATGCAGCGCATACCGACTTACGGCGGGTAATCATCCTCGATGAAAGCTTCGGTTGCGCGAGGAACACAAATATCGTGGCTGCAGTTTATTCGAGCGGTTCTTCAATATTGATTCGTGTCCGCGCCTAGTGTGTTGCAAGCGTTGGTAAGCAGCTCCAATCGCTCAAAACAAATTGGAAATTTGGAAAGGACGCGCGCAAGACGTTGTAATGTGCGCCATTTCTTTGTCTGCATGCTTCTGTCGAAATATACGTTGACGAGCGTTGTTAAGGAGTAGTTCATCTATGCATGGAATCTGAACATTGGAACATATTCTAGTGCGATCACTCTCGGTGAGCAAGCGCTTATTGGCTGATTGAGCGAAACTGGATGAGCCGATTGGCTGCTTGAGCACTGTGCGTCACCCGACAGGGATAGTATGGCCGAGAGTAATCGTCCCAAGAATACGACCCTTGGGGACTGTAGTCAAAAGAGGACAGTAACGTTCAGACTCTCGACATTTCATTGCGACGCCACTTGTATACGGTGACTCGAGGCGGCCGTAGACGTTGTCGTGCTGTCCTGCTATCGACTACGCGCATGCGCGGCACGTGCGCGGGGTATCCACAGACACGCAGTGCGTTTGGCTGCACAAGCGACGAAGTCAAATGGACCTGCCATAACGTGCTGATCAATCTGCTCTGCTTCCACTGCTAGCATGAGCGTTGTGCGCCACGCACTGGCTTTCCTCCCGAGTGGCTACGGTCACGTGGCATCTTCGGAGCGGACGCGGACGGTAAACGTAATCCTTTCTTTGGACGCCGACCAGCACGTGACGGTTCTCTTTCGATCTCATCTCGGCCGCCATCGAGGTGCGATGCCTGCAACCCCGCTGGCCGGCTCATCATCACGCTTTCTCATACCGCCATAAGTTTCGCTTTTTAAAAGCGATATTAAAGCGACAGCTTTAAGGACGCCGTGGCGCGGGAAGTCCGGTGTCGTTGACGTTGTTTGTGAGTTGACCATGAGCGAAAGTTTTCTACCAGTCATAGCCATCAAAGTCCAATCAAAGTACGTAAAGTAAGCAGCAATGCGATGAGAAGCAAATGGTGCTGTGGAGTAAACAATGTCACTGCGGTGACAAGCAAGTGATTGTGCGAAATTAAGAAGTTGATGTGCGAGCCGAAGCAGGTCCTTGTAGGCGTCGAGAGCGTGAGAAGCATGTCGTGGTGAGAAACGAGAGCATGAGACGCAGTCGGAGACTCTCTGATGCTATCGTGTTATACTCTTGGGGCCCCAAGCCGAGTTGTGTTGGTTGCTCTTGGATTCAAAGGAGCTTCCGAGTTTCAGAATTGAGACAAGAGCAGCGTTGGGTTGCGCGCTCGGGACGCCACAGTGGTGGCAATAGAAGGCGCAGGAAAGCGAAAAAACAGGAACAAGAACGAGTCTTTTTACAAGTGAAACCTAAATGAATGCGTTTGAAGAAACGCATCCAATGAAAGAAAACAGAAAGGCTTGCGATAGTATGTAGTAAAAATAATGACTACATTATTGTTCCTTCGACTTGTTTATGCCCAATTTAAGCCAAGGGTGATCAAATGACGCCAGACCCAGCTCTGCTAGCGTCTTCTTGCCTTGCCCTTGAGTCTCTTGCCTCTCAATATGCTGAAAAGCACCCAGAACACGGCAAGTTTGCTCTGCAACCAACTTGGCTGAGCGATACGAGATTAGGATGGCAGCGGCTCGTATCTCTCTCTCTCAAATATCTGGCAGTTTCTCATCGTGGGCGAGGGAGACACGAGACGGCTTGGGGACGCACTCTAGTTTTCGGCTTTCGGGGTATTGGGTCAGCGCAAACTCAACAACCCAATACTTTCTTGGGTTCTGTGCATGCCCACACGGGGCCCACAATTCGCTTGAGTCTGCATTTCTGAAACTGTCTATTGACTCGCTGCTTGCATTTTTCGCGCGTACCTTTCCCACGTACCCCGTTGCCTGTGATCTAATTCCACCTCAACAAGACCAAATGGAAACGCACCAAGCGTCTCAACGCGCTTGCTTGCCTGCGAGAAATTCCCAAGGGTATCCTATGCTGCTTCTCGATGCATGCTTCCGTGGCCTAAGTGCTTCTATATCGGGCTTGTGCACTCGATGCCCTGTGTTGCAATCATGCCGTCTGTCAATTTCCACAGTGTTTATTGAATTACTTGTAAAAGAGCAGTCAGTTTAAAATGACGAATTTACTGAGCCGTTTGAAGCCAGCAGGACGTAGTTGAGGCAAATTCATGTACAACTCATCATTCCCACGCTGGCTGCACCCGCCGTGGTTGCTCAGTGGCTATGGTGTTAGGCTGCTGAGCACGAGGTCGCGGGATCGAATCCCGGCCACGGCGGCCGCATTTCGATGGGGGCGAAATGCGAAAACACCCGCGTACTTAGATTTAGGTGCACGTTAAAAAACCCCTGGTGGTCGAAATTTCCGGAGTCCTCCACTACGGCGTGCCTCATAATCAGAAAGTGGTTTTGGCACGTAAAACCCCACAATTTAATTTTTTTTCCCACGCTGGCTGAACGGCCTCGCTTGTAGCTACCGTAGACAGTCGAGTTCCCTCGAGTAATTATTGCACGAAACTATGGTTTGGGCATTGGGCGAATGTCGGCTGGCTCCTGGCGGCTTTCTTACAAAATTTTTATGCCGTAGGTCCATACGCCCACAAGTATGTGGTGATAGGCGTAGAAAAGGTTGTATTGTGTTTTCACGGAAAAGCGCCTGATCAAACCTACATGGCGCTACGGGTTTTTGGAACGTGAATTAGAAGGACGAACGGAACGGAACAGAAAATGACCCCGGGAACCTAGGCAATGAAAGCTACGCATTATTAAACAAGTCATTCCCCCTGTGCTTTCCTTGTAGTTGTCTGTTGGCTTTATGTGGTTGTCTTACGAAAATCAGACCTCTCGGGATCCCCTTTCTAAGGGTAGTAGCATATTTCAGATGACCTTTGTTTTACGACTGCCGCGTGCACAGCGTACTACGTCGTGGGGAAGGTTAGTTGTTCGGTTTTTTTTGTTTATTGTTTCATTTTCTTCAATTAAGAAGACTAGGTCCTCACTAATCACCGTCGTGCTGCTATAATTGTTCTGTGGCATCCCTCCCTGACCGCTAGCTTTCTCGATGTGTCACGCCGTGGACGCGTGCGTCGTATGACGGTCACTGCACAATTTGGTGGCTTGCCTTTCAGGAATCGAGCGCCGCAAAGGAGGGCGCTTCTTGAGGATTTTGTGGCGCACTTGGAAACACTCGAGGTGAGATATTTTTCTTCTGGACACGCTACTCACGTATGTCTGAAGGTTTTAATGAGTGCACAAGCGCACTGCAATTTCTTGAGCAAGACAACCAGGCAAAATACCATACCGATGAACTTTTTGGAAGCAAGACGTGTTCACTTAACGTTTTCGGCTTGTGGACCAGCCTTCGTCAGTTGCAATGCATATATAGGAGGAGGGAGAAGATCAATGGGCCAGTTGTTATATTTAGAAATGATGGTACAATAGAGACATTGGGGTAAACGAAAACTTCAGGTTTCTTAATGCCAACACTTTCGAGTGTGCAACTCTCTTCGTGCTTGTCGAACTGCCCGATGAAGAAAGTTCCACTCTCGCAACTTTTGGCATAAATAAGCATGAAGTTTTCGTTTACCACCTTCTATAAAGTGTGTATGTGTGTGTGTGTGTGTGTGTGTGTGTGTGTGTGTGTGTGTGTGTGTGTGTGTGTGTGTGTGTGTGTGTGTGTGTGTGTGTGTGTGTGTGTGTGTGTGTGTGTGTGTGTGTGTGTGTGTGTGTGTGTGTGTGTGTGTGTGTGCGCGCGCGCGCGCGCTAGTATGTGGTTGTGTTTACTGCTGGAATGTCATACGGGAAGACCCTCGAGGTCGTGGCTGGCCACTTTAAAAATGTTTCACTTTTGTTGTTGTTGTTGTTGTT
Source organism: Dermacentor andersoni (assembly GCF_023375885.2). NCBI lineage: Eukaryota > Metazoa > Arthropoda > Arachnida > Ixodida > Ixodidae > Dermacentor > Dermacentor andersoni. Next base: position 83,699,037 of record NC_092820.1, on the reverse strand, counting down.
GTTGTTGTTTCTAAAACCTTTTCGGGTGATTCCGTTGCAGCATGCGCTCGTCTTCATCCTACAGGCTTTGTTGGACCTGGAGGTGCTCTTCCTCGATCTGTGCCCCGCTTTGCGAAGCAGGCTTTAAACACTGCGCTGCCACATGGACGTCATTTTTTTTCCTTTGTTCAATTTTGATGGAGCAGCACATCTTGCTCACATGAATATACGCTGCATTTCTCCTTTCTTCACTGTTAGTGGCCAAATTGACTACGACTGGGGAGAGTGTTCTGCTGGTCCCGTAAAACACTCCTCACAGCAGCATTTCATAATAAAATAGGCAACCAAAATGTGCAGATTGGACCCTGAATTTTAGGCAAGAATGCGACAGCAATGTCACATGCGAACACAGGCAATTTTTACCTATAGAACCAGGCCGCTGAACAGTTTACGTTAAAACAAGAAGGGGAGGGGGAGGGGGTATTAGCGGTAAAAGCGTGCCGAACGGCTGGCCAGCTAGGGATATCTTACGTTTACTTCAAGGTCGGGAACGACTCTGGATGCCTCGTGACAGAAAGAAACCAATCGGAGGACGCGGCTGGCCGAGCGTCTGGCCGGCGACGGGATGACCACAGCAGCTACACAGCTGCCCAGAGAGGTTTAACCTTTCGTGGGTTGAAATTTTACGAGGGTTGCAATGTGGGCTTGTTGGTAATGCATCTTCAAGGGGAGTATGGTAGCGCGATTCAAAGACGGGACAAGAGAAGACACAAAGGGACACACACAGTGCCAAATTTTGTCAGGTAAAGACGCTCCTCCTCCCCCTCCCCCCCCCTCCTTTATTTATTGTTGCCTATTACGCTGTTTTTACATCTCAACATAGAACATAATATAATAAATGGATCCGAAAGCAGTTTCGAAGCAAGAAGAACTAATCTCGCATTTCGATGGAGGTGAAATGCGAAAACACCCGCGTACTTAGATTTAGGTGCACGTTAAAGTACCGCAGGTGGTCGAAAGTTTCGGAGCCCTCCCCTACGGTGTGCCTCATAATCAGAAAATGGTTTTGGCACGTAAAATCCCATAATTTTTTTAAGAACTAATCTCTACCAGCAGCGGCATCTGCCAAGCCGCTTAGCCAGGGGTTAGCGGTCATTGGTGAGCGTCCTTTGCAAATACCAGCCACCAATACGCCCGGGAAGCTGCGTGCGCTTAATCGCGTGTAGAAGTCAGCTGGAACGCACCGGCAAGCGTGCGCAGTCTTAGCTTTCCTTCAATACACAAGTGCCCAAATATTATGGCCGCGAGCACATTCTTAATGTGACATTTACGGCGCAACTGGTACATCGTTTAGGCTTTTCCTTCGTTGCATATTGTCAAAGTGGTCTGGCGACAAAAAAAGAAGAATTTTTCACCGGACAAAACGAATCAATTATTTATATTTTCTCGGTGACTGTTTCTAGCCGTTTAACCATTGATACAATGTTATTGGAAGGAATGAATGAAAGCAAGAACGATGTATCAAGCACGCATTTGAACCTGTGTTTTGGCATTCCTTCAACCGCTATATTAGGGGCAAGAATGCGCTGAGGTAAAACTAGCTGGGCACTTCCCTACAGAATCAAATTCTCGCCGATGTCTTCTTGCGCTCTGTGTACGCCACTTAATCCAGGAAAGAGCGTTACCGAGTGCTACGTGGACGTCAACCAGTCGTTTCCTCGGAGAAACCATCACTTCAAGAAACCAACGCAGTCACTGTTAACATTGACTTTGTACCTTTGTACAATTTTGCGCATATCCCACCGTGCTACGTTTCAAGCTTACCGGTATGAATAACGACACATCCGTAGGCTTATCAGGGTCGTGAATCCGGGCCCATACAGTGGCGGCCTTCCGCGAAATCGGGAGTTACGAACCTTTCCCAAGGGTTGTTATATATGTTTAGCAGCACTGTAAGTTCTGCGCTCCCAAATTAGGCGTGATGTATGCGACACCATCTGGGCCTGTTCTGCACTTCCGACACGCTGCTGCATCGTCTGCGCTTAGAAAAAGTTGCACGCACACCGTGCTTCTGGGCAAGCATAGCGTAAAACCACCCCAATCTGTTTTTATTGCAAATCGACCATTAGCCCTCCGCTGCAGGTCAGACTGGTTAGGGTCCAGCCGATTTAACATATCAAGGAGTGCTAATGGCCAACATGGAATATAAACAAAATGGAAAGGTTTTACCTTATACGGGCCCTGGTCTCGCATCAAAAAAGTAACATCTGCGAGTTGTAATGAGTGTGACTGCTACGCTTCAGTGTCACATAACAGGAGTTAGTGGGCCCACGCCTTGGTGTTGCTATGGGACGAGCCCCGGCCCTCTGCTGACTGCCATGGAGCTTGCGTGTGGGCACTGCCCTTTGATGCGGGTAGTTGGTTAGTAAAGTGACATTTCTTTTCCTATTTCTCGCGGGTTTTCCATATCAGCTGAAAAAAAAAATTAACGGGCAAAAGTACCTAGCTGAAAGCATGCCATCCTTAAGCATTATTCAATTTTCTGCAATTTCTTCATTGATAGCGAGACATTCACAGCAGTAATTATGAAATGCTAATTGCAATAGCTAATAAAGTAAACACCATTAACAAAAAACTTACTGGCGGCTACTCTACTCGAGTGTGACCAATACGCACATGGTTATCTTCTCGTAGAATGGCCCGCCTTTTGTAGAGAATGTGGTGATGATAGCTGCAATACCCTGCACAGTTTTCGACGCTCATCAATGAATGCTCTTCTGGCCTAGGCCCGTTCACGTTCCTGCTCTCAAAGGAACCGTTGTTGGAATGTTAAATTTGTTTACTTCCTAATTAAATGGCACTCAAAAACTGACGCAACAAAAGCAATCTGCCATTCGGAGACGCGGTCAGACAAATGCATAACTTGACAGTAACTGCCTTTCGCACATTTGCTATGTTTTTACACCTTGTTTGTGATAGTTTTTAACGGCTAGAACAGTCTAACTAACGATCAAGTTCTTCAGCAGAGTATTGGCTGTTTTCCTTCTAAACTAACGCGGTGAGGTTAAGGATTTTTCTTTTTCTTTTCTTTTCTTCCCCGTAGAACAGGGTTTCATTCTTTGTGTCCTGTGAGTTGTGTGCAGATTTGTTTCATTTTTGCGAATTTTGAAATCAACATTGTTTTGTAAGCCACCCGGCCAAAATCTTCCATGCGCATTGCAGTATCCATAAATAAATAAACAAATAAATAGTAGTCGCGTCATAGCGAGTGGCGTCAAAGCACCGGATATCCGGCAAGCGCAGCTAAAGTGATCAATGGGGACGTCACACAGCAAGCAACTACGTGACGCATGTGGAAGCTTCTTCTGATGGGCTCACCCGGATAGCCTCAGCCTGATGTAATCCAGCTGCAGTCTGGCGGTCGCCGCACCCACCCCCTTTTTTTCTTTCCTTGCTAAATCGTTAATACAATGTAAGTGAAGGAGCTAAAGAAATCTTCGCTTTAAAATTTATTTGGTAACGTTCGTAGGTTTCAAGGTTCTTTTACGGAGCTAGAATTCGTTTTGGTTTCAAGAAGGGGATAACTATAACAATTGAACAATAGGTCCCCAGCTGCAGTAGGAACATATTCAGCATGCATATTGCAGCTGTCGGAACCCATAGCGAATTCACATTGCTTTTAAAGATGGAGTTGACCGCGCGCGACATGCTGGACAAATGTCTCGGTTTTTGTTATTGTTGTTGTTGTTGTTGTTGTTATTGTTGTTGTCAGCGCGACATGCTGGACAAATGTCTCGGTTGTTGTTGTTGTTGTTGTTGTTGTTGTTGTTGTTGTTGTTGTTGTTGTTGTTGTTGTTGTTGTTGTTGTTGTTGTTGTTGTTGTTGTTGTTGTTGTTGTTGTTGTTTGCGTCAGCGCTGCCTGTTGCAAATCCCGCCATCGGAATTCTCTCCACGTGCGAATTTTAGTTCAGGCAATCTGGGGTAGGCCAATTCGCTTCCAAGAGGCCGTGCATGGCAAGAGGGCCGAAGCAGTTATTCGCCAGCGTCCGTCAGTGATGTTAGACGCGACCAATTACCCGTCCTTGCCTCCCTGCGTCTCCCCGGCACCGCTCAACCTCACCAGCGCTGCTGGTAAATCAGCATCCGCGACCACTGCAGATGAGGTCGCTGGACGGCTTGTGCAATAAATACCTTTGTCTGTTACAGTGCTGGAAATCAAAGCGAACGTGTTGATTAACGGTACCGTGACCATAGCTTCAGTCGATAGCATTGCAACTGTTTCGGTAATGTGCCTCGCTTTTAGGAGTTCCCTCGAGGCAAATTAAAGCACACATCTCATACGCGAGAAACTTTACTGAGTGTCGTCCTCCGTACGAAAATTCATTGCTAAGCAAGTGCAGGAAATGCTGAAGAAAGGTGTTGCCTAAGAGTTCTCCCAGACCAAGGGCAGCGCCGGTAATCCTGGTCCTAAATAAATGAACTCATCCACCAATTATCCCGGCTCCTCGAGACTCTGTGCAAAATGCAGACGACTAAACTCAGTGTTCAAGAAGAATGTCCAATTGCTACCAAGAATTGACGACGTCCTCGGCTGCCTGCACATCAGTTCTTATTTCTAGACAGTAAATATACCATTAGGCTATCCCCGAAAACCTGTTGAACCTGAAGACGAGGAAACGACCGCATTCGTTACGCCGGGTGGCAGTTTGAAACTTAATGTTACGCCCCTAGGGCCTTTGTGATGCTCCTGAAATGTTTGTAACATTTGTGGACACAATAGCTGGTCTTAAAGAGCTGTTCAGTTCAGACGCTTGTATCGGAATAATGAAAAGGGAAAGCTTTCAAGGGATTTTCCGTGGATTTTGTTGCCGAATGCTGACGTCTAATGCTGATGCCTGAACGTTGTTTGCTGTATAGGGGTGATTTCGGATTCCCGCTTCTTCGTTTCTCATAGGTCTGCCTGAGGTATCTGTGGTGGTTTCTTCTCATCACCACTCGGCTTTATAGCATAAAAGTGTTCGTGAACACTTGTACTGCAGCACGCATACATTGTTGTGGTTGAAGCCCGGATGCTAGCGTCTATTGTGTTTGACGTGTCCTTTTGCGCGATGTATCCTTTGCGTGCACTGTGCTCGGGAGATGCCAGGCTTCCACGGGAGTGCATCGCTTGGCGGGATTTATGCGTGTATACTTGAGTTGTTTCCTTTCTTTTCCTTTTCATGCGTTTTGTGTGTTGCGCTTGAAAGACACCAGACTTTCACTTGAGCGCATTGCACTGTGTGCACCGAGCTCAAGATGCGCCAGAGGATCACCATGTAAGCCCAGTTTAGTATCACAAGAAAGCTTCACTTTAAAAGGAAAATTTGCATGTGTTGCGTTGATGATCTAATATTCTTGCCGCATACGTTTGGCGAGCACAACACTGGCCTTCACCTTATTTTCGACTGCATCGACAAACCTGGCCAGGATATTGGTATATTGCAGGCTGTTGCCGCAGAGAGAATGCGAGAACATGCAGTGTCACTCAGCACAACAGCCGACACAGTATTCACCAAAGCCGACGCCGTGCACAATATTGGTAATTTCTTATGCTTACCAATAATAAAATACTACACATTAATATATCAATAACTATTGATAATAAATATGAATAATAATTTGATAAATATCACACATTAAAATATATGCAAGGAAGAGGCATTGTAATGAAAGTGCTCAAATCTGCGCTTTACAAGATACATAGCAGGATGAAATAACGTATTCTACTGCAGAATATGTCAAGTGAAGAAACGACGTTTATAAGCTTTGGGCTGAAGTTTAGCACGTACGGTTCGTAGCAATGCCAGTCAGGAGCACTTCTGGTTCTCGGGTGCTGCATCCGTCTTGTTACTGCTACTAGCTCGAGAGTAACAGGCTGCTACTGCTCAGCGGGTGCCGCGACGACAGATCGAAAACACTCTGATATGCGCCAGCTCTATAGGCAGCTTCGGTTACGCGGCTGCTGCGTGATGTCAATAGCCGAGTAGGTCAGGTTCTTCCAGCTATGAGAGTGCTCGCAGGAACCATGGCTTGAATGCGCTCCATGTTCCTCCGTGATGGAGAAGAAACGAAGACGATCCTTGTTGGCCGATCACATTGCCGGGGCTGATGAATAACAGGTCACCTTTGTAGCTAATTGTAAGCTTCTACACATGAACGGCATCGCCGATAGAAATATGCGGCGCCTTTGTAGCTCTTCGAGCATTCGTGTAGCTTTTTCTGTATTCTTGCCTGGACTTGCCCTGCTCACCGAGGCGCGGAGCTCAGCAGAAGGCCCATCTGCTGAGCTCCCGGGTGAAAACTAGTCAATCATGGCGATATTACATCCCCATATCTCTTTCCCTGGGTGCGTGCTTTTGCGTGTGTGTGTGTGTGTGTGTGTGTGTGTGTGTGTGTGTGTGTGTGTGTGTGTGTGTGTGTGTGTGTGTGTGTGTGTGTGTGTGTGTGTGTGTGTGTGTGTGTGTGTGTGTGTGTGTGTGTGTGTGTGTGTGTGTGTGTGTGTGTGTGTGTGTGTGTGTGTGTGTGTGTGTGTGTGTGTGTGTGTGTGTGTGTGTGTGTGTGTGTGTGTGTGTGTGTGTGTGTGTGTGTGTGTGTGTGTGTGTGTGTGTGTGTGTGTGTGTGTGTGTGTGTGTGTGTGTGTGTGTGTGTGTGTGTGTGTGTGTGTGTGTGTGTGTGTGTGTGTGTGTGTGTGTGTGTGTGTGTGTGTGTGTGTGTGTGTGTGTGTGTGTGTGTGTGTGTGTGTGTGTGTGTGTGTGTGTGTGTGTGTGTGTGTGTGTGTGTGTGTGTGTGTGTGTGTGTGTGTGTGTGTGTGTGTGTGTGTGTGTGTGTGTGTGTGTGTGTGTGTGTGTGTGTGTGTGTGTGTGTGTGTGTGTGCGCGCGCGCGTGTGCGTGTGCGCGCGCGTGGGGGGTGGGGGGTGCGCGCGCGCGTGGGTCTTTTTGTAGGCATTTCGGATAAAAATAGTGAAGTTGCTTTGTTTCGTTTACTAATATTTGGAAAATATGTGGTCTTAATTGTTGTATTTACCATCTGAAGTCAAAGTGTATTTCCATTTTGCATTTATAAAAAATTGTGTTCGTTCTTATTGGCAAATATGCTGTATAACTGTTGGTAACTGTGACTGTCATTAGTGCTACAGGCCTGGCCAGTGTAATTACTGTTGCGTTTTGCCTCGACAACGGCAACGGCGTATTCTCAAATAAATAAATGGTTGTAGCGACAAAAACAATCACACGTTATTTTCAAGGTGCCTATTAGGATGCAGTTTGAAAGTGCAGTATAATGTTACAGTATAGTGCAATATAGTGAAATAAATATGTGAAAATAAAGCTGGAAAGCCACATGAGGACGTGATAGAGGCCATTGTGATATTTACCGGCGTAACCCTCTCCCTTCGCCAATGACGGTTGAAGCATTGAAACCCATAATACAGGTGTCAGCTAATCATTGCTGTAAATAGTGTGAAAAACGCGAGATACAGCATGTCAAACTTGGAATTCATGAGCTTCTTTCAATATTAAACCATAAAATTAAGATGTGATAATTTTTGTAATGAATGCTCCAGATTGCCCGGTGTTCTTGTCCAGAAAATAAGGCCCGTTTGTTTCGATCTCCCGAAATAATAACCCTCGAAATAATGCCCTCTACAAATAAAAAGACAAGGATAAAAAGATATTTGAAGCAGTGTCTGAGACCAACATCGTGCGAATTTTTACATTTTCCTTGTGTGTCTCATCTGCCTCGGTGTGCCAAGAGCGCCATTTTTTGGGCCGTTCAAAAACAAAGAAGGCTGAATATAAGTCATATCAGGGGGTTACACGGGTAGAAGACCTCGGGTATATTTCCGTAAGAATACACTTTCTTAGACCTGACATAGCACTGTACTCTTATAAAGACCGCACGTCCGGACAAAAACATTTCAAGCAGCTTCTACTTCTGCCACAGCACTCAGTAGCGAAATCGTGTGAAGAGTCTTCCTGTGGCAACAGACCTCCCATTCCAATATTATTATCCTGTGGTAGCCCTTATAAGGTTATGGCAATCAGCTGCTCACTACCATTTTGCTGCGGAAAACAGAAATCCATGTGAATGTGCAGTAGCAGAGTGCAGCATTCACGACTATTGTCTGCAATCTTAATAAACATTGAAGAGCTTCGCTGGCCGAGATCTGAGTTCTAAAGCCCCTAAACACATTTTCTGTGGAACTGAGCCAGTTGAGTGCGCTTATGAGTGGCAACACTGATGGCGAAATAGCATTCAATATGTTGATAATTAAACTTCATACGTGGGCACGAAGGAAATACAAGGTTTTACCAGCACGCGAAGGACTCACGGCATATAAGCACGAAAACAGCTATAGTGTCAAAAATAAAGCAAGCAATGCCTGTAAAGATTATTCGAAGTCTCAACTTTTACATCATCACTCCGGCATCTTCATCGTACTGTCTCAGCAGTGAACGTTACTGGAGTCACAAACTCGTCAATAGACGAGTTTAGTCTGGTTAGTCTTCACCTGCGCGTGAAGATAAACCTCTTTTACAATGCTAGTTACACCACATATAAGGAACCTTTGTGTTAACGCTACGCCCCAAAAGCTGACATAATAGAGGCAAAAACTGATGCACATATAAGAAATAGTTTACTAGGAATTGATTGCTTTCTTTCCAAACTAGTTATCTCAAAAAAGTCAATTTCTCTAACTTTATTCACAGAATGGCACACAAAAAAACATATACCCAATGCCCCGAGTCCAACCTTGTTTATGATTTTGCCGCACTTTGGCATTCGCTGCGTTTACATCTTTCCCGGCATGCAGGCGTGTACACATCTTTTTCGGGTACTGTAGGATCGTTTTCTCTCATCAGAAGGTCCATGATCTCCTTGAAACATGTTGGCACGGTCTCTGCTCTTATAACCGAATCCCACACTCGGAACTCCCGAATCACTTTCGGGCGTCTATTTCCTGAAAGATTTCCTGAAAGAAAGGCAAGAAAAAGCAGCACGTAAAAACAGCAAAAACACACACACACACAAGCAAGGACTGTAAAACAAGACTACAAGCATTCTCATAAGATACTGTCAACAAACGCCGCGAGATCAACTACAGAACTTGTATTCTTCGACAGGTATTCGCCTCAGTGAACGAGGTGAATCTTGTAAACCGATGCAAAAGCTGTTCGTAAATGTCCTCGATTGATAGAGTCTAACGCGTGCATTTCCCCGCATGAAGTGACTCTGCATCCTCTGAACCGTTTGCGAAGGCTATCTATCATATGCCGTCCCCTGAGTGCTTTCTTGATCACCGCCTAAATTCTAAGCCAATAAAGTTCGCGTTAAGTTGAGCGGCCGTCACACATGCATGTGCGGAACCAAGAGACCAAGACTCGGAGAGGGAGAGAATCAACTTTTATACTGAGCCCTTAGTAACGGTTGGTGCGCGCTGGCACCAGATGGGGTGGAACCTTCTTCTCAGGTCCCATATGCGTCCAGCAGTTCTTGGCCCCTAGCCGCCAGCGCGAGCTGGGTCCGTAGGTCGGGGCTGGACAACGACGCTATAGCAGATACATCCAAGAATCACCCAACCTTTTTATGTTCAACTAACTATTCAAACGTCTATTACATGCTACAAGAGTGTTGTCATTTTTATTGAAAAGCTGCTGTTTAGATAAATATATTTTTATGGCGCTATATCAGAGGCCACGGGTGCGTACATGTTAATAAGGGAGTAGCTAAACGACAATGACTTGCTCATTAGTTTTTAATTATTACTGCGAAATAATTGTATGCCTCATGAAGCGGGAAAATCCGACGCTGGTGTGACCACACGATGATACGAAAAGGCTACAGACTCACGACCTTTGGGGTAATTGAACCCACGACCTTCGGCGGTAATTAGGGTGAACCTAAGACGCTATTATTCGAGAAAGGGTTAAGGCACTCGAACCCGCTACCTTTGGAGGGAATCAGACCCTCGACCTTTGGTGTTAATTAAGGCACATTTAAGTAAGATATAGTTAATTGAGTCATTCGAACCAATGACCCTTTGTGGGAGTTGAAACCACGACCTTTGGTCCTAATTAAGGCGAAGTTAAATTAAGAGTACTAAAAGAACAAAGGCATCGCGTAGAGGTCGCAGTGCTTCGCATTCATCCACGTAGGCATAGCTAAGTGCCCCTTCAATGTTTTTTTTTTTTTTGTATGACACAATAAATAAGGAGAGAGAATAAATGGCAACGGCAATGAGGTTAACCAGAGGTGAAGATACAAAAATAACGTACAGCGCGAAGGACCAGGACTGCCAGTGACGACATACACAGCGCTGTGTATGTCGTCTCTCGCAGTACTTGTCCTTCGCGCTGTACTTTAGTTTTGATCATGAATTACCAACTAGCCGAAGCAACCACCCTAGTGAATTTACAGTTTGCTATTCTACGCTGGGAAGAGAGCGGAGATGGAGGTAAAGTGATTGGAAAGCAGCAATAGAGAAAGAAAGGAAACACAGATACGCTATCACGCTCTCTCACTATCATCGCATACTATCACCGCACAGAACAGTAGCACTTGTAAAACTACGGACCTCAGTTCAGGCTACAGCTCCTTGTCCATGTCTGCAAGTCCTTACAAACTGCAAAAGTGCCCTCGTCGCCCTCCACTGCGCTGGCTTGTGACGTCGCCATTCTAAAATCACGCTATCGCGATTGCGAGTGACCTTCTCTGTAAACTGTAGCGAAAACAGTCGCAGAGAAGGTGTTTTAGGAGTCTCCTCGCTACCACAGTCCTACCAGGAGGCGTCGCCGGCCCATCCGATTCGGAAAGCAAAAGTCTTCGTGCAGGCCACTCCCAGCCGTATTCGACAAAGCAGGGTAGCCTCGTGTCGACAGAGTCCAGCTGGGATGCAAAGGCGGAGAAGAGTCTAGGTGGTGCAGGCCGGCTGCCTTGTAAACTTCGTGTGTTCCACATGGCGAACGGGATATCCCGTGTCAGCATTCGAAATTTTATAGCGATATCTGTCCCCAGTAACGACATCGGCTCCTCTAACGATAACGCTACCGGGACACTAAGGACATTACTACAATATAAAAGCCGATCAGTGCTGTCAGTATGTGCACTTGGTAGGAATGCTTGAGACAATATTCCTAGTAGCATTTCCTGAGACGGTACCAAGTGATATTTCTCGAGAAAATTCATCATGAACACAATGGTGCACAAGGGAACACATCTAGAACGCCGATGCATTTTTTCGAAATTCTACAGAGTGATATCAAACGAATACTGCTAATCTAGACGATGAGGAAAACAAGATCAAATCAAATCACACTTTATTTCATCTCTCAGTAAGAGAGAAAGGGTGGGTGGCTGGAAAAATCTGCATTGCTGCAGCTTGACTAAGCTCAGCCCCTATGGTACGATCCGACAGTGTGCAAGAGTAACATAGGTACATGACAACGTAACATAAGTCTAAGAACTTTACAGAAAATGTGAAGAAAAAAGACACGTCCAATATAGTAACGTGGATGTACAGGCAGTAAATTGTTTTTTATCTAGCACAAAGAAATGAAAAGAGGTAATGAATACATCAGACGCATCAAACGAAGTATATAGACGACATACGTATACATACATATATATATATATATATATATATATATATATATATATATATAGAGAGAGAGAGAGAGAGAGAGGAATACACATGTCATGCAATACAGGTGCAATAATCACACAGTGCGATTTTGCGAAACGAAATAAGTGACAAAAGAACGAGGAGGCATAGTATTCGGGTTTAAACCACTTGTAGTTCGGTTGTTAGAAGATCCGCAATGGGGTAGGGTATGGATTGCTGTCCATAATTAATACGACAAAAGCGTGTTAACCGAATGTCGGCATGTCTGGCGTTATAGGGAACTTTGCGTCGATTCAAGTTAAACGAATTGACGTAATGAACATTTCCCCTTCTCAACGTAGTTCTGTACGTGTATGCTAGATGAAATGAATAAATGAATTCAACCGGTATTATTTTGTATTCGTAAAAATAGTTGGACGTGTGTTCTTTGGAGGAACGATAAGCTACAGCACGAATTGCTCGTTTTTGACATAATTTTATTTTAGTGATGTTTTGTTTTGATGTTGTTGCCCACCTAAATGACAATAATTTACTCTAGAATAAAAAGTGAGTTATACACAGTTCGTTTCACAGTGGTAGGCAAGGTGTCTATGTAACAGTTCCGTAATTCTGTTTAGCTTCCCACAAATACGTTCGACTTGTTTGTTCCAAAGTAGATTTTCTGAAAATACAACTCCTAGTGTTTTAACCTCATTCAAAATTTTCATTTCTTCACTTTTAAGTGCTACCTGTTTTCAAGAGTTAGGGCCGTATGATTCGGGCCAAACGTAATCGCTTGTGTTTTTTTTAGAATTAGTTCTTAAATATTTTCTAGCACACCAGTTTGCGATATTCTGGAGCACAATGTTTGCACAATTTACGAGAGTGTCCGGATATGTGCCTCTGAATAAAATGGTGGTATCGTCTGCTATCCTACCCATTTGATGTTTTCACTGGTCGAAAAAAAGATCATTCATGTAAACAATAAAACTAAGTGGTCCGAGAATGCTCCCTTGTGGCGCACCATGTCGGATAGGTTTTATTTTGAAGTTTGAATGATTTTGGCTAACGTACTGAGACCGATGTTGCAGATACGAAGGCAAAAACTCGTTGGCGTGACCACGTACTCCGTGTTGTTCAAGCTTAGCTAAATGTGTGATATGATGAACAGTATCGAATGGGCTTTTGTGAATTTTAATTACATACCTGAGACCAGTTCTATTGCATCAATCATCGTAGTTATAATTTTTTTTGTGTTAGAAAAGCCATTCCGTTGATTTTTCTTTGAGAACACCATACTGTGATGTCGATATCAGGGAGTGCTTGTCTAAAAAAACATAGAATTGCTTGTGTATGATTTTTTCTGAGCCCTTCAAAAACACAGGTAAAATGGAAATTGGCCTAAAATTATTTAGGTCGTTTTTATTTCCACCTTTGTGGATTGCTACCAATTTTTCAATGTGCATTTCCTTTGGAAAGCACCTCTTTTTAAGCATAAATTGTAAATTTTAACTAAAATGGGCGCCACCCCTATGTCTATAGAAAACTTAATTGGCATAATTTGCACATCATTTTGGATCACGTGACTTGGAATTCTTTAGGCTTGTACACTTGTACGAAGAACACCATATAACCTGAAAATTTTGCTGTTTTATGAATTGAGGGTATGCTTCTTCTGTTGCAGCTTGTACGCTCTCCAACAGCTATGAAAAGATCTGGCGCACGGACAACACCATTTTTCACGAGCATGCTATCAACAATAGAAACATTGGTCTGTTTTATAGGCTGTTTAGGCACTTCTAGAACAGAGCAGAGTTGTTCACCACATGGTTGAAATGGGCTTGATAATACTCTTCTTTAGCGGCGCTTAGTTTAGCGTTGAGCTTATTTCTAAACACCGTGAAAGCCATAGGTTTGTCGATATCTTTATTTTTCACAAATTCCTAGTACATGCGTTTTTTCAAAATTATCTGCTAGTGAAGGGAAGTGTTTATCCAAGGTTTTCGATATTTCTTGCATATTCTGATAACGATATCTGGAAAATGTTTTATATTTAGCTTTGAAATCAACAGCGAACGCTTGGTACATGCTATCTGCGTCGGTACACGAGAGAACGTGTCTCCAGTCATGAATCTGAACTTCCATTCGAAAGGCATGAAGGGAACAATTTGCAATAACCTGCGTGTGCACAATATTGCTACGTTTCCGCTTTACTTCATTTCGATCAGAAAGAAAAGCAAAGACAGGAAGATGGTCACTAATTATTGCCCATAAGTGGTCCACGTGACACAATTTCACAGTCTGCATTTGTAATAAAGAGATCAAGTAGTCTCGCTGTTCTAGAAGTGATGCGGGTTGGTTCATTTAGAACATTTATTAATCCACTAGATGTGAGAATTGACTGAAAATCTGTGCGAATTGACTGAAAATCAAAGTAAAGATCAAGGTAAAAGTGGGAGCCAGCGTTTCGGCAAGTGGACTTCTCTTTTTCAAGGCTTTAAGAAGAGAAGTCCACTTGTCGAAACATTGGCTCCCGCTTTTACCTTGTTCTCGTTTTGCTCATCATCTTGAATTTCCATCTCCTACCTCGCCCTTGATGTTTTCTTCTACTTCACGCAACGCATATGTTTCCTTGCTCACGCGCTATCAATGACGCGGCCCGGTGTACGTCTGTTTCTCTCTCTCTCTCTCACTCTTTCTTTTCGCGTACACAATTCATGCACCTTTCGAGAAAACAGTTAAAGACTTAATCCAGACTTTTGCAGAAGAGATCTCGATTATACAGCAGAAGCGCTTGTTCTGAAGAGTTCGTGGTCCCACTTCCTTGTCGATGCGTATAGTTCAGTAAACGATAAGCGCTTCGTTATCAAGCAGCTTATCTATGTTTCGCTTACAGCGAGGGTCTTCTAGAGGCCCTAAATGCACCCGCGCATCGCGAAGCTGGAGAAATTAACTCTGCTCCTGGGTAATGGGCTTCAGAAATGACATCTATATATCTGAATGCCGTGTGCAAATTCCCGCTCAGTTATCGCTAGTCACTAAGTCGCGCCAAGTTTCTGTCACTGTAGGACAGGATTGGCGCTGGCGTTCGCCGACGTGTCGAACAACTAGTGCGTTGTGTGCATAGATAACCTGCGGGAATGTAACTCCTTCCCTCATTTGTAATACATTTTTATGCAGACCAAAGCTATACGATTTTCTTTTTCCTACTGGAAGTTTTATTTTCGTACTTCAGTATGTTTATTGGGCATGACGGATGTTGATTGCGAGCGCTGAAGCACCACATACCTTTCCTCGGCTTCTTTTTTGGGTTACTGACCGGCTTTATTGAAAACAGGGCGCACTTTCGGTCTTTGCTTTCGTATTCTATTGTTTCCGTGGTGATCGTACGGCCTGCTTCTGCAGAGAGAACACAAACAGTGTACTAGTAATTTTTTAAAGGAAGTGTAATGCACTATCTCACTCCTTAGCATGAATCGGCCCGACAGCTTGAAAGGGCGTTTAAAAAATGCTTTTCGCTGAAAGGTCACCCGTAATTTCCTTTATGAACGGCGTGTCCGGCTCATCGCAACGCTTAGGCGGGTGTTTCTGTTCTCACGCGCTGTGTGAACAGCCATATATGGAAGCGATCACAGTTCTGTGCGATAGTTATTGCGGGTGGCCGAATTAGCGAAGCGATAGTACTCCTATGAACGCACCCGTCTCCAAGAATAGCAACATTCTAAATTAGCAACAACGAACCTAAATTTTTTTTATTAGATCTCAAAAAAAAAAGAAGAGAGAAACGCCCAGATCTAACGCTGCATAGTGGTCTGAATGACGTGAATTTTGTTAGAGTTGGCGAGCTGGCAGAACTGTATGCACCCCGAGCTTTTGTTTGCCTTTACACATCTTTCTCATATCTCTCATTCGCCTGCAGATGTACACTTAAGCGATGACAGTCCACTGAACCACTACATTTCTAAAATTAATTCTCTCTCTCTCTTTCTCTCTCTCTCTTTCTCTCTCTCTCTTTCTCTCTCTCTCTCTCTCTCGGTTGTCGTTTTTTCGGGTAGTTCCACATACGTTGGGCTCACATATTCGACCACTTTGGGAAGCTCCTCGGAAACACTTATATTCGTTGAACACTGCAGACTTTGGTTATTTGTTACGGCTACAGGCATAGAAAAAGCTGATTGTAAGTAACATTGTGCCGTAACTAAGGAGAACGGAAAGGAAAATTCTGCACATCAACTTGCCTTGGCGGTAAACATCCATAGTATCAAGTGGGCTTCCTTCTTTGTAACGGGAAGTTCTAAAGCTTCCTCTGAGTTTGGCTTCCGGCGATCTAATGCAGTTGACAGAAGACTTTATTTCCGAACTAAATAAATCGACACAATTTAAACTGTACCTTCTTCTTCCTTGCAGATATAGCCTGTCGAACAACGTTGAGCTGTCAGATGTGTCGTAGAAAAGGTCCACTTTGCACGGTTTATTTACCGGTTCGGTGCTCTTGTACGTCCATATAGGTTCGCTAGTATTCACAAACTGGAAAATTAAACGAGATCTCTTAAGTCAGAATTTCTCGAAAACAGTGGTAAAAGAGGGAGTGCAGCTTGTAATCTTCTTCGAAATTTTGTCATCCGGTGGCGGAAGCCCCGCTGAGCCCCTTATAAGCGTGACACTGGTTCCGATAGGTGATTTCGCTTGCTGACTGGGTCGAACGAAACCACACTCGACATTGACGGAGTTTGCGCTTTCTAATTTCGCTATTACAGTTTCGTATTGTATTTTCTAATGGAATCTTACTGAGGACTAAACGCACCATCATAAACGTACTTTTCTGCAAGAAACATGATGGTTATACGTTTACAAAGGTGTTCACCCATAATAGCGAGAACTCGTAATAGAAAAACAGAAGGTCACGAATGACACATCTTACCTTAACCATCATAACATCGTCCATTGAAGCGGCACACCACATCTACGCATTTAAATAACTAGGAAGTTTGAGAACAGCTGCATCAATATTTTTAATTCAGCTTTAAATGCAGTAATATATATATATATATATATATATATATATATATATATATATATATATATATATATATATATATATATATATATATATATATAAGTGCGATGATCAACGAGGTAAATATAAGAAAATATAAGAAATATGCCAGTGTTACTTCGTGAATTTCGTCCTCAAACGCTATTTAAGTAAACTGTTACACAGGAGCACCCGTAAAGTGCAAAAAAAAGGATAAGCGGTAATAGAAATATTAAAAAGAAGCCCTTCGGGGACAAGAGCAGTGTGGGCATGGTGGCAGTGCGTCGGCAAACATGTTGTACAATCTTAATAATTAAAGGAAAACGAGACATCCACCCAATCGTAGCGATTGCTGCGATTGGTTGGATGTTTCATCTTTCTTTATTTATTACTTATCTCCACCTTGCGGGTTTCCGCCGAACTATTACGTCATTGCTACGATTGGGCGAATGTTTCATTTTTCTTTAACTAGTTACTTGTCTGCACCTAGCGGGTTTTCGCCGAACTATTGCGTCACGTTGTACAAACCTTTGGTATTCCTCGCGCAGGTCAGGAACAGCTTGTTTTCGAAGCGTGCACTGTCACAAGGGAGCTGGTAGGATCACGGATCCACGTCGGCCCGGCCGGTCAGTTCCCCGCAGACAGCATCGAGGCACCGAAAAGCTGGACTACCTACAGAATCGTCGAGCTACCACCTCTCAATTTCGTCGCCAATCCGCACATGCGCACCCGCGCACGTGTGACGTCATCGACCAAAGAACATTTAAACCTGCACCCTGTGTTCTGGCGCGTCAGTGGGCACGGCGGCGGCGCATCTGCACACATGCTTTGCAAGCCTTTTATCTTCCCTGTGCAGGTTACTCACCTGCCAGGTACTAAATCATTCGTTAGTAACGATGTTTCTCTGTTGCTTCTGCCATGCCGGCGTTCTCTGAGGGATAACTTGGAGAAAGCTGTTGGTTCTTTGTGTTTCTTTGTCAAACTGTTTCCACATTGTGGCGACGTGGAATAACATCCTGGTCCTAATGGTTCTGACGGACGTAATAATGGCGATCGAAATTCCACAGCGCCTTGAAACGACGTGAATGAACAGGGTTCCTTCAGAGATGGTTTATTTGATCGTGAGCTAATTCTTGCAGTTGTTGGCGGTCAAAAAAGATGTTATAAGGCGTTCGAATGAGTTCGGTGCGGCTCAAACTGTCATAACCGATGCGCTAACGCAATTTCAGAACAGGCTAGATTTCTTGAAATCGTGTCTTACACATCTAGCTTCGACCCACGAGAACAAAGAAAATACGTGAAATGATACGGGTACCAAATTCCTCTTCTGCTGATGACGTTGCTATCTCAGATATAGACTAGACTTAGCTTATTATTACAATACTCAGAACGCCTTGCGTGAGGTTAGTGTGATGTGGTTAAAATTTTAATGTGCGATGCATGCGGGTATCCTGCTTTTTGTAACATTTAAGAAAGAGAAAGTAAATGACCCGAATCCTTGAATAACTCGAAAAATATACATCTCAAAAGAAAAATCAATCGCCTCATAAAGTCAGGCAAGAAAAATTGTAGAGGGAACATACTTGAACGAATTTCCGTACTATTCCGCCACATCAAAGATAAAACGAAAGAAGAACGGTGAAATTTTTACGACGTTCGTTTAGGCACTCTTCTGATGCAATCTCCAATGCGGGTTTACCTTGCTATAACTCTTGGGACATCAAGCACTGACACCTTTAGTATAAAGGACACTTTCACCTCGGATGCCAGCGTTACTTGTGATGTTTTTAACGAACATTCCGAATCCGCCTGCACTTGCGATGATGGAGCAAGACCGGCATTTCTTAAATTTAAGACACGCACTCCTATTGAGGAGTTAGAAATCTCGGAAGCCGGTGTTCTCGATCTTCTTCTACAGATAAATGAGTCGAAGCCTGTTGGCGCTGACAACATACCCAATGCTTTTCTGAAGCCGTATGCAGAATGGACCGCAAGAATTCTGGTTCTCACATTTCTCGAATCGCTTTCCTCTGGTACTTTAAGACTGGATTCAATCTAAAATGAAACATCTATTGAAACAAGGTAACAAGCAGATGATCGAGAACTACCATCCAATAGCTCTGACGTGTACATGGTGTAAATTGCTTGAACACACCATTCATAAACGTACAAAAACTTTTATAGATAAGCAATCATTCCTGTCCCTGTCTCAACATAGCTATCGAATAGGTTTTTCTTCCACAACTCAGCTCGTTGAAAGATCTGATGACTTCGCTCTGGCTATTAATAACCGAACACAAATGAATGCAATTTTCTAAGACTTCGCCAAAGTCTTCGATAAGATCGTCCATTCCAAAGGGTTTGGAAGTTACGTCTGGCGTCAAAAAATACACAGCTCTATAACTGGACCGAGACTTATATTGCTTCAAGACAGCAGTACGTCCTTTTTTATAATACAACCTAGAAAATGCTACAGGTGGTCTCAGCAGTACCACACGGTTCAGTGCTTAGCCCGTAGTTATTGTTGCTTTGCATTAATGACATACTTCATAATATAACTGACCCGATCTGGTAGTGTGCGGACGATTGCATCGTGTATTCAGAGGTTTCCGTTAATCTTCAGCAAAAGCTCCAATAAGAAGCAGACAAATTGATGCATTGGTGTGGGGCTTAGCAGACGTTTGTTAATCACCAGAAACGTGCAATTATGTCTATGAATAATAAGAAACAACCTTTGACTTTTTCTCACAGAGCGAATGGCGACGTACTGCGTCGTATTCGGGATATTAAATACCTCGATCTGCAATTCTGTGACGCTATCAAATGGGGTCGCCAACTTACTCGCATGTGTGATAAGGCAATGACTAAACTTTATTTCTTGCAAGGTTCTCTTCATAATGCTTCAAGCCGCACTAATCTTCCTGCAATCAAATTTTTACGTTATGCCAACGGGACCCCGTTACAAAAGTCGATGTAAACAAATTAGACAGCGTACGAAATAAGGCATTACTCATTTTTTATAGTTATGGACGAGCATCGTTTTCACAACTATTGGTGAAAACTCAGACGTCTATGAGGGATGAATCGCGTAGGCCATTTGCCTTTTATGTTTAAGATAGTCCAGGGACTACTGAATAGCCAGAGAATGAAATATGTTAAATTTTTTTCAGGATACGCTGCTCGGCGCGGACATGAATTCACATTAGCACCTTTATGTCCTTTTGCTTTCCACAAGCAGCAATGGAGTGAAGTAATCTTAATGCTCATATAACCGAGCAAAATGAATTAGAGAAATTTCAGGATCTTTTGGAAATATCAGGTGCTTTTCTTATGTGTACCAGTTTTTTTTTTTGGTGTCTATTGTTATTTATATTGTTCATTTTCCTTTACGGGGATGGTATCTTATTCATATATGCATATACATTTTCTCTTTATGCAAAGTTCAACTTGCATATTTTTAATGTATTTCTTATGTTTTTTGTACCACCCTGCCACAACCCCTATCATTGAAGTTATCAGCAGTTGAAATAAATAAATAAATTGTCATGAACGTAGGGCCATCTCCGTGAGAGTAACCCTGAGAGCCTTTATAAGATCCCTCGTTACCCATACGTCACGAGCTCGTTCTTATACTTGACCTGCCTCTCTAACGCGCATTGGCATTTCCCTCGTAAGTATATCGTATAGTGTAACAGCAATAAAAAACAGAACACGAAGGCAGAAAAAGCTATGGGACTTCAATATGTTGACTTGAAAAGTAGATTGAATATGTATGCACGCAGAGCAACTGGGGCGGCCAAGGGGAACCGGTCCCTGTGGCCGGTTTCCAACGGTCCTTGTGAGAAGCTGGGAACGGGTTGGTGGGAAGTTGGTGGGAAGTGGTCCCTGTGGCCGCCCCAGGGGCTGTGCACGCGAACATATTCAACTGCTACAGTAAAAAGTACAGCGTCGAATTACTCACACAAGGTAACTTCGAGTTTCACCTGCACATCAAGCAACATAGTCTACTGTCTAGAATGCGCCGCTTGTAGCAAAGGATACATACGTAAGACTGGACAACAAATTCATACGAGACTCAACGGTCGCCACGTGAATACAACACAGAATTTACCTAAAGCAGTAGCCAGCCATTTCAATGAACATGGTGAGATATTCGACAAAGTCCAGGCGCTATACGCTACAAACAGATTTCCGTTCACCTCGCGAAAGGAAATATGCGGAATCATTTCTCATACACAAGTTTAATTTCCTACACCTGACGGGAATTAATTTGGTACCATTGTGCCACCAGCTAACCTTAATTCTTAACCTCACCTATTCCTCCATATCGAATTTTTTTTTCCTACATCGTTCTCAATTTATTATACTATTTCATGCTTTTACATTTATATCAACTATACGACCTCTTTTTTCCAAGTACACCTGCCACCGCCCGCTTCTGCCCACGTCACCCTCCTATTTGTTGTTCCGGTCTCGGTTCCCTCTTTTTTTGTCTTTTTTTATTATATACTTTTTTGAAACACCCTCACCAAGACGTTCCAAAGTCCCAGACTTTTTCGGCGCCTCAGCCACACAGGGTATCGCCATTTCTGTATACCTCCGTAACGACACCTGCGTTGAGCAGCTACTGAGGATAACGTCCCTTGAAAGACCATGCCACTGGCCTTCCAGTTACCCCATGTATTGCACCCCAGACTCCTTGACGCCATCTTAACTCCTTCAAAATTACTCGACGCGTTGCTGCTACGCTACTAAAGTCAATTTTTTCAACTGAAGCCTTTTTGGTTATTTTTTTTTTTTTGTTACTCGCGCACTGACTGCCTGACCGGCTCTTCTCAAGCCGCAGAAACATGCCACCAACGACACCTCTGAATGCTCCCTAACCTCTCGTTTTCTCAACACCCTCCGATGTCCTCCTTTTTCTTGTTCGTTTTTTTTTTTTCCTCTTGGTGTCTTCTTTTTTTTTTCCGCCTTTTCTCCTTTTTTTCCCGCCTTCCCACTCTCCCGCTCTTGTTGCCTCCTGTTAGGAACCACGCTCATATAGACGTTAAGAGACAGTGCTCATTCTCTTTGAAGTCTCTCCCTTTTGCAAACAGCCGCCACCGACAGCAACCGAACGTGACGTTGCTGCGCTAACCCTTTAAAGCTAACACCCTGAAAATGACGAGGCCTCCTTTGGCAAAGATAGGTCCTCCTATCGAAACGTTGGCCAGCCTTTCTGAGGCACCTTATCGCTGCTTATAACCTTTATCCCACAGTGTGCTATTCCATCAGTCAGGCCCTTTCTTGATTTTAAATATTATGGATGGATATCATGGAAGCGGTGCTCTATTCTGAGTATTTCTGCTAAGCAGACAGAAATTTCACTACTGCTTGGCTTAAATTTTGCAATTGCAAAATGTGTCCTACAGTTAATAGTATAAAAAAGGTAATTAGCTAAACTATTTAATAAGTGAACTAGATTTTGCAGTTTATCGCGAGATTAACGTTCGCTTCTTCAGGTTACTCACCTAAACGGGCTGCATCGCTCTGCATGCTTCATGCGATATTTAAAAGAAATGTGTTCTTAAAAAGCAAAAGATAAAAACACCTGCTATATCTTGATGAATCATGCCATCTCCAGACATGAAATTCTGTTTGCTATGTTTATTCGAAAGCATTCCGTTGCAAACATGTTTTGTGTACTTATCTTTATTTAAATATGGGGCAGCAAATAGATGGCGGCACACTTTTGTTCCACCGTAAATGAAAATGACCATACGAAATTAAGAAAGGCACCCCGCAGCGCCAGGCTAGTTGGCGGCTCGTTATTCAGAGTGCAAGCACAAGACAACAGACCGATGATTTACTGATTAACGACGCTTAACTAATGCAGCAAAGCAACGCAGGGTCTACGAGAGACACCGTATTGGAGGACCCCCCAGTATTATTCCGACCAGCTGGAGTTCTTTAACGGGCGCCTAAATGTAACTGCACGAGCATTTCTAAATTTCGCCGTAACTGAAATGCGGCCGCCACGTCAGCGATTGAGCCCGTGACCCGGTGCACAGCAGCAGAGGGCCGTAGCCATTCCGCCACATCAGCCGTTCACACGAAGAGGCGAATAGTCGGAGCATGTGGCTGGTTGCTTGGGCGTCGTTGGCTTCATACGCGCTCAATTTGGACACGAAATATGAATAGAAAAAACGTGGAACGATGGACACGTACGCCGTGCTTTCTGTCTTAAAACGATAATCTTGATGCCGACATGCGTAAAAGGGCCTGCTATACACTGCGTACCGTGCCGTATATAGATGCTGCTGCACAATCTGATATGTCGCTCGCAAAGCTCTCGTTCGCGCTGTCCGAGCCAACAACAAGGCAAATTTACCACGGCAATGTCGATGTCACTAGTTTTCGCCTCCTCCTGCGCATCACTCAAAACGGACCAGTGGCTTGCGGCGACCACCAGCAGACCGAAGGCGGTAAACAGCATGTTTCGCCTCTCCGCCATGTTTACTGTTTCAAAAGTCGTTCCCACAGTGTACGAGTAAATGAAGGCTTCCTGTTGCGGGTAGCGGTTCCGGGATTGTTTTCACAATCTGCAAGAAGAATGTGCGCATACGCGTAACGAAATAAAGACTGCGCTTTTTTTTTTGTGGACATATTAGGAGTTATCATGTGGTTTCACTGCTAAATTACTCGTTACACTAAGCACACACGTCGTTGTGCTTCTAATGATTTCGCAGCACTTGTCTATTACCATAGCGACAGATGAGTTTTTATCCGTGCGATATGCACTGCAAATGCCTTCAAAGCAGATGTTTGGTTGAATTTCTTTGTACCTCTTCTTACCCGGATACACCTCCGTGCCCTAAGCGAATTTTCTCGTGTGCCCTTAACCGTGCTCTAAAAGCTAATTGTTCAAAAATAATTACCTTACAGGCGTTTCACCTTACATTTTCTATTAAAATAACGCGTTTTTGTTGTGACTAGTGCACAAATTATAATTCCGGACTTCTCCGCAGTTACATCGTCGTTGGTGGCTCTAGGAATTCTGATAATTGTCATTGAAATTCGTCAAGTTCTTCTGGAGTATCCGAACTTTTAACCACTTTACTTTTGACGCACATAAGTTTCGGAGAGCTTAAATTACAGTACGTGCTTGTATTACGTCAAGTCAGGCTATGGAAAAGGGCACCCAGGCGCAAAGTATCGAGTTAATGACCTGCGCCTCAGGAACGAACACATTCGCAATTAAAAGAAGGTCAACACAAAGAATTAAATTAGTGCTCTTGAGTTGCTTTTTAAAAAAGATGCCCACGTGCCTTACTTAGCATTGGGGATATGCGTATAAACTCCACATACAAAGTTAATAAACCTCACATATTTTGAAGCCTCTCTGTACAAGTTACAATTTACGTCAAATCC
This sequence comes from Dermacentor andersoni, assembly GCF_023375885.2. Classification (NCBI taxonomy): domain Eukaryota; kingdom Metazoa; phylum Arthropoda; class Arachnida; order Ixodida; family Ixodidae; genus Dermacentor; species Dermacentor andersoni. The sequence continues at coordinate 83,674,974 of NC_092820.1, read as the reverse complement.
CTTTTACACTGGTACCGCACGCGTCTTTCAAGTGGTCGTGAGGATCTGCTCATTGTACCCTTCCTGCACCATGCACATTCTATCTCTCTGTAAGATTGAGACTAGGACGCTTTTAGCAAACTGGGCAAGAAATCCTGAGCGAGCTGTCCCTGGAGCCCGCTGTGACCTAAAGAGTTAGCAATGGGATTTATCTAACCATAATGCGCATGTCGGCTGGTTTGCAAGTTTCTTCCAGCTTCTAGTTTGGTCAGCACTCGAAAACACTTGGACAAAGCAAACTCCGAACACCTCGGCGGTTATGTCGTCTCTCGTACGCGTAATCCAAGTTCTCGAAATGAACAAATTCAATTGGCTGCCACTTTCGTTGGGGTATTTTCCTTTTCTTAACTATAACTGTATATACTTCTACTACAAATATCTTTTCGCACTCCTATCTTTCTCGAGTGCCTATATTTTTTGCAATATCTCCTTTTGTTATGTTTAACACTTGATGAATCTATCATCGTATTCCTTCTCTTCGAAAGCTGGCGATTCCTCGGCGCACTTATTCTCCATCCCCTCCCTTTTCACCATAGAGCACATGTATCTTTTTTTTTTCTACCTCATCTTCTCACTTTTTCTCTTACTTCTCTTTACTTTGACCTGCCCGGTTCATGACCTGTCTCCCTCCGTTTAGTTTACGCCTGCGTCTCGGTACAACACCACCACCACGAACCACACGACAACAACATCACGACTAACATGGCCCAACATTATCGCTGGTGTGAGCGTTAAGTGGTCATATATACATTAACCTTAACAACGATAGATTAACATAGAGAAAGAGAGCGCAGGACACAGGGTCCAAATCCGCTCGCTTAAACGACAGTCTGTGCGCTTCCCACTCACCAATCGTCCACAGGGACTGCAGGCTTGCTACTGCAGCCTGGCGATTCGCGCGGTCCACAAAGAAAGGCGCTTTAATAAACGTACGCAAAACAAACTCGGAGTTCTCCGGGATGTACGCCTGCAGCCACGCATTTGACTCTCGAGCATTTGAGGCACCGCATTCATCCAGCTCCCACTGCAATTATCAATGTCCTGTCCGTGACTCTAGCTCCGCTGCAAGCAACAACCTTCCTGACAGCCATTCTCCCACCGTTTACATTCTTGCCGCTTGTAGTTTCCCCAAGCTTAGTAAAGGTCGCTTAAACTGCCGCCATATACCTCTGACAAGGATAATGCTCCTCATCGCCTTTGGTATTTCAATGACCAAGCCAATTTGTTTTAATACCAAAGCCTTAGATCGCTACGTATCACTGTCGCGTTGTGAGGTACAGAAAACGTCACGGGACCCAAGGAAGGCCAGAAGCGAATCAAACCATGTCCAGTCGGTTACAAGATATGAGTAATGATTGGAAAAGGTAATTCATTATTGATTGGTGGTTGGATTAAGGTGTATGGGCGTGGATTAGAAGGATGAAGGTGGATTAAGGTGATCAGGGTTTATTAAGGTGGATTAATGATGATTAAGGTTGATTTAGGTTGATTAAGATCGATTATGGTTTCTGAAGGTGGACTAAGGAGGATTAAGGTGAATTCAGGTGGATCACAGCAGGCTTTACAAGGCTTGCGCCTTCGCGTCCCTCAGTCAATACCTAAGGACACACGAGCTTCTTTTTTTCTTGGTTCGTTTCTGTCGCTTTCATTTTCCTAACATGGTTAGCTTCGGATGGAAATGTGCCTGTCTGCTGAACATAAGCAAAAGTGCACTATTGCGACATTGCTGTGAGGCCGTTACGGACGCCATGTGCTCACGTAGCACCAGCACGCTTACACGCTTGGAAACGATTGCAGCGAAGCAAGCCGAGATATGACCTCTTTTGTCGTCAACGATAGCCATTTGTAAAACCATGGCTTTCCCCTGTCACTGCGAATGCATGCGAGTTCCGTTTGCTTCCTTGTACGAGCGCCATGTGCATCGGCATGTCCTTCAGGAAATCAGGGCTCCCAGCCCGCGACCAACGTTATCCAAGCGACCACAAGTTACACTTTTCGCCGAGATCAGCCCACTTTTATCACGCCATCGGCCCAGTGTACTATTCCATATTGTATGTATGTATGTATGTATGTATGTATGTATGTATGTATGTATGTATGTATGTATGTATGTATGTATGTATGTATGTATGTATGTATGTGTGTGTGTATGTATCTATGTGGGTATGTATGTATGTATGTATGTATGTATGTATGTATGTATGTATGTATGTATGTATGTATGTATGTATGTATGTATGTATGTATGTATGTATGTATGCATGCATGCATGTATGCATGTATGTATGCATGTATGCACGCATGCATGCATGTATGCATGTATGTATGCACGCATGCATGTAAGTATGTATGCACGCATGCATGCATGTATGTATGTATGCATGCATGCATGCATGTATGTATGTATGCATGTATGCATGTATGCATACATGAATGAATATACTATATATATATAAAGGAAAAGAACGGCGACTGAGGTGCCCGAATCCTATTAATCGCAATTACCCACACTATTCATACGAATGCAACAGTTAATCAAGCCGAGGAAAGCATAGGAGGAATCATTTTTGTTTCGAACTGAAGTGTAGGTAAAGGGAATTGAAAATGTCAAAAAAAACTTGGCGCTGGTGGTAGCCAATCCCTCTGGCGGCAAGTTCTTTTTCTACCAGACAAGTACCACTTTTGAGTGACTGCTGAGGTCTGACTCTATCTGCTACCGGTACCAGATTGCTCGGATGGTACGCTTGGACAAGTGCTTCGTTTCGTTGCTACCAGTCGCCGCTAATGTGCGGGGTCGCAGGGGGCCCGGCCCTCTTTAGCACTCTCACCTCTTATGTGCACGCCGAACTCGTGGCATATGTTTCTGAAGGCTGTCCCCAGTGCTCAACAGAAATTCAACCGCCCTCTGTAATTTTCTCGCAGCTAAAAGCGTGCAAAGCGATCTATCGTTCATTTTTTGGGAAAGTTCAGATGCCATGTATACGAAGCAAAGTGAGCTTGCAGAAGCGATGCACAGTAAATAAATTACGTTTAAGCTCAGAACGAGGATTAGAAAACATGAATTTTCCAATGAAAAAGTCAGCTTTACTGCAGTTGTATTCGACAATGAAGATTCCACTTCTGTGTTTATCGCATTGTTAGGATCTCTTTAACTTGTCTTACTGTTTGATCAGACAGGCCCTAAACTCTAGCAGCATTGCATATGGAGACCTTGAAGGAAAGGAGGCGCTAGTTTTAATAAACTCCATCAAGTTTCGTAAACACCAAAATTCGAAGCCTGTCGATTAAAGCTTGCAATGCTTACGCGTTAACTCGATGGATAAAACCAAAAGAGTTTGGTCTATTTTATGGGCACTTAACTACAAGAATTCGCAAAAGAACTTTTGAGACGTGCAAGTGCGGACAGCTTGACATCACTGTTGTCAATTTCCGCCGGACAGTGTGCAGGATGTGAATTTGCAAGATGTGGCTCGAAAATTGACTTTCAGGTTGAAAGAGCGTGTGAATTTCTTTTTGTTCGTGCGAGATGTTTGACTACATTAAAAAAACTCGGACTTTGTACGATGAAGTTCAAGTGTATTTTGTTCATGCAGAAAGTTGTAACAGGGATTGCACGTGGTGTTAGCCGTCGCGAACATGACAAACACGTCACACCCAAGATCACCAACTAGCTCTAGCTCGCCGTGCATCCTCATACATACACCAAGCCTCAATAAGCAAAAGAGACTTGTGGATTTGGATAATTTTCTCGCATATATTTGCTTTACCCACATCTGCACGAAAAAAATGTCGCGGCTTCTTTGGCCTCTTCGCCTCCTATATTAATGTGTTTCGACAGCAGAACATTTTTTTTTCTTTACACTGATATCCAAAGCTGCTGTCGCGGCGCTTGCCTCCATTGCAGTGTTTCTTTCACATATGACCATTTCTTTCCAAACAGACCCTCGATAAGTCTTGGATCTTCTATTCAGCGCATAGTTTACGCCTCTCTTCAGAAATTTGACTGCCTCAGCTGCGACTATTGCGGTGAGAAGCGGGGATGTGTGATGTTTGGTTGGTGAAGCTTCCAACACCCTCGTCGACGGAATTATATACGGCTTTCGTTGCGCAGCTGTAAAATTCATTTTGCAGCGGCCGTACTCGGCCGTCCTGCTGCTAGATACTACGTCAGACATCAGGTCGTAGAAGCGCCTCGGTGTGATGCATCTTCTTCTCACACAGCAAGCTTATCGGTGTGATTCATGCACCGCTAAACAAAAAGGCGTAATCTTCAAAAACCGCTCACGCACGCATCCGCCTCCAAGCATCATTACACGGCAAAAGATGGGGACAGCAAGGACTAGGAGAGGGGGGGGGGGGGGAATGTACCCATAAATATACCTATGAGCAGACATTGTACGTTTGGTTTGGTTATTCTTCGTAGCCTGTTTAGCGCTCAGTTTTGTTTTGCAACAATGAATGTAGGAATTTCGTTTTATCAGGCGAAGCAGAAATGCCATCAATACTGACCTCGCAGCAGCCAAACTCAGCCATCAACCACAAGCGAGTGGTCAGTTCGGGCGCATGCCCAGCGGCTCATGTTGCAGGCTAGGTAGGACGCGCTCAGGTTTCATATGCTGTTGCTGTGCGACCGAGCCTAACGCTGCTTACCTTGTGTGATCGGACCGGAACCGGCTCACTCTGCATGTTATGGTCGACGTTTTAGGCCTAAAGACGCACATATTTTTGCGACTTTAATGTTACGGTGCAAGCATGGAGACAGTAATAGCGCAAATTTTTAAAATACTGCCATGCGCTCAACAATTTGAGCATCGGGCTTCTGCGCAGGGGGCAACCGGGTTTGCAGCCGAGTATCAAAAATGTAATTGCTTATGTATATATATATATATATATATATATATATATATATATATATATATATATATATATATATATATGATGTCTAAGTTACATATCTTGTGGCAGGATTTCGTCTAGTTGGGGGATAGCGGCGTTCTGGTTTCATTGTGCGCCTGCGCAGTCGATAGCGGTCAGGAGAAACAGACATCAAAGTGGCGGGAGTGACACTAAAAATATTTTGCTTTAAAATTCAATGTTTTATGTTTCGGTAGCCCACCCTGATGCCCGCAACGCTTTCTCTTGAGGTACTACTATGTCTTCGCCGCAATTCAAGAAAGCAGTACTGGGAGAAGTCCTCTTGTGAGAACGGCCTCGCAGTCAGGTCCATTCCCGCTATGAACACCGGACGAACGGGTCTCTCTTAGTCGTAGGGCTGGGACAGTGGTCTCAGCCTTACTGAGGGTTCTACAGTGCGGCTTCATGTGTCGCGAAATGGCAACTGCTGGCTTTTCACGTTCGCCGCCGGTGTGCCTCACTGTATGGATTTCGTTGTTTCCTTCGCAGAAGTGGCACAAATGCACCATGGGAGATCGCCAACAATTCGATGTATTTCCCAAAGTGCGTTCGAGAGCTTTAGCAAATAGCAAAAACTGATCTGCTGGGGAAAGAATATTTAACGAACATTCAGACTATAATCGAATACCGTAGTGGAGATATCCTAACGATTTCTTACATATCGGTGTAGCATTCCCGCGTGGTCATCTAGCACGGCCGTAGCGTTGGCTCGCAAACGCGATGAAGTATTTGGTCACATGATCTAGCAACGTTGTCGCAGCCACCACTGTCAGAGATATCAAACTTGGCGCTACAAACATGACTGGTGTCGCCTACGTTGCTTTAGTACAGTGACACCGCTCATTGCGAACACGCTGTAGCTAGCGATCGCAAAAAGCGATCTTGTGTGCGCTGTATACATTTCGTCACATGTATTGCCTGACAGGCGATTCAAAGCTAGCTGCAGCACATAAGTGTTTAAAATGAGGGTGAAATATAAGCAAATGATGTGCCTGACCACGCACCGGCCAAATTCTTAGGGGAGATTCGTGCGAAAACATCTTAGTTACCTTACGAATGGGACTGTCCACTCACAGGCATTCGTTACCTAGCGGCAAGCAGCAGTAAATTCTTCATTGCCGAACGACTTTGACCGTGTATGTAGCCTGAATTATGCCGGTAACTGCTCTTTGTCAGTTTTTTACTAAATGAACAAAAACTTTTAGCGACAAGACATACATGCACAAGATGATGCATGACAACTATGCGCCGAAAACCAACACCGCGAAACTGTAACACCAGGTGTTCTTGGAAGAAAGCAAAACAATTCACGCAATATTGCTAAATTCTGCTGGTAAAATACTGCCCAGAACCGGGCACACCCCACAAAGCACACCGGGTGGAGCAACCCACAGCGATACGGCGCTCTTGTGATCGCTGAGAGGTCGACGACGGGGAGCGCTGGGTCTCATGGTGGAGGTTGCTTGCTGAGAGTATCGTGTAACTTTCTCATTTCCTTGAGACGCACGAATGATCCGTAGAAGTAGCACTTCTTCGAGATGTCCGTCAGGTGCACGTTGAACATGAACCAAGAGAAGTTGGCCCGCCTGTCTTTCGCCGCCATGACGTACTCGACCTTGTCAAGGGTGGAGGGAGAAAGAACAGGTCCCGCAAAGTTACCATAATCAGCACGAGAACGGCCGCTCCGGCATTCGTGATTTAAGCTGCACATAGATATTGGAAGCGCCAAGGCACATTTTCGCAACACCGCTTATTGGACACATCGCCGGCATACTTCATAGTAACTATGACCTGTACGTGCATTTGCAATGGCGTTGTTTTGCCTACAGAGAAACTGAAGTGACAAATTTCACCAGTGCACTCACATCAGTGTTCAAAAAAGTTTAAGCATCCCTGATTCAGCTAAACTACGTGTTTTCGACCCGCTGAGATAGCCAATTCGTCACGGCGTTGCGTAAGTGACTTCAAGGTCGCGGTTTCGATCTTGACCGCGGCGGTCGCATTTTCATGGGGGCAAAATGCAAAAAGCGCCAATATTTTCTATTTCGCTGCACATTGAACAGTCCCAGGAAGTCTAAACTAATGCGAAGTGGCCAACGACGCCGTGCCTCATAATCATATCGTGGTTTTGGCATGTTAAGCCCCATACATCTTTTTGCATGCTCAGCACCCATACTCAGCTGAGATGATGTGTCCTAGTAAAGCAGCGATTAAGTGTGACTTTCTCTATAGCTGCAATGATTTGCCGAATACAATATTACAAAGCACAACCGTTAGAAGCATAGAGAAGCGAACAGAATTGCATTGTCGGACGTCCATCAATAAATATACAAGTGTTGAAATAAAAGTGTTTAATTTCAACTAAGCCACAGCCAGTCACACTAAAGCAAATTATATGGCAAGCGCAGGTCAGTATAATTGCATACAATAATTGATCTATGATACAAACATATACAAAGAAAAATATGAACAAGTATAAAAAATTGTAAATGTAACGCGAAACGAGGTATATGAAAAGCGATCCATGTCGCGTTATGCTGCTCTGTCCTGTACCCAAAATTTGAAAGAGCAGTCCAGACTGGACATGATAAAATCGGTTCCTGAAAAATTAGCATTGGGTGCGCATGAAAAAATTCCTAATGACCGCTACCAAGTGTCATGGGTTGGAAATTCTTCGAAGTGCCCAACGTTGAAACTAAAATTTGCTGCCGAAAACGACATAGTCATACAGCAAGAAAAATAGATGTCCAGATAGGAGTATTCATATTCCTGTATATGAAAAGAAAACGTGCTCCTCAGTGGTGCAACAAATTTTGCAAGCTATTTACCTGTAATATCAACGGTGACAAAAAAGCATTCAGCGTATGTTCAGAGATTCAGGACGGCCATACTGGATATCCACAATTTAAAAGAAGACGCCAGGTCTTGAACTATATTGAACAACAGTGATTGCAATAAGCAGAGAAATGTTATACAGTCTAAAGCGCAGTGTACAACTGTATGTACGCGAAGTCGAATGGTCCCCGAGTATGCGGCTTCAATCTTTTTAAAAATGACCCGGTGCATGCCCCCCCCCCCCCCCCAAAAAAAAAAAAGTTCGTTTTAACAAACAAATGCTCTTGATTACAGGCTAATAAACGGAAGTATTGTTCCCAGCCGTGAAATTAATGAAGAATCCATACTCGCGCTTCCTACATGGCGGCAAGGGGCGGAGCAGGGGGGGGGGGGGGGGGCGCACTTCCTTGCAGGAGGGCAGAATGTGTACGAAAGATTTTCCTTGAAAAACAGCCATCTTTCTCGTCGCGATTCTCGCAAGAAGTCATTTGTAGGTTAAATATATATAGAAAAGAAACAAGAAAACAAGATCGCAAACGAGGGTTCTCAAAAGAACCGTCAGCGCCGCAGATGAGAAACAAACACTTGAAGGCCGACCGCAATGAAATCCAACTTTTAATAAGTTTGTCAAGGAGGGACAGTAGATTTCAAATACATGCGTCAGCCACAGTCGTGAGGCCAACTACCAGACGAAATTTCTATTATAGTGTTCATGATTGCCCATGGCAGACGACAGCCAGGCGAAACACAGGGACAGCTAGAGGACACAAAAGATGTGACGCCACTTGCATAATGGTTTGCGACGATTCTTGGCTATTCTGCGAGTAATTGTCTTATGGGGCTGTCCACCATCGCGTGTACCTGGCTGTCCCAGTGCCTCTTATTTGAAATATCACAAATAACAGTGGAAATATAGCGACGCAGCACATGCTGAGCGTATGAGGCAGTGATAAGGCACGAGTTGTTCAAGGGGCATGGCTATGACGGTGAAATATTCTCATCTGTTTATTATAACTGAGGATAGAGGAGTAAATATTCTCGCACATGCAAAAACTAGGCTATAGGGGTATATTTTATTGGGAAGCTTAATTTTACGCCTTTCGGCCCAGGCGGCGTCAGTGGACGACATTACAGTGAGAATGGCGTGCAATTCGTAATACAAAGTAAATAGAAAAAAAATGAGCGTTGTCGTGAAGCCAGCAGTCTTGAGGCCATTGCCAGAAGTTTATATCGACTGGTGCAAGCAACCATTGTTCTGTGCAAAAATAATCAAACTAAAACAATTATAGTAGTAGGAACACTCATTTCAATTTACGACTTCATTGGCGCCAAACAACCTTGGCATCTGGCTTCATATTTTTATTGGGCAATAACAATGTGTTGAATAGCTGCTCAAAAAAAATGTGAGCAAAGTTATTTTTGTGACAGAATATCTCGATTTGTGGTGTGCGAAATTGATGCCACCAGGGCTCAGTGGTTGTAAAATTGAGATTGGGAGTAGCTCATTCGTTTTCTTTCATATGTTTCCCGACGCGTTTTCTATTATAAGAAGCCAATGAACACTGACACCAAGGACAACATAGGGGAAATTATTTGTGCTTAATAAATGAAATGAAGAAACGATAAACGTTTTCACATTGATTAAGCACAAGTAATGTCCCCTATTTTGTCCTTGGTGTCAGTGTTCGTTGGCTGCTTATAATATGACTAATAAAAATGACTCAGTTAACCCACTTTCTTCTCATTTCCGAGGCGTTTTCTAGAAGCATAGCGGACATTTTTGTTGTTCTTGCGGCGTGTTTACTTCTTCGGGACTGTTATATAGCAAACAATGTGATTATACCACATAGGACATTCTAGTGCATGTAAATTACTCACCAATAAGAACAAAGAAGACACATTGAACTCATACGCCCAACCTGTTCACTAGGTGAAAAAATAAACTGGAAATCGCTCCCAGAGGTTTCATCTGCGAATATCTGGAACTGAGCGCCTACTACAATTTCGAACAGTATGTCGCAGGAGCTGTAATAAGTTTCGTTTTATTTAGTACAATTAAGTTTCTTTTTGTTTGAACATTACAAGAAGCAACGTAACATTTGATGGAAATAAAATCCATCCTTTCCAGCCACTGCGATCTAAAGTCTAAGGAAGCTGTGCATTCTTATGCAGGCTCCCTCGTAGCAATCGCTACGATTGGCCCAATGTCTCATTTTCCCTTTATTAGTTCTTCAAAAGTGCATCACGAGTTTATTCACAACGTCTGAGGTTTGGTGGCGTCATTTCACACCCATATCCGAAATCTTGATAAAAGTTGTCAAATTCTTATTTTTTTGTATCATGCTTCTGACAGCTTTTACAGAAAAAAATGATATCTCAAGCAAAATAGTCTCCTCGTAAAGCACAAAACTTCAGGGCCGAAAAGGTTAGCTTTCCGGTTCTCAGCCGCCTCTCCCACCGGCAACCGGATAGCGTGTGTGACGTAGAGAAGTGCCGGGCCAATGTTGTGTCACTTGCTCCGAACGATTACGTAACCACGCGCGCACCGAGCGCGTCTCCGACTAACCGCCGAGACGGGTCCGTCAAACCAAGGCCACGCGTATGCGGCCACGCACGCCAATCACAAACAACGCAAGAAAGGCTATCGATATTTATCAATACTTCTGTTTGAACGCATTGGTTCATCTCCAAGTTCATCGACCACAAGGAGAGGGACACGTTCACACAAGCGCTTGTCTGTCCGTGTCTCCCTTCTTGTGGTCATCTGTTGGCGCTGTTACCCGTATGTTTCTATCGATATCATTACCTGTCGGTCTTTACAGACTGCTGTATGGTTCAACTGCGAAACTAAAATAAAAAAGAATTACCCATGAATTTTCTACCCACCAGCATACACTCAAAGCTTTTGGTGTCATGGCCCCTGTGATGAAGCTCCGTGGAGCTTCGTGGAGCTTTTTACAGTTTCAGTAAGGAAAGCGTGTACTTAGCCTGTAGGGAGTACATTCTAACGCAACCTCGAGCACTTGCTCGTAAAATTTGACGCTGAGCCTTCCGTTGTGACTGCAGCATAACAATGCAAGTATTCCGTACACGTCGCGAAATTTCCCCGCGGTTGGCCTTTAAACGACTGAGACCTACGCTGGGAGCGATCTTGCCGAAGCCATAGACCACGTGTCCATCAGCGCGTATTTTGTCTCCTTGCGGTTTTATATTTACCTTTAAGATGAATAAATAAATGCACAAATAAACAAATCAATAAATCAGCCAGAAACGTTTGTGCACACCTGCTGTGTAATATCAGCACAGCAAAAAATAAAGAAGCGCATGTTACCTTCTCCTTCAGCGTGTCCTCAATGTCGTATGAGTAAAACAGCGTTCTGTTTTGAGTATTGGTGATTCCGATTGGTGTGAGTTCGTTCTTCGGCGTGGTTTCGGCACTTTCGCACGTCTAGGAAGAAAAGAGAAAGCGAGTGAGGGAATTGGTCCACCTGAATGAATGCAACCGGGCGTTTATTTTTTATTTTTTTAATGGGAAGCCCTTGAATAGAGTTCAGTTTGCGGCCCGTGGTGTTCTTGCTCCTTTCTTTTTTGTAGCCCTCGTGTAAACGTTATGCCGGCCGTACCTGTCAATCTGCCTTGCCCTAATGTCGCATTGAGTTCTTTCAACGAGCCCTACAATGTCCGACGTATATCTGATTACGTTCTGTTCCTTTATTTCATACCTGTCATTGTCACAATGCACCAGACACCGTCACCTTCCTTTCTTTCTAATTTAGAAGCTCCTAAGGCGACCGTGCATCCAGTTGTTAACAGCTTTAGTTGTATCACATAACGCAATCAAGATTTTTCTTTAGACAGACTTTATCTTTGATTTTCGTTCATAATTGCAAATATTCGATATTCGAAGGTTGTCTTTGACGATTATTCTTATTGGATTCGATTCGAAAATTTCTCTATTCTAACACGCCTTTGAAGTGTTCTAGATCGAGCCCATTCATTCTTATCCATCGGCACTCACAGTCATATTTAGCGGCGGATATCAGGCATCCTTTGAACCGCAGGCGTGAGAGAATGCTTAAAGCAAGCAAATGGCGAGCTATATGATGTAACTTAATTACGTAAAGTAAGTAACTGGCCGATAAGTCCTCGCAGCTGGCTAACACTCCCACGATTAGGTAAGGCCACATGTTCGGTTACGGTGACATGCTTTACAAGAATAGCTGCTATGGTATGCCTTAATTCTTAGTCGATTTCATAACCTCCAGGGTCAGCAAAAAAGTGCTTTGGGAGAAGTTTACTAAAATATAAATCGATAGATCCGCCCTAACCCGAAATATTTTTAAGTCCAGGCTCGCAGACGACTAAGTAAAGGATTTCTTATTTCAGTCAATGTGCCGGCGCTGCACCAGATCGGGATGTAGCAGCTGGGACACGTGGTGGCACCGCCAGCTGCTCCGATTGGCTAAACTGCTATGATTTACGCAAGTCATGTTCTTCGGATTACCTATAAACCAGCACCGAGGTAAAGAAGTTTAACGAGCGTATGGGTAAGAAGGAAAAGGGTGGGTACGAAAGAATAGTACACGAGCTAGAAGTACTGAAAATCTACCTCTCTCCACTTCACCGCTAGGTTATGTCGCCGCCACAAAAAAGATAATACCACTTGAACCAGAGTCGTCAATGAAAAATATTTTTTTCTTCTCGAAGGAAAAGTGCTAGCGCCATATGTGCACATTTTCACCATCCAGCACCACACGGCTTACTGTGTATAAGATTACGCATGTTATCGCTTCCGTGCTTCATATTATGCGAAGGGGTGGTGACAAGTATTCAACCTTACCAAGGACAAACTGCGGCTAGGTAGCGGTAAAGGGTCAGGCATATTAGCCAATCTTACTATACACAATGGTAAAAAATAAGATATTTAAATTAAATTTTTCTGTTTTGCATGTCCAAAGCGAACATGGCAGCGTCTCCAAAAATTTCAGTGTGGGAGAGTACTATAGTAAAGTTCTTGTTTCACCGAAGTAAAGGTGCGCAAGAGATTTACGATGAAATGTTACCATCTGAGGGGCCAACGGCCCATCATTCTCTATCGCACCACCATAAACGTTCTATTGTCTCTATTAAAAACGGTCATTCCGGTGTTGAAAGTGGGAAACTCAATGGAAGGCCTGTTTCCGTCTTTTTGCCTACAAATGTGAAACCGATCCGTGACATGAGCATGGACGAGCACCCTATATCTACTAACAAAAAAGGAAATGTGTGCAGATATCGTTGGCTGTTTTGCAACATTTTGCAAAACAAGAAAATGGATATCCTGAATGAAAATGTAACTCGTGACGAGACATGAATACACTGTTGTGATCCCGAGACAAAGGAACCGTCTTAGGAATTGAGGCACAGGGATTCTCCCTGGTCGAAGAAGTCTCGTGGGTGAAGATTGGTGCAGAAGCAAATAGCAACAGATCTTGATGCGTTAGCATTAATATTGTACTTCAAGCACTTTCTGGGGGCTAATGTTCTGTATACGTTTGTATATTTTGATCTATGCATGTATGTTTGCATCTTTCTATCTACCCATTTTGCCGCCTACCTGTGTCACTACGTAGTCAGTGGTCGAATGGATAACGCATCGAGTGGCTGTGCTGCGGTAGCAGGGTTCGAAGCCTACCATCGGACCAACATGAATCACTGATCACGTGCCAATGTGTACATTCAGGCCGCTCTTCAAGGAACATCTGTAACGCCGACATTGGTTACTGTATGTAGAAGCGAGACTGGGTAGATATACCGCTATTTGAAGAAATTCTTTTACATCGATTTTCAGTACAGCGTATGCGCCACTCAGTCTGTGCTGTTCTATATGAACCTCTTTCATGCCAACTTGGATTCCTGGGTATGTAATAATCGGGCAATCGCTGGTCACAGCTTTATGTGCACACTTTCTTTAGGCGATGCTTCATGCTCATCATCACCCCTTCGTAGATGAAACTGCAACATTATTTAACATTCAGCGTTCTTTAATCGCCGTGATCGCCTGATGATCGAGGTAATATTATAACGTTGACGGGACATTGCGGGTAGCTTTGGCTTGGAGTACCCAATTAAATGCTGCTATATTTCAGCAACGACTTTGGCTGGGCTTCCATTGTACCTCGTTTTGCCGCTATCCGTCTGGGCTTCCGCCCACGCGGTAATATTAACGGTTATAACAGCCTCCAGCAGTGACAGTTTCCTCGCACCTACTGAAAATCACGTCATGAAGTATGCATAATTGAACACCGAACCCACTGCGATGGCCTCGTGCATCTTGCTTGCTCTCTCATAATTGTAAAAAACGCTCTTTTCTTTTTCTTGCCTTTTCTTGATGCCGTGTGTATACTCATCCGGCTTTAACAAGTGGTTACTTTTCCCACATTGCCGTGATGTCGCTAATCAACAACGTTCAAAGCATAGTAGAATGGGCCTGCTGAATGCTAACCGCTGAAACCTTTCGACCGATTTGCAAGTGATTAGGGCGATTCTTCCTTATATGCACTTACTTTATCGGTAAAGTCGTAGCGGTTTAGGTGCGGACGGCTCCGTTTTACAATAAGTTCGAAAAGACAGTTGATGGTGACAGCAACGTGCACGCATGCAGTCGGGGTGAATGTCTTCGCATTTCTTTTGCAAAATGCCTTTAGAAATCGAGTATAGCGAGCGCCGGCTTAGTTTGAAGAAACGGGATGGCGGGGGGGGGGGGGGGGGGGGGGGGATCATTAAGCATGCTCACAGCGCGTTTCCGCAAAAAGTGCGTCTCACACGTTATTTATCTAAAGATGGGATACACTCGCTAATAACGCCTCCACCTCTTCATTCTTTGTCAGACCTAAGTCATTACAGCCACTTCCTTACTTTATGGATCCGTGAACGTTCGGCAGACAGCCGTGATGCAGACAAGGCAAGTTCAAGGTAACTCAATTTGCTCACCGCACTACTTAATTTATTTTTGAGAAAGCAGCATTGTTTCTTCTTAAGGCGGACGTCTCCGTTGCTTTAAAATGGGATGTAGTATTTCTTATAGGAGGCTCACTTGCTGTTGGTCCCCGAGGATAAAGCTGTTGCACTTCTGGTAGAGGGCATCGGTCGCATTGACGTATTTGTTCGTCATGTTGTAGATGAGGATGGAGATTTGGAACGAGAACGCCACAACAACGTTGCTCGAAATCGGGAATTTGTTGGTGGCCAGCGGCAAAGCTTTTTCCTGCATAGGTTGCAGATGAAGAAGTGAAAGGAGGAAAGCGAAAGGGCAACACTCTTACTAAGGCGAAAGCCCTTGGCGTCTATGTTGGCGGTGCCCTTGTCCGCGGAACTGGGCCGTGACCAAAAATGGCAAACGCCGCAAAGAGTAAAAGCAAGTAAAAAAAATTGCTCAGATGGACGTCACGTTCCTCAGGAGATTCCTGTAAACAAAGTAAATTAGTGGCTTTCAAAAGAAAAAAATCGTTAAGTATGGACAGCTGGGCTAGTTGGTTATGATTAGCATTATGAAACATTGTTCCAGCGCACATTTGGACAAGGACGAGGAGAGAAAGACAACACGAACGCCGGACTTCAACTGAACTTTATTCATGGAAATTTCCATGAATAGTCCATATAAGTCCATATAAGTCCATAAAAGTCCATATAAGTCCATATAGGTCATCCATATAGGTGTTTTAACCCCTCCTGGTACATCAATACTTTCAACTCGTTTAAGATCATTTGCCCATGGTCCGGCATAAAAGTGGCATCTATACAGAGGAACAGGTAACACCACATCATACAGGTCGTTACAATGTTTCTCCCGCGACACAGTTCAATGGTAGGCCAATGAAAAACGAGCCTGCAGGAAAGAACACGAAAGGTAGACCTCTTTTATGTATCCGCCGAGGCCCCCCGGCATACGTTCGCACTTGACTACTAAACTAGGCAATGGTCTTCCCAGTCTAATTTGACCAACAGCCCGGAGAAACGTGTCTCATACATCTCGAAGAAACATGAATCTGTTCACTAGCTGTCGTATGTAGAGGTGCGACAAACCCAATCCCCCGTAGCGCACACGACGAAATATGTTGGTTCGCCATTTGCGCTCCGACGTAGATCCCCAAATGAAAACGGCGAAAACTCTACGCACCTTTTGCACATTCACACGTGAACAATGAATTACTTGCATTATATACCAGAATTTTCATATTAAAAACAAATTGCACATCGTTGCTCTCGCAAACAGAAGTCAGCAATAAAAGCACTCGAGGTTGTCTGCTTTGTCACGCACTTCAGCGACTCTGCGCCGCCAGAAAGACTCGCTATCCTTATAATTTTCCATCGGCCCTCCCAAATACGTTGGCGGAGTCGTATCCCACCTTATATTGCAGAAAATGTTTCTGGACGGTGGCCAGTATCCGCGCCGAAATCCTAAACGTTTTCCCCGGTTGATTCCACTGCCACTAACCTCACAAAAATCTTTCACAACTATTTTAGCGTTGAGGATGCTTTCATGATAAGCACAAATGAAGTGCTATGTCGTCTGCATATGCAAGCAGACGTACTTCCGCTGCATGGAGACGAAATCCTCGTGTGCTAGTGCTATTGATGATGCTCAAACAAAAAGATTCAATGTACGCTGAGAAAAAGCAATGGCTACAGAGGGCAACCCTAACGCACCCATCATTCCACTTTGACGCGCGCGCCTACCACCTTATTTCCTATCGAACGTGTCTTGCAGCCTCTGTATGCCTTGGCGACACCCTCTCTTACAACGCATCCTAAGTTCACGTGTTCTAGCACTGCCAACAATATGTCGCGAGGTACTCTATCCAACGCCTTTTCGAAATCTAGCTGTAGCGTTGCCATGCTGTCAGAATTAGCATCAAACGATCCAGAACAGAACGACCTTTATATGTATATGTAACTATTGATCGACCTTTTATGCCATAAGTTTGATGTTCACCGACTAATGCTTGAATTACAGTTTGCCTCCTCTTAGCAAGAATTTTCATGAATATTTTGTACTCTATGTTTGTGAGTGATATCGGCACATACACGGTAACTTAGGTGAGTATATCCTTATCTTTAGCCTTAGGTATAAGAACAGTGTGTGATGTAAGCAATGATGGTGGGAGGACCAGCATACCAAAAGCCTCGTTAAAGAGTGAAGCTAAGACTACAGCTACTTTATCCTTTAGAACCTTATATTATGGAGCTTATAGAACGAATCAAGGCCCAGTGCGCTCACCGCATACTCGTGGCGTGAGAAAGATAAAATGATACTTTAAGGCGTCTACTTTGACTTCAGTACACGAATATAAGGAACTGTGGTATTCATAAAACGCTCTTTGGATGCGTTCCTTTTCTGTGAGCGCAGCGTTTTTCCCCCTCTACTTTTGCGGTTTCGTTCAGGTGCGTGCGACTTTTTTCCAGTCCTCGTGCGCGCTTGCTAGGAAACTCTCCGCCCATGAAGCGGTCGCACCGAGCTCTGATACTGCGCCTTCGTATTTCTCCTCATTTATAATTTATAATTTCTGCTTTATGGAACGCATGTCTTCTTTAAAAGTTCGAGGCTGACTGCACTCTTCTGAAACGAATGCGCTTAGGTTAGCGCAGAGAACATTTTCTACAATTTCATGTGCGTTATGGCGCCTGACCTTTCAGTGGCTTTGAATTTCACTTGCTTAAACACCTTTCAGTGTTCCCCTACCATTTTATGATACCTTTTGTCAAATTTTACGATTGCCTCCATGACGTAGCTTGTAAAAACATCGTCCTTTGAAAGATCATCGTTTAGTTTCAAATTTTCACCAAACAAATCTACACTTTTTATCTTTTATTTTCCCGACACGAAATGTTACGAGACAGTGATCGCTGAATGACACTAGTTGAACCCGATACTATCTGATCAACGGTACTAATTGTGCAGATAAATAGGCGCGATCCTACCGCGCGAGACTATGACCTCGAGAATGGGTAAAACGAATATCAGTACCAAACCCACAACATTCCCCGACGTCTTCCAAACAATGCTGAATGGTGAGATTATTTAAGGAAAGAACACTGACACCCCTATAAGGAGTCGAGCCGGTTTTGTCGTTTGCCATGCATACGCAGTTGAAGACACCAATCAGAATTACAAATATACCCTTTACACAGTAGTTACTGACAGTTTCAAACATGTGTTTCCTCTGTTCTGCATTTGAATATGCATAAACACATATTATGCGCCAATAGCATTTAAATATTTTAACTTCACAAGCTATGAAATGGGCGAGATTACATGTCACTTTTTCTAGAGCTGCACCCAATGTTCTACGTATCATCAACGCACACCCTGCCGACTTGCCCACTGCGTGACAGACACTTACAGCGTACACCTATTCGTGAAGAGTCGCACCATACTTTCCGTCTGTTCATGACCCTCTATATTAGTTTCTTGAATTGCTACAACGTCCGAGTCTTTTTTCGGTAATTAACCTGTAACGCTGATTTTGCCTCCTCCTTGAGGCCAGCCCTCTGATGTTTAATGTCACCACAAACATGTGCTTTTCAAAGGTAGCCATTTTTAGTTGTGTTATTGTTACGAGACAAACCGTATGGTGCCCATCTTAACATGCACGCTGACATCCCGCCTGGTCCTCATGAAACAGTCTTTACGACTTCTAAGTGTCTCAGTGGGGAAGGGACGACGAGCGTTCCGTTCTGTAGACACGGTGTTTTTTCCCATCGACGAGCCATCAATTCCGGCTGGCTAGTGCTTGCGTCATTGGGCGGCGCGCATGACGGTGCGGAGGCGGGGGAACCGCGTCACGAGTGTACAAAATGAGTGCGTTGATGAAGTCATGAGGTCCACAAACGGTGCGATGCTTTCGCACTCCCCCCACGTAAGCACTCTTAAGTGTCTGCCATTTTTTTTTATTTCACTTGGCAGAATACAAGGTTTATTAATCCCAGAACAAAATAAAGCATTATGTCCAACCTCCCTTTCTATTATTTCGTGTCATAGAATGGGTGCTGACACGTCTGGATGAGGCGCAGTTTCAGTGTATCTCCTCGCATTTCGGTCGTTTGGGGTAGGTAATGTTTTGGAAATTTGACATGACCAGTGTCTTTTTTTCTCAGAGCGGTGTAATGCCTTTTTTTGTGTGTGGTTACAGGTGAATGATTACCTATGTAGACCCTAGTAGACGATGTCAAATATCATGAAGTGACATCTTAGTGACACGGGAATGTTCAGGGAGGCTTCTCTCTGTACCCGTCTTTCGCCAATGTGCCTTGCTCGAGAACGGAGCCTCGTCTTACAGAAAGTGTGGTCGATTTGGCGCAGCAGAGGTGCACTCTTCCATTACAGTTTAACCTAAAAGAATTCCCCCGTTTGTTCTATGTGCTATGTGTTGATCAACACCAGCTGCCACCGGTTTGCTTCCCCCAGCCAGTGGCAAACTTCCGATCGTGTGTATACAGCGGCAGGCGGTGAGGGGCTGGCCCACCATGTATGTGGCCCCTCCCCCCATAAATAAAACCGTTTGTGTACCATGAATACGTCACATAAAAAGACGTGCGCCAACATCCACTTGACCTGCCCCCGTCCCCTGATTGAGTACGTCTTTGCAATTGCATCTTCCTAATCACGTTGTTTACGTTGCCATTTAATCTACAGTATTAGTGTATGTATCCCCCTTATCCTTTCTGTAGGTATGATTTCACTTTAACGACATCGCACGACTCTCACCGCGTCATCAACTGGAACTAACCGGCGCCATAGCACATTCATCCAAAAATGCTGCATTACCCTAGTTACAACGTGTTATAAAAGTTACATAAAGAAAGATAGGGCGCCTCACAAAGGCTGACCTACATTTCGATACGTGGATCTTTGTAAAATTACAACGTGTAGTGTAATATTGCAGCTCCAATTTTTATTGGGAGTACCTCCATTTGGCCATGTTCACCGTTAAGCGACGTGATCCGACTCTCACGCATCTAGATACCTTCTAACGAACTGGACGGTTTATCATTATGGTTAACACCACATTACATTATAACTATGACCTGTAGCGTTCCACGGTGTCTTAGGACAATATTTCTGGTTAGCGCGAAATCGCCTAACCGTGCACTCACGAATGTGACAGGATATTTGCTGGTGCTCCTCAAGGCCGTGGGTGGCATTGCGATGCAGTCCTGCGTACTGGGCACGGTCAAGACACAGGTGATGATGACCAGGATGTCCCTCCTGAATGCAGAGCGGAGTTGCGAAAAGGCCACAAGGACAATTGAAACTGCCGCGAACAAAACAAGAAAAAAATTCCCAGCATCGCACTACGCATGCAACAGTGCAGGGGAGGCTTGTGCGTTAGAGATAGGAATTGCAAACGGCACCAGGAATCATTAAAGACAACCAGGGAGACAATGTGATGTTCACGAAGAACTATTAACAACCGAAAGACCACTTATCGAGCAGGGAGAATAAATGCGGGCTCACAAAAAATAAATTGACGGCAATCATCATCACAAAATCCCAAAGAAAGGAAAAAGCCACAACTAAATTATGTTCAGGTGAGGCATTGATACACGGAAGATATCCGTCCTGATAACATAATCGAACACACGCTGGCCCAAGGATGATTCAACGGTTCATTCTATACTGTTTCCATACTTTACCTTTTCAGCCGATGAACGTATTTGCACAGATTGCTAGTGTATTGTTTGTTTTTTTTCGACACAGATGCTCAACCAAAGTTTCTGCAATATGTGCCAAGATGTGGAGATATTTTGTTTCTGTATTGTGAGCGTGTTCTTTTAATCAGTCGTTGCAGCACTGCCTGAACACATGCCGCGCCGGCAGACAATGAAATAGCGGACTTTGAACATCAGAAGCGCTAACGAACGCGGACACAAGGAAAACACATATAGACTCGACGGGCGCTAAACACGAACTGAAGGCTTAATGACGAAAAAAGAAGAGCGACATACATACTTGCTTAGAAACCTTCAAAAAGAAGCAGAAGGCAAAGTTGTCACTCTGCGAACTTCCAGAGCCGCTTGAGATACGCCCTTTTATTTTGCATGCAAGACCCGCGAAGGTGTGCTCACACATTCGTCAGTTTCGTTGCTAACGCACAAGGCCTCCAATAATTATCTATCTTACCGCGTCGCAAAGCTGCACAGGACACGAGTCCCCTGAAAGCTCGAGAAATATTGGAGGCCTCGTGCGTAAGCAACGAAACTGATAAATGCGTGAGCAAACCTTCGCTGGCCTTGTATGCAAAATAACATGGCGTACCTCAAGCGGCTCTGTAATTTTGCAGAGTGAGAACTGTGCCTTCTGCTTCTTTCTGTAGGCTTCTGCTTAAGTATGTATGTTTCTGTTGTTTTGTTTTCTTTTTTTTTTCTCATTAAACCTTCATTTGACGTCAAGCGCCCGTCCAGTATACACGTATGTGTCTTCTTTGTGTTCGCATTCCTTAGCGTTTCTTATGGCGTACAATTCCGCTATAACCAACTAACCCAAACTTCTGCGATGAAATAGAGCAGCGCCTTTTCTTTACGTCCAACAAAGCTGTCGAAGTGCTGCATCACGGACTGAGGATTTGCCCCTTTTCCGTATTTGTTACCCTCTACAGATTGGCAAGTATTTACACGTCGGAAAAACCACCCTGACGCCGGCACTTCTACTCACGGTATTCTTAATGAACTGCGTAGATTTAAGCAATAACACACTGACCTCCTTTTTTTACCGTTATACTCTGCAGCACAGTCAAAGGTTACAAGTTTCCTGAGCTTCCTAAGATTTCCTGTAACAGCAGGTATAATGATCCGTGGGTACATAGCCTCGGGTAGGCGACTGGCTTGCTCGTAAGAACTGCCTTGCAGTTAGTGAGCACTGGAGTTGAGATCCTCGAAATTCAACTCTTGTCAACTCCTGAGAATGCTGAGAATAGAACTATTCCGACTTTGGAGTGGCTGAATGAAACGATTCCGTCTCTCTAGTTCCACTAAATATCTTTCTCTATATTTATCTACTATGTACGGTTTTCCGTCTGCTAACGCAAAACGTACTTTTCAATACCTAATTGTGCACAAGTAATGTAACCTACCATTTCCCGCACAACAACATACATGACCGGTTATCTTTACACAACGCTGTTTCCTGTAATCTTTATAATATATAATGTTTTAAGCGCTACATGCATGCGTTAGCTCAGCTAACGTATCCTCCCAATGAGAGTGGTTCCCTTACTGTCAAAATGGAACCTAGCAAGCCGGACCTTGGCTCTACAACTAGCTGTTACCAGTGCCGAGGCTTTGAGCTGGGAAACTTACGGATTCGCCGTGTACACCACATCCTCTAATGTCGACCAGGACTTGTCCTCGTGGTAGTCAAAGAAGCCTACTCCCAAAATAATCCTTGCCTTTGTTCCCGCCGCAAGCTTGTGTAGTTTCTGGAACAAACAAAAATGCAGTAACCGGTTATTAGCATCGGTAAGTATCGTTCTTCAAAAATATTCTAAGCCACAGATGGTGATGGATCGAAGCCTGTCTCTGGTATAGGACGGCACATAATATAAGCAGAAACGATGCGTCTATGGCACCAATGAAATCATTCTCTCGATTGAAGGCTCCTTGGCTAGCGACACCGTAGCTAGCGACACCGAGAGCCCTGCGACAGAGCAGGACGACAACTACTGCTAGGATGGAGAATTCCAACAACAGGAAAGAACGACATCCTTTACAAGGATCAAGACATCCAACAACAAATCAGGATGACATCCTCTGGTAAGAAAGAGAATTCCAACAACAGGACAGAACAACATCCTTTACTAGGATGAAGGCTTCCAGCAACAAAGCAGAATAACATCCTCTGCTAGGATGGAGAATTCCAGCAACAGGGCAGAAAGAGATCCCTTACTAGGACCAAGACTTCCAACAACAAATCAGAATGACATCCTCTGCTAAGAAAGAGAATTCCAACAACAAGACAGAACGACATCCGTTACTAGTATCAAGACTTGCAACAGCAAATCAGGATGATGTTCTCTCCAAAGAAAGAGAATTCCAACAACAAGGAAGAACGACATCCTTTACTAGGATCAAGACTTCCAACAACAACGCAGAATCGCATCCTCTGCTAGGATGGAGAATTCCAACAACAGGACACAATGACATCCTTTACTAGGATCAAGACTTCCAACAACAAAACATGATGACATCCTCTGTTAAGAAAGCGAATTCCAACAACAGGGCAGAACGACATCTTTTACTAGTATCAAGACTTGCAACAACAATTCAGGATGACGTTCTCTCCAAAGAAAGAGAATTCCAACAACAAGGCAGAACGACATCCTTTACTAGGATCAAGGCTTCCAACAACAACGCAGAATCGCATCCTCTGCTAGGATGGAGAATTCCAACAACAGGAACGAACCACATCCTTTACTAGGATCAAAACTTCCAACAACAAAGCAGGACCACATCCTCTGCTAAGAAAGAGAAATCCAATGACCGAGCAGGTGGACATACAGTGCTAGGATCGAGAATTGCAACCTCAGAGCAGGACGACATCCTCTGCTAGAATCGTGACCATCTCGATAATTGCAGAGACGGAGAGTTTGGAACCAAAGTGAACCAAGGGAACAGGTGAACGGAGGGCGGCTGACAAAAGCCACATGACGTGTGGTTAAGCTTAACTACAAGTAACGATTTTCTGGCTAGTTAGGTGAAGCTCTCTCACATAGACTGGTGCTCTTGCAAAACCAGTTAGCTGCAAGATAGCTAACCGATTGGCAATATACTACTGCCGCGGAATTTTTACCTGCGCACAAACTTAAAATTGGCTTAATGGATTTGTACCAAGCGGCCCTAAAACGACAATCTGTGTGGCTCATCGCGAGTGGTACCCAGACTTCACCAGAAGATTAAAAAAAGAGTTCGCCATTTCCATTGTCTGATAAAGGTGCATTTTCAAAGAGAAAATTTTAATTTATGGTGGGCGTTTCCTCCATATAAACTTCGAGCTTTCTCTGTCCGCTTTAGTCATGCCGAATCCACGCTGGTTTATTCTAAAAACGAAACGCCCGCCGTTTTTGGTTGCATAAAAAAAATAAAGCTTTGTTAAAGAGAGAGAATGTAAAATGAACAGACACCGCACATACAGACGGGAACAAGCGACAGCAGAACCAAAATCCCCAAAAACAAGAGGTGAGGCGTGCAGACGGGACACAAGAGTAGAGAAGTGGACAACACGAACGCAGGCGAACGACGGCGTTCGTGTTGTCCACTTCTCTACTCTTGTGTCTCCTGTCTGCACGCCTCACCTCTTTTTTTTGCATTATGAATCCTTACCAACTAGCTCAGCTTTCTGTCGTTCTAAGCAGAACCAAGGGCCCAAAGCCGAAAATAAATAAAATTCTGATGCGGCTTCCAGATCTCATTCTTGATGAAGAAGTCGGAGGGACCCCGACACTGTGTTAATTTACGGTAAACCTTCCTCGATGGCGAATGTTCGATTTGCATAACTTTATGTGCGCCCCAATCAGACCAACTGCAGTCGAACTTATAGCGAATTACTGAAGTACTATAGCGCCAAACAGACGACACAAGAAAAAGAGACACGGACGAGCGCTCGTCCGTGTCTCTTCTTCTTGTGTCGTCTGTTTGGCGCTATAGTACTTCAGTAAATATGCACCAACTAGCCCAACAAAAAGTTCTGCTGGATTATAGCGAATTGTTTGCCCACCTTGTGCACAGCCGCCATATCGCCAAAAACGTGGCGGGACCGTGAACTTGAAACAAATTCCGCTTCATTACATGCCACTCTTACCATCAACCGTTCTAACTTCACCTAGATAGCGCAAGGCCAGTTCCCTCTCATCCACGAAGTCGTGCGACTGGCTCAAAATTTCGATTACCAAGGCTGGTGTGACGAAAGCCGTGACGTCAAAACTGTGACGTAACCGCGTTCGTCACCACGGTGACGTCACAGTTTCGTCGTCAACGGTTTCGTCACGCAAGCCTTGGCAATCGAAATTTTGGGCCAGGTAGCACGGACGTCGTAGGTCGGAGCGAGCAAGCCTCGTGCTATCTAGGTGAGGTTGACCATTAACAGCCGGCTCGTATCTCATTGATAAATGCCGGAGGAGTGTCCCTCTCACCCCTGACGAAGCGCGATAAGAAACTGCGAAAAGGCGCACGTGACCTCCGCAACACCCATGCTGGTCACGCTTGCGCGGAGCGCCGTCAGTTTGCTAATTCGCGGCACCCGCTGGTACTGGCGTTCCTGCATCCACGCGCTACGCGACGCCGAGCGATGGGCGCGACACGCCACCTGCGGCCAGTGTTTGGGATGTTTTTTTTTTTGTTTTGTTTTGTTTTGCAGATTTCTCAGCAAGAACGTCAGGCCGCGATTTTGTAGCAATGCCTCTTCCGATACCGTTTCCTGTCGCGCTTAGCCAGTGATCATATCGATGCTCCGCCCACGTTATCACTGGGATAGGCCAGCCGAGAACGGCGGATGAAAGAGTGGCATATAATCGAGCGGAGAGCGCGGCTGCAACATGGCAGCCTCGGGGGTTGCGCTACTGCGGGTCGATTACTCTTTTGGGATACAACCACTTTGGCGATATTTCGCTTGACAAGGCTTCATAAAAGTGTTTTAAATGCGTGCCAGTTAAAAATGTTTTTCAAGGCACGAAAGAAGCACGCGCATTTGGGCAAGGTTTCTGGCCAGTCGCGCGGCAATTCTTACGTCTAAGCGCGAGCTTCTCTCTCGCTTGGAAAAACAATCTTATGCAGCACGCTTTGAGCAAGAGAAAGCTGTAT
This sequence comes from Dermacentor andersoni, assembly GCF_023375885.2. Lineage (NCBI taxonomy): Eukaryota > Metazoa > Arthropoda > Arachnida > Ixodida > Ixodidae > Dermacentor > Dermacentor andersoni. Next base: position 83,649,354 of record NC_092820.1, on the reverse strand, counting down.
CGGCAGTTTTTCATGTTGCTCTGCAATTTTCTCTGTGGCACTCGTAACCTAACTATAATGTTGCATAAGTCGAATAATTAATTAGGACTTATTATTTAATTCGGCAGAATGTCAAAGAGAATCCGAGTACCTGCAAACGACGGCAAAACAGATTACCATGGTTCTGTCCCGCTACGTGGCATCGGCATATTTTTAATCTTTGGCTCAAGCTACCCAGGACATCCAATGTGAATTGAATTATGGGGCTTTACGTGCCAAAACCACTTTCTGATTATGAGGCACGCCGTAGTGGAGGACTCCGGAAATTTCTACTACCTGGGGTTTTTTCCGTGCACCTGGGGTTTTTTAAGCACACGGGTGTTTTCGCATTTCGCCCCCATCGAAATGCGGCCGCCGTGGCCGGGATTCGATCCCGCGACCTCATGTTCAGGAGCCCAACACCATAGCATCTGAGCAACCACGGCAGGTCCACCCAATGTGAGTATATATATATATATATATATATATATATATATATATATATATATATATATATATATATATATATATCTAGGACGTGATCATTTTTCTTTCATGGAATTTTTATACATCGCCTGCGGCAGACAGCTTAATTCTTGTCCTTAAGCTGGTTTATTAAGAGGCGGACATTATTCATTACTAGCACGCGAAATCGAAACCCATGTTGAAATAAGTACCAAAAAATTCACTACTTGAGGTATTACGAAATAACTTTACGGCGTATTGCAATGTACGAATTCTATGCGATCAGCTCGTAAGGCGTGTACACTTGAAATGAATTATCAGGACGACAACGGTTTCGAGATATTTCCCATAGTGTAGAACGAACTACATGGGCGTTGCAGTTACTTTCGTGCTTCAATGCATAAACGACACTTTTCTTTACAAAAAGAAAGTTAATGGAACAGCAATGCATTTTTACGGCAAGTTTCATGGCGCGCATCTCAACACTGGCGTCATCCTTTAAATTCTAGTAATTTATTCTGAGTGGACATGCCTTGAATTCTCAGCGTCCACAATTCGTCAGTTGCAATTTGTGTCCCCAAGTAATGAATACGAAAAATAATGAGTGGCCTTTTGTTAATTTGTTGAATATGTGTTTCCATTTCTCGTGCAAGATATAACCGCCTTCGAATAATCCATATCAAGGAATAGAATTACGTTATCTGCAACATGCTAGCTTTAAACACTCCATACAACTTAAAATTGATCGCCCTGTAACAAGCACAAACACACACACAAACATACATACATACATACATACACACATACATACATAATACATACATACATACATACATACATACATACATACATACATACATACATACATACATACATACATACATACATACATACATACATACATACATACATACATACATACATACATACATACATACATACATACATACACACACGCTGTTCTGAGCTCCTTCATGCTGTATAGACCTCTACAAAGTGAACGGCTTCCCCACTAAACACACACTTATCTCAGCTTCGACACCCAAACAGTTAACGCATCAATAAGAGATATTTCATACCTTCAGAACATTTTCCGCGTTGGCAGCATAGCCGAGGACCGTGAAGGGCTTGCCGTACAAATTGAGGATGCCCAAATGCATGACGTTCCACTTCCGTAAGGCGACAACGTCCCTCCATAGCTCGGTCGTCAACTTCGCCGGCGTGATGAAGCTGCAAGTAGAGAAAGCGCTCAAGTCACCACATATCTCCAAGTCACCGCATGAGGAGAACTGTGAATTTCGATTGGCCTTTCTCTGCACGCTCACGTGCACTTTTTTTTTTGTATCTGACCTCGAAACTGTAATAATGTATTCTAAGCAGTAGTGGCATTTCCCATAGTAGTTGAGTTACGCAGTAGGCTATTTTTAGGAAAAAAGGAATAATTCGCCTCAACAGCTAGCCTGATACAATTGTATGGAGAGATGTATTGAATGCGGTAACATAGGCTATACCATTTCAGCGGCGATAGCCCTTTCATTACGTACCTGCACACACATTCAACCTGGCCATGTGGCCTGGAATCTGTACAAACGTAACCTATGTTGTTGGCCATTCGTTCCAATAGTACAATTATATAAAATTGACCTTTCTGCAAGTACTTCGCATCCAAAGTCGGTCTATAGCCATATTGTGAAGAGTCATCTGATATGATATGTCATTCGCTATAGCTACACCAATCACATGGTCGCTCCCGAAGCGTTCCCGCCGTTGGCGGTGCCACCGCCGTCGTAGTGCTGTCACAGTATCGAGGGTGTATGTGTGGCCCTGGTGCGTGCTGTTCGAATGGTTAGAATGTCTCCACATTGTTTTTTTTTTGTCAAGGGTTCTTTTCGGCAGTGCGTCTGGAATGCAGAAGCAATCGGGTTGTCGCAACAGTCAGTCAGTCACACAGCATAACGGTTGAGCGAAGAGAAAAAGAGGTACGGGATTTGTCTCCACGGTGCAGGAGAAAGCCGCAGTCGGCAACGCTTCCGTTACCGCGACAAGAACTCTCATCGCAATCCGCCGTCCTAAGAAGCTCAGCCACGGCTAAACGAACCGCTGTGATAGCTTATAACCGCATTATATATATATATATATATATATATATATATATATATATATATATATAAAGAGAAAGAGAGAGAGAGAAAAGGTCAGGTCGTCTACCCCCTCCTTCACTCTGGAAATAGTGAAACTCGCAAACTAAGACATGTTTTAGTAATTGTAAACGATACGTGGCCTCAAGTGCCCTCGCTGAACTTGCAAAAGATAGAGGCCACAATATATATATATATATATATATATATATATATATATATATGTATTACTATTTCAGTAAGTGAAATAGCCTGGAAATGCTTCTGTCCGTTATATTTAACAGACAGCAGGGACCTCTGTGTCTATCACACTCTGTGAACCGGGGGGCGACAAAAATTATATGAATTTCCCTTTATCTCTTGCAACTATATAAAGTCTCGAAATGATACAGGCACAAAAGGAAATGAGTGCCTATGAGTGCTCCTCGATCCTGCCCAGTCGCAGCAGTACGGTGCATATAAAATGCGCATTTGCTACAAAGAATTTGAATAATTCAACAAGGCTTTGTACTTGCAAGTCTGCAGCATAAATGTATCACTCGGTTAGGTAATAGCATTGTCGAGGCTATGCGCAACGAGGTATAATCAACGTAAAAAACTTGCAAAATTCCCACAAAAAAAAATCGAATCGCCATCCCGGCGCTTCTACAGTGCATGTCCAGTGAATCTGATCAAAATCACAACTACATTTGATGAAGGGGTTACACAATGCTTTATTGCTTTGTGACCCCCCCCCCAACTCAAGTACCGCTTTATTTGAAATCGGTCGAGTTCACAGTTCTTCCAGAGCAACAGGATAAATTGTTTGTTCGAAAAACACATTCATAAAGCTCGGTATAGCTTACATGCGTAATTTGCTACATATGTCATAATAAGTCCTTTATCTTCAAAGTCTATCAACATGTTTCCCATAACGCGCCCTTTATTTTCACCTACTATAAGAAAGAATGTCTTGTTTAGTTCACCGCGGACATCCCTGAAACTAAGAACTAGCGTATTATGACGCCTGAAAATAGGGAAAGAAAAACGACGGCTCATTAATTATTTGCAACACTTCTAACAAGACCAGAAACGTAAACATTTTGTCGCACATTACATTTAACATGTCCCCTCTCCCCTTTCCACTAAATGTAAACCTGTTGCACCCATATATAGCTATGTTGGGACCCTGGGAAGCAAAGCTGATAGCGGCCCTATCGCATGCTCTAACGCTTGAACAAGAATTATTTTTTTACAATGAGTGTGTTTTAGCCGACCGCATTTAACCTCCCCCAAAAAGTTTGCATAGTGTACTACCAATTTTCGCTAAATTTGGTCTTGGCGGCTTTTATAGTTCTGCCAGGGCTTCGGGCTCAATTCTTCCCCGCTTCTTAGACACGCTTAAACACTCTGGAGTGCTAGCATACGTAATTTATTGCGAAAGCCCAAATTACACATCTGTATTGAACTTAACCTACACATCACCCGTTAACTTGTCCTTACAGTCACCAAACATAACGAAGCTGCCTCCATAAGTTCAGCGAGGACACCAGGCGAAACTAATATATCACGCATGAAAAACTATGAAGAAAATAGATGAGGGTTCAATAATTATTCGTAACACTTCTCAATAAACCAGAAAGGTTAAAACTACGTAACACATTGCACTTAAAATGCTGCCTACTTCTTCAAAGTATAAAATATCACAAACGCAGAGTTCTCCTGGGACACTGGGAAACCAAGCTAATAGCAGCAGCATGACACGTTCGAACACTCGCTTACAATATTTTTACGCTGTATTTGACGAACACGTATTTGCCATATCGCACATAAACTTGGCGTATCGTTCCCCTTATGTCCACAAAATTTGACCTCAGTTGTAGTTATGCCAGGCTAGCCGTCTTACTCTTACACCGCTCATAAAGACTAAAGACGCCATGGACGACTTGCATACGTATTCTGTGCTGAAAAATGCGCATTTAACCCAGCCATTTGAAACACTGCCTACACTTTATTCCTAGGAAGCCCCTGATTTTGACTAGATATAAACAAGGTACCTTGTTTAGCTCACCAAGGACACCGGCGACGCAAACTACGAATCTTCTAATGTCTTTTCAGTCACGGCGTAGACATTTGTGAACGCGACCTATTTTGCCGCTACTGTGCAGTAGTTGCAAGCAATAGAAAAATGAACATTAAGATTTTAGTAAATTGAACATTCTTCATTCTTGAAGTACGCCCATCTCACTTCTGAGTGAAACGTATCAGTTCACACGACCGATTTCATGAAGGCATTACTGTCTTTGACGGGACGTTTGAAGGGGGGCGTTTCGGTAGTAATCGCGAAAGATTACTTCTTCCCTGATTGTAAAGCTTGCGCCCAATAATTAACCTGTGCATGAAGTCCAGGGGAGCGATTGAATACATTTAATGAAGAAACGTAGCATGGCTGACTGTAGGATAAATGAATACTTAATTACTATGTAATTATGATGGGTTCCTATAGATTGAACAGTCATTATTTCACCTTGACTTGCTTTCTATATGGAGTCTCGAGCCCCTTGGTGTAAATTATTTAAGTTTCACGCACTTACAGACAGTCGATCGTAATTCGAGACTGAAGGTTTTTCACGAAAATACACGAAATAAACGAGGGTTTCGTAATTCTCTGCGACACTTGCACATAAAGCAAGAAAGTGAAAGTTTCGCAACGCATTGAGCTTAACATTTCCCCTTTTTCACGGAATTTCACATCGGTATCTCGTGCGTTGTTTTGGGGGTCTAGGAAACACTTAGATTACCGGCAGTATCACGCCCTAGAACGCTTAAATTAGAAACTTTCTACAAAGGCTGCAATGAGCCTACCCAGAATAATCATAGATCGCTCGTCACTCGCAAAATTTTGTACGTCGAATAAACACAAACGCCGTGCCCCGTATATTTTACCGATGATACCGGGAGAAAGCAGCCAAACACTGTGTATAACACATAAAAACTTGGATAAAGCGACCAGTCAGTTACAGTTTTCAGAGTATATAAGGAACCTACACAGTGGAAATTTTCGGTGCATATCACCCATAAGTGGCCCTGATTTTATCAAAATACGAAATATCTGCTCTGTTTGCTCCTGCCGGGAAACAACTAAAAGCACAGCTCTTATTTAAAAACAGCCTGAAAATGATATCGTCAACCAGAAGTGAAACGTCTTCAGAAATAACTCAAGTCGGTGTTCTATATATATTGAATTGGCTCTGCGAGTCCGACCAAGGTCATTAACATGAGCATATCTACGATAAGTCGTGATTACACAATGCAATTCGACAGTTATACCTGTAAGAGGTTTGATTATATTTCTGAAGGTGGTAAGGTACTGAGACTTCAACGCTGCAACGGACAGACACGATTGTTCCAGCATTTGATAATCCAACCATTTCCGGCCGTAAGCCACACCAGTCGTTGCGACCCATCACTGAAACTTAAATTACCAGTGAACCTTTCACGACGTGACGCAACACTGCTGTGTCGGCTGTAGGAAGGAGTAGCATTCACTAACTCCTACAGCTATCCTATTGGAAAGGCGGACTCACCAATGTGCGGTAAGTGCAAATGTGAAGAGCTCATCAGTCATCCTCTGTGCCACTGTTCTCGCTTTGATAGCCAACGTAAGACGCTCCACAGTGCCTTGAAAAGACTGGATGGCAGGCCATTTGCAGAAGCAATGATCTTGGGAGCCTGGCCTCACAGTTCATTAGCCCAGAAAGCAGTTCGAGAGCTTCTTCACTACCTGAAGGCAACAGATTTCAGTGCCCGACTACAGACACCCTACACCTAACTTAGTGCATGCGAAAGTGTGGTATAGACTCATGTTATTTCTCTCTCTCTCTCTCTCACTCTGCATTCCCCTCCTCACGTGTAGGGTAGCAAACTGGACTCAGTCTGGTTAACCTCTTCTGCCTTTCTTTCTTCCCTTCTCTCTCTCTCTCTCTCTCTCTCTCTCTCTCTCTCTGGGAGTAACGGTGAGCAGCAAGGATTTCAGGGGGCAAGATAGCCAACACAGGCTGCGAGGATAATTCATCATCATCAGCCTGATTACGCCCACTGCAGGGCAAAGGTCTCTCCCATACCTTCTCCAACTACCCCGGTCATGTACTAATTGTGGCCATGTCGTCCCTGCAAACTTCTTAATCTCATCCGCCCACCTAACCTTCTGCCGCCCCCTGCTACGCTTCCTGTCCCTTGGAATCCAGTCCGTAACCCTTAATGTTGTCCTGCCCATGCCCATTCCTTTTTCTTTATTTCTGCCAAGATGTCATTAACTCGCGTTTGTTACCTCGCCCAACCTGCTCTTTTCTTATCCCTTAACGTTACACCCATCATTATTCTTTCCATAGCTCGTTGCGTCGTCCTCAATTTAAGTACAACCCTTTTCGTAAGCCTCAGGTTTCTTCCCCGTATGTGAGTACTGGTAAGACACAGCTGTTATGCACTTTTCTCTTGAGGGATAATGGCAACCTGCTGTTCATGATCCGAGAATGCCTGCCAAACGCACCCCAGCCCATCCTTATTCTTCTGATTAATCTCTGAGCGTGGCTGATTATAATACTCCGTCCGCACCTCGCCCTCAGCCACAGATTAAATGTAACAAGCTGATTGTATTTTAGAACACGGATATAGCAGTCCTCAAAAACTGGGCATGATGAAAGTTGCGCAAGCTGACAAGTTTATTAGGGCGGCAAATGGCCAGCTCCAGGCTTTATCCGCAACGCGAGCTTGTACGGCGAATCCCATGCGTCATTCGCTACAAGGCGTCCAAGTAGGCCCAAATGACAATCGTTCTTGTTAGTATTTAAATGTGGTTTAATGGCGCTAAAGTGGCTAAGGCTATGCTGCGCCAAACACGAGGTGTGTTAAAATCCAATTCAAGAAGAAAAAGGTTCCGTTTATCGATATTTTAAGTAAAATGCCAGTGTCATTGAAAAATCAACGCACGTCAGGTAATGGGACTATCGGATCAACTCCTAAAGTAAACGCAAGGCGTAAGGGTATCTGTAGTTTATATAAATTGTGCAAAAGGTTTCGTCTGCGTACTTCAGTATGTGTACGTGTCAGTAATATACGCATAACTTTTGGTGATTCTTGGCATTTCTCGCATCTTGCTGCGGCATCTTTCGTAAGTAAATAATTGTCTGTGAGGTGTGTGTGCTCAATGGCGTTGTTCGCATAAAAGTACTTCGAAGAACCGCTCCTGGTGGTTGCACGACTTCCAGTCACCAAATACCGGTTAAATAATATGTAGCTTGTGTGAACAGTGGTCCCATTCGTATTGCCATTTTGACGTTAAGGCCTTCCTAACTGCACGGATACTATCTTTATATGGAAGTGTTGTGTTTGTTAGGCCTTTGTACGCTGCCATCGATGCACATCTATCAGCTGCTTCATTTCAGGTATCCCAGCATGGCTTGCGACCCAGCAAAAACAAATTGAACTCAATTTTTTTAAGAGCCACCATGTTTTAAATGCCTACTTTTCAATCGTTCACACTCGGATTTTAGATGTAGAGACTAGTGTACTTAAGGAATCAGTGTATATGACTGTATTTCTGTGACTGTCAGTAATAATCATTTTAACTACAACCCATACAACATAAACTTCTGCAGTGAAATCAGAGCCATGTTTTGGTAATCGAATACTTGTTTCCGAATTTCCCGTTACGGCCCCCAAACCCCCGTGTTGTTTTCTTTTAGAGCCATCAGTATAAAATTCCACGTAACTTTGATATTTGTCCTGAAGAGAGCGGAATTCTTGTATACTCTGATCGTGTGGGGTGCCTCCTTTTTTTTTTAGATGTGTTAATGTCCCGTCACATACCTGTGTGAAATCGTACCGCGGAGGCTCGAGGTTGTGGTTTTGTTGGCAACCTGGGGGAATTCATGAGGAATTTCAGAATCCCGACAACATTCCTCATATGGCAGGACAAGAGGTCTAATCATGTTCGGTTTATTTTAATCGTGTAATCGTCGTTGTCCAAGCAGGGATATGGGTAGTAAAAAAAAGCATTACTTATGTGTTGACTCTACTAACAAAGAATATGTAGATTTAGCTGTAGTTTTAATGGACTTTCCAGCGTGCGGCCGAAAGTGCCAGTGCGCGCTTTCATAAGTGTGTGTGTGGGGTGGGGGGCTCAAATGAAATACTTGCCCCCCCCCCTCATTTTGACAGTGGGGAGGGTGGAAGTGCCGCCCTTGCTCCCGCCCCTCCTGTAGATACGCCTATGATAGTCGGGCTGGCACACACAAGTGGGCGCCGATTAAAGCCTACAGAGAAGAGCCAAGCACACGTGAGCCCATTCCGTCGAGCACAGGGTCACTTGTTGGACATATTTTTTAGGAAGTAAAAGCAAAGGCAATTGGCTTCGCGCAGAGCTGGCTCGGGCTGAGTGGCGTAATGCTGCCCCCCCCCCTTTTTATTTCTTTTTTGACGATAATTTATTAACATCCCCATCGAAACGGGGGTAGGAGGGCGAAAAATAGTCACCTAGCCTGCTGGAGTTAATCAAGTAACCCATAGATATTTACCAGCCTAGCATTTTGTCTGTGTCTCCGTAACCTTTTCTACCGTATTTAATACCTCTATAGCTACCTTGTACAGTTGCCTAGGCAAGTAACGGAACCGGTCCCACCAATTTCTCTCCCGATTCTTTCCACCAATGCTCTAATCGCCTCTCGCTTATCTCAACTGCCGACCGGTCGGTGCTTCCATCAACTTTAAATCCCGGTGCACTTCTGGACGGTGTACGCTTCCTCCGCGGTATTAGCGGCGCCACGCGGCTTTTGGCTTTGCCGAACTGGAGGACTCACCGTGAGTCGAACGAAAGGCCACAGGTGGTCTTCGAATATCGTGAGACGCACACCGAGGTGAACATGTCGAAGCTCACCATGTCGTCGACCGCCTCAACCATGTCGTCTACGGCGTGAACGTGTGTGTACATGAGGATGTCGCACAGGCCGTCGTCCGGGTACTGTACGGCCAGCGTGGCCGTCTCAGACACCGAGCACATCAGAGGCGTAGACGTGATCGTGGCTGCGCATAGAAGCAAAGTTACGGAGTGGGTCTCCGCGTTATATTACCACTCTGTCGTGGAATGACAGGATCCCCGTAATTCCACCCCCTTAAACTTCTCGGACTGGTTTAGGGTTTCACCATTGTCACTCCTGGAATGAACTCGCTGATCCATTCCACTTCCACAGTTCAATGGAAAAAAACGCTGTCGTCATAATTGTTTAGCATTTCACCTCCCATCCCCCGCAAACACAAACTAATTAAACACATAATTTCGAAGTCTTAACGACGCCGCAATACAATTTTTCCCTCTAGGACAAACATCGTGATCTGCGATTTGTTTGAAGCCGTCGTTACATGTAATCTCGGTAATATCGTTTTTTTTTTTCTACAGAAGTACTCTACAATTTCAGATTTGCCAAACATCTCTCTGCCAGTCTGCGGAGAAAGCTATGCCATTAGCCCTAAAAAGCATTGCGCGAGCACTCTGATGGTAGAGCACCTGCTTGATCAGTACAGGACCTAGACATTAGAAACTTTATTTCATTGACACGTGTACAAGATGGAGTAGACTTTCCTATTTCATGAAACGTTCGATGTACAAAATGAGTAATTTACTATACCAGCCCTTTACTTTTCTATGAAGTGCTTACTTCTACTTGGAGATGGCATTGCATTGCTCTTCATACTGCGTCCACAAACACATCTGCACGGCTTAGAAGTCAAGAATATAGGACGTCACTGAAAAAACGCGTATAATTCCTGCAATCAAACTCTCTGCAAAACATGCCAATTTGTGGTGAAATCCACCCATGTGGTCTCCTTTTCCAAAGCCCCTCCCGAGTTTCTATATAAAGAAAAACTAAGAGACAGAACAAGATCTCTGTTTTGCTTGAAAGTCAAACGTGACGCTAACTTTAGACAGCATTGTGCGTCGATTTTCCAAGCACAGGCATACAGCGTTCTGCTCGTAACCGCTGCAGTTAGCTTCACTTTAGCTGCCCACGCGTCTGGTGCTTCACTGAATTGCACGCTGCGATGCATGCAAGCCTGGTCTTTTGAATAAAAACCGCCATTTAAAAAAAAATATTTTTCAGAAACTATTTCTATTCCAGTAACCAAAAGGACAAAATATTCCTACATTGCTAGGGATGTCATGCATTCATTAGCTTATTCCGTCACTTTTCAGACCAAGATAAAAACGAAACGCATTGCTCCGTTTTGAAAGGCGATCTTTTGGTTTCTCATTTAGTGACACATTTACGGGTCCATTCATTTTTCTTTTTCGGGAAAACATCTCTGATCATCTGTTAACCAGTGCGCTGGACACTCGACGGTGCAAAAAAAAAACATAAACAAGAAAGCGTGTCGCGGGCTCCAAGCCCCCGGGGACACGCGCAGGATGAAACTGTTCACGAAGTCGCATTCGACCTCCATATTTGAGTCGTAGGCCATGCGCGCTCTTGCTAAACCGAAGCATTATTTCAAATATAGGTGGCTGCTATTAAATGTATACTTCTACCACGCAACGCAGAAAGGTTTCTCGGCCTTCCAAATAATAATATACGTATAATACCGTGTTATCTTTAATTACCGAGGCAGATAGACTCACCGATACGTGGTTAGTCAAAGGGATAGTATTGATAAAAAAATTTAAAACAATACAATCGCCTTGTTTATTCTAACTAGTATATTTATCGTATTTGTAACCCCGCATTAACTCATAATTTACCATTCCAGGGCTGGCAGCCCGTTCCACTCCTTCCTTTCTTGGGCTCCCATTTTGTCCCCATTCCATTTCTCGCGGAACCACTCTATTGGGACGATTCCGGAATATTTCCAAGTCTGATGCCGTCACTCCGCAGGTGTAGAGCACAGCAGCGTAAGCACTGGTAGTGCCATCTTGTGACACGAAGTTTAACCACAGAGCAGACGACATGACATCCTAGATTGCGTGCCACACGCACGGCCCCATTCCGGGTACCAGGTGCACAAAGTAAATGCGGGATACAACTAATATGTTCTACAAGAATAGTGGCGTAGCGTTGGCTGCGAGCTAATGACTACCATGCAGTCCTTTCTCGATTTCTTGTTCGACGAGAGCACTCTCACTACACAAACATCTCGCATAACGTATCTCGCGGCGAATGTCGACGTTATTGCGATTAGGCATCAAAACACTGTAACGACACGCCTTATTGCCACGGCCGAGACGCGTCGTGTATGAGGCGCTCATGCAACCGAGCTCCTCTCGTGCTTCCGTCAGGACCTCGCTGCGCCACGTAGCGACCCCACCACGAAGACCGTGCGTAGCGCCTGCCTGAATAAAGATCAGGAAATTCGGCAGAACCCATCATACGATGACTGTCGATGCTAATGCGCTTAGCATTGAAGCAATATAGTGGGACAACGTATAGCCACCATCGAAGTACATTCTGCGTGAAGCATGTGCTGCAGCGCGCTTCCCTAAGAACACCCGGCGCCATCTAGCGCTGCCCCTGCGAAGCCTGCGCGGGGCCTTCGAAATGTACCGCACCCTAGGTGTGTGTCTCTGGGAGTGTGCCACTCTACAACGACAAAAAAGGTCGCTTAAGCTTCCCCAATCATGAGCGCCATCAAACCCACGTCAGAAAGGTTCCTCGAAGGCGACAACTTGCCGCATTAGCAGGCTGCGCAACAAATGCGCTGCGTTTGTGCCGTTTTTCAATGAACGCCTCTCACGCCAACGCTCTAGCGAGCTGCGCCATGAAGTCACTAGGTATGTGCCACATTTAATGACCCTCTCGCCAACTTTGATTCCTGAGTATTGTTGGGAGTCAGATCACGGCAACTAGCGTTGCCTGCAGGTTGCATCCCACCCCTGCCACCAGTTGTTGAAACTCGGGGTAGTGTTAGGGCAAATACTCCTTCGGGCACATGGCTGAGTACGTCCGGAAGTAGGAGTAAAAGGTGTTTATTTTACGTAATTTCTATATTAAAACAAGAACTCAGATTCTAGTCAGGATACAGACATCTGCAGACATGTGCGTCCTGAGGTCTGCAAGCATGCGTCTCCTGACTAGAATTTGACTGCTTCTTTCAAAATTTAAATTATGTACAATAAACCCCTCTTTCAATAGTACTCCCGGACGTACTGATCCCTATGCCCAAATGATTCCTTGCCTAAGCGCTACCCCGAGTCCCAACAGTATGTGCCACTGAGAGGGGGGCAGCAAGGGAACAATTCTCAGCGTTTGAAGACGCCGGCGCGTCACGCTTCTTGTCTCGGAGGTCATGGGTGAACTTCGGGGCAGTGCCACTAGATGCCGACGCGTCCCCAGAATGAAGCACACTGGCGAAGCCTGGTTGCTACATGACGTGTTTTTCAAGCACCATGCATATCGAGGGCCATGCGCAGGCTACTTGGTGGTGGCTCTAGATCGCGGCGCGTGTTCTTAGGGTAGCGCGAAAGACAAGTTACGCTGCAGCACATGCTTCATATCTACCTCGTCTTGACGGTGGCAATAAACTGTGTCGCTACTATTCAATGGTAACGCATTACCGTCGAATGTCATATGAAATTGGTGCTGTCGTAACGTTTTTATTATTCAAGGGTGGCACACAACTTGTGGCACATAACCACTGACCCAAGTTGGCATTACCAACTGACACCGACCTAAGAGGTTCCTTAAAGACGGGTGCATACGCAGCAGCACATACCTACTCACCAAAGTGGACAAGAAAGACATTCATTGAAGGGTGGCACTTACCCAGAGGCGGTTGCCCAATGACAGAAGTTGTCATGATGGAAATTCATCTAAGAGTGGCAAATACCCAATAGAACATACCCAGTGACCCAACTTGGCATGAAATAGGGTCTTTGAGGAGCCGCACATCAAAGGTGTTGCAAGCCCAGTTACTGAATAAAGTTACTCTGACAGTTGGTTCCGAGCCCACTACTCTGAGCTCGGACGCCCGATGGTCAGCCCAAGTCAACTTGGCGGGAAATAATGATTGGATGCGGATAAACGGATAAACAGACCGGCACACAAGCAATCCGCGAACTGGGAAGAGTTCCCAAAGAATGCTAATCGCAATAAATTTGTTTCGAGCGCACTGTAGTTGGACGAAATGTCCCAAGATGTCGCTACCAGCTCTAATATTACCCTCCCCGTATCCGTAATCCGGTGTACCACACAGGCTAGCACGTTTCGGGACAAGCCGGAACCATATTATAAATATCATTTGTCGCCATGTGACTCTAGCCATTATCGTGACGTTTCTTACTGGCAGAACTAGGTGGCGTAGACAGGCCCACTGGAGCTGGGCCTCGAGTTCTTTTAGGACGACGGGTCGTGGATTTTGCCGTGGTAGTTGGGGCTCGAGTGCTTTGAGTAGGAGTGGGCGTGGGTTTGGTCGCTGGAGCTGGTGCTCGAGTACTTTGAGGAGGAGGGGGCGTGGGTTTAGCCGCTGGAGCTGGGGCTCGAGTGCTTTTAGGAGGAGGACGCGTGGGTTGGGCCACTGGAGCTTGGGCTCGAGAGGTTTTAGGAGAAGGGCGCGTGGGTTGGGCCACTGGAGACGCGGATCGAGAACTTTGAGGAAGAGGGCGCGTGGGTTTGGCCGCTGGAGATGGGGATCGAGACCGTTGGGTAGGTGGGGGCGTGGGTTCGGCGGCTGGAGCTGGGGCTCGAGAGCGCTGGGTAACAGGGGGCGTGTGTTTGGCGGCTGGAGCTTGGACTCGAGAGGGTTGGGTAGGAGAGGGCGTGGGTATGGCCACTGGAGCTGGGGCTCGAGAGTGTTGGGTACGAGGGCGCACTGGCTGAGGCACGGAGCTTGCGACTTGAGAGCCTTTGGTAGGAGGGGTTCTGCGCCAAGACACGGGGCCGGCGCCAGGAGGCCCGCCGGACCCCTCGGCTTGCGGTGGCGTCTCGGTATAACCTGTAAAAATGCCAGCACCAAAACAGACGCTAAATATAGATGTATCTAATATTTCAAAATAAATTCAAATATTCTAATTCATTCCTTTACAAACAAGACACTAACAGTGCTTTACAAACGACGCTGAGACTTTAGAATAACATTACAACTGGAGGGGTGTTGGCCCCGTGTGTAGCCTGAAGGTACGGCGCCTATAGATTCTCTATATACATTTCTGTCGACCAGGTTGAAAAGATACAAAAGGAAAATGTTAGGCTGAGATAGGTTCCGCTCAATTCAGTGGTATTTTACTTCATAAATACATAGGTTGGTGATCTCCTTGGAAAGAAAGCGGTGTTAAACAGCTTGGCGGGGCCGAGGAGCCATTTGCTGATGTAAATGTTATTTTTCTAGAAGCATGTCATAGTTTTTCTGTGCACCAACGTACGGCCTTTTTCCATAGCAAACTGCTACTGAACGTCCCTCTGATACCCCTCAATTCGAATCCCACACACCGATACGGACGAGCTGATGTAATCCCCAAGCTACACCTGAGGTCACTGCGGGGAAGTTCGAGCTTGTAACAGGATTTGAAACAAAATTTGAAGAAGAAATTGTCCTAGAAGCAGAGTCAGCAGAAGTGAAAGCGCTAAGAAGAGGAAACTGCGGGAGCGGAACTCGTATGAGGGACGAATCAAGGGCCAGGGGGATGCACAACAAAGTTTGGTGCTACTTTGCAGAAGTACCAGTAGTGCGAATGAACCACTCTCATAGTGATGTCTCGGAATCGCTGACGATGATGACGATAATGGTAATGATGATTTATTGGAGTTTCCGTTGAAACGGGGTGGTAAGAAATAGTCACCTAGCCTGGTTGACTAAATTTGGGGGGCCACACATGTTTTCACTCTAGCATTTTCATATACTTCTGATTGTTTCTGCCTCAAGCAAAGGCGCCGACTACGGGAGGGGGGCGGGGTGGGGGCTCAGCCCAGCCTCCCGCGAAGCCGAAGCCGAACACCTCCCCCCCCCCTTATCGTGTGCCATTGCCAGATGTTTTGTCGCCCACATCGTCTGATGTTTGTTTTGACTCGTTTCGACCTCTTCACTTAAAATATTATTGTGGTTAATAGCTTACGGCATCATTGTTCGTTCGATCGATGCGGTGCGAACAAAGCCGGGATTTTGAAACATGCTATGCGTATTGCATTGATTTTCGCGTTTCCTGCATGGTCAGCGCGGAGCTTTGGCAGCGTTGTCAAGGGCCTTTTGTTATCAATGTGATCAGTCTGCCTTGAGAGGTAGATAATAAGTGTGACATAGAGAGGAAGGAATAGCTGCAAAGCCGCGAAACCTGCTGTTGGTGCTCCTTCCGTACCACGGTCAAGGTGATGTGCCGTCTCTTCGGGTTTGCGACAGGCAATGCAGTGGCTTTGGTGCAATGCTGTTGCAGTTGCAGTTGCAGTTGCAATGCAGCAGATTTGTTGAAGGATGGTGGGCAGATTGTTCTAGAGAAACTGGCCACCCTGTATACGCAATGCCTCATGACTTCGAGCGTACCGGAATCTTGGAAAAACGCTAACATAATGCTAATCCATACGAAAGCGGACGCCAAAGACTTGAAAAATTATAGACCGATCAGTTTACTGTCCGTTGCCTACAAAGTATTTACTAAGGTAATTGCAAATAGAATCAGGAACACCTTAGACTTCCGTCAACCAAAGGACCAGGCAGGATTCCGTAAAGGCTACTCAACAATAGATCATATTCACACTATCAATCAGGAGATAGAAAAATGTGCGGAATGTAACCAACCTTTATATATAGCTTTCATTGATTACGAGAAAGCGTTTGATTCAGTCGAAACCTCACCAGTAATGGAGGCATTGCGTAATCAGGGTGTAGACGAGCCGTATGTAAAAATACTGAAAGATATCTATAGCGGCTACACAGCCACCGTAGTCCTCCATAAAGAAAGCAACAAAATCCCAATAAAGAAAGGCGTCAGGCAGGGAGATGCGATCTCTCCGTTGCTATTCAAAGCGTGTTTACAGGAGGTATTCAGAGACCTGGATTGGGAAGAATTAGGGATAAAAGTTAATAGAGAATACCTTAGTAACTTGCGATTCCCTGATGATATTGCCTTGCTTAGTAACTCAGGGGATCAACTGCAATGCATGCTCCCTGAACTGGAGAGACAAAGCCTAAGGGTGGGTCTAAAACTTAATCTGCAGAAAACTAAAGTAATGTTTGCTAAACATTACTTTAGTCTCGGAAGGGAACAGAAGTTTACAATAGGTAGTGAGGCACTGGAAGTGGTAAGGGAATACATATACTTAGGACAGGTAGTGACTGCGGATCCGGATAATGAGACTGAAATAATCGGAAGAATAAGAATGGGCTGGGGTGCGTTTGGCAGGCATTCTCAGATCATGAACAGCAGGTTGCCATTATCCCTCAAGAGAAAAGTTTATAGCAGCTGTGTCTTACCAGCACTCACTTACGGGGCAGAAACCTGGAGGCTTACGAAAAGGGTTCTACTTAAATTGAGGACGACGCAATGAGCTATGGAAAGAAGAATGATTGGTATAACGTTAAGGGATAAGAAAAGAGCAGATTGGGTGAGGGAACAAACACGAGTTAATGATATCTTAGTTGAAATCAAGAAAAAGAAATGGGCATGGGCAGGACACGTAATGAGGAGGGAAGATAACCGATGGTCATTAAGAGTTACGGAATGGATTCAAAGGGACGGAAAGCGTAGCAGAGGGCGGCAGAACGTTAGGTGGGCGGATGAGATTAAGACGTTTGCAGGGACAACATGGCCACAATTAGTACATGACCGGGGTAGTTGGAGAAGTATAGGAGAGGCCTTTGCCCTGCAGTGGGCATAACCAGGCTGATGATGATGATGATTATGATAATGATGATGATGAATGCAGTTGCTTTCAATCAGCTTATTTGAGGGTGGTGCTTTATGATGCGGGTGGGAGCGCAGTCACGCGGTATGTTGCATATTTCAAGCAATCAATCAATCAATCTTTATTTCGGACACAAATACAATGTAGTAGGTATGTATGTGCGTAGGTAGAGGCGTGGCAAAAGGAAACATGCATGTTTGCTGACAGGGCCTTCGCCTCGGCAGTACACATCAGACAGCATTTGCACTAAATGAAATACAGTGCAATCATGTAATACCAAATAAAAAAATTAGGGGTTTTACGTGCCAAAACCACTTTTTGATTATGAGGCACACCGTAGTGGAGGACTCCGGAAATTTTGAGCACCTGGGGTTCTTTAGCGTGCACCTAAATCTAAGTACACGGGCGTTTTTACATTTCGCCACCATCGAAATGCGGCCGCCGTGGCCGGGAGTCGATCCCGCGACCTCGTGCTCAGCAGCCTAACACCATAGCTACTGAGCAACCACGGCGGGTCAATACGAAATAAGTAGAACAAAACATATTGGAACGAAGTTTATTGGTCGAGCCCAACAAACAGGTGGTAGCTCGTTACAGTATGTCTGCAGAGCAAGGTGGTGGTGTTCGAGCACCGATCTCGTGCCCTCCGCTCTTGATGATGGTCGCGATGTCATTCTCTCCCTTTCTTCATTACAATTGCCCCTTAGAGAAACGTGTAGCCATCCTGGCGTTCTAATAGGTAGGGACAAGAGGGTCCAAGCACGGCTTCAGGCGGTCTACGTGAACAACATCACGTCCACGTCGACGACGGTCACCGTGCAGCGTAAGAGGTTCAATGTCGTAGTTTACGGGGGAAGTACGCTCGACGAAGCGGTAAGGACCATGATAATTTGGGAGTAGTTTGGACGATAAGCCAGGGGCGCAAGGTAGTACAAGAAGCCACACAAGTGATCCAGGAGCGAATGTTGCGGCAAGAGAGTGGTAATCATGGCGGGCGTTTTTCTGGCGTTGTTGGTCGGCTCTAATAAAGCGTTGGTTAGTTGTCGGCAATCTTCAGCGTAACGGGCGGCTTCCAACACGGGCTTGCACTCAGAGGCAACTGCTGCGTATGGCGGCAACGTGTCGATAGTGTGCGTCGGCTGGCGACCGTACCGAAGGAAGAAGTGGGAAAGTCCGGTTGTGACTTGCGTAGCGGTGTTATACGCGTACGTCGCAAATGGAAGAACCAGGTCCCAGTTTGACTGATCAGATGCAACATGTTTCGCAAGCATGTCGCCCGGTGTCCGACTAAACCGCTCAGTGAGACCGTTCGTCTGAGGGTGGTCGGCAGCACACGTCCGATGTACAATGTTGCACTGGTGGAGAAGTGCTTGAATTCCATCGGAGAGAAATACGCGGCCACGGTCACTGAGGAGTTCGCGAGGAGGACCGTGTCGAAGCACAAAACGCTTCAGGATGAAGGAAGCGACGTCCTGTGCTGTCGCCGTGGGAAGAGCAGCGGTTTCGGCGTATCGTGTAAGTTTTTTGACAGCAATGATATCCCATCGGTTTCCCGCCGTGGCCAAAGGTAAAGGTCCATAAAGGTCAATTCCAACGCGGTCGAATTGGCGGTCTGATCATGGAAGGGGCTGTAATGAACCTGCGGCAGGATGCCGTGTTCTTTTTTTTGTGTGTGTGTGTGTCGCTGACACTCGTGGCAGGCGTGAATGAACTTGCGGAAAATGCGAAATATTGCGCTCCAGTAGTACCTTTTCCGTAAGCGTTCATAGTTCTTGCAGACACCACCGTGAGCACACTGCGGGTCGGAGTGAAAGGACGCGCAGATTGTAGACCGCAGCATTCTGGGGAAAACTAGGAGCCACTTCCTACCATCTTACGAGTAGTTGCACCAGTACATGAGGCCATCACGGATGCTGAAGTGCGAAGCTTCGCGTCCACGCAGATCCGGTAATCCACGCAGAAACGAATCGATCCATCCTTTTTTTTTAACAAGAACCACAGGGGATGCCCACGGGCTTTGTGAAGGGCGTATAAAGTCGCGTTTAAGCATATCGTCAACCTGGTCGGTAATAACTTGACGTTCTGCGGTGGAGACACGGTAAGGGCGTTGTCGCACTGGTGACTTGGAGCCGGTGTCGATGTAGTGAACAATGGTAGAAGTTCGGCCAAGGGCACGTTCGGCAACATCGAAAGAGTTGCGGAACTGTTAGAGCAGCTGGAGAAGAGCAGAGCATTCAAATGGTGACAGTCCGTCTGCGATCGACGAATCGAATAGGTCGGCAGCTGGTAGGTACATCAGAAATATTAAGAGCACTGACGACGTCGAGGTCGCGTCGAGCTGAATCTCGCGAGCTGAAATTGAATCTTAGGAAAAAATTAGGCCCATATCAATGGGTTGCACGCATCCAAGGGATTCACCTTTAAGCAGTTTGATGGGATAGGAAAGAGGATTTGTGCGACAGAGAACGCTTGTTCTATTCAAAATCGACAGGGTCGAATAACGCAGAAGAAATGGCTTCCGACTTAGAAGGAGGCGTGCTGGTTCAAAGAATGCAGCTTCATCACCTATGCTGTTGCAGAAGACGGGGAACAAAACACCTGCTATCGGCGGAATATCTGTGTCTTCTGTTACGACTAGTTTGTGTGTGGCTTGATGAGCGTGGTTGTAGGACTGGTCACACAACGGGAAGAGCTCAAGTTCATATCTGGCACAATCAATAACGGCGTGATTATACTATAAAAAGTCTCAGCCAGCTACGATGTCGTGCGAACAGGACGAAAGGACGATAAACTCAACAATGTAGTGCCCTTTAGCGATAATAAGTCGAGCAGTGCAGGCAGCTATACGCCGAACAGGGTCTCCATTCGCTGTACGTAAGGGCATCATCTCAAGTGTGGTGGTCACTTTCCGAAGCTTGCGGCAAAGTGTGGCGTCTATAACAGAAACGGCAGCACCGGTATCGACAAGAGCATATGCACGGGTGCCTTCTACAAGAACTTCAACAATATTCGACGGCAAAGTTCGAGGACTTGAGCATTTCGACATCGCAGTTCTTGCCTCACGAACTGCGGGGGCTAGTTTTCCTCATTATCAGGGCTGGTCGACGACGCATGGGCGACAAGGAGCTGCGACGGGGTGAAGGTGAGCGACGAGACGTGGGTTGCAGATAGTCACTCGAAGACGTGCTTGCCTGAGGACCCGGACTTTCATAACGAGAGCGGGGACGATCCATGTAGTTCGGTGAACGGGCGTGCGCGACGGTGGCAGAATCGGGCGATATTACCAGGGCCACCGCATGCAAAACAGATCGGCCGGTTGTCGCGCGTTCGCCAGGGATTTGCAGTGATGGGAGCAGCCCTTGTCACGGACGGCTGAATCGGGGCTGAACATACGACACAACATGGGACGGTGAGGGCTTTTGAAGCTGCTGCCGCTTTACTACCTCAGCGCAACTAGGAGGCGCGGCGACAGGTTGCTGCTGAATGGGCACCGGCATGGCCTCAGAAATCTGTTCTTGGATGACGTGTCGAAGCACGGGAGCCAACGGGATTGGTCGCTGCAGTTACTGCTGCTGTGGGAGCTCCTGACGGTGAGCAAACGGCAGGAGAGACAACTGACGGGCCACCTCCTCACGCACAAATTCTTTCATATGTGCGCGAAGGTATGACTGGTCAGGCACGATGGGTTCGTATTCCACTTCTAAAACCATGTTTCGTGCCGTTCACGCAAAGAATACGATCTAGCCGAGTGTCAGTCAACACAGAACGCCGTTGCTTTATTTGCTCAACTATTTATACGTTGTGGGTATGAGAGGGAACACGTTTAAGATAGCTTTCGAGGGCATGTTCGTTGATTCAATCGTTAGTGGGCATGCGCATTCATGCCGAGTTGAACATCATGCGCATGTCTTTATGAAACACGATACACAGTGCAGTGAGTGGTTGATTGTACGTGTAAGATGAACGTCGGGTGATAGCCCGCTGCCTTCTCAACTCGTCATAGCTGTGGCACAGAGTTACCACTTCAGACACAGAAGAACGGGGGTTAACCGAGGGGCCCGATTTTTATTAGTCATAGCATAAGAAGCCAACAAACACTGACACCAAGGCCAACATAGGGGAAATTACTTCTGCTAAATAAATGAAATAAAGAAACTATAAATTAATGGAAATTAAAGTGGATGAAAAAACAACTTGCCGCCGGTGGGAACCGAACCCACAACCTTCGCATTTCGCGTGCGATGCTCTACCAATTGAGCTACCGCAGCGCTGTTTCCCCATCCACTTTTTGGGGTATTTATGTGTCCTAGTAGAACCCTGGGAGTGTTAGCCAGCGCCACTACTCACAAACCTTGGCGGCGGACGTGGAACGTCTTTCTTGCCGCAGGCGTCACGAGAACGTGATCTTTTTGGGTGAAGGCAACTGGTCAATAAACCCACATATGCTACCTGAAGGCATCAATGTAGCGGGATTCGAGACCCTCGTTGTGTAATGAACGAGAAGAAAGGGGGTTAACCGAGGGGCCCGATTTTTATTAGTCATATAAGAAACCAACAAACACTGACACCAAGGCCAACATAGGGGAAATTACTTGTGCACAAGTAATTTCCCCTATGTTGGCCTTGGTGTCAGTGTTTCTTGGCTTCTTATGATATCACTTCGGACACAGTGCCAGGAGACTTCGCAAGAAGCATTTGAAAAACATCGTCGTCGATACCCTTATAATATGCTGTATTTTGGCACTTTCGCTCATCGAGGCCTCGGCGCGCCTGCAGAGATGGATTATGTCCTCAAAATAGGCGGTAAAGGTTTCATTTGGTTCCTGTACCCGTGTGCACAGCCGTTGCTCGGCGCGTAACTTCCGCACGGCAGGGCGACCGAAAACGGCAAACATTGCCTCCTTGAAAGCGGACGAGTTCTCAAATTCCGATTCGGGGTTCGTATACCACAGCTTCGCCACGCCAGGCAGATGAATGTTCGCGGTGCTCAACTTAGCAGCGTCATCCCACTTGTTGGGTCCGCTAACTTTTTCGTAGGCCCAGAGCCAGTCCTCGACGTCCTGGTCTTCCGTACCCGAAAATACCGGGGGGTCTCACTGGCGAACCGGGCCGGGGCAAACGGCGGCCGGGAGAGATGGCGGCGGTTGGGCAGCGTCAGTTAGCATGGTCGAGTGCTACGTGCGAGATCGGAGTTCCAGGGTGCCGGCGATGTGCATACCCAGCACGATCCACCAAATGTAAGGAGGTTTATTGGACGAGTCCAACGAACAGGCGGTAGCTCGGAACAGTACGTCGGGAGAGCAAGATTGTGGTGTTCGAGCGCCGATCTCGTGCCCTCCGCTCTTGATGATGATCGCGATGTCATTCTCTTCCTTTCTTCGTTACAGTATTATAATACATAGGGAACACAAGCAAATGAACACTTGACACAAAGAACTGAATAACAGACAAATACAAAGTTGTGGAATACGATTGTGTTACCATATAGATATGAATACAAAGGGATGAACGCACTACATATATGCACTACATACAACTATGAATTTCATTACCTATTACACACAGGTCAAGCACCAAATAAGATCAGATAGGATCGGGTATTTTTAACAATAGTAGTTTTATTTTTCTTTTGTAATGCCAAATAGTTTTACTGTTGAGAGCGGGATCATTATAGAAGGATGTCTGTTGCAAAGGGATATTATTTTATTATCTCTTGTTTGGGTACCGTAGTTGGTCCAGGGTCTATGTCCAACTAAAATGTTTGTACGTAAATTATATACTGCATCCCGCTTTAAATATTTTTCGAAGAAAAGAGTGTAGTTATTCTTTTTTTTACAATAAACAAAAATTCCTAGGAAGAAACTAAGGTTTTTCGTGAGGTTTCTTTGACAGTCAGAAAAAATTGCACGCAACTTGTACGTCGCTGAAAACACAGCAGTTGGACGTCATTTGGGGGTACCTGGTGGTGCCTACAAAGGTCTCATTGACACTTTGATAATTAGGACAGTACTTCTCGAATTAGATAATTAATTGCAATTGTCGAAATGAATTTCAGGAACGGCATAATTAGTGGCGGCTACTCCACTATACTGGAAACAATATGCACTAGGTTTGGTTCGAGTAATGCTACTGCTCTTTCTTTAAGTCTTGGTGCATGACAGTTGGTGCACCGTCAGTAACCGAAATGGCACCAAGTTGGATTCACTTAAAATGAGAATCAACAGCAGTCATGCGCAAGAGCGGTTGTGCTCCAACTCACAGAAAACAAAAAAAAAGACAGAGAGAGGCTGCAGTTCCGCCGGAAAGGCGAAGCAGTATTAGTGATAGCGAAGTATACGACAATTACACGCAGGCAGTTTACACCACCGAGAGACGCCACATTCTTCGTGCTGGGAGAGGACTCAGGCTGCGACACTGAACTGTCTCCGACTATGAGGGCTTGTAAATTGTCATATAAGGCCCTCACTTCAGTGAACAATTATTCGAGGTCATGCGAAGTTTGTTCAAGTGCAAGAAATGTGTATATATATATATATATATATATATATATATATATATATATATATATATATATATATAGAGAGAGAGAGAGAGAGAGAGAGAGAGAGAGAGAGAGTACGCGATGGGGAGAGTTTCGCGCCAGACCCGAAGGTATACCATTCAAAACTGGCCGGGCTCCAACCGGAAAAGGAAAACTTTCAGTCTATGGCCTCAAGACTTCTCTTTCGTCCTTGTGCCACTACCTATGCCTGTAACGGATCCGGTCGTATCGATCACTTCCCTGCTTTTTCTTTTTACCAATACTCGTAAATGTATCGTGCTTATCTCTACCTCTGACCGGTTGATGCTTCCATCCACATTAAATTCAAACGTTTTTGGAAGATGTACGTTACCTACACCTCTCACAGGGTGAATCCCATCGTATGCCATTAGGATGGCCTGAGTTGCCTTTTGATTTTTCGCGGCGGCCTAGAAATGTCTCATCTTGTTGCGAATATTTGCGGCCGTATGTTTTTTGTACTTAGACAACCAGGTCGAGCATCAAATATCCATGCACTGGCCTTTGTGTTAGTGTACATATTTTCACTTCCAATTTCTTTCTTCTTATTATTCTAAATATCCATGCTCATTTTTCTTTCCATTCTTTGAATCCAATTCACTTTGTCTGTTTCCCTTATTTCCTTTGTGATGGCTTTTGGTTGTCTATATGCACTTTCAATTACCCTGAACGTGGTTGCCAACTTTCTTGGCCTCTTCCTCCATTCTGTGTCCACGCTTTTCAGGTACAGATATTTGTGCGAGTTAGCTGCTCATTATTATGATCCATGTTCCTGAGTCTTTCTGCAAAGTTAACTTTACGCTTTTCTGACATCAAAGCAGGTTCAAACTATCTTCCACTACGCTGCCTCCTTCGTGGTTTTACCGCGGGCTTCCAAGGCAGCCCTCACCTATCTTTCGTTAACTTCCTACCCCGACAAGATATCTGATTCAAGCATGGAATGGTATTTACGAACGTTAGTGCTAGTTAGTGCTGGATTCTTTCCAAATTGAACACAACACCTCATTTATTGTGGCCGCGAGATGCACTATGTTTCAGTTGCTGCAAGAATTCTGAAAGCAACGCCATCTCTCGGCAAGAACAACAAGGGCAGCGGATTCATTTCCCCAATACAGGGCGAACAAACGAGGCATTGTGTCCTTTATATGTGTATGTACAGCCACTTATCCAGGAGGGGCTCGGCGGGGGGGGGGGGGAGGGAGGGGGCCTCCCCACCCACACCACCACTCCTCACACGCATTCCTAAAGCGCTGACAAATCAATCTATTCAACAGTCAACGTGTTAAGGCCTTTCACAGCGAGAGCTCGTATATGCTGATCTTACATAGTTTTTACGTCATCGGTCAACACAAAAAATTGTCATGTGGGCCGATCCTAGTGATGATGTAAAAAGGGTCCAGCCTCAATGGCACATACCACTGTGGGTTCGGGAACCTGTAACGTGCCCTTCGAAACCTTCGGCATGGGCCCACATGGGGGCAGTGCTTAACGCCTGCCTCTCCTCTGCTGCGGGTGGGCCTGGTATTGTACTATGTTCGGCATCGGCCCACGCATGGGGAGTGCTTAATGTCTGCTTCACCTCCACCGCGGGTCGACCCGGCATTCCACTACCATAGGGCCGACCCGCGGCAGACATGAAGCAGGCATTAAGCACTCCCCATACGTGGGTAAAGCACTTTGCTTTTCGTTTGAGAGCTTTGACTGTCGTCAGCTCTCGCTGCCATTCCGTCTTCTCAGAGTGGAATGGTTGTGAATTTTGTAGCATAAAGCTACACTACGCGGGTTGGAGCCGAGCTTCGCGTGCTTCTGCGCCTGCCATACTGCGCACTCGCGAGAGCCGCGTGGCGTCACGAGAGCCGCAGCTGCGTCGCCCTCACTGCCGCCGACTACGGCGCATTCCAGAGGTGTGACGTCGCAGTCTCCACAGACGCGCCGGAGCCCTGTGCGCCCGCTGCTGCATTTAAGGCCTAAATATAGCCTCACGCAGCGCGAACGCGCGCACGCGTTACGTCACGTTGGCTAGAACAACAGCGCCTATAGTTCGACCCATGGTTCGACGCACTGGCGCCGCCAACGTAACCAGACGCGGCCAACTAGGCCAAAGCGCTCCGACGCCCACGGCGTCTAACGAAGCTCGCCTGCGCGCCTATAACGCTGGACAACGCGCCTTTACGATTGCGGGGCCGCAAGGCACTGCGCATGCGTGAGGAGCGCGCACCGTGTGTATAAATGCGCGGGAGAGACGGTTGATGCGGCGCGCTCGACAAGCAGGATGGAGACAAGGCAGTGGGGGAATATGGCATAGGCACTAGGAATAGCAGGGGAGAGTTATTAGTAGAGTTTGCGGAACAGAATAACAAGCGGGTAATGAATACCTTCTTCCGCAAGCGGGATAGCCGAAATTGGACGTGGAGGAGCGCGAACGGCGAGACTAGAAATGAAATTGACTTCATACTCTGCGTTAACCCTGGCATCATACAAGATGTGGACGTGCTCATCAAGGTGCGCTGCAGTGACCATAGGATGGTAAGAACTCGAATTAGCCAAGACCTGAGGAGGGAACGGAAGAAACTGGCACATAAGAAGCCGATCAATGAGTTAGCGGTAAGAGGGAGAATAGAGGAATTCCAGATCAAGCTACAGAACAGATATTCGGCTTTAACTCAGGAAGAGGACCTTAGTGTTGGAGTAATGAACGACAATCTTGTGGGCATCATTAAGGAGTGTGCAATGGAAGTCGGTGGTAACTCCAGTAGGCAGGATTCCAGTAAACTATCGCAGGAGACGAAAGATCTGATCAAGAAACGCCAATGTATGAAAGCCTCTAACCATACAGCTAGAACAGAACTGGCAGAACTTTCGAAGTTAATCAACAAGCGTCAGACAACGTACATAAGGAAGTATAATATGGATGGCATTGAACATGCTCTCAGGAACGGAGGCAGCCTATAAGCAGTGAAGAAGAAAGAGACAACGCTGGCAATATCATTACTAATATGGATGAGATAGTTCAAGTAGCTGAGGAGTTCTATAGAGAATTATACAGTACCAGTGGCACCCACGACGATAATGGAAGAGAAAATAGTCTAGAGGAATTCGAAATCCCACAGGTAACGCCGGAAGAAGTAAAGAAAGCCTTGGGAGATATGCAAAGGGGGAAGGCAGCGGGGGAGAATCAGGTAACAGCAGATTTGTTGAAGGATGGTGGGCAGATTGTTCTAGAGAAACTGGCCACCCTGTATCCGCAATGCCTCATGACCTCGAGCGTACCGGAATCTTGGAAGAACGCTAACATAATCCTAATCCATAAGAAAGGGGACGCCAAAGACTTGAAAAATTATAGACCGATCAGCTTACTGTCAGTTGCCTACAAACTATTTACTAAGGTAGTCGCAAATAGAATCAGGAACACCTTAGACTTCTGTCAAGCAAAGGACCAGGCAGGATTCCGTAAAGGCTACTCAACAATAGACCCTATTCACACTATCAATCAATCAGGTGATAGAGAAATGTGCGGAATATAACCAACCCCTGTATATAGCATTCATTGATTATGAGAAAGCGTTTGATTCTGTCGAAACCTCAGCAGTCATGGAGGCATTACGGAATCAGGGTGTAGACGAGCCGTATGTAAGAATACTGAAAGATATCTATAGCGGCTCCGCAGCCACCGTAGTCTTCCATAAAGAAAGCAACAAAATCCCAATAAAGAAAGGCGTTAGGCAGGCAGATACGATCTCTTCAATGCTATTCACAGCGTGTTTACAGGAGGTAACAGCAGGTTGCCACTATCCCTCAAGAGAAAAGTGTATAATAGCTGTGTCTTACCAGTACTCACCTACGGGGCAGAAACCTGGAGGCTTACGAAAAGGGTTCTGCTCAAATTGACGACGACGCAGCGAGCTATGGAAAGAAGAATGATCGGAGTAACGTTAAGGGATAACAAAAGGGCAGATTGGGTGAGGGAACAAAGACGAGTTAATGACATCTTAGTTGAAATCAGGAAAAAATAAATGGGCATGGGCAGGACATGTAATGAGGAGGGAAGATAACCGATGGTCATTAAGGGTCACGGACTGGTTTCCAAGGGAACGGAAGCTTAGCAGGGGGCGGCAGAAAGTTAGGTGGGCGGATGAGATTAAGAAGTTTGCAGGGACGATATGGCCACAATTAGTACATGACCGGGGTTGTTGGAGAAGTATGGGAGAGGCCTTTGCCCTGCAGTGGGCGTTACCGGGCTGATGATGACGATGGAGTTCAGTTGTCATCATCTATTTAACGATCACGCGCATCGCTGTTGCTTTGTTAGTTCAACCTTCTTTGTTTAGACTGATCCAGGGACCAGGAAAGGGATTCGATTCGTAGTCAGCTGGTCTGTATGCTTGAGGAACGAGTTGCGGCCGCGGAAAGCGCCAGTTGAGTTTACCTTTTCCTTTTGCTTCATGATTCCCTCGAGTGACGGCCCCCCGCGACGCTGGCAGATCCTCGAAACAATATGCACGCGATATGGGTTAGATAACAAGAAAATAAAATACTGCGAGACAGCGTCCATCATGAAACCCTCCAATAACCGGTAAAACCGTAAATAATATGAGTGTCGACCGTTACCTCGTCTCGCTTTCACCTAACTGTACAGCACTTTTGGTACAAAATTAGCAACTGGAAAGATGTGTCGCAAAGGGTTGAGAAAATAAGCGGTCTACTTAGGGAGAGAGCCAAAGCAACAGCCAAACAGGAAGGAAAAGAGAAAATTAACAAATTTAACTGTTGTTTGTGAAAATATTTAGGGATCAATATCTCTTTACATAAAAAGGAAGTAGAGAAGAGGCCGCCGGAAGTGGAGAATATTTCCATCTGTTTTGCATCACGTTTCTACAGTTATCAGTGGAGCTGCCTGACGTAGCCACTTCCCTGCTGTGCTAATGCGGGGGGGGGGGGGGGGGGGGTATATACTTCCGCGGTGGGCGTAGCACGCCTAGAACCTCAGCATCCTGCGCTCTAGGTGGTTGTACGGGACTGGTGACCACGCATCCTTACGCAACCTCGAAAATAGCAACACGGATCGGTTTTGGCACTGAAACTGGTAGAGCAGTAAACGAAAGATCCAAAAGAACTGTGATTGTTCCGCAAACACATATATTTATAATGCTTCCAGGGCTAATTGAAAAAACGCGACTGGAAATCTTTATTTTTTACTTTCGCCTGTTTACTGGTTCTTGCTAGCGTTCTCCCTCCGCATCTGTCATGCGCGAGTCCATTTGATGTGCTTCCTTGTTAGCCAAGTAAATGAGTGGTGTATCACACAGGTGTACCTGTGAGTTACACCTTATCTCAATTCTATTTTGCGGATTTGCGATCTTTATGGCCAATGGTGGCATTATTCACATTTGTACCAGTAAACCTACGCCCTCCCCCTCATTTGCATAGGAAGAGTTACCATGGGTTGGGCGCGCCCCCCCCCCCCCCCCCGAAAAAAATCCGGGGTACGTGCCTGTTGTGCGTCTATATATATATATATATATATATATATATATATCAGACGAAGTCAGCAAAGACGGTCACCTAGGTTAACAGGGGGAAGTTAGTTGAACGTCTAATTCAATTAAAGAAAACTAAATAAATTGTAATGAAAGTACATGAAAAAATGGCAGCAGGTTGGATACGAACCCGTGCCTTCCAATTACCGCCTTCGATGCTCTTACCACTTTAGCTACTGCGGCACCGTTTTCCCACCCACATTCTGGCGTATTTATGTTTTATCTGCTAGAAATAAGCGTGGTAGACAAGCACGTACGTCAAAGCCAGCCAGTAAGTCCGTGTTTGTTCTAGTTACGGAGTTCTCTGAGTGGGGCCTCATGGATAGTTTACGTGAGTAAAATTGAATCCCACGCGATGGTATGCAACGGGAAACAGCCGGAGGGCAAAGATATGCAAGCTCCTTCAATCAATACAACTTCCGTGCGCAACCTATTGTTGCGCGATTTGACTGCATTAAGATGTTATGAGCTAGATATCAGGCTATCTCTGTACCATGACCTAATATGGTGTTCGAACACTTCGACAAGGCCTTAAAGAGAAAAAAAATGCTCCAGCGATGCTGATTAAATTAATTTATGTATCTCAGACACCAGACAGATTTCAATTTCACCACATAAATGATTTTATACTGCATCATTTTACTCCACTAAGCAGTTACCAGTCTACACCACCATGTAACATCCTCGTTTAACGCTTTTATCAACTTGAAAGGAAAAAATTTTCCGCATTATTTCGGTTTGCTCCAAGAATCTGTCTTTGAAAAGGCGGTGTAACGCAATACTACATAACAGCTTTGGAGAACTACAGGTTTCAGCCCATCACCGCCAACGGTAAATGTGCCTTGGTGGACGAATTTGACCGCTAGCAAAGAAAAACGGTAAACTATTGTATCGAGCCGTGTACAGCGGCGTTCAAGGACAAACCAGCAGCACTTAAGTTAAAAGGATCGCTCTGTCACATGACATGGGTTGCAAGGCCCTTCGACAGTGTGAACGGCTTTAATTGGAGCTGCTTATAGCACAGCCAGTGATCCACTTCTACCTAGTTTGTTTTGTTATTTGAGGTGCTACGATTAAGCGTCTTAGCTGACATGGGCGTCACTTGAGCACAATGCTCGATGCAAAGAGTCGCGCGCATGGGGACGCTCGGAAGTACGTGGCAGCTGTGGGCATGCGGTATGTCTCTGTACGCTTTGCTTTTTGCACGTTTTTATTTTTTTCTCCGGGTATTTTTTTATTTCAGTCGTTTTACTGCGCTGGAGCTTTCCCGCGAATTGCTTATAGTACCCGATCATTTTCTTGCTGATCTTCCGCGGAACTCTGTAGTAAGCTTGACCTTTCTTCGGCCCCACCTGCTAGCGTTTACATGAACCCGGCGACCGTTTCTCCATTCGACAAAACATTTGACTCTACCTGAATGCTTAAGGTTCGTTTAACGTTAACCATACAGGTGAGTAGTACTTAAGAGAGTAGAACGATTAGACACTGGCGCTGCGGGAACAACCATGACAGGGGGACCGTAGGAGACGGCCACCGCCACCGCCACCGCCGCTGCCACCTCCTTCGGAGGAGACATCTCCCTCGTTCCCTCTGAGGTTCACTTGAAGGAAACGAGACATAAACTTGGCCATATGCCTGTTGAAGCGTGCCTTCGTTGCCATAGCGTTTCGAGAAAATTTCTTAAAAAGAACCTTCTAAAATATGCATTGTAGCTGCAGGCCCATAAAAAGACAAGATACGTGTAGAACAACCTTAAACGCTGGGCGCGTTGCTAAATCGATTCAGGCAAAAAGACACCGAAAACGATGCTCATAGAACATGCACTAAGTACGCAGGGCGAATGGCGGACGAACAAGTGTATTTTACTGTCGACAGAATCCGCCAACATCCCACCAAGCGCATGCGCGAGAACACAGTCGTGGACACACAGTTCCCATGCCTTTTACAACACCCAGCACTAGGTCACGGAGTCGAATCCCGGCCACGGCGGCCGTATTGCGATGGGGACGAAATGCGAAAACACCCGTGTACTTAGACTTCGCTTCACGTTAAGGAACAGCAGATGGTCCAAATTATTCCGGAGTCCACCAATGCGACGTGCCTCATAATCAGATAGTGGCTTTGGCACGTAAAACGCCGTAATTTGTATTACACAGTGCAACACACACAGCAGTGAAACCTAATACCTTAACGAAGGTTATAGGTGGGAACACTTCGTTTTAGTTAGGGCGAGTGACGATACCCTGACGCATATGTCCTTTTGTATCTTGAACAGGCTGATGTGCTTAATAAGACATTGCGGGCTTATGTCAACGATAAGGTTGACTTACGCCAGCATTTGTCCGCCGTATATCTTGCATCTTGCGTAGGCGACTTTCTTGCTTATTTTCATCTTAGTCAGTGGTGCGGTTGTCCTGTAGCTAGTTCTGTTTTTCTCATATAATGTGGCTCAACAAACGAGCGCAACTTTTCTAGAGGAATTTTCGCGCAGTGGTCGTTCTGCTTCGATGGAAATAACTTGTAGTACTGGAATCTGTCACGAGTCCTTCCGCTTGCGATTTCAAATTTTCTTTCGACTTTTGAACACACGTCCCATGTTCGCAGCTTACATGTTAAGTTTAGCGGGAACAAGATGAGCTGTAGGGATGTTTGTTATGACTTGATAGGGATGTCTTTCAGCGGGCAAATACGAACCACGTATGCTAATTGCGGGGGCACTTTAGTGGTCAGTGCGAAATTATCAAGGAGACAGGTGCGGTTGCACGTGATTTCCAGGACCGCGTGCGGAATGGTGAAACCATGCGTCAGCGTGACGTCTGAGATTGGATTAACTACATAGTCACCATGAGACACAGTTGCCGGTTGTGCCTCATGGTGACTATGTGGTCACAATCAGACGTCTGCCACAGCTTTGGGTGGCGGAAGAATGAAGTGAATGCAATTGAAGCGGCTCCGAGACGGGTCACCGGCATCAGAGAGAAGAGGCAAGGCGAAGATAGCAGGTCTAACAGTCTACGAGAGCAGAATGGGCGAAAAATAATCAAGACCGAGTATGAGACGCTGAGTACATTGGACTATGATGGTAACAACGGACGGCACTGTTGTCGATAAGCGACGGTTACCCGGGAGGCAGGGCGTAAGCCATTAGCTGCGAGTGCCCTTTCCTCCGCGACTCTTAGACTTGTGCTGGGCGCAGCTGGAGACGATGAATGGCGGTAATAATAGACAAGTGCACCCCAGTGTTGATCAACCAACTTACATGATTCTCGTCAAAATAACGTGGAGGATATTCTGCTTAGTGAGAAATGTCTAGCGACGATTGGCTGCGAAAATCATCTATCACAGCTCCGCCTCCAGAAACTGCACGGTCTAGTTTTCCGGTTTTGGGTGGTCCGAAGAGGCCGTAGAGGCAGTTGTGCAGGACGGGGGTGAACGACATTGACGGCGTACCGGAGAAGCAGACCGGACGTTGCGGTGTCAAGCCATAGGAGACTCAGCTGCAGGCTCAGCTGCAGGCAACTTTGGCGTAGGGCAGGTGAACGAGAAGACCGACCGCTTCACCGACTTCATCGACCTCACCGACCGCTTGAGGTACTGAAGCGGTCGGTGAAAAAAGAGCGCGTCGAAGAGGTCAAACGGCTGCGGCAGTGGCGAGTCATGCGACCTATGCGATTGCATTGGAAGCATATGGGCTTCGCGTCGAGAGTGCGCCACTTATTCGAACGGGTTATGTTGTCGAGAAGAGTGGCAAACAGAACGGGATGTGGGCAAGGGAGTACAACGGGGTTCAGCTGGGCAGAGTGGCCGTACAGACTCAAGGCCGAAGTTTGCAAAATTTTGCCGGCGATGGTACGCATAAAGAAGATGGTGGCCACAGACGGATCGCGTATTTCGGAGCAAGTGGGTGCCGATCATGGAGATCCAGCTCACGACGAACGAAACAATTGAGGTTGTCGCATCGATAGGGCTGGTGGAAGAGCTCCTCACGACACGAGGTCACAGCTGTGCTTGGAAGGCGCGTGAAGTGCTGGGTGACTAGGTGGCTTTTCACTTGTTTCAGGTGGTGGAATTCTTTGAGGATGCTGTCAATGCTGGTAACCTTGTTGAATGCCCGTAAATTGAAGGCGTCATCATCATACCCTTTGACGAAGTAAGCTACCTAATCCTGCTCGGACATTTTCTGATCGGCCTTGCGACAAAGAGCCAATACGTCGAGAATGTAAGGGACGTAGGTCTCGGTTGACATCTGTACCCGGGTAGCAAGGGCCTTCTTCGAAGCTACACGGCGATCAAACGGGTTACTGAAGAGACCACGGAGCTCTAGCTAGTGATCTGGCTAGTGATCTAGCTAGTGATCTCTTTCTCATAGGTCTAAAAACAAATCCACGAGTGCGGCCGAGGTAAAAAAACAGCATTGGCGTGCATAACCGCCAGATCCCACCTGCTATTGGTGCTGACTGGTTCATATATGTTCATCAAATTCTCAGCATCGAGACCATCCACGCAGAACATTGCAGCATCCCGAGTATGTGAAACTGTGACGAAGGTAGTAGCCGCAGGCGAAGTGGCTGGTGCAGATGATCCGTCACGAAGGGTCAAAGGGGCACTGTGGGCGTTGCGGCAGGCCCAACCTTTCTCTTTTTTTCAAGCGGCCGTGGAAAATTTATGTTTAACATATATTTACAGTGTTAGTGTAAGCGCGATGAATGTGGCGATCGACAAAGATCAGCACCACTTCGTTTGCTTCATCTTCACTCTAGCCATGTTGAGGTGGTATCTATCAATCTATCTATCTACACACACACACACACACCTGCCGATTCGTCATCTGCGTGGTATTCGGCAGGAACGCAGCCGACTCTATCAAAGCTCGAGAGAGACGCGTGCAGTGGTGGCACTGGCACCTTCGTGGCCATGGCACTGACCCGCTGAGCACAAGACCCTGGGATCAAATCCCAGCCACGGCGGCCGCATTTTGATGGGGGCGAAATGCGAAAACACCCTTTTACCGTAAATTGGGTGCATGTTAACGAATCCCAGGTGGGCAGGGCTAATCCGCAGGCGAACACTATAAATGGCGTCTCTCATTCTTATCCATATACTTAGGGTTGCGCACCAAACACGCGGGCGGAGGTGATGACTAGACAAGTGTGTTTTGTGCGCACCCAAAATGATGAACATAAACAAAGTACCAACTCACCGAGCTTTCAGGTCTTCTTGCGTGCTTTACAATCAAATCGTGGTTTTGGCACCTAGAGCCCCTGAATTTGCTATAAATTTGTTTTTGTTTTTTACGAAACTCCGGAAGAGTGTGAAACGAAAACATTACTTTAAAACGCGCACTCACCATTAGCGCCGGAACTGATCAAATAAATGACCAGAAGGATGAGTCCTCCAGCCAAAACGCACAGGAAAATGCTGATCAACGACGTGTTGCCGCTGAGAGGCAGAGGAGAAAAAGAAAGCAGTGTTTATTCAGAACTCACGCAATACGTAATTGTTGATAGAGCTGAAGAAAACGAAGAAAAGTCTGAACGAGAAAAAACGAATTCTGATTATGAGGCACACCAGTAATGCCAGTAATGGCAGACGTATACGGCATTACTGGCTAGGTATGAAGCATAATACTATACAGCGAATGTTTCCTGAAATGAAACAGTAAAACAGGAAAATAAAGCTGGGTCCACGGACATCGGTACACATGTTTTACTGGTGTAAACATGTAATCGAAAACTTCCAATGCAGCTGCGTTGCGATGCAATGTTCAAAATGTGCAGTTTTCCCCTGGAGCTCAAGGGTTAGAATTCAACCTAGTGTATCAATATTCACGAACATTTTGACTATGTGCACAGACGTTCGAATACGTGAGAGGAAGCTACAAAAAGCACGACACGCATGCGAAACAATTTTGTTTATTTCGCTGATGAACACGTTTTAAACGGTGTCACCTTATCTGAAGATGCCTGCGTTGACACCATAAGATTGCTCGTCCCTTGACGATTCAGTTTGCACCAGTGAAGACTAAGGTGCCGCCAACAGTAGCTGCGTTCATTCCTTTTAGAAGCACGGTGCAGACTAACGGAGGTGGCGTTATGAAATGGTTTAGGGTTAGCGTGGCACCTGCTTCGTTTCTGTGGTACGTTGCATGTTATGCGCACTGCGATGCGCCTCCATTCCTTGGTAGCACAGTAGAGAAGACGAGGGATCAGCGTCTAGGCATTCCATTATCGCTTAACGTGCTGAGTGTAAAATTGGATGGATGATGCCGTAAACAAAATTTGGAGGACGCTGAAGCTTCGCCTTTGAGAGTGGAAGGCGGTAACATTCAAAGACCCCTGACTCCTCCTCGCGGTTGCCGTCAACTGCAGCTTATGCAATCGTAATGGTTACCGGGAAACGCTGGCCGTGAACGCCGTGCACTAGGGCGAGCTTTCTGGTAGTAATGCAGCCTACTGTATGGGCCGATCCCGAAGGTTGTGCCACAAGAGTGCCAAAAAACTACATCATTTTCAGGCTTCTGCACTTGTTTCGAACATTTAATATTTAAGTCTTAGTAGATTTAACACAAAAAGCATGCGCTGTCGATGTTTCGTCTCGTGACATTTGCTTGTGGGCTGTCATTCTCAAAACTCCCAGGAATAACTTTGTCAAGAATGTAACACAAGGTATGAGCAACTCTAATGACAGAATGTTGCTACAATATAAGCCGTATATACCGCATCTCATGTAGCAAGGTGTGCCATATACATATACTGAAACATGTAGGGAAATTTTCGCTCGCGGCCAACATCGCAGACGCCGACACCTCATTTTCTATGACACGGGGCCCTTCACTTCCAGAATGTTCCGCATCATCAATTAAACACCAAAGCTAATACTGTTGCGCCATCTACTATGAGGAAATAAAATCACTTTCCGGGCTCTGTACCGTGTCTCCAGGCCTAGCAGCGTCGAACCTAACAGTTGATATAAATAATAACAGTAAACTAAGCAGTAGCGTGGCATGCCACCCCTACGTTTTACCGCTTAGTCATAAAGCTTCGGTGCGTTTGTATATGCGGCTCAAAGCAGGCCATGGAATTCGAGCCATAACAAAGTAGTACACACACTTGAGAGGGAGTCGTCCAGCTATGAATGCACGTGCGAAGAGGTTCAGTGGTGACGATTTCGCGCCACTCGTAAACGGGTCCTCGCAGGGTGCATGCTGGACCACTTCGGGTTTTCTCAGCAGCTCTAACCTAAGGTATATTTTGTATTGTGCATATGGATGACAAAAACAGACTTTAAACCAATGCGTCTAACTCTCCAGCGCTGTAGACAAAGCGAGGAAGCGCGAGGTCGAAGTGTGCGTTTTCGGCTGCTGTTTCGCTGCTGCGGCTGCTTTTGGAACATTGTAATTCACAACGCAGCATGAAGAAAAACAGAGGAACGAAAGTACAGTGCGCTAGATAGCCCGGCTGACGGTCCTATAGCTGTACAGTTTGCCAAAGAGCCCCGTCAGTGATATTTTGTCCTGCGCCGCACCGACATTATAAAACGGAAGGCTAGTCGGGTGCCGCTCCTTCTACTGCCTGGACATCCACTCTTCCCCCTCCCCCATCTCCCACGTTTAATTCTTTCTCGTAGATACTTCCCTCGATAGGACAAGAACGGCGGAATCTGCGCGGGCGATCATGATACGTAACAATTTGGTATTATTGCTTCCAAGGCTGCTATAGTTGCAGTGTGTGCAATTTCAATTCGAATTAATCATGTCGTCGACATAACGCACGGGAGGCTGACTGCCATGCACTCGTGTTTCTTTTCATAACGATGGCGGAAGTACCTTAGTCAAACGCAGTATGTTGTCACTATCGTGGTATTTTCGTGGGCTAAAAGTGTATTGCTGGTACTTCACGCTGCTACTCCACGCCAAAAAGCGCAATTATTGGAGAGAACAGTGCACTCAGATTTTCCTTGGTGGTTAAGGAGCACTCATTCGTTACCTGCATCAATGACCAACAGGAGTTTCCAGTGATAATGTCGGTGTATTGCTCGGCGATATCGTATATTTTTTTTATATTTGAAAGTGTTTTAGACACAAAGATAGTCTTGCATGACAAGGCTAAACGCAGAAATCCTCTGCCAGGCGTAGGCCCGGCCACCCCGGCAATGCACAACGGATAGGCGGCATATGCAAAAAAAGAAGATTCAATTTCGCGATTGACAAAAGCAGTGAGTACGTAATGAAAGCAGTTGTATAAAGCAAAACCAAAAACAAACAGATAAAAACCATTCAGTTTACTAAACGACAATGCTGAAAGCACGATGTGGGTCACGATAGACATTATATTGTAAAGACATTTATTAGTCACCGGCGTTTGGAAAAGACCGTGAAAGCTGGGCACGGACTCTCAGAACAAACGGCACTCCCGAGTGAAAGCGCTGAAGATGACCCACTAGAAAGAGCTTGAGAGGATCACCCACTGTAACGCCCCATTAGTTCTCTACAATATATATATATATATATATATATATGTATGATACAAGGAAAGGTTCTGTAGGTCAGGTACATAGGTAGTTGAAGAAACGACGGAGCACACTTACGAAAATTGCATTTTGAAGGGTTCATCGTTTCGGCCGTGCGAAGACCGTGCCACGGCCGAAACGTTGAACCATTCAAAATGCGATTTTCGTAAGTGTGCTCCGTTTCTTCATCTATATATATATATATATATACATATATAAGATACTTTGCTCTGACTATCCCAACCTTTTTTACCCGCACTGATTCCTTTACATACAGTTTTTCCCATCAACTTTAAGTCAGGAATTCATTACCGGGCTACATCAGTTCACAACCACTGAAACAATTCACGCAAGCTTATTTATAGATGGTTGTATCTTTGTTGTTCAAAGCACTCCTGCAATAACCTCATTGAGGCTGCATTCTGTATTATATATATATATATATATATATATATATATATATATATAGTGTGTCATATGCAGTATATCGGTCAGACCGAAACATCTTTTCGTATCAGATTCAACAACCACAAAGCACACGTTAACAGCTTGCCACACCTTCCATTATCTAAACATGTTCTACTGCCAGGCCATACGTTTGACAATGTCAGTGTAACCATACTCCAATCAGGTTTCAAATCGCACCATGATTGAGAAGTACGAGAATCCTTTCTCGCCCATAAATTTAACACTGTGTCAACCGGTATCAAAGAGAGCGTAGGAAAAATGTCGTGCCTTTCTGCCGTATATTTATGTGTATGTTCTTGTACAGAATTGACAAAGCATGCAAAATCAGTTTTGCCATGTCGCAATTGATATTATTCTGTATTTCATGTGCAATCGTCGTGACACCTTAGTGATATTTCATACATATCATTTATCGTGCTTAAGTTATATTTTCTGCTGTTTTTTTTCTGTATTATATTCAAGTGTGCACGTGCATGTACTCCTGATTATGCCCACGTGCGCATGCGCATAAACACGGCTCCGCGCTTCTACCTGTGTTTATTCTGACGAAGGCCATGCCACGGCCGAAACCTTCAAAACATTAAAGATACAAATTTCGTAGGTGTGCACCTTCGCATCTGCAACTCCCTATGCACCGGACCTACAGAGCATTTCTTTTATATCATTCACAGAGATATCCAGTTGCAGATCACAGAATTGTAGTCCTTGAGCTGGATGATTGAGAGAGGCGCAAATTACTCGTGCGAGAAATAGAAACACATAGTAGACTATTTAACAGAAATCTACCAATTACGTACCGCAATTTACGAATTGTAGCCGGCGATTTTGGAAGACGTATCCGCTTGGAATGATTTTCCAGAAAGACGCCAGTTTGAAGCTACGCGCCATCAAGCTTGTCGTAAAAATGCCACGTTTTATACATGAAACCCTGTTTTATGTATTGAAGCACGAAATCAACTGAAGCGCCCATGTATTTCTTTCCACAATTTGTGAAATAGCGTCTTGAAAAACTTGTCGTCCTGGAAATTCAGTAGCACGGCGTATATATGGTCCAACCTTGACGTTTGTTGCCTCACTACATAATTTTGTGTAGGTTAGTATAACGCTTTCACCTTTGTGCCTCTATTGCGCGGTCAAGACGACTTTGAAAGTGCCTACACGGACAGTATTTGCAGTGGAATCCACGGAAGCAGAATACAAAAACACTGCTTGCTTACCTTGCCTCTCCTGCGAAAAAAAATGAAGAGCGAATTTTCGATAAAGCTGTTGAAGGGAGTTCGGGAGTTTTACAAGCAGCGCATTAAGGTTAGTTTATGCTATTGGCTTTGCCAACAAAAATGCAGCATCGGGCTTCACTTACGAGTACGTCCAGTGGCGTCGACGTTACAGTAACGCGCGCAAGGCGCCTGCGTGATTATTTCTAAAAACTCGGTAAGTGGGAAGCACTAATAGCTATGACTCTCGTACTCGACACGTTCACGGAGTTATTTGTCGGGACGTATGACCATTCGACTTTTTTCAGAACGAGATAGAAACTGTCATTTTGAATCGGAGCATCGTATTCTAGAAATGAGTATTAGACCTTTTTCGAGATATTCGATTACAGTTTATATTAGGAGCTGCTGCTCTACTGTGAGCAGTGAATAGTAACCAGGAAAGTGCCAAGCTAATTTTGGCTGATTGACAAGCTGCTCAGTGTAAATGTTCTCTACATTTGATGGCGGGTAACGACGAAGTAGACGATACTTCTTACGCCCTAATCTCGCGTTGTTTCCCAACCTAAATTTAGGAGCAGAATGATACCTAGCATTCGGAATCAACATTCGTATTCCGGATATTAAAACTATTTTTGTTCGAAAATATTCCGAAACTTCACTATATTCCTCATAATGTTCGTTGCATATGAACAATGAGCACTATCTCGAAGCCCAGCAAAAGATATGCCCGCCTTGTTGTTTCATAGACCTTGTGGGCATTGTTCGCACATTGTAATCTATTTGTCAGTTTCATACATTCAGTACACAAGAATTGGCGCAAGAACACCGGAAGCAAGAAAGAATACAAATGATTCAAAATGTAGCAGCGCTAACTTAGACGAGGATACAAACCAAGGAGTAGCCCAGCCTGTGACTTTAAAAAGGTAGAAGCTGAACGCCGGCCTTGTTCTAATATAAACATTTCTAAATGCCACAGAACACATATTCGGTAATAGAAATAAACACTATAATTTGCAATATCCAATTGATTCAGTTAAACTGTCGAATGTCGTTAAACTGAGATAGGAAAACTAAGCCCACACATTAGGCTGGCTTAACGGACCGCTGTTCTTGCAACACTTATTCGGACAACCGGACCCAAACTAACATAGTCGGTGGGGCCATATTTTTGCATAGCTAGCATTATAGGAACTCTTGTGACTGGGATTGCTGCAAATGAGAGCAAGAAGCGTGCAACCTGTTCAACAAGCACCGGCAACATGACGGAAGGGTGATACCACGCATGGCGCCCACTTCCTCGCAAAGCACACACGTATAGCGCGCTACAGTTTCAACTGCTGTGGATGTCAACGGCCCTGCAATTTCAACCAGCCCCCTTACCTTGGCCCTGCTCGGTTGCTACGACTGCAGAGAAAGAAAAGAGAGAGAAATTGGGAAGGTTTCAAAGGTGCAAATTCGCAGCGAAATTAAACAGCGCGTACGCAATGCAGAAATCATAGACTCACATGACGCGTCGGACTCCATCCCGGACATTTCGACAGATTGGAACATACTTGACTCGGCCGTTTCTGTAAGAAGAGAAGAAGGTAGAAACGCCATCCGCAGCCTTGCACTAAGCCATATCTCATAACCAATCTTGCAGTTTCGAGGACGTTCAACCCTCCAAATTAATTTTTCAGTTATCGGGACAAAGACTAGCTGCGGCACCATTCAGTCAAATGTTCTAATGAGTAAGGAGAAACCACCTAGAATTAAATATCAACGTTTGCGAAATGCTTACAAACAGTTGGTGGTAAAGCTTACAGTAACAAATTGTGTGAGCAGTATTATATACACAATTTAGTGACAAATCGTACAACCACAGTCACGTTCATTTAACATCGGTAGTGGTCGTCCTGAGAGTAGTGTTGCTAAGGTTATATGCGACGTACACCGCCCCCAGCATCGTTCCACTTTGCTATGGCACTCACTCGTTAAGATCGCTCACGAGCATGGCACTGTCACGACGGCGCAAGGTGAACGACGGGAAGATGAAGTATGAATGACTTTGATCGAAATACAAAGGTGATATGACAACAGCGGCATGGCGATGAGGTGACGATTCTAAAATGATGATGATTGTATAACGACAACAGCGAGACGACGCCATCACGTGAACGGCAAGAGAGCAGGTCCATGACGATGATGACAGGACAGCGATGGTATGACGGACCCTGCATGACGAAGATAATATGACCAGGATGGCACGAGAACATCTGTATTACATTTTATGTATGATGGCGAATGTCCGAGTACGATGGCATGCCAAAGACGGCATAATAACAATTAACTGCCGACAGCATGATTTATGTATAATGAAGAAATGACGTCGATGGATCTATGAAAGCGATATGACGACGACGGCATAACGAACGCGTTCGCTTTTATCAAGTGATGGCGATACTATAACGACAGCGTGAAGACGAAGGCTGTGCTATGTCGACGGCAGTGTGGCCACGACAGGGTGCCGCCGACTGCGTGAAAAGTCGGACGAAAAAATAGAAATGGCGAAGATGGAACGGCCGCGGCGGCATCATGCCGACGGTATGACAACGAACGCGTGACGACGACTGTATGACGATGATTGTGTGAGGACGACAGCACGACGAGATTCGGATGGACAAGCTGGAATGACGACCATGGAACGACCACGATGACATCAGGAGAAATAGCTCATACGTAGTCGTCCAGGCTGTTCGACAACCCATTCCACTTTGTCGGTGTAAGAGACTAGACTAGGCTAGGCTAGGCTAGGCTAGGCTAGGCTAGGCTAGGCTAGATAGATAGATAGATAGATAGATAGATAGATAGATAGATAGATAGATAGATAGATAGATAGATAGATAGATAGATAGATAGATAGATAGATAGATAGATAGATAGATAGATAGATAGATAGATAGATAGATAGATAGATAGATAGATAGATAGATAGATAGATAGATAGATAGATAGATAGATAGATAGATAGATAGATAGATAGATAGATAGATAGATAGATAGATAGATAGATAGATAGATAGATAGATAGATAGATAGATAGATAGATAGATAGATAGATAGATAGATAGATAGATAGATAGATAGATAGATAGATAGATAGATAGATAGATAGATAGATAGATAGATAGATAGATAGATAGATAGATAGATAGATAGATTCAAAACACCTGAAATAGGCAGGGAATGTTAATCGCATTAAAACGCACAGATGCTCATGCAACACCTGAGTGATTGTGATCCCATTGCATCATAGCTTCGTATCATGCACTGATTTATGTATCAAGATTCACACGGCATTATCCTCTTCGAATGGCCCTTCATGAAGTATTTTGATCGTACGTTACTCTGATGCTCCTTACGTCGACTGTTCGTTCGATTTAAATCCAATGATTCTGTTTATGCATGAGGCATAAACAGTATATTTGC
This sequence comes from Dermacentor andersoni, assembly GCF_023375885.2. NCBI lineage: Eukaryota > Metazoa > Arthropoda > Arachnida > Ixodida > Ixodidae > Dermacentor > Dermacentor andersoni. The sequence goes on along the minus strand of NC_092820.1, from coordinate 83,606,121 downwards.
CTCCCACAGATGCTTATTACGCACCGCGGTCACGTCGACGCTCAAAGTGCCTGAAAAACGCCGCGATTGTTTCATCGTTCTTGGTGTCTCCTTCATATGAGAACCTATTTAAGTGAGGATATTGTGCTCTAGTATCGCTATCACCCCGCCCATGCATTTGATGACACAGCATCTGGGGTCAACTCACCAGAAGTTGTGTGACATTGTGAACTTGTTTCTAGACACTTTAAGAGAACTTATGGGGAGGTAGGGGGGAAAATCCTACAGAGCCCTACGCAAAACTTCGCTTGACCTCATAATACGTCGCGAACTGCACAGACAATTTATGTCTAGCCATGTAAATATGCTGATTATTCTGCTTTGATAAGTGATAGACGTGGCACAGGACGGCTTAAGCGGCTAAATATGGCGTTGAATCGCCAGAATAGGCGACTTTTCCGTTAGGAAGGCAAGGAGACTAAATTACGCCTGAGGTGTGCTGAGAGATGACAGCAAAATAGTATTAAACGTTTTAGCCCTCAATAACAGCCAGAATAATACAGTCCCACACTTAGTGTTGTCTCGAATAAGCAATTTTGAATTACAAAATTTCACGATAAGGCGGTCCAGTTGTGCGACGTTGGAGCTGCAAGCGCGTGAAATGCCCGGTGTTATCTCGGTGTTGTTACTGGTGGTATGCCGGCCATCCGCCCCGAACGCCAAGCACGTGTCAGCATAAGTCAGCCATCACTAAAACTCCTACAGGCCGAACAATCAGCGAAAGGTTTAAGGGTTGACAATAACATGCGCTTGCTAGACATGTGTGTCGTAAGGAATGTCGCTGATGCTCACCCATGACGGGGGTTTCTTGACGACACCGGAAGGCAGAGGAGAGAGGGTCGACCACTAAAGGTCCAAGGACCACTAAGGACCACTAAGGACCACCAAGACCGCAGGAAGCTCAAGAGCAGCAGCAGAAGCAGACACGGCAGTTGCAGTGTTGCAGTCACGATTTACAATATACCAGAAACACGAAGCTGTGGTTTGGGGCCTAACAGGAAACACGAAGTGCACCGTAACAAATCCCCGCTGGCGTCTTCTTCTTTGTCGTCCTTTTATAAGGCGCGTGCTCACGTGACCCAAACACTTAGCGGGAAGCAGTTGCGCAGAAGTAGCAGTTTGGCCAAAAATTTACAAGCACTGAGATCTATGCATAGTTGAAGGTTATCCTCAGTAGAGTGCTCATGATTTTTAACATTATTTTTCAGAGTATGCAATTGTAGCAACGAACTAACAACCTGATTTGGTGTAAGATGATGGGGATGATGATCTCTATATAATAAAAGCAATAAAAGCACAAAGGAGGAAGTTTCTGCTTCATCCTCTTCATTTCTCGTTTTCCTTCCTTTCCTTTTCAACTTGATGTATTAGTCTGCTACAAGATATTGTGGCCACCAAGCCACCTTCTATGCATCATAGGGGAAGCAGGGTGGTGGGCAATCAAGCCTCAACGCAGTTGAACTGAGAAGAGTTATTCAGGCCACTCAGTATTTCTAGTTCTCAGACAATTTCGACAAAACCACACCGGCACACCCTGAGCTGATTGCGCACCAGCCGCTTGAAGGTGGCATATCCGCACCCAACACTATAGTTAAGACCAGGCTAGGTTTTCATGGAGAGTGCAAACACACTTCAGCCTCGCATCCGCCTGGACTACAGAGCATTCGAACAATCAAGTCTGAGTGTTCATCAAGAAAAGGCTGCCGAGGCCAGCTTAACATTCTGTAAGTGTACTAGCGCACCACCTTCCAACTCTTATTTATAGTCTTCGACTCATGTCTTCACCAGACCGGCTCATTTTCGCCAAGACATCGCAAAGTTTGGTACGCCGAGATTCAGTATGAAACCGCTGGACATCTCCTGAAGCGTCGGAGAAATCCCCCTGCATTTGGAATGGCTTAGAAGAGCGCTTTTAGAACAAAATATGGTTTTCATGCGACGGCATCAAATGACCGATTGAGCGAAAGCTGGTCCCGGAGCGCCTGCGGCAATCACGAAAGGGCGAAACGACTGCTGATTGCCTTCGTTCGAGACAGGGGGCTCTACGAAACCTGGTGACACACACTGTGACAGTCATAGGAGGCTCAGGCGGAACAATTGCCGGCTGTGTATGCCAGGCTAACCCCGCCTGCTGAAACACCACCACCAGAACCGAAAATGCCGGCGTCTGTAGCAACGAAACGGCACCCGAATTCCCATTGGCTGCGATGCCACGTAGCGTGCGTGCCTCGACAGGGAACCATTGCTGCCTCGCCAGGTATTGCGTGAGGGGAAAGGGCATCGCAGCTAAGCCACGTCACCCTCGCGCTCTCGCTCTCGGAAGCCTCTACTTTCCGCAAGTTTCTTTTATGCGCAAGCTCTCACCTGCGGTATAACTTCACCTCGGTAATCGCTATAACTCACTGAAGTGTATAAAAACAGAATAAATTCGAAAAGAAACGTTCGCGGTATTGAGTTTCGAACCTAAGACTCAATACTCTCAGAAGTCGACTGTCTTACCCACCTGGCATTACCAGCGCCTCCTAGATATCACGTTTGTGGACACTGAACCAGCATTTCCGTTTCCAAACCAGGAATTACGAAACCGGTGACGTCAAATTCACTGTGGCGTACTCTGGACCGTCTCTATTTCTTTGGCATTCGGGCAAGGTAGCATGACGTAACGGATCTAAGTGCACCGGTTGTGCACTTCGATCCTGGTAGTATAGATAGTGACATCAATACTACCATGTTCTAGTTACTCGACGATAGGAACTTTCAGTCTTTCCGGAATTTTTGGGAGATTAGAGCAATCGGCTCTGCACCGGGCCCGGATGGCATCTCCAATAAGCTCCTCCGGAACTTGGACGAACAATCAGTTGCGCTGCTCACCGGGGAGGTCAATAAAATTTGGGAAACGGGCCTAGTCCCCGACTCCTGGAAGACAGCCTCAGTGGTGCTCATCCCGAAACCAGGCAAACCTTTTGCGCCGGAGAACATGCGGCCCATCTCGCTCACGTCCTGCGTGGGTAAGGTGGCCGAACATGTCATTCACAACCGTATATCCAGGCATATAGAAAATAATGAGTTATTCCCTCACAACATGGTCGGCTTTCGGCCGGCACTCTCCACACAGGACGTCATGTTACTTATAAAGAGGCAAATCATTGATGTCGACACTAGAGACACTCGGGGCATCCTTGCTCTAGACTTGTCCAAGGCTTTTGATAACATCTCGCACCGGTTCGTACTAGACGCCATTTAGATCTGGGCCTGGGGCCACGATTCCATGCGTACGTTAGCTCCTTCCTCAGGGATCGCAAGGCCACTGTCAAAATAGGGCAAATCAAATCGAAGGAATTTACATTGGGAGCGAGAGGCACCCCGCAAGGGGCGGTCATCTCTCCCCTACTGTTTAACATCGCCATGAAGGGCCTCTCGGACAGACTGGCCACAGTAAGAGGAACGGGTCACGCCCTCTACGCGGATGATATTACCGTGTGGTGCATGGGAGGGTCTGACGCTGCAGTTGAGAGTGCGCTCCAAGAGGCGCTCGACATCACACAACACTTCCTACTAGACACGGGCCTGAGTCTGTCACCAACCAAGTCCGAACTTCTATTGTATAGGCCCACCCGACGGGGGGTTAGGTGCTCCACACCCTTAGATCAAGTTCCCATAGCCCTCTATACGAGGGACGGACAACAAATTCACAGAGTGGATACCATCAGGGTCCTCGGACTCTTGCTGGAATCTCGCGGGGGCAACTCACAGACTATAGCCCGCATTACTTCGAAGACGGAGAATATGCTTCGGCTTATCCTCAGGGTCTCGAACCGCAGAGGGGGTTTAAGCGAGAGCAATCTACTCAGACTCTACCACGCGTTTCTGATGAGCCACGTTAACTATGTAGCCTCCGCGTTGCGCTGGTCTAAACGGGATGAGGCCAAATTCGACGCCCTCATGCGCAAAAGCATCAAGCGCGTGCTGGGTTTACCACTCACTACCAGCACCGCGCGTCTCATGCAACTTGGCATGCACAACACCCTATCAGAGGTGATCGAGGCCCAACGAGTGGCTCAAATAATTCGACTATCATCATCGCGAGCGGGGAGACGCATCCTCGAATCCGTTGGATGCGGTCACCAGGAAATCACGGAGCGCAACGTGACCCTATCACCCATGGTCCGAGATACGTTCAAGGTAGATCCCATGCCACGTAACGTCCACCCTCAATACAATGTAGGGCGCCGGGTAGCCAGGGCTCGTTCCCTGTTAAAAGCGGCTGCTGCCACTCCGAATCTGGCATGTTTCGTTGACGCCGCCCAGTACGAGTGCTCTGATCACTATGCCGTAGTTTCAGTTGACTCCAATGGCACTCTGATTAATTCAGCATCCGTGCGGAAGGTTTCTTCAACAGTAGCCGAGCAGGTTGCTATAGCTATAGCACTGAAGGACCCTCTACGTTCCAATATCTTTACAGACTCCAGATCGGCAGCCCGAGCTTTCGCCTCCGGCTCGATCTCAAAGGAGGCGGCGGCCATCCTCGGCAGCGAGGGAGCTGCTGGTTTTCATAGTATCAAATGGTTCCCGGCCCATATGGGAATCAATGTACACTCTGAGCTTGTTAACGCCAATGAGTTGGCCCATGACTGTGCGCGAGGTCTTACACACCGCGGCGGTTCAGGTGGACTCACGGGCGGCGACTTAGGGCTGTACAGGGATTCGCTTCTCACCTTCCATGAAATCTTGACACATTATCAACTTGCTCGGCGAGCCTTTCCGCTACCACACCCTAAACTTAATAGACCGCAATCGTCGGCGTTTCGCATGCTTCAAACGGGGTCATTTCCCTCCAGGGGCAGATTCAGTCACTTCGCGCCTAATGTAGAACCCCACTGTCCAGACTGTGGGGAGGCGTACTGCTCCTTGTCTCATATGCTCTGGCAATGCCCTGCGTTACGCAGCTCATCGCTAACCACTCTAACCGACTGGGAGGCAGTCCTTAAGAGCGGCGACCTCTCAGAGCAACTACGGGCTGTCCAGAGGGCCTGCGAGAGGGCGGAGGACCACGATCTTCCGACCCCGACGTGGGTGCGGCCCGCGACGGCTACGGGGACTCCCTGAAAAGGGAGGTACCCTATCGCCGGTTCCTCAGGACCATTAATAAAGTTCTTTGTCTGTCTGTCTGTCTGCTCACTTCAGTGAGCGCCTCAGAACGGCTCCGCTCACTGAAATGAGCCGGCTCATTTGAACGGCTCACCGGCTCACTTAAATCTGTAACGGTGATTGGGTCACTCAGGAGCGAGCCGGGTCATTTGAGCCACTCCTTTAACGAACTAGACTGCATAACACAGGTTACACTGTAACCTCTGCTATAGAGTTTAGTTATTTGGCTTGAAAAAAACGATATGTGCATTAGTAGAATAACCGTGTTATAGGTATGTTTACTAATACCTTCGAAATCTTGCACCACCTAACGATGCACGATCGGTGGGAATCGTGAGCGGCTCTTTTGGAGAGCCGCTTCTCTCTGTTTCAGTGAGCCGTGCCGACCGGTTCACTCAACCAGGTTTCTCGCATTGCTAATAGATGGCGCGTAAATCGCACCCGGCAGAGCACCTGGCTCTGACGGAACGGTATGGCACGGCTCATTACGCCTCACTGAACCAGCTCTACAAAACAACCGGCTCTCCAAAAGGACCGTCGCTCACTTTTACTGAGCCACGGCTCACTCGCTCTTTTAGAAGAGTGGCCAAAAGATCCGGCTCGCTCCAGAGAGACCCATCTCTACTGTTGATGCTTGGCACATTCCGCGCGTTCGTGCCCACCGTTTGCTCGAGAGCTTCCTGCGTTTTCTGCGTTCTTTGTGTGCTTCGCTGCGACTTCTTCGGAATATTCCTGCGTCTTGCTCGATTATTATGGCCTTGTTGCCTCGAAGATCGCCATGATCGCCTCCGACTCAGCGACATCAAAGGTGAGTGAGTGTTTCGAATTTCCCTTGTTCGTCCATTGCGACGCGGTGAACGGAAGTGCGGAAATGAGTTCAACGCATGTGCGTGTGTTCCGCGCGCCTGTTTCCCAGTTTTCATTGCTAGTACTATCCTTCCGTTGCGAGAATCGGTTGTACAGCACTATATTTGTGGTATATAGCATGGAGTTTTGTCTTGGTTTAACTTTACACTCCGCTTGTGGTATCGTAAGGCAGCTATGTTGTGCCAGCTAAAACAGGGCATGTTGTACGCCAGTTAGATTGAGTTAGCTTTATTAATGAGCGCAAAACAATGCGCCGTGAAACCATCCGATCTGTACTGTAATCGAATATAATTCGTTTGTGTCACGCTGTCTAGTACATGGCGTGCGAGCGGGCTTGTAGCAACGAGGGACGGTGGGATCGGTGAAAATATATTCTATTGCGCTGTTCGCTTCCGGATTGAGTGACCACGCGTTACTCCAAGGCCGGTGACACGCCATGCGGCCGACATGCGCGCGATCAGAAAACACAGAGGAGGCTATCGTGCAAATAAAAATAAAGAATTTCAAGGGTGCACATGCGATTCTGTGCGATACGTAAGATACAATAGGGATGGTGCCACCGAGTGCTGCGAAATCATCGAGTTATAAGCCTTGTCAACCGCTTGTGTTTTGTTTTCCACGAGTTCGCACGCATTCAACTTTTTTTTTTTTCATCTTCTCCGTTCGACGCCATGGAGTTCTTCGCGCAAACGGCTTCGCGTAGGCGCTCCTTGCATTCACGGAAAGGCAGATTTCATGGCACTCCAGGTCCTACTTTACTAGGAAAGAACATTCAAAATAATGGAATAGCGTGAAATTCCAGCTTTTCGCACTTCAGTAACTGATTGGTTTACCAGAGTTTGGTTTACATATCTGCCTTGTCGTCCCAATGCATTTCGAGGCGCCATGTATAAGTTATGGGCAACATAGCCATCAATCATTAGCAAAGTTTATTGTGGCCCTAGCAGTAGCTAGTTATGTCGAAAAGCTATTTTTGCTTTGAATCCGAGCGCTATTGAGAGAACAGATTGAAAGGGGAGCGCATCGTTGTGAAATAAATGACGACGCTTTGCCACAAGCTTGGAATAATCCTTTGTCGATGGAGCAGTTCTGTGACATACCTTCTTTGAGAGTAAGCAAAACTTCAGTAGCATCAGGTAAACGGGGAGTAAAATATAGTAACACTGGTTTTATATGAAGGAGCTGCCTTTAAGATGTGGGCATAACAGTTACGTAGATGAGCGGAAATAATTTTTAAAATAGGTAGAAGAATGTGAAATAAATTATTTGACATGCTCACACTGCCATTGGCAAGAGCAGCCACACTTTATTGTTTTCAATGACTAGTCATTTGTATCCGTCCATTTATGTCAGCCATGATGGTTCATGTAGCTCTTTTGATTGTTGCTTTTGCTGCATCGTGGCTTCATGTTTTAATACTGATATCTTTTTGCAGAATCAAATTAGCAGGGAGACGCCCCAGCTGGGACGCTAAAGGCGAATTCTTTGGCCATCCATTCTGTAGCGTCACCATGATCAAATACAGTGATGCCATGAAAATGCATTGCAGGAAGCAGAAAAAACAACATGGCTGATGCCACTGCAAGGAATTTGCTCCAGTGATCAATTGGTGCAGAGTGCCTTCAGCAGCAGACTAGGGGCCTTTAAGAACTCAGCTGAAAGACTTTGCAACTGCACCGGGACTCTGATTGAATTTCAGTGTCACTTGTGAAAATACAAAATGCAGAATGTGCCTTTTTAGTGTATATGCCTGATATAAGAGGGGCATTCAGAAACTTGGTGGGGACATTAGTGGTCTACATGAGTGCACATCTTTCTAGTTTCCCAGAATGAAGGTATTATGACCTATGCCATGCAGCAGGGCACTGCTAGGGCTATCAAACCAAAACTGCAGCACCCATTGAGAAAGTTGGCTGAAGAACGAGCAGTGATCGGGGCTTTCTGCATTTCAAGGTCCAAATTCCAAAAAGATTGATGCCGAGCTGGACCGTGTGCAGTACCGGTCACCACATACTGTAGCCAGCATGGCATGAATCTCTTTGGCATTATGTCTCTTTACAATACAAAAATTGCATCACTGCTCATAAAACGATAGGAAATTGGGAGGTGGAGGGGAGGTGGCAGGGCTTCACTCTGGGGCAGCCAGTGCATGCCCTTTCTTATGCCGACAATCCTACTTTAATGAGAACCAGTGATGCATGTCATCCTATTACGCAGCCAAGTGCATTCCTTCTTTTGTGTTAAGGGTAAACTAATGACACCCTAAATCAATTCAAAATAAGAAAGCATCGTTTTAAATATCTAATTCCTTTATCTTCTTGGTAGTTGGTTGATTATTAGAGAAATAAAGCTCAAAGTTCAATTTTCTGAGTATCGCCCCAAAATCTTCGTCCTGGCACCTCATGGTCACATCGTGGATTCGAAGTATTTTTTCAAACATGTGCTGTATTGGTTTTATAAAAGTTCCTCACGCTTGTTATTTCGGGTTTTTGGCTTTTATTTATTTTATTTTTGATTATTTATTATTTATTATTATTATTTTATTATTTTTTTTTATTTTATTTATCTTTATTTGTAAAGAAATTGCTACACCTGAACAGACATCATCAAAATCCCTGACGTCACTGCAAGCTGGTGTGGTGACTTCAAGGCAGCGCTGCCACCAATATTTCCTCTTGCTGCTTTTACAGTTTACACAGCGTCTTGTCACGGTACGAGTGAATCCCTTGAATTGTAGGAAGGTCGTTTGCAGATAGGTCTAAAATAATTTTTCTCTTTAGTGCTTTCGTGCCGTAGTTGCTTAGGGGCATTCGTACGGCGCCGCTGAGCAAGAGGTCACAGGATCAAACCGCATATTGATAGAGGTGAAATGCAAAACTATCCATGTACCGTGCAGCATGATTTTGTAAAAATTAATCCGGAGTTCCCCACTATGGCGCGCCTCAAAATCAGAGTGCCAATTTGGCACTTAAAATGCCAGAATTTAATTGATTTAAAACGACAGAAAGCTGAGCTAGTTGGTAAGGATTCATTATGCAAAAAAAGATGAGGCGTGCAGACAGGACGCAAGAGGAGTGGACAAGACGAACGCCGACTATTAACTGAAGAAAGCACTGAAATGCAAAAAGAAACAAGACACAAAACTCATCTGGGCATGCTCTGAATGAAATCAACACGTGTCAGTCGGGTACATGTGCCGGTCTACGTGAGAGATAGCTGTTAGGGCACTTATTCTCTTCCTTATGTGAAGTAATTGAAGGTTGACTCACGCACGCACTTCCACCATTATAGATATGCCATGCCTCTGCCATAAGACGTGTATCTTCATTCTTGTGTGTGTACACTATCGCGCTTTCATCTAACTCTGGCGTCCAGTAACAATCTTGGCAATGTAAGGAAAGATTAGCAGGCGATCCACATTTCCAGAGCATATGCATACCATTCCAGAGCATGCGCAGATGAGTTTTGTCTTCTTTCTTTTTTCGCCTCAGTAGCCCCTTCAGTTGATAGTCGGCGTTCGTGTTGTCCGCTTCTCTTGTGTCCTGTCTGCACGCCCAACCGTTTTTGCATATTTAAGTAATTTTACTTTGGTGCTCCTTTAAGCTGTAGCATTCATTATCTCTGCATGAACTCATACTCAATATATTCTCCGTAAAGAATAAATTAAGAGTAGATATAAGTGTTTATTTATATTTTATTTAGTGGTGGTACGGGATGACTATTAGAACGGAGGCACAACGAAGCAGACATAATTGTAATACAGTGTGGGAGGGCACGATGACGGACATCGAGGAAATGACCAAGTCTCCCTAGAGGTCCCTGACATGGACATCAGCTGACTGTACACAAACTTCTTAGTTCACTCCGTGATCTTGTGCAGCCTGTGCTTTGCGAGTCGATTAACTTAATTGATGACGTGGTGGCCGGCACGTGCTGTCTTTGCGGCTGATGTACATTTCATACAGTGGAGTGGAATCTCGCATATTACTTCTGCAGCACAACAAGCGAAACTGATGTGTGGTGGTAATCTTAGTAATGATCGACAGTCATGTCCCTCTCCAAGCTCCTAATGCTGCTTGCCAACACAAGCAGCAGCAGTTGCCTAAGATAGTATGAAAGACTCACTGAAAAGTGGCATATGCACAGGTTCACATACCCAGTCACCCAAGCTGTTCAGACGGTTGATTATGAACCCACTTCCCTCAACATTGCAGCCCAATCCCTTCCCATTAGACAATGGGCGACCCATTGACACAAATGGGTGGGAAAATAGAGACAAAGACCCAGAAATATAAAATATCTTAAGAATGGCAATCGCTTTAAATTATACTAGATGTTTGGGATACTTTAGTTTACTTATTATTTTTCTTGTTTGTGCTGGATTCTTTTTCTGAAACACGTGGCATGCAGACAGCATAAGAAGCTAGTAACAAGTCAAGTTTAGCATTCTAGATTTGAAACAAGTACTTTTGTAATTTATTTGCAGTAGGGCTCTTGTGTACATGTGTTTGAAAGCCTTAAAACAGCTTTGCTAACATTTACTTAAACATGCAGGTTCACATAGGTTGGAGGAGTGCACATTGATGTCATCCTGGCACAGCTTACCATGGCCTGCTGGTAGACCAGGAAAGTTTCCAAGGGCCTTCCTTCACCCTATGTTCACAGAGGAGGAGCTCATGGCCCATTTGCGCTTTGGAAATAACACCAAGGGGCAAAAGAGGCTTTTGATCCCACCAGGGTTATGGCTTCTATAGGCAAGTACTATATATCCTTTCCGGTTGCATTTTTACATTCACATTTTTTCTAAAGTAAGCAACTTGCCATTGGCATAACACACAACTTTCAAGTAGCCAATGTGTGCAGTTGAGTGTAACAATGGCCTTCCATTTGGAACGACTGTTCATATGATCATAAGTGCCTAATGCCACCACATTCAAATACTTCTAAAATTTAAAAGTTGCCTTCATTGCCAGAAGTTCTTGGCAGCTACACCAGTTGAGCTGCATTTGCGCATTAGCAGTGCTCCTTGGCTGTCACTGCAATGAATTATTGCCTGTGAAGCACGCTCCAAATCTAGTGGCATGGAGGACATGTTTAAGTAACCTGAATGTGTTATTCTAACACACGAACTGCGGAGAGGCTATGCTCAAGTGTGGTTACTGCTCAGCTCGAGGAGCAATCAAAACAGCAATCAAAACAGCTCTCCAGGTTCGGAGATGTGAAACAGTAGTTTCACCAATTTTAACAGACCACATTGAATTAAAGTTGCTCCTCTCTTGAAGGAGGTCCATGTGATGCCAGACAGCAGCCTTTCCGCCGAGGGAACCTGAGATGTGTGGCAATTTTCTTTTGGTTGTTTCAATCAAAGAAACAACAGGGACAGAGTTGCCAGCATCACTGTCAATGGTACTATGTTTAGTGGATGCCTACTCATTCTAAGCACCTAACCTACGACTCGTATTTATTAACATGCACTTTATCACTTTGTATTCTAAGATATGAAAAAACGAGTGGCTTTTCCCCATATACTTCATTAAATTGAGAATAAGCCCTTGGGGCCTAATGTATTCGGCTTCTTACAGACCATCGGACATGTGTACTGCTCCAATTCTGAAATTATTGGAATTGCTTCCTGCTTCCTTACTTCACCTGCCTGTTGACATGGTTAATATGAACCATTTCCAAGTAGATTATAGGGTTAAATTTATGAAAAAGATGAATGGACTTTCCCGCCGCTCTTGTTTGGCCCGTTGAGGATCACATTTTGGGGATAAATATGCCTCTCCAATTTAGGAGATATATATATTTTAGTGGTGTGCAAATACTAGAAACTTGCGAATTGAACAGTGTCCTATTCGATTTGGTCTTTGAGTTGTCACTATTTGTAAATGCGAATATTATTCGAATATTTCAAAACACCAATAAAACATAACATTTGAGCCAAAGTATGGTAAATTTTCACTTCCAATAACATAGTATAGACATAAAACGTGCGAACTTGTACGAATGGCGGACGAAGCTACGTTACTTAAGTAGCTGTACTTTAGAGACTGTACAGCAATCGTTTATGTTTAGTGAAGAGTCCCGTGCATGTGAAGAAACTTTTTGCTGCTCCATTTGGGCTTTTAATAAACAGCTCTTCATAACATAGTATGCAATGACAGACTTGCTCACTTTATGTTATATTATTTGTTATATCAGCTGTTCATTATTCAGAAGCTACCCAATATTCGATTTGCTTCTGGAATTATTCGGTTTGGTCTCAAAAATTGCTATCGCGCATCTCTAATTTTATTGCAGGTTTGAGTTCTTCACAGTGACCTTTCGGGAAAAAACTGGTAAATAATTGTTTTAAGTGAAAATATAGCGGCGAAACCCTTTTAGGTTTTGCAGTTTTACATGTTTTATTTTTATATGCAGCATAAAGCAGCATAGCTTTTTTGTGTAATGAAACTTACAAAAACTTGTTTTATAGTAAACTAGGTGAAGTGGCAACATTCCCAAACCACTGCAATGACAGACACCGAGGAGCTAAGTGAAAAATAATTTTTTGGAAAAACCCCAACGGGCGACAGCACAAGAAAAATTTCTAGAAGTCCCAGAAGGTTGCAGCACCTCCAGGGTGATGTTACGCAACACTGTTCTGAAAAGGCAAATTTTTTCAAAATGTGCCATCACAGCCGCACATGTGCGGCAGTGAACCTCTAAGGGTTAAAGAAGTCACTACTCTGCCGTATGGCTCTTAGAAGATTGAGCATTTCTTCGCATCAGTCACATTCTGCATATGTCATGGCAACCTGCTAGGTATACAACTACAGGGAATCCTCATTATAACAGTTGTTCAGTCACTGAGGCAGAAAACACTTCACTCTAAGCGGTATTTTCTTTAAAGTAGAGAGTCCTAAGCCATGGTAAGGCGAGAAGTGGAGTCCAATTGCATGTGAACTCGTGAAACCTGGCTTCAAATGAAGCTACACACAATTGTTGTGACATGACAGTATTGTATTTGGAGCATGGAAATGCACAGTAGAGTGTTGCACTTTTTAATTACGAAAGTTACAAGAAATAATTTTTATTGTCAGTAGTTTAGGTTTCTTTAGGAACAGGACAGTCTTTTTTCACCATTTTGTTTCTAAACAAGTAAAGTTCACATCTTCGAAATTTCGGATATTCATAAAGTTATTTTGCTACAGTGTGTTGTTCCTCTTTACCCTTTTCTGCATTTGACACTTAGTGGAGTCCTGTGCCACATTCAATAAAAATAAATGGTCATGCTGTGAAACTTTACCCGCGGAAAGTTGGAATCAAGCAACACAACTACATAAATCGAATTCATTATAGCTAAGGCATACTGTATGCCACGCTCTTGCATGTGGACGTTTCTTTTTAAAACTTGTTCTACCTTTTCGTTGTTTTTGCAGGCTTCACATGTTGCAAATTTTTAGGTACCAACATGCCCTATCTAAAAAACTCTCGCCTCACTTCTCGCATGGGACCAAAAGCCTCTGAGGAGCCCGAGTTGGACAGCTCAAACAAAAACACAATGTTGTGCTTTTGTAGCTCTCTGCATCTTTATGTTCGTTTATGTTTATGTTTTTGTCAGGAAGTGGCCAATTCAGATTTCTCATACGAGCGTACAAATGTTGTGCCTTTCTATGCATTGACATTATGTTAATTTTATTTGTTAGTTATGCTAGTCTCCTGAGAAGCCCATATTCGATTGCTTAATCCAGAACACAAGTGTTGTGCTTCGTTATATTTCACTACATTTTATGTTAGTTTTTGATATATTTCCAGCAAGGGTAGTGTTTCCTTATTATTATATTTTTTAAGTATCTTTAGTCATTCAATGCCAAACCATCCAGTTGTGTCAAGAACTGCTTCATTATGGCAAACCATTTCAAGTTTGTTTGATGTTCAAAAAGTAGGTACAATGAAAAAGTTTTTGAAAAAATTTGCTTTCATATACACACCTGAGTCACTCCAGGGCACCCAAACAGCTTTTTTCTTACCATCACCAATATAGTTAAGAAAATTTCGATGCGTTCGCTGAAGCTCCGAACTCTTTCTCCCCATTTATTTTCCTTCCTAAAAGTTTTCTAAAATTTTGGCAATAATTCATTGTTCTTGCCAAGCTGAGCTCGAAGGCACTGATCCATGTTTCTTTTCAAAGGGAAATTGCATGATCCAGATACTGAGATGGTGTTCATGTCAAGAGACTGAAGTGGTGTGACTGCGAAAATTGCGAAGTTTGAATTTATTCCTTTGAACGCAGGGAAATCCAGAAGACACAAAAAATATAGAATTGCAGCCTGGTTGACTTGAGATAGCTGCAAAATATTTGAATCCTTGGAGGTTCAGTTGATCACATAAAAAAGCTAAAGTTCAAATGCAAGAAGCTTCATGTTTAAGGTGAACAAGTTAGCTTTGGTGGCCGGCGCAAAAGTACATGTCACCCACCATTACATAGCCCTACATATCTGCTATGCATGTGACAAGTTATTAAAAGGTACTATTCTTTAACTGCGATATATTATTTTTATAATGTTCATTTGTGGATCACACATACAGCATAAATATATGATGCCTTGTCATCTAGCAAGGAAAGATTGTTAATATATTTAGCCACAAAAATAGTCGACAAACTGTGACTGCCCTTTTTCATCATTACAAAGGCAGGTGACGTCAAGTTCCGCAGTCTCGACTCGTATTTTTTTAACATGAACACGAAAAGTGGTCGCCAACGCCATCTCACCACATCTGACTGAACACGGCACATATAACTTTCATTGATGATAATGTTCCAGCTCTAAACAGTGGTAAAATGCAACACCACAAGAATTTGTTCATACTCGTGTAGGTTTTCAGATTAATTATGAAGCTGTTTTCTACAAGCATCGTCATTGGGTTCTAGGGAGCAGGGCACAAAGTGTCCTGCTTCCCGTATGTTGAATTTCAGTGCGACATATGCTTTAAAATGCTTTGCATGAACAATATCGGCGCTCTTTCTGAATATACTGTGTACGTATTAGCAGATATTTCTTTTTGTAAACTGCATGAAACATATCTTTTAGCACTGCAGGACTCCCTCACGAATTTAACACGCATCAATATTTTATGTGCAATGACTGTGTGGTTTACCCGGCCCTCACCAAGCACAAGCCTCGTTGCGTTAGAGCATGCGTCTCTTAGCAATAAAATGCAGACGCCAACACCGCTTCTCTGTCGTCTGGGTTGCAGACGAAGCCAGCTTTGTCGTCTGCATTCCCGGCTGGCAAGCTCGTGCGCACATCCGAGAAAAGTCAGTGCTGAGAAAATTCAAAAAATAATTTTTCGCACTTAAAGATAATGCCATTTTTTTTAACTTGACGCATGCATAGCAGACATGTAGAGCTATCCAATAATGTATCACATATTTTTTGGCCAACTACCAAAGCTCTTTTTACCTTGAACATGAAGCTTCTTGCAAAAGATTACAATTTTACAGTTTCATTACAGGCGATCAGCTAAACCTTCAGAGCTTCAAATATTTTCTGCTATACTATGTAACCTAGGCTACCATTCAGTATTTGTCTTTTAAAATTTTCGTTACAAAAGAAATTACCGCATTGCAATTTTACTAACTTTTGCCGGTGCCAAAAGCACTCGAAGTATTCAAATGGTTTAAAAATTTGCTATTTTGGCAGTCGCATCACTTCACCGTACTTCCATGCACAGCATTTGAAGGCCTCGACCAATGCAATGTGCGTTTGAGTTCCTCTAGCTCAGCTGAGCAGGAAAGCTATACTGTCACAAAAATGCTACAAAATTTTCGACAAAAATAAATGAAAGTGGGGAACGAGTTTTGAAGTCCCGTAAACATGTGGCGATGTTTTCAGCTTTATCTGTGGTGTCGAAAAAATGCTGGTCGATTCGGTATGGAATGACACACCTGCAAGTGCATCTGTGCCATTGTCAGAGTTGTTCATTGAAAACTGCATTTTACATAACTTCATAAAAATAACTCATTTTGCTATCTAAAATACATGAGTAAGAATTAATAGGTATATGTTGGCTTAAATTTAAACTGCAACAAAAGCTCTCCGGTAATCGCAATGATGCGCCTTTCATGTTTCCATGAAACCAGATTCTTTTTCTAATTCTTTGGTTGTTTTTTGGTGGCAGTGAACAAAATTGAAATGAACTCAAACAAGGAGTAATCTTGTAGTATTCCAGCACGTCACTAATAGCTGTTTCGTTCATATAAATATTGAAGCAGTCAATCTGAATAAGTCGCTTGATGTGGAATGACTTGCGCAGTAACGTTATCATAGCAGATAACCGAACTAAGATAACAGTGCCTGTATCTAAATTTTACCCCTATGCTCTCACAACAAACATATCAACGTGCCATCAAAGATAATTATATGCAACACAACAGCTGAGCAGTATTTCAAGAAACGTGCAGTTTTAAACACTACTAAATGCATGTTCCTATGGGTGGGCAGCGCACCCCGGACGAAGGACGAGAGGAAGAACACAACACGAGCGCTTTGATCAAGTGCTTCAGGTTTGTTGAAGACTACCTGGTAGTTATCCGCTCCCAGAACAGTTCCAAAATGATTGCAGATATTCTCGCCGCTTTTGATAAAGAAGGAATGGGTCTCAGATTTACTCATGAACTGCCCAGTAATAATGAAATTCAATTTTTGGATTTGCAGTTAAGATTAACAGCGCAACATAATTGTTGGCATCATAACCCCAGGACTAGCAAACCTATTCTAAACTATGCCTCAGCACACTCAAAACTTGTGAAAAGAGGAATTGCTATGACGTGTTTGGGTTCCGCACTTAGAAAGTCCTGCCACCACCTCGCCAACCTGAGCTTTTCGCAACAACGCAATCGTCTAGAGAAGGCCAGTTTTCCTAAATCTATTATTGTGTTAATATGTGAAGGTCTAGTGAAGAAGATAAGAAAAGGGGAAGCACCCCAAAGACAGATCAAAAAAGTTAAAAAGTACGCAATCATCCCTTATGTACATCAGATGGGGCATGGGTTAAAAAAGACAGCCATGAAATATGGTGTTCAAGTAATCTTTCCAGCAAAGAACTCATTAAACAAGATTTGCAAGCTTGTCAATAGACCTAAACAGGCGTCCAAAGCTACATGCCGCGTGAAAACCTCGGGGCAGCTTGTGGCATCCTCGGCGGGAGTGGTCTCCGTCATTCCACTTTCGTGCGGCAAAATGTACTTTGGGCAGATGGGACGCTGCCTTCACATCCACCTTAGGCAGCACCAAGGTGCGATCAGGAATGAAACAGGTTCGAATCTGGCCGCGCATTGTAGTGTTTGCTCATGCAAACTAATGTTTGAACAAACAGAAATACTGTATAAAAATATGCATCAAATTAACCACGAGATTGTAGAGGCCTACTTCATGCATGTTAACTCAGGTGCATGCGTCAGCCAGCCTTCTATCACTCTGCAGGATAAAGAAGCCGAATTTTTGAATGGCGAGATAGGCCAACACCCTTGCAAACGTCACTTTACAAGTGTTTAAATTTTCTGTATATTATAGTCCGTTGCTTGAAGTAATAAACCAGTTGTTAGCCTGCGCTCGTGTTGTGCTCTTCCTCTCCGCCTTCGTCCGGGTTGCGCTGCCCACCCATAGGAACATATTCAATCACCAGCTCGCCCAGCTTGCCGTCTTAATACTAAATGCACACTGGGGCATAAAGGGCTTTCAACATAATTGGAGTATTGACATTCTACACAGCTACAACAATATTTCAAAGGACTTTCAGTGTTGAGGCTCAACAAATCTGCAACAATGCTTCAATGGGCTTTCAATTTTCAGACTCAACACATCTGCAATTGAGCTTCAATGAGCTTTCAACATTGAAATGCATCATATTTTCAACAATACGCCAAAGATCTTTCAAATTGAAAAGCCCCGATGATGTTTTCACGAAATGTGTCGGGCCAATTATCAACACTTGTCAACAGCTTCCTCAATTATGTTTCAACAATTCTCCAATGATCTTTCAAGGTCATTTGTTGACGTTGAACAATATTTCAATAACCTTTCAACAATTTATTCGTCAGGGCTGCAGTTGCACCGACTATAGTGTGGCATTCAATAGAGCGAAGCAGGTTTGCCAGATGTACGGCCCCAGGCGCTGGTTATTAGAGTACAAAGCAACTCAGTACGGATACAATATGAAAATGCTTCTGTTATAGCCAACCACTTGCATCAGATATGGTGTAGCGTCCGCAAAAATCCAAATAAAGTGCAGCGTCCGCAAATATCTAAGTAAACTTTGTGTAGTCACGCATCTAGGGCTTCCGAAAGCTGCCAGGACTCACTTATATGCAGCTTCGCTGCCTTTGATGTACCATTTTGTCGGATTTGCTTAGATTTGCGAAGTTCGTTACGTATTTTTTTTTTTCGATAACAATAAGCATTGAGGAGAAGTGCCGGCACCTTCGAAAGCTTTATGCATCGTACAACCACCGTAAGTTTGCTGATATTTAGGCTCGGTAGAGTGCCCCATCTCCACACCAGTGACTGCATGTCTATTACTTTCTTTAATACAACGAAGCCGTTTAGCTTCGGATTTTCAACAGTTTTCTGGCGAAGACGGCATGCTCGGTATCAAATAAAAAACAGCACAGGAGAGCAACTTGCGTCGGAGCCGATAATTGTTTATTTATAACGCCTTAAACGTAAACGTTAGGTGACATATACCTCACATGAACAGACGACTTCCTTGCGGGTACTTTTTTTATCGAGGAATCCGTTATTTTTACTTCGCGTGTCGCATTTTACTCGCGGCGCGTTGGAGCTCAGCTAGGAGTTTCTAGGGCTGTGGCGGTGAATGGTCCGAACTCGCGGTTCAGCAACGCAGCTGTCCTCAGAACCCCGGTTCGGCCGCATAACCAGGGCGTCGGCAATGAATCATCACGAACAACAGGGAGGAAACAGACCCCTAGCACTTCCACCAAAGGATGCGAAAGCTGACTTACGCAGCTTCGCTGTCTTTGTAGCATCTTACTCAGATTGGGACACATTTGGTTAGTTCTTTTATCTATAATTTTTGTTGATGCTACAAGCATGACTTCCCGTGTAACCAGCCTGAGGACAGGCTTGACGTAGTAAAATTGGTCCATACCCTATATGGACTCTTTCGTATTCCGTGGAAGAAAACAAAAGAAATCACGCAATATTGCTAAATTCTGCTCGTAAAATACTGCCCAGAACCGGGCACACCCCACAAAGCACACCGGGTGGAGCAACCCACAGCGATACGGCGCTCTTGTGATCGCTCAGAGGTCGACGACGGGGAGCGCTGGGTCTCATGGTGGAGGTCGCTTGCTTAGAGTGTCGTATAACTTTCTGAATGCATTGAGACGCACGAATGGTCCGTCTGTGTAGCACTTCTTCGAGATGTCCGTCAGGTGCACGTTGAACAGGAACCACGTGAACTTGGCCCGCCTGTCTTTCGCCGCCATGACGTACTCGGTCTTGTCAAGGGTGGAGGGAGAAAGAACAGGTCCCTCAAAGTTAGGATAATCAGCACGAGAACGGCCGCTCCGGCATTCGTGATTTAAGTTGCACATTGATATTGGAAGCGCCAAGACACATTTTTGCAACACCGCTTATTGGACACATCGCCGGCATACTTCATAATAACCATGACCTGTAAGTGCATTTGCAATGGCGTTGTTTTACCTACAGAGAAACTGAAGTGACAAATTTCACCAGTGCACTCACATCAGTGTTCAAAAAAGATTAAGCATCCCTGATTCAGATAAACTACGTGTTTTCGACCCGCTGAGGTAATCGATTCGTCACGGCGTTGCGTTAGTGACTTCAAGGTCGCGGTTTGGATCTTGACCGCGGCGGTCGCATATTGATGGGGGCAAAATGCGAAAAGCGGTAATATTTTTTATTTCGCTGCACGTTGAACAGTCCCAGGAAGTCTAAACTAATGCGAAGTCGCCTACGACGCCGTGCTTCATAATCATATCGTGGTTTTGACATGTTAAGCCCCAGAAATCTTTTTGCACGCTCAGCACCCATACTCAGCTGAGATGATGTGTCCTAGTAAAGCAGCGATTAAGTGTGACTTTGCCTATAGCTGCAATGATTTGCCGAATACAGTATTACAAAGCACAACCGACAGAAGCATAGAGAAGCGAACAGAATTGCATTGTCGGACGTCCATCAATAAATATACAAGTGTTGAAATAAAAGTGTTTAATTTCAACTAAGCCACAGCCAGTCACACTAAAGCAAATTATATGGCAAACGCAGGTCAGTATAATTGCATAGATTAATTGATATATGATACAAACATATGTAAAGAAAAATATGAACAAGTATAAAAAATTGTAAATGTAACGCGAAACGAGGTATATGAAAAGCGATCCATGTCGCGTTATGCTGCTTTGTCCTGTACCCAAAATTTGAAAGAGCAGTCCAGACTGGACATGATCAAATGGGTTCGTGACAAATTAGCATTGGGTGCGCATGAAAAAATTCCTAATGAACTCTATCAAGTGTCATGGGTTGGAAATTGTTCGAAGTGCCCAACGTTGAAACTAAAATTTGCTGCCGAAAACGACATAGTCATACAGCAAGAAAAATAGATGTCCAGATAGGAGTATTCATATTCCTGTATATGAAAAGAAAACGGGCTCCTCAGTGGTGCAACAAATTTTGCAAGCTATTTACCTGTACATATCAACGGTGACAAAAAAGCATTCAGCGTATGTTCAAAGATTCAGGACCGCCATACTGGATATCCACGATTTAAAAGAAGACGCCAGGTCTTGAACTATATTGAACAACAGTGATTGGAATAAGCAGAGAAATGTTATACAGTCCAAAGCGCAGTGTACTACTGTATGTACACGAAGTCGAATGGTCCCCGAGTATGCGGTTTCAATCTTTTTAAAAGATGGCCCGGTACATGCCCCCCCCCCCAAAAAAAAAGAAGTTCTTTTTCACAAACAAATGCTCTTGATTACAGGCTAATAAACGGTAGTATTGTTCCCAGTCGTGAAATTAATAAAGAATCTATACTCGCGCTTCCTACATGGCGGCAAGGGGCGGAGCAGGGGGGGGGGGGGGCGCACTTCCTTAAAGGAGTGCAGAATGTGTGCGAAAGATTTTCCTTGAAAAACAGCCATCTTTCTCGTCGCGATTCTCGCAAGAAGTCATTTGCAGGTGAAATATGTATAGAAAAGAAACAAGAAAACAAGATCGCAAACGAGAGTTCCCAAAAGAACCGTCAGCGCCGCAGATGAGAAACAAACACTTGAACACACACTTGAACACACACTTGAACACACACTTGAACACTTGAACAAACAGTTCGGCAGCAGCGCACCGTCCATACAGCGCTAATAGCCATCGTCTGCTTTTGCAGGAAGCATGCTGCATCTGATCCGACATATCAGCAAAAAGTGAAGGAGCGACGCAAGGGCTAATCGGAGGCATCACGTGACAGTCAAGGCTACCACTGCCCCCTTCCAAAAAAGGGCGTCACCGTGCCCCTATAAAAGGCGACGGAACGGCTAGCACGGGCTACAGTTCGGCAGCAGCGCACCGTCCATACAGCGCTAATAGCCATCGTCTGCTTTTACAGGTGAGCTAACTGTTTAGGAGTCAAGCGTTTATTGGATTGTCCTGTGCGCTGCTGCCGAACAAAGTGTGTGTCGATATTCATGTATACTAGCTTTGTTGTGTGAACTAGTCTGGTAAAATGGATGTGAAAGAGTTGTGCCGACAACTAGAAAATTTCAAGCGGGACATGAGAACGGGACTCAGAGAATTGAAAGACAGCGTAAATTTTTGTTCCACTGCATGCGATGGAATGCAGGGCCTCACGAAAGATATAGCTGATTTGAGGGCTGAGATCAAGGAGCTAGTGAAACTTAATGTTCATTACAAGGCAGAGAACGAAAGGTTGTCACAAAGAGTAAACGAACTAGAACAGTATCAAAGAGCCAATTATTTAGAAATTAAAGGCGTGCCCGGTGGAAATGACGTCATGACAGTGGTAGAAAGAATAGGAGTAGCGGTTGGTGAGAGCATTTCCGAAAGTGATATTGACACGTGTCACTGGGTGTCAACTGCAAAGACTGGCGTCAAAAACATTGTTGTGCGCTTCGTGCAAAGAATGAAAAGAAACCGTGTGCACATGAAGGCAAGAAAAAAGCAGCTAACTTGTAAAGATCTTGGTTTCACCTCGGACAACTCGGTGTACGTCAACGAGCATTTGACGCAACAGAACAAAAAGCTTCTCGCGTCTGCGCGACAGAAAAGGAAGGAAACAAAGTGGAAATATGTCTGGAATGCCAATGGCGTGGTGCTCGCTCGGAAAGATGATGGCTCGCCCATTCTGCGCATCACCACTATTGAAGACTTATCTAAAATGACCTAATGATAAACTATGACACTAATATGGCGTCTACTCATTCATCTGATCACCAAGTGACAGACACTTATTATGACATGCAAAAGCTGAACAAAGAATATTCCGGATGCATGACGTTATCCTGTATACATAATAATACAAGAAGCATGAGAAATAAGCTGGATGAAATTAATGAGTTAGTACAATTAAAAACCGAGAAATTTGATGTTGTGCTTTTTACGGAAACATGGCTAACTGCAAATGATCCTGTTCCACAGTTTTCAGGGCATAGCTCGCATCATGTAAGAAGAGAAAATAAAGCCGGTGGAGGCGTAGCAGTTTATGTTAAAGAACCGTTGAAGTTAGTTGTCATTGATGAATTTTCTGTTACTTCTAATGATGTGGAATGCTTGACCGTGCACCTAAATAAAACTATTGTAAGTGTCGTATATAGGCCCCCAACTGGAGACAAGGCCACATCTTGTAGTTTTATGGAAAGGCTACTGCTTTTGACCCGATCAACTAGTGAGACTTGTGTAATTATGGGGGATGTGAATGTCAACATGTTCACTGATAGCGCATGGTCGCTAGAACTCAAAACATTGTTCTCTTGTTACGGCTGCAGTAATTACATTACTGCACCAACAAGGGTAACAATCAATAGTGCTACATTGCTGGACATATGCGTTTCGAACTTAAATGAATGTGATGTCAAGTCGGGAGTACTAATATCCGATGTAAGTGACCATTTACCTGTGTTTTGTCTTATACCTAAAGACCCTGACAAACAAAACAATGACTGCAAAACGCGATTCCGCCGAATAATCAGATCAAGTACTCTGGAGCAATTCCGATGTCTCCTCCAGTGCGTAGACTGGCAAGAAATTTATAATGAAATAGATGTAAACAGAGCGTTTGCTCTATTTCAACGAAATGTGCTTGCGTGCTATGATTTGGCTTTTCCACTTCAGCCAGCTGCTTCTGGAAAGAAGCATAAAAAGGCGCGCTAGCCTTGGGTCGACAAAGAGTTGTACGAACGCATCAAAAAGAAAGACGCTATGTATCGCACCTTCATCCGCACGCGGCAGCCTGACCTATTCGCGACGTACAAGAAATTTAGGAATGAAGTACAAGGTGATTTAAAGAAAGCAAAGTGTGATTACTATGAGCGCCTTTTCTCGAATATACGAAGCAATCCGAGAAAAATATGGGATGCCGTTAATGATATAACAGGAAAAAATCCAAACGCGCATCGAAAAATGACACGCTGAAACGGACGGGAAATAGAACGTGCGGAAATGGTTAGCTGCATGAATACGCATTTTATTAACGCTGGTATGAACCCTGCACACGTTGCAATCGGAAACGATCACAGGTTTTCCACACCACGTATGTCAAACTCACTTTTTTTCAAACCGACATGTGTGAGTGAAGCACGTGATCTTATCAAGACAAAAGCATGATGTTTCAGCTGGCGTAGACGGTGTCAGTCCTATTTCGGTTAAATATGTGTCACACGAAATAGGGCCAGCACTCGTGCATGTTATAAGCTTGTCTCTTAGCACAGGCGTTTTTCCTGACGAGCTTAAGATAGCGCGTGTCACGCCAATTTATAAAGGGGGAAGTGCAGACCAATTGTCGAACTACAGGCAAATTTCAGTTCTCACGATATTGTCAAAACTTTTTGAAGGTGTTATCTATGCAAGATTATCAAATTTTTTTACGAAACACAACGTTATTGCGCAATGCCAATACGGTTTGCAAAAAAAATAAGTCAACTGAGCAAGCCTTACTGGATATTAAAGATCTAATTATTGCTAACATCGAACAGAAGAAGTTAACGCTTGGCCTGTTTTTGGACCTGAGAAAGGCGTTTGATTCGATTGACCACTATATCCTAACTGAAAAATTCGAAAGATACGGTGTTCGAGGCGTTGCAAATTACTTGATAAAAAGTTATATATGTAATAGAAAACAGTTCGTGCCGCTGGGAACTACTGACTTACCCTACATCAAGGTGTCCCACAAGGTTCAAAGTTAGGACCATTACTATTTCTAATTTATGTTAATGACATCACAGATTTATCAGGTTCACAAACATTGGCAATGTATGCAGATGATACAAATGTGTTCTTTACAGCTGATAACACAACAGAATTACAGCAGTCTGTAAATGAATATACAATTTTGTTATCTGACTGGTTGGCGACCAACAAACTCCAGCTGAACGCAACTAAAACAACCTACATTATATTTAGGGCGCCTAATAAAAGAATTGATAGTAGAATACAAGTAAAATTTAATAACAACCTCATTAAACAGGTCAAACAACAAACGTTTCTGGGAATACATTTCAGTGAAGAATTGTCATGGAATACACATGTAAATTCCCTTTGTGGTGAATAATCAAAAAACATCGGTGTAATCTATAAAATTGCACACCTGATCCCTCTATGGCTGAAAAAACAACTGTATAATGCACTTATTTATTCAAAGCTTTGCTACAGTATATTGGTTTGGGGTACAACCACCAGAACAAATTACACGAAATTGATTACCTTACAAAAAAGAGTTATCCGTTTATATGCAAATTACTATGGCCGTTTTTCAGATCTAAGAACCGGTCCACTATTCCAAAAATATGATATTCTGCGTGCGGACAGGATATATTATATGCAAATTCTTCTGGCAATCCGAAAAAGAAATCCAAGCGCTCAACGTAGTGAATGTAACCTCTCCGGATACTCCTTGCGACACAGCTCACGACACACACCAAAAGCAAGGACCAATTGCGGGAAACAAACCTTTCTCTATCAGTCCACAACAATAATGAACAGCTACAGTGCATCTGCATCCTTAAACACTTCTTTACAGACATTTAAAGAAAGAATAAGAGATTGGTTAGATAGGGAAGACATATACTTTAAAATTGAATGAATGCGTGAAGTAATAAAATGAAAAATGTTTCTGCCATGTATTACATATTTTTTCTTTTCAGGATTCACACATTTCATTTAATATCTATTGTTGGGTTTTGTATTAACACAAATAGGTTTGCATCCACGTATTGTTCCCAGTGTTTTATTACTTTTGGCACACAATTATGATGTTTTTTTTTCTTTTTTTGCGCATGCTGTTGCTCTATATTCCTGCATAAATTAGCTGACGTTTAATTTATGTATAATTGTACAATTTTAGCATACCATTAGCATCTCAAATACCTACTTGCACTTATCCGTTGTTGTACATTGTACCATATATTTGTAGAATCGAATGACCATGAACATTGCTACCATGAATTTTCACAGTAACCATTGCAACGCTGTTGTAACGCGCAAAATTGTGCATATGTGTGTGACCTGCTGTCAAACCTGTCGTTCGCGGGGGCTGAGACCTTTGTCAGGCTTTATGCCTTCAGTCTCAGTCTACCCTCGTTTGAATGAACGAGAAATAAAATTCAAATTCAAATTCAAAAGGCCGACCGCAATAAAATCCAACTTTTAATAAGTTTGTCAAGGAGGAACAGTAGATTTCAAATGCATGCGTCAACCACAGTCGTGAGGCCAACTACCAGACGAAATTTCTATTATAGTGTTCGAGATTGCTCATGGCAGACGACAGCCAGGCGAAACACAGGGCCACGCAGCTAGAGGACAAAAAGCATGTGACGCCACTTGCACAATGATTTGCGAGATTATTGGCTATTCTGCGAGTAATTGTCTTATGGAGCTGTCCACCATCACGTGTACCTGGTTGTCCCAGTGCCTCTTGTTTTAAAATATCACAAATAACTGTGGAAATATTGCGACGCAGCTCGTGCTGAGCGTAAGAGGCAGTGATAAGGCACAACCGTTCGGCAAATCGCAAGTCTGCGTTTTGTGTCACTTCTGCGAATTGTTCAAGGGGCATGGCTATGATTGTGAAATATTCTCAGCTGTTTATTATAACTGAGAGTGGAGGAGTCAATATTGTCGCACATGCAAAGCTAGGCTATAGGGGTATATTTTATTAGGAAGCTTAATTTTATGCATTTCGGCCCAGGCGGTGTCAGTGGACGACATTACAGAGAGAATGGCGTGCAGTTTGTAATACAAAGTAAATAGAAAAAAAATGAGCGTTGTCGTGAAGCCAGCAGTCTTGAGGCCATTGCCAGAAGTTTATATCGAATGGTGCGAGCAACCATTGTTCTGTGGAAAAATAATCAAACTAAAAAAATTATTGTAGTAGGAACACTCACTTCAATTTAGGACTTAATCGGCGCCAAACAACCTGGGCATCTGGCTTCATATTTTTATTGGACAATAAGAATGTGTTGAATAGCTGCTCAAGAAAAAAATCATGAGCAAAGTTATTTTTGGGACAGAATATCTCGATTTGTGGTGTGCGAAATTGATGCCACCAGGGCTCAGTGGTTGTAAAATTGAGATTGGGAGTAGCTCATTCATTTTCTTTCATATGTTTCCCGACGCGTTTTCTATTATAAGAAGCCAATGAACACCGACACCAAGGACAACATAGGGGAAATTATTTGTGCTTAACAAATGAAATGAAGAAACGATAAACGTTATCACATTTATTAAGCACAAGTAATGTCCCCTATTTTGTCCTTGGTGTCAGTGTTCGTTGGCTGCTTATAATATGACTAATAAAAATTACTCAGTTAACCCACTTTCTTCTCATTTCCAACGCGTTTTCTAGAAGCATAGCGGACATTTTTGTTGTTCTTGCGGCGTGTTTACTTCTTCGGGACTGTTATATAACAAACAATGTGATTGTACCACATAGGACATTCTGGTGCATGTAAATTACTCACCAATAAGAACAAAGAAGACTCATTGAACTCGTACGCCCAACCTGATCACTAGGTGAAAAAACAAACTGGAAATCGCTCCCAGAGGTTTCATCTGCGAATATCTGGAACTGAGCGCCTACTACGATTTTGAACAGTCTGTCGCAGGAGCTGTAATAAGTTTCGTTTTATTCAGTACAATTAAGTTTCTTTTTGTTTGAACATTACAAGAAGCAACGTAACATTTGATGGAAATAAAATCCATCCTTTCCAGCCAGTGCGATCTAAAGTCTAAGGAAGCTGTGCATTCTTATGCAGGCTCCCTCGTAGAAATCGCTACGATTGGCCGGATGTCTCATTTTCCCTTTATTAGTTCTTCAAAATTGCATCACGAGTTTATTCACAACGTCTGAGGTTTGGTGGCGTCATTTCACACCCATATCCGTAATCTTGATAAAAGTTGTCAAATTCTTCTTTTTTGTATCATGCTTCTGACAGCTTTTAAAGAAAAAAAAAGATATGTCAAGAAAATAGTCTCCTCGTAAAGCACAAAACTTCAGGGCCGAAAAGGTTAGCTTTCCGGTTCTAAGCCGCCTCTCCCACCGGCAACCGGATAGCGTGTGTGACGTAGACAAGTGCGGGGCCAATGCTGTGCCACTTGCTCCGAACGATTACGTAACCACGCGCACACCGGGCGCGTCTCCGACTAACCGCCGAGACGGGTCCATCAAACCAAGGCCACGCGTATGCGGCCACGCACGCCAATTACAAACAACGCAAGAAAGGCTATCGATATTGATCAATACTTCTGTTTGGGCGCGTTGGTTCATCTTGAAACATATGGGTAATAGCACACGCAGACGACCACAAGGAGAGAGACACGTTCACACAAGCGCTTGTCTGTCCGTGTCTCCCTTCTTGTGGTCGTCTGTTGGCGCTGTTACCCGTATGTTTCTATCGATATCATTACCTGTCGGTCTTCACAGACTGCTGTATGGTTCAACTGCGAAACTAAAAAAAAAGAATTACCCATGAATTTTCTACCCACCAGGATACACTCAAAGCTTTTGGTGTCATGGTCCCTGTGATGAAGCTCCGTGGAGCTTCGTGGAGCTTTTTACAGTTTCAGTAAGGAAAGCGTATACTTCTGGGGGTACATTCTAACACAACCTCGGGCACTTGCTCGTAAAATTTGACGCTGAGCCTTCCGTTGTGACTGCAGCATAACAATGCAAGTATTCCGTACACCTCGCTAAATTTCCCCGCGGTTGGCCTTGAAACGACTGAGACCTACGCTGGGAGCGATCTTTCCGAAGCCATAGACCACGTGTCCATCAGCGTGTATTTTGTCTCCTTGCGGTTTTATATTTACCTTTAAGATGAATAAATAAATGCCAAATAAACTAATAAATAAATCAGGCAGAAAAGTTTGTGCACACCTGCTGTGCAATATCAGCACAGCAAAAAATAAAGAAGCTCATGTTACCTTTTTCTTCATCGTGTCCTCAATGTCGTATGAGTAAAACAGCGTTCTTCGTTGAGTACTGGTGATTCCGATCGGTGTGAGTTCGTTGTTCGGCGTGGTTTCGGCACTTTCACACGTCTAGGAAGAAAAAAGAAAGCGAGTGAGAGAATTGGTCCACCTGAATAATGCAACCGGGCGTTTTTTTGTTTTTTAATGCGAAGCCTTTAGATGCTTCGCTAATTAAGTTCCTACTCCCCTTGAATAGAGTTCAGTTGGCGGCCCGTGGTGTTCTTGCTCCTTTCTTTTTTGTAGCCCTCGTGTAAACGTTATGCCGGCCGTACCTGTCAATATGCCTTGCCCTAATGTCGCATTGAGTTTTTTCAACGAGCCCTACAATGTCCGACGTATATCTGATTACGTTCTGTTCCTTTATTTCATTCCTGTCATTGTCACAGTGCACCAGACACCGTCACCTTCCTTTCTTTCTAATTTAGAAGCTCCTAAGGCGACCGTGCATCCAGTTGTTAACAGCTTTAGTTGTATCACATAACGCTATCAAGATCTTTCTTTAGACAGACTTTATCTTTGATTTTCGTTCAGAATTGCAAATATTCGATATTCGATTCGATATTGGAAGGTTGTCTTTGACGATTATTCATATTGGAT
The DNA here is from genome assembly GCF_023375885.2 of Dermacentor andersoni. Classification (NCBI taxonomy): domain Eukaryota; kingdom Metazoa; phylum Arthropoda; class Arachnida; order Ixodida; family Ixodidae; genus Dermacentor; species Dermacentor andersoni. The sequence goes on along the minus strand of NC_092820.1, from coordinate 83,576,743 downwards.
TCGATTCGAAAATTCCGCTATTCTAACACACCTTTTAAGTGTTCTAGATCGAGCCCATTCATTCTTATCCATCAGCACTCACAGTCATATTTAGTGGCGGATATCAGGCATTCTTTGAACCGCAGGCGTGAGAGAATGCTTAAAGCAAGTAAATGGCGAGCTATATGATGTAACTTAATTACGCAAAGTAAGTAACCACCGATCAGTCCTCGCAGCTGGCTAACGCTCAAAGGATTAGCTAAAGCCACATGTTCGGTTACGGTAACATGCTTTACAAGAATAGCTGCTGTGGTATGCCTTAATTCTTAGTCGATTTCATAACCTCCAGGGTCAGCACAAAAGTGCTTTGGGAGAAGTTTACCAAAAAATAAACCGATAGATCCGACGTAACCCGCAATATTTTTAAGTCCAGGCTCGCAGACGACTAAGTGAAGGATTTCTTATTTCAGTCAATGTGCCGGTGCTGCAGCAGATCGGGATGTAGCAGCTGGGACACGTGGTGGCACCGCCAGCTGCTCCGATTGGCTAAACTGCTATGATTTACGCAAGTCGTGTTCTTCAGATAACCTATAATCCAGCACCGAGGTAAAGAAGTTTAACGAGGGTATGAGTAAGAAGAAAAAGGCTGGGTACGAAAGAATAGTACACGAACTAGAAGTACTGAAAATCTACCTCTCTCCACTTCACCGCTAGGTTATGTCGCCGCCACAAAAAAGATAATACCACTTGAACCAGAGTCGTCAATGAAAAATATTTTTTCGTATCGAAGGAAAAATGCTAGCGCCATATGTGCACATTTTCACCATCCAGCACCACACGGCTTACTGTGTATGAGATTACGCATGTTATCGCTTCCCTGCTTCATATTATGCGAAGAGGTGCTGACAAGTATTCAACCTTACCAAGGACAAACTTCAGCTGGGTAGCGGTAAAGGGTCAGGCATATTAGCCAATTTCGCTATACACAATGGTAAAAAATAAGATATTTAAATTTAATTTTTCACTTTTGCATGTCCAAAGCGCACATGGCAGCATCTCCAAAAATTTCAGTGTGGGAGAGTACTATAGTAAAGTTCTTGTTTCTCCGAAGTAAAGGTGCGCAAGAGAATTACGATGATATGTTACCATCTGGGGGGCCAACGGCCCATCATTCTCTATCGCACCACCATACACGTTCTATCGTCTCTATTTAAAATGGTCATTCCGGTGCTGAAAGTGGAAAACTCAATGGAAGGCCTGTTTCCGTCTTTTTGCCTGCAAATGTGAAACCCATCCGTGACATGAGCATGGACGAGCACCCAATATCTACTAACAAAAAAGGAAATGTGTGCAGATATTGTTGGCTGTTTTGCAATATATTGCAAAACAAGAAAATGGATATCCTGAATGAAAATGTAACTGATGACGAGACATGAATATACTGTTGTGATCCCGAGACAAAGGAACCGTCTTAGGAATTGAGGCACAGGGATTCTCCCTGGTCAAAGAAGTCTTGTGGGTGAAGATTGGTGCAGAAGCAAACAGCAACAGATCTTGATGCGTTAGCATTCATATTGTACTTCAAGCACTTTCTGGGGGCTAATGTACTATATACGTTTGTATGTTTTTATCTATGTATGTATGCTTGCATCTTTCTATCTAACCATTTTGTCGCCTACCTGTGTCACTACGTAGTCAGTGGTCGAATGGATAACGCATCGAGTGGCTGTGCTGCGGTAGCAGAGTTCGCAGCCTACCATCGGACCAACATGAAACGCTGATCACGTGTCAATGTGTACATTCAGGCCGCTCTTCAAGGAACATCTGTCACGCCGACATTGGTGACTGTAGAAGCGAGACTGGGTACATATACCGCTATTTGAAGAAACTCTTTTACGTCGACTTTCAGTACAGCGTATGCGCCACTCACTCTGTGCTGTCCTAAATGAACCTCTTTCATGCCAACTTGGACGCCGATTTTTTAACGTTGACGGGACATTGCGGGTAGCTTTGGCTTGGAGTACCCAATTAAAAGCTGCTATATTTCAGCAACCACTTTGGCTCGGCTTCCATTGTACCTCGTTTTGCCGCTATCCGTCTGGGCTTCCGCCCACGCGGTAATATTAACGGTTATAACAGCCACCAGCAGTTACAGCTTCCTCACACCTACTCAAAATCACGTCATGAAGTCTGCATAATTGAACACCGAACCCACTGCGATGGCCTCGTGCATCGCGCTTGCTCTCTCATAATTGTAAAAAACGCTTTTTTTTTCTTTTTCTTGCCTTTTCTTGATGCCGTGTGTATACTCGTTCGGCTTTAACAAGTGGTTACTTTTTCCATTTTCCCATGATGTCGCTAATAAACAACGTTCAAAGCATAGTAGAATGGGCCTGCTGAATGCTAACCGCTGAAACATTTCGACCGATTTGCAAGTGATTAGGACGATTCTTCCTTATATGCACTTACTTTATCGGCAAAGTCGTAGCGGTTTTAGATGCGGATGGCTCCGTTTTACAATAAGTTCGAAAAGACAGTTGGTGGTGACAGCAACGTGCACGCATAGAGTCGGGGTGAATGTCTTCGCATTTCTTTTGCAAAATGCCTTTAGAAAGGGAGTATAGCGAGCGCCGGCTTAGTTTGAAGAGACGGGAGGGGCGGGGGGGGGTTCTTTAGGCATGCTCACAGCGCGTTTCCGTAAAAGTGCATCTCGTACGTTATTTATCTAAAGATGGGATACACTCGCTAATAACGCCTCCACCTCTTCATTCTTTGTGAGGCCTAACTCATTAGAGCCACTTCCTTACTTTATTTAACCGTGAACGTTCGGCAGAAGGGCGCGATCCAGACAAGGTAAGTTCAAGGTAACTCAATTTGCTCACCGCACTACTTAACTTAATTTTGAGAAAGCAGCATTTTTTCTTGTTAAGGCGGAAGTCTCCGTTGCTTTAAAATGGAATGTAGTATTTCTTATAGGGGGCTCACTTGCGATTGGTCCCCGAGGATAAAGCTGTTGCACTTCTGGTAGAGGGCATCGGTCGCATTGCCGTATTTTTTCGTCATGTTGTAGATAAGGATGGCCATTTGGAACGAGAACGCCACAACAACGTTGCTCGAAATCGGCAATTTGTTGGTGGCCAGCGGCAAAGCTTTTTCCTGCATAGGTTGCAGATGAAGAAGTGAAACGAGGAAAGCGAAAGGGCAACACTCTTACTAAGGCGAAAGCCCTAGGCGTCTATGTTGGCGGTGCCCTTGTCCGCGGAACTGTGCCGTGACCAAAAATGGCCGACGCCGCAAAGAGTAAAAGCAAGTAAAAAAAAATTGCTCAGATGGACGTCACATTCCTCAGGGAGATTCCTGTAAACAAAGTAAATTAGTGGCTTTCAAAAGAAAAAAAAACGTGCATTGTGAACTGGGTGGGAATCGAACCCGGGCCTCCAAGGTGCGAGGCGAGCACGCTTTTCTGAAGCCACGGCTGCTTTTCATCTTTCATTATTGCCACAATGAACAGCACAAGCACCGACTCAAAAACATTCGGCGAGCCAGCCTCTAAGAGCTGGTCTTATTGTGCGGACGCGTTAATATTCGCACATGCTTAGCAATGCCTGAATTCAGGCTCTGCGGTTCGAAAGTGGTACACAGCTGTAATTCTGCTGATGCTTTCCTTAAAATATAGCCGCATCGGATTCGCTTCTATGTCAGGGATCCCAACTGCCGTCCTATACCGCCAAATGCTGTTGAGGCTTTCAAGGGCATAATGAGGTCGAACGGAATGTCATCCTCATTTTCAACTGTTCAAAAATGTTATCCAAAAGCGTCCGCCAGCAGGTCTTTCTTGATGGCAAGATGTAAGATATCGCAGAAGAAAAATTCTTCCCAACAATCGAGAAATACATGGCCGATCATTTCTGGCTTCCGATAAAAGAAACAGTGGGTCCTCGAATGTACGGAAATTCCCTTTTCTTCCAGATAAGTCTTCACATCTAATGCGTTTGTGCGCACTTTGAAGAAAAAAATGTTTTAACCCCTCCTGGTACATTAATATTTTAACTCGCTTAAGATCATTTGCCCATGGTCCGGCATAAAAGTGGGATCTATACAGAGGAACGAGTAACACCACATCATACAGATCGTTATACAGTTTCTTCCGCGACACAGTTCAATGGTAGGCCATTGAAAAACGAGCCTGCAGGAAAGTACACGAAAGGTAGACCTCTTTTAGGCATCCGCCGAGGCCCCCCGGCATACGTTTGCACGTGACTACTAAACTAGGCAATGGTGGTCCCAGTCTAATTTGACAAACAGCCCGGAGAAACGTGTCTCATACATCTCGAAGAAACATGAATCTGTTCACTAGCTGTCGTATCTAGAGGTGCGACAAACCCAATCCCCCGTAGCGCACACGACGAAATATGTTGGTTCGCCGTTTGCGCTCCGACGTAGATCCCCAAATGAAAACGGCGAAAACTCTACGCACCTACTGCACATTAACAAGTGAACAATGAATTACTTGCATTATATACCAGAATTTTTATATTAAAAACAAATTACACATCGTTGCTCTCGCAAGAAGAAGTCAGCAATAAAAGCACTCGAGGTTGTCTGCTTTCTCACGCACTTGAGCGACTCTGCGCCGCCAGAAAGACTCGCTATCCTTATAATTTTCCATCGGCACTCCCAAATACGTTGGCGGAGTCGTATCCCACCTTATATTGCAGAAAATGTTTATGGACGGTGGCCAGTATCCGCTCCGAAATCCCAAACGTTTTCCCCGGTTGATTCCACTGCCACTAACCTCACAAAAATCTTTGACAACTCTTACAGCGTCGAGGATCCTTCCATGATAAGCACAAATAAAGTGCTATGTCGTCTGCATATGCAAGAAGAAGTACTTCCGCTGCATGGAGACGAAATTCTCGTGTGCCGGTGCCATTGATGATGCTCAAACGAAAATATGCCATGGCTACACCCTCTCTTACAAGGCATCCTACGTTCACGTGTTCAAGCATAGCCAACAATATGTCGTGAGGTACTCTATCAAACGCCTTTTCGAAATCTAGCTGTGACGTTGCCATGCTGTCAGAATTAGCATCACAACGATCCAGAACAGAGCGAGCTTTATGTATATATGTAACTATTGATCGACCTTTCATGCCATAAGTTTGATGTTCACCGACTAATGAGTTTGCCGCCTCTTAGCAAAACGTTTCATGAATATTTTGTAGACTATGTTTGTGAGTGATATCGGCCCATACAAGGTAACTTAGGTGAGTATATTCTTATCTTTAGCCTTAGGTATAAGAACAGTGTGTGACGTAAGCAATGATGGTGGGAGGACCAGCACACCAAAAGCCTCGTTAAAGAGTAAAGCTTAGACTACAGCTACCTTATCCTTTAGAACCTTATAGAATGAAGCTTATAGAACGAATCACGGCCCAGTGGGCTCATCGCATACTCGTGGCATGAGAAAGATAAAATAATTTTTTAAGGCGTCTACTTTGGCTTCAGTACACGAATGTAAGGAACTGTAGCATTCATGAAACGCTCTTTGGATGCGTTCCTTTTCTTTGAGCACAGCGTTTTTCCCCTCTACTTCTGCTGCTTCGTTCAGGTGCGCGCGACTTTTTTTCCAATCCTCGTACGCGCTTGCTAGGAATCTCTCCGCCCATCAAGCGGTCGCACCGAGCTCTGATTACTGCGCCTTCGTATTTCTCCTCATCTATAATTTATAATTTCTGCTTTATGGAACGCATATCTTCTTTAAATGTTCGAGGCTGACTGCACTCTTCTGAAACGAATGCGCTTAGGTTAGCGCAGAGAACATTTTCTACAATTTCTTGTGCGTTATGGCGCCTGACCTGTCAATGGCTTTGAATTTCACTTGCTTAAACACCTCCCAGTGTTCCCCTACCACTTTATGATACCTTTTGTCAAATTTTACGATTGCGTTCATGACATAGCTTGTAAAAACATCGTGCTTTGAAAAATTATCATTTAGTTTCAAGTTTTCCCTAAACAAATCTATACTTTTTACCTTTTCTTTTCCCGACACGAAATGTTACGACGCAGTGATCGCTAAATGACACTGGTTGAACCCGATACTCTCCGATCAACGGTACTAAATCTGCAGATAAATAGGCGCGATCCAACCGTGCGTGACTATGACCTTGAAAATGGGTAAAGCGAATATCAATCTCAAACCCACAACATTCCCCAACGTCTTCCAAATAATGCTGACTGATGAGATTATTTAAGGAAAGAACGCTGACATCCCTATCAGGAGTCGAGCCGGTTTTGTCGTTTGCCATGCATACGCAGTTGAAGACACCAATCAGAATTACAAATATACCCTTAACACAGTAGTACTGACAGTTTCAAACATGTGTTTCCTCTGTTCTGTATTGGAATATGCATAAACACATATTATGCGCCAATAGCATTTAAATATTATAACTTCACAAACTATGAAATGGGCGGGATTACATTACATGTCACTTTTTCTAAAACTGCACCCAATGCCCTACGCATCATCAACGCACACCCTGCCGACTTGCCCACTGCGTGACAGGCACATACATCGTACACCTATTCGTAAAAAGTCGCACCATACTTTCCGTCTGTTCTTGACTCTCTAAATAAGTTTCTTGAATTGCTACAACGTCCGAGTCTTTTTCGGTAATTAACCTGTAACGCTGATTTTGCCTCCTCCTTGAGGCCAGCCCTCTGATGTTTATTGTCACCGCAAACACGTGTTCTTCAATGGTAACCATTTTTAGTTGTGTTATTGTTACGAGACAAACGGTACGGTGCCCATCTTAACAAGCACGCTCACATCCCGAATGGTCCTGATGAAAGAGTCTTTACGACTTCTAAGTGTCGTCGCGGGGAAGGGATGACGAGCGTTCCGCTCTGTAAACACGGTGTTTTTTCCCATCGACGAGCCATCAATTCCGGCTGGCTAGTGCTTGCGTCATTGGGCGGCGCGCATGACGGTGCGGAGGAGGGGGAACCGCGTCACGAGTGTACAAAATGAGTGCGTTTATGAAGTCATGAGGTCCACAAACGGTGCGATGCTTTCGCACTCCCCCCACGTAAGCAGTCTTAAGTGTCTGCCATTTTTTTTTCACTTGGCAGAATACAAGGTTTATTAATTCCACAACAAAAGAAAGCCTTATGTCGAACCTCCCTTTCTATTATTTCGTGCCGTAGAATGGGTGCTGACACGTCTGGATGAGGCGCAGTTTCAGTGTATATTCTCGCATTTCGGTCGTTTGGGGTAGGTAATGTTTTGGTAACTTGACATGACCAGTGTCTTTTTTTCTGAGAGCGGTGTAATGCTTTTTTTGTGTGTGGTTACAGGTGAATGATTACCTATGTAGACCCTAGTAGACGATGTCAATTATCATGAAGTGACATCTTAGGGACACGGGAATGTTCAGGGAGGCTTCTCTCTGTAGCCGTCTTTGGCCAATGTGCCTTGCTCGAGAACGGAGCGTCGTCTTACGGCAAGTGTGGTCGATTTGGTGGTGCAGAGGTGTACTCTTCCATTACAGCTTAACTTAAAGGAATTCCTCCGTTTGTTCTATGTGCTAGAGCGTTGATCAACACCAGCTGCCACCGGTTTGCTTCCCCCAGCCAGTGGCAAACTTCCGATCGTGTGTATACAGCGGCAGGCGGTGAGGGGCTGGCCCACCATGTATGTGGCCCCTCCCCCCATAAATAAAACCGTTTGTGTACCATGAATACGTCACATAAAAAGACGTGTGCCAACATCCGCCTGCCCTGCCCCCGTCCCCTGATTGAGTACGTCTTTCCAATTGCATCTTCGTAATCACGTTGTGTACGTTGCCATTTAATCTAGAGTATTACTGTATGTATCCCCCTCATCCTTTCTGTAGGTATGCTTTCACTTTAACGACATCGCATGACTCTCACCGCGTCATCAACTGGAACTAACCGGCGCCATAGCACATTCATCCAAAAATGCTGCATTACCCTAGTTACAACGTGTTATAAAAGTTACATAAACAAAGATAAGGCGTCTCACAAAGGCTGGCCTACATTTCCATAGGTGGATCTTTGCAAAATTAAAACGTGTAGTGTAATATTGCTGCTCCAATAATTATTGTAAGTACCTGCATTCGGCCATGTTCACCGTCAAGCGACGTGATCCTACTCTCACGCATCTAGATACCTTCTAATGAACTGGACGGGTTAACATTCTGGTTAACACCACATTATAACTACGACCTGTAGCGTTCCATTACGTATTGGGACAACATTTATGGTTAGTGCGAAATCGCCTAACCGTGCACTCACGAATGTGGGCGGATATTTGCTGGTGCTCCTCATGGCCGTGGGTGGCATTGCGATGCAGTCCTGCGAGCTGGGCACGGTCAAGACACAGGTAATGATGACCAGGATGTCCCTCCTGAATGCATAGCGGAGTTGCGAAAAGGCCACAAGCACAATTCAATCTGCCGCGAACAAAACAAGAAAGAAATTTCCAGCATCGCACTTCGCATGCAACATTGCTGGGGAGGCTTGTGCGTTAGAGATAGGAATTGCAAACGGCTCCAGGAATTATTAAAGACAACCAGGGAGACAATGTGATGTTCACGAAGAACTATTAACAACCGAAAGACCACTTATCGAGCAGGGAGAATAAATGCGGGCTCACAAAAAATAAATTGACGGCAATCATCATCACAAAATCCCAAAGAAAGGAAAAAGTCAGAACTAAATTATGTTCAGACGAGGCATTGATACACGGAAGATATCCTTTAGTGTTAACATAATCGAACACACACTGAGCCAAGGATCCCTCAACGCTTCATTCTATACTGTTCCCATACTTTACCGTTTCAGCCAATGACCGTGTTTGCAAAGAACGTTAGTGTTGTTTTTTTTTTCGACACAGATGCTGAACCAAAGTTTCTGCAATATGTGCCTAGATGTGGCGATATTTTGTTGCTGTATTGTGAGCGTGTTCTTTTAATCAGTCGTTGCAGCACTGCCTGAACACACGCCGCGCCGGCAGACAATGAAATGGCGGAATTTGAACATCAGAAGCGCTAACAAACGCGGACACAAGCAAAACACATATAGACTGGACGGGCGCTAAACACGAACTGAGGTTTAATGACGAAAAAAAAAAGAGCAACATACATACTTGCTTAGGAACCTTCAAAAAGAAGCAGAAGGCAAAGTTGTCACTCCGCAAAATTACAGAGCCGCTTGAGATACGCCCTTTTATTTTGCATGCAAGACCCGCGAAGGTGTGCTCACACATTGGTCACTTTCGTTGCTAACGCACAAGGCCTCCAATATTTATCTGTCTTGCCGCGTCGCAAAGCTACACAACACACGAGTCCCCTGAAAGCTAGAGAAATATTGGAGGCCTCGTGCGTAAGCAACGAAACTGATAAATGCGTGAGTAAACCATCGCTGGCCTTGTATGCAAAATAACATGGCGTACCTCAAGCGGCTCTGGAATTTTGCACAGTGTGAACTGTGCCTTCTGCTTGTTTTTGTAGGTTTCTGCTTAAGTATGTATGTTTCTGTTGTTTTGTTTTCTTTTTTTTTTTGTCATTAAACCTTCATTTGACGTCAAGCGCCCGTCAAGTATATACGTATGTGTCATCTTTGTGTTCGCGTTCCTTAGCGCTTCTCATGGCGTACAATTCCGCTATAACCAACTAACCCAAACTTCTGCGATGAAATAGAGCACTGCCTTTTCTTTACGTCCGACAAAGCTGTCGAAATGCTGCGTCCTGGATAAAGGATTTTCCCCTTTTCTGTATTTGTCATCCACTGCAGATTCGCAAGTATTTACACATCGGAAAAACCACCCTGACGCCAGCACTTCCACTCACGGTATTATAAATGAACTGCGTAGATTTAAGGAATAACACATGGATCTCCATTTTTTTACCGTTATAGTCGGCAGCACAGGCAAAGTTTACAAATTTCCTGAGCTTCCTGAGAATTCCTGCAACAGCAGGTATAATGATCCGTGGTTACTCAGCCTCCGGAAAGCGACTGGCTTGCTCGTCAGAACTGCCTTGCAGTTAGGGAACACTGCAGTTGGGATCCTCGAAATTCAACACTTGTCAACTGCTGAGAATGCTGTGAATAGAACCATTCCTACTTTAGACTGGCTGAATCAAACGATTCCGTCTCTCTAGTTTCACTAAATGATATCTTTCTCTACATTTATCTACTATGTACGGTTGTGCGTCTGGTAACGCGAAACGTATTTTTGAAGACCTAATTGTGCACAAGTAATGTTACCTACCATTTCCCGCACAAGCACATACATGACCGGTTATCTTTACACTACGCTGTTTCCTGGCATCTATTTAATATTATTATTTTAAGCGCTACATACATATGTTAGCTCAGCTAACGTATCCTCCGAATGAGAGTGGTCCCTTACTGTCAAAATGGAACCTAGCAACCCGGAACTTGGCTGTACAACTAGCTGTTACAAGTGCCGAGGCTTTGAGCTGTAAAACTTACGGATTTGCCGCCTGCACCACTTGCTCTATTGTCGACCAGGACTCGTCCTCGTGGTAGTCAAAGAAGCCTACTCCCAAAATTATCCTTGTCTTTGTTCCGGCCGTAAGCATGTCTAGTTTCTGGAACAAACAAAAATGCAGTAACCCGTTATTCGCATGGGTAAGTATCGTTCTTCAAAATTATTCTAAGCCACAGATGGTGAGGGATCGAAGCCTGGGTCAGTTATAGGACCCCACATAATTAATATAGGAAGAAACTATGCCCGTCTATTCTCTCGATCAAAGGCTCCTTTGCAATACACCGTAGCTAGCGACACCGAGAGCCCTGCGACAGAGCAGGACGACACCTTCTGCTAGGATGGAGAATTCCACCAACAGGACCAGAACGACATCCTTTACTGTGATCAAGACTTCCAACAACAAAGCAGAATGACATCCTCTGCAAGGATGGAGAATTCCAACAACAGGACCACAACGACATCCTTTACTAGATCAAGACTTCCAACAACAAATCAGGATGACATCCTCTGCTTGGATGGAGAATTCCAGCAACTGGGCTCCAAAGAACTAGATCCTTTCCTATGATCAAAACTTCCAACAACAAAGCAGAGTCACATCCACTGCTAGGATGGACAATCCCAACAACAGGACACAACGATATCCTTTACTAGGATCAAGACTTCCGACAACAAGTCAGGATGACATCCTCTGCTAAGAAAGAGAATTCCAACAAAAGGACCAGAACGACATGCTTTACTAGGATCAAGGCTTTCAACAAGAAAGCAGATTGACATCCTCTGCTAGGACGGAAAATTCCAGCAACAGGGCGAGAACTAGATCCTTTACTATGATCAAGACTTCCAACAACAAAGCAGAATCACATCCACTGCTAGGATGGAGAATTCCAACAACAGGACACAACCATATCCTTTACTAGGATCAATACTTCCAACAACAAGTCAGGATGACATCCTCTCCTAAGAAAGAGAATTCCAACAACAGGACCCAGAACGACATCCATTACTGGGAACAAGAGTTCCAACAACAAAGCAGAATGACATCCTGTGCTAGGATGGAGAATTGTAATAACAGGGAAGAACGACATCCTTCACTAGGATCAAGACTTCCAACAACAAATGGGGATGACAACCTCTGCTAAGAAGGAGAAATCCAATGACACAGCAGGTGGACATACTGTGCTAGGATCGAGAATTGCAACCTCAGAGCAGGACGACATCCTGTGCTCGGATCGTGACCATCTCGATAATTGCAGATACGGAGAGTTTGGAACCAAAGTGAACCAGGGGAACAGGTGAACGCAGGGCGGCTGACAAAAGGCACCTTATGTGTGGTTAAGCTTAACTACAAATAACGACATTCTGCCTAATCACGTGAAGCTTTCTGACATAGAGTGGTGCTCTGCAAAACCAGTTAGCTGCTAGATAGCTAACAGATTGGCAAAATACTACTGCCCCGGAATTTTTACCTGCGCACAAACTTAAAATTGGCTTAATGGTTTTGTGCCAAGCAGCCCTAAAAGGGCAATCTGTGTGGCCCATCGCGAGTAGTACCCAGACGTCACCAGAAGATTAAAAAAAAGCGTTCGCCATTTCCATTGTCTCATAAAGGCGCATTTTCAAAGAAAAAATGTTAATTTATGGTGGACGTTTCCTCCATATAAGCTTCGAGCGTTCTCTGTCCGCTTTAGTCATGCCGAATCCACGCTGGTTTATTCGTGAAACTAAACGCACGCCGTTTTCGGTTGCATAAAAAAATGGAGTTGCGCTAAAGGGAGAGAATGTAAAATGAACAGACACCGCACCTAAAGACGGGAACAAGCGTCAGCAGAACCAAGGGTCCAAAGCCGAAAATAAATAAAATTCTGATGCGGCTTCATGATCTCGTTCTTGATGAAGAAGTCGGACTGACTCCTACACTGTGTTAATTTACGGTAAACCTTCCTGGATGGCTAATGTTCGATTTGCATTATTTTATGTGCGCCCCAGTCAGACCAACTGCAGTCGAACTGATACCCAATCGTTTGCCCACCTTGTGCACAGCCGCGATATCGCCAAAAAAGTGGCGGGACCGTGAACTTCAAACAAATTACGCTCCATTACCATCAACCATCATACCATCAACCATTCCAACTTTCATCAACCACCTACTGTTCCAACTCAAAATTTCCATTACCAAGGCTGGCATGACGAAAGCCGTGACGTCCAAAATGTGACGTCAACGCCTTCGTCACCGCGGTGACGTCACAGTTTCGTCGTCAACGCTTTCGTCACGCCAGCCTTGGCAATGGAAATTTCGGGCCAGGTAGCACGGACGTCGTAGATCGGAGCGAGCAGGCCTCGTGCTATCTAGATGAGGTTGACCGTTAACAGGCGGCTCGTATCTCATTGATAAATGCCGGAGGAGTGTCGCTCTCACCCCTGACGAAGCGCGATAAGAAACTGCGAAAAGGCGCACGTGACCTCCGCAACACGCATGCTCGTCACGTGTGCGCGGAGCGTCGCAATTTGCTAATTCGCGGCACCCTCTGGTAATGGCGTTCCTGCATCCACGCGCTACGCGACGCCGAGCAATGGGCGCGACACGCCACCTGCGACGACCATTTGGGATGGTTTTTTTTTTTTTTTTTTTGCAGATTCGTCAGCAAGAACTTCAGGCCGCGATTTTGCAGCAATGTCTTTTCCGATGCCGTTTCCTGTCGCGCTTAGCCAGTGATCATATCGATGCTCCGCCCACGTTATCACTGGGATAGGCCAGCCGAGAACGGCGGATGAAAGAGTGGCATATAATCGAGCGGAGAGCGCGGCTGCAACATGGCAGCCTCGGGGGTTGCGCTACTGCGGGTCGATTACTCTTTTGGGATACAACCACTTTGGCGATATTTCGCTTGACAAGGCTTCATAAAAGTGTTTTAAATGCGTGCCAGTTAAAAATGTTTTTCAAGGCACGAAAGAAGCACGCGCATTTGGGCAAGGTTTCTGGCCAGTCGCGCGGCAATTCTTACGTCTAATCACGAGCTTCTCTCTCGCTTGGAAAAACAATCTTATGCAGCACGCTTTGAGCAAGAGAAAGCTGTATCGGCAGTTTTTCATGTTGCTCTGCAATTTTCTCTGTGGCATTCATGCGGCAGAATATAAAAGAGAATCCCACTACCTGCAAACGACGGCAAAACAGATTACCATGGTTCTGTCCCACTACGTGGCATCGGCATATTTGTAATGTTTGGCTCAAGCTACAATGGACACCCAATGTGAGTGTATGTATATATGTATATATATATATATATATACACACCCAATGAGTGGCAATGCACGATATACACCCAACGGCACATCCAGTGTGGGTGTCTATATATATGTATGTAGTATATAGTTCTGCCATAACTTTCGGAGTTAATCAACAAGCGTAAGACAGCTGACATAAGGAAGTATAATATGGATGGCATTGAACATGCGCTCAGGAACGGAGGCAGCCTATAAGCAGTGAAGAAGAAAGAGACAACGCTGGCAATATCATTACTAATATGGATGAGATAGTTCAAGTGGCTGAGGAGTACTGTAGAGCTTTATACAGTACCAGTGGCAGCCACGACGATAATGGAAGAGTAAATAGTCTAGAGGAATTCGAAATCCCACAGGTAACGCCGGGAGAAGTAAAGAAAGCCTTGGGAACTATGCAAAGAGGAAAGGCAGCTGGGGAGGATCAGGTAACAGCAGATTTGTTGAAGGATGGTGGGCAGATTGTTCTAGAGAAACTGGCCACCCTGTATACGCAATGCCTCATCAGCTCGAGCTTAGCGGAATCTTCGAAAAACGCTAACGTAATCCTAATCCATAAGAAAGGGGACGCCAAAGACATGAAAAATTATAGACCGATCAGCTTAGTGTCAGTTGCCTACAATCTATTTACTAAGGTAATCGCAAATAGAATCAGGAACACCTTAGACTTCTGTCAAGCAAAGGGCCAGGCAGGATTCCGTAAAGGCTACTCAACAATAGACCATATTCACAGTATGAATCAGGTGATAGAAAAATCTGCGGAATATAACCAACCCTTATATATAGCTTGCATTGATTACGAGAAAGCGTTTGATTCTGTCGAAACCTCAGCAGTCATGGAGGCATTACGTAATTAGGGTGTAGACGAGCTTATGTAAAGATACTGAAAGATATCTATGGCGGTTCCACAGCCATCGTAGTCCTCCATAAAGAAACCAACAAAATCCCAATAAAGAAGGGCGTCAGACAGGGAGATACGATCTCTCCAATGCTATTCACAGCATGTTTACAGGAGGTATTCAGAGACCTTGAGTGAGAAGAATTGGGGATAAAAGTTGATGGAGAATACCTTAGCAACTTACGATTCGCTGATGATATTGCCTTGCTTAGTAACTCAGGAGTCCAATTGCAATGCAAGCTCACTGACCTGGAGAGGCAAACAGAAGGGTGTGTCTGAAAATTAATCTGCAGAAAACTAAAGTAATGTTTAACAGTCTCGGAAGAGAACAGCGATTTACAATAGGTAGCGAGGCACTGGAAGTGGTAAGGGAATACATCTACTTAGGGCAGGTAGTGACTGCGGATCCGGATCATGAGACGGAAATAATGAGAAGAATAAGAATGGGCTGGGGTGCGTTTGGCAGGCATTCTCAGATCATGAACAGCATGTTGCATTATCCCTCAAGAGAAAAGTTTATAACAGCTGTGTCTTACCAGTACTCACGTACGGGGCAGAAACCTGGAGGCTTACGAAAAGGGTTCTACATAAATTTAGGACGACGCAACAAGCTATAGAAAAAGGAATGATGGGTGTAACGTTAAGGCATAAGAAAAGAGCAGTTTGGGTGAGGGAACAAACGCGAGGTAATGACATCTTAGTTGAAATCAAGAAAAAGAAATGGATCCATGAATACTTTGTTTAGCGCAAAACGACAGAGACAAGAAAGACGACAGGACAAGGCGCTACTCTCAACTGACATCATTTTATTGCGTCACTCCTTTATAGACCGCTCAAACCAGAGGAACATGCGCAGTGAGCACCATGCGGTGGAGCCACCAACATCCGATCCCAAGAGCGCACTCATGCGACAGAATCCAAAAAACCAAATTCAGCGCTGTACAAGGTTAAGGAAGGCACACTAATGCACTGTGACCCCAATGACTGAATGAAAAAAGCTTCCGATAACTCTCGGGCGGTGGTGTCACGGCTCTTTTTCAAAATCGTGGTATCACGAAACATGGGTTTGCACTTGCATGTTATACAATGCTGAGCCAAATGGGAACCTGTGCCTGTTGGTATGGATCGCTCATGTTCTCTAAGGCGCTCGTTAACACAGCGGCCTGACTGCCCTACATACACTTTGCCACATGACAAGGGAATCTTATAAACCACACCGACTCTGCAATCTACAAACTTCACGTGGTTCTTTTCACAATCAGGTTTTTTACTTGTTTTAGAAATACGGCTGCACAACATTGACAGTTTCTGAGGAGCGGAAAACACTACCGGAATTTGATATCTAGTGGCGACATTCTTTAGATTGTGAGCCACTCTGTGGCAATACGGCACAACTTCAGGCCTCTTCTTTTGTATGATGCGGTTACTTTTGTGCCGCTTCCCTTTCAGTTTCTGAAGCAATACCTCCGAGACTGACGTCACCACCACACTTGGGTAACCAGCAGCCTGCAGCCTATTTAACTGAGCAATGAAACTCATTTTCGCAGAGTGATGACAAGATTTCATTAAGGAAGATTCTAAACACATCAAAGCAATGGCGCGTTTCACAGTCTTTGAGTGCGCAGACGCGTAAGGTAAAAGTTCCTTACGTGCACGTGGCGAATACATCCAACAGGCGTGGCCTGTTTGTAAGGAAAGCTGGAAATCTAAAAACTGGAGTTTTCCGTCCCTAGATAGCTCATGTGTGAAAGTTAATCCTTTGCCATTGTCATTGAACAGAGTTAAAATATCAGCTACCGTCACGGAGCAGTCATTGTTAGTCTGTTTCATCACAACAAGAAAATCGTCAACATATCTAAAAATTTGAACTGAGTCATTGTTTAAGGCACTCTTAAGAGCGCGGTCGACAAACGATAAAAAGATATTACAAAGAGCAGGCGCCACACATTAACCAATACACACACCATTTTTCTGGATAAAAAGGTTGTTTTCGAACCGGATAAAAGTTGCACTTAAATAAAATTCAAGAAGGGAAGTTTCATGTCCCTTCTTGAATTTTATTTAAGTGCAACTTTTATCCGGTTCGAAAACAACCTTTTTATCCAGAAAAATGGTGTGTGTATTGGTTCATGTGTGGCGCCTGCTCTTTGTAATATCTTTTTATCGTTTGTCGACCGCGCTCTTAAGAGTGCCTTAAACAATGACTCAGTTCAAATTTTTAGATATGTTGACGATTTTCTTGTTGTGATGAAACAGACTAACAATGACTGCTCCGTGACGGTAGCTGATATTTTAACTCTGTTCAATGACAATGGCAAAGGATTAACTTTCACACATGAGCTATCTAGGGACGGAAAACTCCAGTTTTTAGATTTCCAGCTTTCCTTACAAACAGGCCACGCCTGTTGGATGTATTCGCCACGTGCACGTAAGGAACTTTTACCTTACGCGTCTGCGCACTCAAAGACTGTGAAACGCGCCATTGCTTTGATGTGTTTAGAATCTTCCTTAATGAAATCTTGTCATCACTCTGCGAAAATGAGTTTCATTGCTCAGTTAAATAGGCTGCAGGCTGCTGGTTACCCAAGTGTGGTGGTGACGTCAGTCTCGGAGGTATTGCTTCAGAAACTGAAAGGGAAGCGGCACAAAAGTAACCGCATCATACAAAAGAAGAGGCCTGAAGTTGTGCCGTATTGCCACAGAGTGGCTCACAATCTAAAGAATGTCGCCACTAGATATCAAATTCCGGTAGTGTTTTCCGCTCCTCAGAAACTGTCAATGTTGTGCAGCCGTATTTCTAAAACAAGTAAAAAACCTGATTGTGAAAAGAACCACGTGAAGTTTGTAGATTGCAGAGTCGGTGTGGTTTATAAGATTCCCTTGTCATGTGGCAAAGTGTATGTAGGGCAGTCAGGCCGCTGTGTTAACGAGCGCCTTAGAGAACATGAGCGATCCATACCAACAGGCACAGGTTCCCATTTGGCTCAGCATTGTATAACATGCAAGTGCAAACCCATGTTTCGTGATACCACGATTTTGAAAAAGAGCCGTGACACCACCGCCCGAGAGTTATCGGAAGCTTTTTTCATTCAGTCATTGGGGTCACAGTGCATTAGTGTGCCTTCCTTAACCTTGTACAGCGCTGAATTTGGTTTTTTGGATTCTGTCGCATGAGTGCGCTCTTGGGATCGGATGTTGGTGGCTCCACCGCATGGTGCTCACTGCGCATGTTCCTCTGGTTTGAGCGGTCTATAAAGGAGTGACGCAATAAAATGATGTCAGTTGAGAGTAGCGCCTTGTCCTGTCGTCTTTCTTGTCTCTGTCGTTTTGCGCTAAACAAAGTATTCATGGATTCGAACCAACTAGCCCGCCAACGCATTGTGCTGAAAAAGAAATGGGCATGGGCAGGACATGTAATGAGGAGGGAAGATAACCGATGGTCATTAAGGGTTACGGACTGGATTCCAAGGGAAGGGAAGCGTAGCAGGGGGCGGCAGAAAGTTAGGTGGGCGGATGAGATTAAGAAGTTTGCAGGGGCGACATGGCCACAATTAGTACATGACCGGGGTTTGCCCTGCAGTGGGCGTAAACATGATGATGATGATGATGATTTACGAAGGGATCATCTTACTTTTACGGAATTTTTATACATCGCCTGCGGCATACGGCATAATTCTTATCCTTAAGCTGGATTACTAAGAGGCGGACATTACTAGCACGCGAAATCAAAATAGACATTGAAATAATTACCAAAAATTCACTAGTTGATGTCTTACGTAATAACTTTACGGCACATTGCAAAGTATGAATTCTATCCGATGAGCTCGCAAGGCGTGTACACTTGAAATGAATTATGAGGACGACAATAGTTTCGAGATATTTCCCGTAGTGTAGAACGAAATACATGGGCGTTGCATTTACTTTCGTGGTTCAATGCAGAAAGGACCCTTTTCTTTACAAAAAAAATGTAAATGGAACAAATATGCATTTTTACGGCAAGTTTGATGGCGCGTCTCTATCAACTGGCGTCATCCTTTAAATTCTAGAAATTTATTCCGAGTGGATATGCCTTGAATTCTCAGCGTCCACAATTCGTCAGTTGCAATATGTGTCGCAAAGTAATGAATACAAAAAATAATTAGTGGCCTTTTGTTCATTTGTTGAATAAAAAAACTAAATGATGGGGTTTAACTTGCCAAAACCCCTTTCTGATTATGAGGCACGCCGTAGTGAAGGACTCCGGAAATTTCGACCACCTGGTGTTGTTTAACGTGCACCTGAATCTAAGTACACGGGTGTTTTCGCATTTCACCCCCATCGAAATGCGGCCGCCGTGGCCGGGATACCATCCCGCAACCTAGTGCTCAGCGGCCCGACAAGTTTGTTGAATATGTTTTTCCATTTCTCGTGCAAGAAATAACCGTCTCTGAATAATGCAGATCAAGGAATAGAATTACGTTATCTGCAACATGCTACCCTTAAACACTCCATACAACTTAAAATTGATCGCCTTGTAACAAGCACACAGACTCACAGACACACACACACACATACATACATACATGCATACATACATACATACATACATACATACATACATACATACATACATACATACATACATACATACATACATACATACATACATACATACATACATACATACATACATACATACATACATACATACACACACACACACACACACACATACATACATACATACATACATACATACATACATACACACATACATACACACACACACACACACATACACACATACACACTGTTCTGAGCTCCTTCATGCTGTATTGACCTCTAAAAAGTGAACGGCTTCCCACACTTATCTCCGCTTCGACACCCAAACAGTTATCGCATCAATAAAAGATATTTCATACCTTGAGAACTTCGTCCGCGTTGGCAGCATAGCCGCGGACCGTGCTGGGCTTGTCGTACAAATTGAGGATGCCCAAATGCATGACGTTCGACTTCCGTAAGGCGACAACCTCCCTCCATAGATCGGGCGTCAACTTCGCCGGCGTGATGAAGCTGCAAGGAGAGAAAGCGCTCAAGTCACCACATATCTCCAAGTCACCGCATGTGGAGGTGTGAATTTTGATTGGCATCTCTCTGCACGCTCTCGTGCACTTTCTTTTGTATCTGACCTACAAGCTGTAATAATGTATTCTAAGCAGTAGCGGCATCTCCCATTGTAGTTGAGTTACGCAGTAGGCTATATTTACGAAAAAAGGAGTAATTCGCCTCAACAGCTGCCTGATACAATTGTATGGAGAGATGTATTGAATACGGTAACATAGGCTATACCATTTCAGCCGCGATAGCCTTTTCATTGTGTACCTGCATACACCTTCAACCTGGCCATGTGGCCTGGAATCTGTACAAACGTAACCTAGGCAGTTGGCCATTTGTCCCAATAGTACAATTACATAAAATTGACCTTTCTGCAAGTACTTCGAATCCATGATCGGTGTATAGCCATTTTGTGAAGTGTCACCTGATATGATATGTCATTCGCTATAGCTACACCAATCACATGGTCGCTCGCGAAGCGTTCCCGCCGTTGGCGGCGCCACCGCCGTCGTAGTGCTGTCACAGTATCGAGGGCGTGTGTGTGGCCCTGGTGCGTGCTGTTCGAATGGTTAGAATGATTCCACATTTAATTTTTTAATTTTTTTCCTTGTCAAGGATTCTTTTCGGCAGTGCGTCTGGCAGGCAGAAGCTATTGCGTTATCGGAACCGTCAGTCAGTCACATCATTACGCTTGAGGGAAGAGAAAAAGAGGTACGAGATTTCTCTCCATCCAAGGTGCAGGAGAAAGCCGCAGTCGGAAACGTTTCCTTGACCGCGACAAGAACTCTCATCGCAATCAGCCGCCCTAAGAAGCTCAGCCACGGCTAATCGAATCGCTTGGATTGCTTAACCGCTATATATATATATATATATATATATATATATATATATATATATATATATATATATATATATATATATTGAGAGAGAGAGAGAGAGTGGGGGGGGTCAGATCGTCCACCCCCTCCTTCACTCTAGAAATAGTGAAACTCGCTAACTAAGACATGTTTTAGTAATCGTAAACGACACGTGGCCTCAAGTGCCCTTCTGAACATGCGAAATATACAGGCCACACTATATGTATATTGCATATTAGTCTTTCAGTAAGTGAAATAGCCTGGAAATGCTTCTGTCAAATATATTTAACAGACAGGGCCCCATGTGTCTATCACACTCTGTGAACCAAGGGGCGACAAAAATTATATGAATTTGCACTTATCTCTTGCAACTATATAATGTCTCCAAATGACACAGCCACAAAAGGAAATGAGTGCCTCATAGTGCTCCTGGATCCTGCCCAGTAGCAGCAGTACAGTGCATATAAAATGCACATTTGTTACAAAGAATTTGAATAATTCAACAAGGCTTTGTACATCTAAGTCTGCAGCATAAATGTATCATTCGTTTAGGTACTAGCATTGTCGAGGCTATGCGCAACGACGATTTGACCTCGCCCAAAAAGTTCCCATAGTGTACCATCAATTTTCGCTAAATTTGGTCTTGGCGGCTTTTATAGTTTTGTCAGGGCAGCGGGCTCAATTCTTCCCCGCTTGTTAGACACGCTTAAACACTCTGGAGTGCTAGCATACGTAATTTATTGCGAAAGCCCGAATTACCCATCTATTTTTAACTTTACCTCAACATCACCCGTTAACTTGTCTTTACAGTCACCAAACATAACGAAGCTGCCTCCATAGATAGATAGAAACTTTATTGCAATGGAAAAGATTTGAAGCAGGGGTGGTCGGCGCCTCTCAGTCCAGGGCCCCACTGGCCTCTGCCGCCTGCCGGACCTGGCTAATTAGGGACCTTTGTCCTGCCAAGTCGGAGCGGGCGAGCTGTGCCTCCCACTGCTCCATGGTGTTACTTGTATTTGGCCTATGAGGGTGCTTAGTGCACTCACAGATTATACGTATTAGGGTAGACATGCCACCGCACCAAGGACAGTTGGCCCTATAACGAGTGGGATACATGACTTTAGCAATCTTAAATTGGGGAATACCGCGGTCTGTATTTTACGCCAATCGGCAGCCTCTTCCCCATTAAGTTGTGGGTGAGGCGGCGGGTATTTTCTGCGGACTGCACGCTGATGAGCAAGGATGTCTTTGGCAATTAAATTGGTGGAGTTTTGTGAGGGATAGTGCGGTGGTTGGGGTTACGAGAGGACGCCGTCGCTCGGTTAGCGAACCCGCGAGCTAACGCGTTAGCCTTTTCGTCCCCCTGTACCCCCGCGTGGTCCGGGCACCAGAGTAGGCGATGATGGTGGTTGAAACATTTGGGGATTATCGCGAGGCTAGCCGCAGTCACGTGCCCTTTGTGAAACATGCGACCTGTCTCCTGGGAGTCCGTGACCACGACCGAGTCCCTTTGCGAATGCTCCGCGTGAGCGAGTGCGATCGCCACTGCAAATATTTCAGACGAGGTGGGGGATCCCGCCGTGGCCGACGCGGTAATTCGCTGTTGGCTGATAGCGTTCACGACGGCCAGGGCGTACCTCCTTTGGTAGCGCTGCCTGGTCGCCTCTGCATACACAGCTGCGTCCGTGTAGTAGGTGTTAGTACGGTTATTAGAGTACGCTGATTGAATGTGTTGTGCGCGTGCTTTGCGCCTTTCTTTGTTGTACTCGGGATGCATATTCTTTGGAATTGGGGCCACGGTAATTGGGGCCGCCTTGATGCGACACAGGGAGCGCCTCAGCTTCACAAAAACTGGTACGGCAATATTGGCCAGGCCCAATATCCCAGCATATCCCATTTATCTCACAAAGCAAGCTGCCTCCGCAAGTTCAGCGAGGACACCACGCGAAACTAATATATCATGCATAAAAAATACGAAGAAAAAAGATGAGGGTCCAATAATTATTCGTAACACTTCTCAATAAACCAGAAAGGTTAAACCTACGCGACACATTGCACTTCAAACGCTGCCTACTTCTTCAAAGTATAAAATATCTCAAATGCAGAGTTCTCCTGTGACACTGGGAAACCAAGCTAATAGCAGCAGCACGACACGTTCGAACACTCGCTTACAATATTTTTACGCTGTATTTGATGAACGCGTATTTGCCATATCGCACATAAACTTGGCGTATCGTTCCCCTTATGTTCACAAAGTTTGACCTCAGTTGTAGTTATGCCAGCCTAGCCGTCTAACTCTTACACCGCTCTTAAAGACTAAAGACGCCATGGACGACTTGCATACGTATTCTATGGTGAAAAATGCGCATTTAACCCAGCCATTTGAAACACTACCTACACTTTATTCCTAGGAAGCCCCTGATTTTGACTAGATATAAACAAGGTACCTTGTTTAGCTCACCGAGGACAACGGCGAGACAAACTACGAATCTTGCAATGTCCCTCCAGTCACGGCGTAGAGATTTGTGAACGCGACTTATTTTTGCCCCTACTGTGCAGTTGTTGCAAGCAATAGAAAAATGAACATTAGGATTTCAGTAAATTCAACATTTTTCATTCTTCAAGTACGCCCATCTCACTTCTGAGTGAAACGTATCGCTTCACACGACCGATTTCGTGAAGGCATTACCGTCTTTGACGTGACGTTTCAAGGGGGGCGTTTCGGTAGTAATCGTGAAAGATTACTTGTTCCCTGGTTGAAAAGGTTGCGCCCTATAATTAACCTGTGCATGAAGTTCAGGGGAGCGATTGAATACATTTAATGAAGGAACGTAGCATGACTAACTGTAGGACCAATGAACACTTAATTACTATGTAATTATGATGGGTCACTATAGATTGCAGTCGTTATTTCACCTTGACTTACTTTCTATATGGAGTCTCGAGCACCTTGCGATAAATTATTTAAATTTCACACACTTACCGACAGTCGATCGTAATTCTAGACTGAAAGTTTTTCACGAAAACACACGAAAAAAACGACGGTTTAGTAATTATCTGCGACACTTGCACATAAAGCACGAAAGTGAAAGTTTCGCAACGCATTGAGCTTAACATTTTCCCATTTTCACGGAATTTCACATCGGTATCTCGTGCGTTTTTTTAGGGGTCTAGGAAACGCTCAGATTACCGGCAGTATCACGGCCTAGAACGCTTAAATTAGTAACTTTCTACAAAGGCTGCAATGAACCTACACAGAATAATCATAGATCGCTCGTCGCTCGGAAAATTTCGTACGTCGAATAAACACCAAACGCCGTGCCCCGTATATTTTAACGAGGATACCGGGGGAAACCAGCCAAACACTTTGTATAACACATAAAAAGTTGGATAAAGCGACCAGTCAGTTACTGTTTTCAGAGTATATAAGCAACCTGCACTGTGGAAATTTTCGGTGCATATCACCCAAAAGTGGCCCTCATTTTCTCCAAATATGAAATATCTGCTCTGTTTGCTCCTGCCGGGAAACAACTAATAGCGCAGCTCTTATTTATAATCAGCCTGAAAATGAAATTGTCAATCAGAAGTGACACGTCTTTAGAAATAACTCAAGTCAGTGTTCTATAGATATTGAAATGGCTCTGCGAGTCCGACCAAGGTCATTGTCACGAGCATATCTACGATAAGTCGTGATTACACAATGCAATTCGACAGTTATACTTGTAGGAGGTTTGATTATATTTCTGATGGTGATAAGGCACTGAGACTTCAACGCTACAACGGACAGATCCGATTGTTCCAGCATTTGATAATCCAACCATTTCCGGCTGTAAGGCACACCAGTCGCTGCGCCCCATCACTGAAACTTAAATCACCAGAAACCTTTTACGACGTGACGCAACACTGCTGTGTCGGCTGTAGGTAGGAGTAGCATTCACTAAATCCTACAGCTATCCTATTAGAAACGCGGATTCACCAATGTGCGGTAAGTGCAAATGTGAAGAGACCATCAGTCATCCTCTGTGCCACTGTTCTCGCTTTGACAACCAACGTAAGACTCTCCAGTGTGCCTTGAATAGACTGGATGACGGGCCATTCACCGAAGCAAAGATCTTAGGAGCCTGGCCTCACAGTTCATTAGCCCAGAAAGCAGTTCGAGCGCTTCTTCACTACCTGAAGGCAACAGACTTGAGTGCCCGATTATAGACATCCTACACCTAACTTGCTGCATGTGAAAGCGCGGTATAGGCTCATGTTCTCTCTCTCTCTCTCTCTCTCTCTCTCTCTCTCTCTCTCTCTCTCTCTCTCCGCATTCCCTTCCCAACGTGTAGGGTGGCAAACTGGACTGAGTCGGGTTAACCTCCCTGCCTTTCTTTCTTCCCTACTCGCTCTCTCTGGGCGTGCCTAATTACAATACTTTGTCCGGACCTCCCCCTCAGCCACAGATTAAATGTAACAAGCTGATTGTATTTTAGAATACGGATATAGCGGTCCTCAAAAACTGGGCATGATGAAAGTTGCACAAGCTGACAAGTTTATTAGGGCGGGAAATGGCCAGCTCCAGGCTTTATCCGCAACGCGAGCTTGTACGGCGAATCCCACGCGTCGTTCGCTATAAGGCGTCCAAGTAGGCCCAAATGAGAATCGCCGTTGTTAGTTAGTTAAATGTGGTTTAATGGCGCTAACGCATATAAGGCTATGCTGCGCCAAACACGAGGTGTGTTAAAATCCAATTCAAGAAGAAAAAGGCTCCGTTTATCGATATTTTAAGTAAAATACCAGTGTCATCGAAAAATCAACGCACGTCAGGTAATGGGACTATCGGATCAACTCCAAAAGTAAACGCAGGGTGTTAGGTTATGTGTAGTTTATATAAATTGTGCAAACGGTTTTGTCTGTGTACTTCAATATGTGTACGTGACAGTAATATACGCATAACGTTTAGTGATTCTTGGCATTTCTCGCATGTTGGGGCGTCTTCATTCGTAAGTAAATAATTGTCTGTGAGGTGTGTGTGCTCAATGTCGTAGTTGGCATAAAAGTACTTCGAAGAACCGCTCCTGGTGGTTGCACGACTTCCAGTCACCAAATACGGGTTAAGTAAGATGTAGCTTGTCTGAAGAATGGTCCCATTCGTGTTGCTATTTTCACGTTAAGGCCTTCCTAATTGCATGGATACTATCTTTGTATGGAAGTGTTGTATTTGTTATGCCTTTGTACGCTGCCATCGATGCACATCTATCAGCTGCTTCATTTCCCGGTATCCCAGCATGGTTTGCGACCCACCAGAAACGAATTGAACTCAATGTTTTTAAGAGTAACCATGTTTTAAATGCCTCCTTTTCAGCGGTTCACATTCGTATTTTAGATGTAGAGACTAGTGTACTTAAGGAATCAGTGTATATGGCTGTATTTCTGTGACTGTCAGTGATAATCTTTTTAACTACAACCCATATAGCATAAGCTTCTGCAGTGAAATCAGAGGCATGTTTTTGTAATCGAATAATTGTTTCCCAATTTCCCGTTACGGCCCCCAAACCCCTGTGTTGTTATCTTTTAGAGCCATCAGTCTAAAATTCCGTGTAATATTGATATTGGTCCTGAAGAGAGCGGAATTCTTGTATACTCTGTTCGTGTGGGGTATCTCTTTTCTTTAGATGTGTTAATGTCCCGTCACATACCTGTGTGAAATCGTACCACGGGGGCACGAGGTCCTGGTTTTTTGGCAACCTGGGGGAATGCATGAGGAATGTCATAATCCCGACAACATTCCTCATATGGCAGGACAAGAGGCCTAATCATGTTCGGTTTATTTATATCGTCTAACCGTCGTTGTCCAAGCAGGGACAGGGGTAGTAAAAAAGACCATTGCTTATGTGGTCACTTTACTAAAAAAACGTAGATTTAGCTGTAGTTTTAATGGACTTTCCAGCGGTCGGCCGAAAGTGCCAGTGCGCGCTTTCAAAAGTGGGGGCGAGCAAATGAAATACTGGCCCCCCCTCATATTGACTGTAGGACGGGTGGAAGTGCCGCCCTTGCTCTCCCCCTCCCCCCCGGTAGATACGCCTATGATAGTCGGGCCGGCACACACAAGTGAGCGCCGCTTAAAGCCTACAGAGAACCAATCACACGAAAGCCTCTTGTGAGGATAACTTGTTGGACAGACTTTTTGAGGAAGTATAAGCAAAGGCAACTGGCTTCGCGCAGAGCTGGCTCGGGCTGAGTGGTGTAATGCTCCCCCCCGCCATTATATTTCTTTTTTGACGATAATTTATTAACAACCCCATTGAAACGGCGGTGGGAGGGCGAAAAATAGTCACCTAGCCTGCTGTAGTTAATCAAGTAAACCATAGATATTTACCAGCCTAGCATTTTGTCTGTGTCTCCCTAACCTTTTCTACCATATTTAAAGCCTCTGTAGCTCCCTTGTGCAGTTACCTAGGCAGGTAACGGAACCGGTCCCACCAATTTCTCTCCTGATTCTTTCCACCAATGCTATAATCGCCTCTCGCTTATCTCAACTGCCGACCGGTCGGTGCTTCCATCAACTTTAAATCCCGGTGCACTTCTGGACGGTGTACGCTTCCTCCGCGGTATTAGCGGCGCCACACGGCTTTTGGCTTTGCCGAACTGGAGGACTCACCGTGAGTCGAACGAAAGGCCACAGGTGGTCTTCGAATATCGTGAGCCGCACACCGAGGTGAACGTGTCCAAGCTCACGATGTCGTCAACCGCTTCAACCAGGTTGTCTACGGCGTGAACGTGTGTGTACATGAGGATGTCGCACAGGTTGTCGTCCGGATACTGTATGGCCAGCGTGGCCGTCTCAGACACCGAGCACATGAGAGGGGTAGGCGTGGTCGTGGCTGCGCATAGAAGCAAAGTTGCGGAGTGGGTGTCCGCGTTCTATCACCACTCTGTCGTAGAGTGTGGGGATCCCCGTAATTCCACTACATTAAACTACTCGGACTGGTTTATCGTTTCAGCATTGTCACTCCTGGAATGGACCCGCTGATCCATTCCACTTCCACAGTTCAATGGAAAAAAACGCCGTCTTCATAATTGTTTAGTATTTTACCTCCCCTCGCCCGCAAACGCACACACACTGTATACATAATTTCGAAGTCTTAACGACGCCGCAATACAATTCTATCCCACTAGGACAAACAATGTGATCTGCGATTTGTGGAAGCCGTCGATGCATGTAATCTCTGTAATATCGTTTTTTTTTTCTGCAGAATTACTTTACAATTTCATATTTGCCAAACATCTCTCCGCCAGTCTGCGGAGAAAGCTATAGCGTTAGGCCTAAAATAAGCATTGTGCAAGCACTCTGATGGTAAAGCACCTGGTTGATGAGTACAGGACCTAGACATTAGAAACTTTATTTCATTGACACGTGTACAAGATGGAGTAGACTTTCCCATTACATGAAACGTTCGATGTACAAAATGAGTAATTTACTATACCAGTCCATTACTTTTCTGTGAAGTGCTTATTTTTCTTGAAGATGTCATTGCATTCCTCTTCAGACTGCGTCGGTGTTTAAGAAGTCGCAAATATAGGGCGTTACTGAAAAAACACATATAATTCCTGCTATCAAACTCTCCGCAAAACATGCCAATTTGAGGTGACATCCATCCATGTGGTCTCCTTTTCCAACGCCCCTCGCGAGTTTCTATATAAAGAAAAACTAAGAGACAGAACAAGATCTGTGTTTTGCTTGAAAGTCAAACGTAACAGTAACTTTAGACAACATTGTGCGTCGATTTTCCAAGCACTCGCGTACAGCGTTCTGCTCGTAACCGCTGCAGTTAGCTTCACTTTAGCTGCCCACGCGTCAAGTGCTTCACTGAATCGGACGCTGCGATGCAAGCAAGGCTTGTCTTTTGAATAAAAACCGCCATTTAAAAAAATGTTATTCTTCGGAAACTATTTATATTCCAGTAACCAAAAGCACAAAATATTCCTACATTGCTCCGCATGACATGCATTCATGAGCTTATTCCGTCGCTTTTGTGACCAAGATAAAAACGAAACACATTTCTCCGGTTTGAAATGCGATCTTTTGGTTTCACATTTAGTGACACATTTACGGGTTCATTCTTTTTTGCGAGAAAACATCTCTGATCATTTGTTAACGAGTGCGCTGGACACTCGACGGTGCAACAAAAAATTAAGAAGGAAGCGTGTCGCGGGCTCCAAGCCCCCGGGGACACGCGCAGGATGAAACTGTTCACGACGTGCAATTCGACCTCCATGCCTTAGTGGTAGGCCAAGCACGCTCTTGTAAATCGAAGCATTATTTCAAAGATTCAAAGCATTATTTCAAAGGCTGCTATTAAATGTATACTTCTACCATATAACGCAGAAAGGTTTCTGGGTCTTACAAAAAGTAATATACGTATAATACCGTGTTACCTTTAATTACCGCGGTAGATAGACTCACCGATACGTAGTTAGTCAAATGGAAGGTATTGCCAAAAAAAATATAAAACCCAATACAATGACCCTGTTTATTCTAACTAGCATATTTATCGTATTTGTAACCTCGCTTAAACTCAACATTTACCATTCCAAGGCTGGGAGCCCGTTCCACTCGTACTTCGTTTCTCGGGCTGCCATTTTATCCCCCATTCGACTTCTCGCGGAACCGCTCTATTGGGACGATTCCGGAATATTTCCACGTCTGATGCCGTCACTCCACAGGTGTAGAACACAGCAGCGTAAACACTGGTAGTGACACCTTGTGACACGAAGTCTAACCACAGAGCAGACGACATGACATCCTAGATTGCGTGGCATACGCACCGCGCGATTCCGGATACCATGTGCACAAAGTAAATGCGGGATACAGCTAATATGTTCTACCAAAATAGTGGCGTAGAGTTGGTAGCGAGCCAATTTCTAGCATGCAGTCCTTTCTCGATTTCTTGTTCGACGAGAACACTCTCTCAACACAAACATTTCGCATAACGTATCTCGCGGCGAATGTCGACGTTATTGCGATTAGGCATCAAAACACTGTAGCGACACGCCTTATTGCCACGGCCGAGACGCGTCGTGTATGAGGCGCTTATGCATTCGGGCTCCTCTCGTGCTTCCGTCAGGACCTCGCTGCGCCACGTAGCGGCCCCACCGCGAAGCCCGTGCGTAGCGCCTGCCTGAATAAATATCAGGAAATTCGGCAGAACCCATCATACGATGACTGTCAATGCTAATGCCCTTAGCATTGAAGCAATATAGTGGAACAACGTATAGCCACCATCGAAGTACATTCTGCATGAAGCGTGTGCTGCAGCGCGCTTCCCTAAGAACACACGGCGCCATCTAGCGCTGCCCCTGCGAAGCCTGCGCGGGGCCTTCGAAATGTACAGCAGGCTAGGCGTGTGTTTCTGGGAGTGTGCCACTCTACAACGACGAAAAAGATCGCTTAAGCTTCCCCGATCGTGAGCGCCATCAAACCCACGTAACAAGGGTTCCTCGAAGGCGGCAACTTGCCGCATTAGCAGGCTGCGCCACAAATGTGCTGCGTTTGTGCCGTTTTTCAATGAACGCCTTTCACGCCAACGCTCTAGCGAGCTGCGCGATGAAGTCACTAGGTATTTGCCACTTTTAAATGACCCTCTCGCCAACTTTGATTACTGAGTATTGTTGGGAGTCAGACCACGGCAACTGGTGTTGCCTGCAGGTTGCATCCCACCCCTGCCACCAGTTGTTGAAACTCGGGGTAGTGTTAGGGCAAATACTTCTTCGGGCACGTGGCTGAGTACGTCCGGAAGCCGGAGTAAAAGGTGTTTATTTACGTAATTTATATATTAAAACAAGTACTCAGATTGTAGTCAGCGTACAGACATCTGCAGACATGTGCGTCCTGACGTCTGCAAGCATGCGTCTCCTGACTAGAATTTGACTGCTTCTTTCAATATTTAAATAATGTAAAATAAACCCTTCTTTCAATAGTACTCCCGGACGTACTGATCCCTATGGCCAAAGGATTCCTTGCCTAAGCGCTACCCCGAGTCCCAACAGTATGTGCCTCTGAGAGGGCAGCAGCAAGGGAACAATTCGAGGCAGTACCACTAGATGGCGACGCGCCCCCAGAATGAAGCGCACTGGCGAAGCCTGGTTGCTACATGACGTGTTTTTCAAGCACCATGCATTTCGGGGGCCATGCGCGGGCTACTTGGTGGTGGCTCTAGATCGCGGCGCGTGTCCTTAGGGTAGCGCGAAAGACAAATTACGCTGCAGCACATGCTTCATATCTACCTCGTCTTGACGGTGGCAATAAACCATGTCGCAACTATTCAATGGTAACGCATTACCGTCGACAGTCATCATTAAACTGGTGCTGTCGTAATTTTTTTTTTGTTACTGAAAGGTGGCACACAACTTGTGGTACATAACCACTGACCCAAGTTGGCATTACCAACTGACACTGACCCAAGAGGATTATTAAGGATGGGCGCATACGCAGCTGCACATACCTACTCACCAAAGTGGACCAGAAAGACGCTAATTGAAGAGTGGCACTTACCCAGAGGCAGTTGCCTAATGACAGAAGTTGTCATGATAGAAATTCATCGAAGAGCGGCAAATTCCCAATGCAACATACCCAGTGACCCAACTTGGCATGAAATAGGGTGTTTGAGGAGCCGCACATAACCGCTGTTGGATGCCCAGTTACCGAATTAAGTTACTCCGACAGTTGGTTCCGAGTCCATAACCCTGAGCTCGGACGCCCGATGGTCGGCCCAAGTCAACTTCGCGGGAAATAATGATTGGATGCGGATAAACGGATAAATAGACCGGCCCACAAGCAATCCACGAACTGGGGGGAGTTCCCAAAGAATGCAAATCGCAATAAATTTGTTTCGAGTGCACTGTAGTTGGACCAAATGTCCGAAGATGTCGCTACCAGCTCTAGTATTACCCTCCACGTATCCGTAATCCTGTGTACCACACAGGCTAACACGTTTTGGGACAAGCCGCAACCCTATTATAAATATCATTCGTCGCCATGTGACGCTAGCCATTATCGCGACGTTTCTTACTGGGAGAACTAGGAGCCGGAGCCGGAGGGGGCGTAGGCTGGGCCACTGGAGCTGGGGCTCGAGTACTTTTAGGACGAGGGGGCGTGGGTTTCGCCGCTGGAGCTGGGGCTCGAGTGCTTTGAGGAGGAGGGCGCGTGGGTTGGGCCACTGGAGCTGGGGCTCGGGAGCGTTGGGTAGGAGGGGGCACTGGCTGAGGCACGGGGCTTGGGGCTTCAGAGCCTTTGGTAGGAAGGGTTGTGGGCTGGGCCACGGGGCCGGCGGCAGGAGGCGCGCTGGGCCTCTGGGCTTGCGGTTGGCGTGTCGGTATAATCTGTAAAAATGCCAGCACCAAACCAGACGCTAAATATATAGGTCGCTAATATTTCAAAATAAATTCAAATATTCCAATTCATTCCTTTACAAACATGACACTAACAGTGTTTTACAAACGACGCTAACACTGTAGAATCACATTACAAGTGGAGGGGTGTTGGCCCCGTGTGTAGCCTGAAGATACGGCGCCTAAAGATTCTCTTTATACATTTCTGTCGACCAGGTTGAAAAGATACAAAAGGAAAATGTGAGGCCGAGATAGGTTTGGCTCAATTCAGTGGTATTTGCCTTCATAAATGCATAGGTTGGTGATCTCCTTGGCAAGAAAGCCGTGTCAAACAGCTTGACGGGGCCGAGGAGCCACTTGCTGAAGTAAATTTTATTTGTCTAGAAGCATGTCATACTTTTTCTGTGCACCATCGTACGACCTTTTTCCGTAGGAAATCGCTACTGAATGTCCCACTGATATCCCTCAATTCGAATCACCTGCACCGATACGGACGAGCCGATGTAATCCCCAAGCTACACCTTGGATCACTGCGGGGAAGTTCGAGTGTGTAACAGCATTTGAAACAAAATTCCAAGAAGAAATTATCCTACAAGCAGAGTCTGCAGAAGTGAAAGCGCCAAGCTCCCCGCGATGCCGAAGCCAAACCCCCCCCCCCCCCCTAACGCGTGCCATTGCCAGAGTTTTGT
Source organism: Dermacentor andersoni (assembly GCF_023375885.2). Lineage (NCBI taxonomy): Eukaryota > Metazoa > Arthropoda > Arachnida > Ixodida > Ixodidae > Dermacentor > Dermacentor andersoni. Next base: position 83,544,037 of record NC_092820.1, on the reverse strand, counting down.
CACCCACATCGTCTGAGGTTTGTTTTGACTTGTGTCGACCTGTTCACTTAAAATATTACTGTGGTTAATAGCTTACTGCATCATTGTTCGTGCGATCAATGCGGTGCGAACAAAGCAGGGATATTGAAACATGCTATGCCTATTGCATTGATTTTCGCGTCTCCTGCGTGGTCAGAGCGGCGCTTTGGCCGCGTTGCCAAGGGCCTTTTGTTATCAATGTGATCAGTCTGCCTTGAGAGGTGGATAATAAGTGTGACGTAGAGAGGAAGGAATAGCTGCAAAGCCGCGAAACCTGCTGTTGGTGCTCCTTCCGTACCATGGTCAAGGTGAGGCGCTGTGTCTTCGGGTTTGCGACAGGCAATGCAGTTGCTTTCAATCAGCTTACTTGAGGGTGGTGCTTTATGATGCGGGTGGGAGTGCAGTCACGTGGTACGTTGCATATTTCAATCAATCAATCAATCTTCATTTCGGAAATAAATACAATGTAGTAGGTATGTCCACGAGGCGTGGCGAAAGGAAACACGTATGTTCATTGACAGGGCATTCGCCTCGGGAGTACACATCAGACAGCATTTGCACTAAATGAAATAGAGTGCAATCATATACTACCAAATAAAAGAAATTATGGGGTTTGACGTGCCAAAACCACTTTTTGATTATGAGGCACGCCGTAGTGGAGGACTCAGGAAATTTTGAGCACCTGGGGTTCTTTAGCGTGCACCTAAATCTAAGTACACGGGTGTTTTCACATTTCGCCACCATCGAAATGCGGCCGCCATGGCCGGGAGTCGATCCCGCGACCTCGTGCTCAGCAGCCTAACACCATAGCCACTGAGCAACCACGGCGGGTTAATACCAAATAAGTAGAACAAAACATATTCTAGCGAGGTTTATTGGACGACCCCAACAAACAGGCGGTAGCTCGAAACAGTACGTCGGGAGAACAAGATGGTGGTGTTCGAGCGCCGATCTCGTGCCCTCCGCTCTTGATGATGATCGGGATGTCATTCTCTTCCTTTCTGGATTACAATTGCCCCCGTCGAGAAAGGCGTAGCCATCATGGCGATCTAACAGGTGGGGACAAGAGGGTCCAAGCACGGCTTCAGGCGGTCTACGGGAACAACTTCACGTCCACGTCGACGACGAATCTGTGCAGCGTAAGAGGTTCAATGTCGTAGTTACCGGGGGAAGTACGCTCGACGACGCGGCAGGGACCATGATAATTTGGGAGTAGTTTGGACGATAAGCCAGGGGCGCAAGGTGGTACAAGCAGCCACACAAGTGATCCAGGAGCGAATGTTGCGCCAGGAGAGTAATCATCATCGCGGGCATTTTTCTGGCGTTATTCGTCGGCTCTAATAAAGCGTTGGCTAGTTGTCGGCAATCTTCAGCGTAACGGGCGGCTTCCAACACGGGCGTGCACTCTGAGACATCTGGTGCGTATAGCAGCAGCGTGTCGATAGTGTGCGCCGGCTCGCGACCGTAAAGAAGGAAGAAGGGGGAAAGCCCGGTTGCGACTTGCGTAGCGCTGTTATGCGCGTATGTCGCAAATGGAAGAACCAGGTCCCAGTTTGACTGATCAGATGCAACATGTGTCGCAAGCATGTCGCCCAGTGTCCGATTAAACCGCTCAGTGAGACCGTTCGTCTGAGGGTGGTAGGCAGTACACATCCGACGTACAATGTTGCATGGTGGAGAAGTACTTGAATTACATCGGAGAGAAATACGCGGCCACGCTCACTGAGGAGTTCGCGAGGAGGACTGTGTGGAAGCACAAAACGCTTGAGGATGAAAGAGGCGACGTCCTGTGCTGTCGCAGTGGGAAGAGCAGCGGTTTCAGCGTATAGTGTAAAGTGGTCGACAGCAATGATAGCCAACCGGTTTCCCGCCGTGGCCAAAGGTAAAGGTCCAAAAAGGTCAATTCAAACGCGGTCGAATGGGCGGTCTGGGCATGGTAGGGGCTGTAATGAACCTGCGGCAGGACGCCGTGGTTTTTTTGTCGCTGACACTCGTAGCAGCCGCGAATGAACTTGCGGACAAGGCGAAACATTCCGCGCCAGTAGTACCTTTTTCGTAAGCGTTCATAGGTCTTGAAGACACCGCCGTGAGCACACTGCGGGTCGGAGTGAAAGGACGCGCAGATTGTAGAGCGCAGCGTTCTGGGGATAACTAGGAGCCACTTCCTACCATCTGGCGAGTAGTTGCGCCGGTACATCAGGCCATCACGGATGCTGAAGTGCGAAGCTTGGCGTCGCAGTGTTCGAGTGGTCGAAAAGGTGGGTGCATTGGATAAAACGTCAAGAAGCAAAGCGATCCAGGGATCGTGGCGCTGTGCAGAGGAGACGGTGGCGACGTCAAGAGCTGACAGTGGGTGGTCTATAGTGGATATGGACGCAGTTTCGGTGGGTAGTGGTGACCGCGACAGTGCATCAGCATCGGCATGCTTCCGTCCGGAACGATACATAACGGGGTTGTCAAACTCTTGAAGTTGAAGAGCCCAGCGGGCAAGGCAACCTGGCGGATCCTTCAACGAAGACAACCAACATAATGCATGATGCTCCGTAACTACATCAACGTGTGGCCATATAAGCAAGGGCGGAACTTGGAAGGTGCCCAGACTATTCCCAAGTATTCTTTCTTGGTGACGCTATAGTTTGACTATGCCTTGGTGAGCGTTCTGCTGGCGTATGCGACGACATACTCTGCGAACCCAGCCTTTAGTTGTGCGAGAACAGCACCGAGGCCGACACCACGAGCAACTGTGTGCACCTCAGTTGCAGCCGTAGGATCGTAGTGGCGCAGTATAGGTGGTGACGTCAGGAGATGGCAAAGGGTGTAGAAGGCTTGGTCACACTCTTAAGCAGTGCCTCAAATATGTCGTCATGGTCTTCTGAGTTGGGTCAAAGGCGCAATTATAGAGGCGAAGTTGCGCACAAACCGACGAAAGTAGGAGCATAACCCTATGAAGCTTCGTAAATGCTTTACAGTCGTCGGTTTGGGGAAGTCGGCCACGGCACGTAGTTTAGCCGGATCCGGAAACACACCGTCCTTGGATACGACGTGACCGAGAATTGTAAGTTCTAGCGCAGCAAAGCGGCACTTCTTGAGATATAGTTGCAGCTGAGAGGTGTTCAGGCACGTCAGGACATCGGTGAGGCGTTCGAAATGGCTTGCGAAATCTGGCGCAAAGACAACAATGTCGTCGAGGTAGCAGAGACACATGTACCACTTCAAACCCCGCAGAACCGAGTCCATCATGCGCTCGAATGTGGCGGGCGCATCGCAGAGGCCGAAGGGCATGACATTGAATTCATATAGACCGTCAGGCGTGACGAAGGCTATTTTTGAACGGTCGGCCTCTGCTAAAGGCACCTGCCAATGGCCGGCACGCAAATCTAACGACGAAAAAAAACTGGGCACCTTGTAGGCAATCAAGGGCATCGTCAATTCTGGGTAAAGGGTACACGTCTTTTCGAGTGACCTTGTTTAGGCGCCGGTAATGCATGCAGAAGCGAATCGATCCATCCTTTTTTTTAACGAGAACCACAGGGGATGCCCTCATCCACCAAGGCACCGGGTAACTGTGCCTTGGTGGATGAATTACCTCTAGCAGAGAAAAACGGTAAACTGTTGTATCGAGCCGTGTACAGCGGCGTTGAAGGACAAAGCAGCAGCACTTCTGTTAAAGGGATCGTTCTGTCACATTACTTGGATTGCGAGGCCCATCGACAGTGTGAACGGCTTCAACTGAAGCTGCTTATAGCAGAGTCAGTGATCCACTTCTGCGTAGTCTGCGGGGACATTGCATAATTTTGTTTTGTTATATGAGGTGCTACGATTAAGCGTCTCAGCTGGCATGGGCGTCACTTGAGCACAGTGCTCAATGCAAAGATCTGCGCGCATTGGAACGCTCGGAAGTACGTGGGCATGCGGTATGTCTCTGTACACTTTGCTTTTTGCAATTTTTTATTTTTTTGTTGGGGCATTTCTTTTATTGGCGTCGTTTTATTGCGCTGGAGCTTTCCCGCGAGTTGCTTATAGTACCCGATCATTTTCTTGCTGATCTTCGGCGGAACTCTGTAGTAAGCTTTACCTTTCTTCGGCCCCACCAGCTAGCGTTTACATGAACCCGACGACCGTTTCTCCATATGACAAAACATTTGAGTCAACCTTAATGCTCAAGGTTCGTTTAACGTTAAACATACAGGTTAGTAGTACTTACGGGAGTAGAGCGATTAGACACTGGCGCTGCGGGAACAACGATGTCAGGGGGATAGGAGGAGGTACGGCCACCGCCACCGCCACCGCCACCACCACCGCCGCTGCCGCCGCCTCCGGAAGGGACATCTCCCTCGTTCTCTTCCGAGTTCACTTGAAGGAAAGCGGACACAAAGTTGGCCATATGCCCGTTGAAGCGCGCCTTCGTTGCCCGAGCGTTTCGAAAATATTTCTTAAAAAGAACCTGCTAAAAAAGCATTGTAGCTACAGGCCCATAAAAAGACAAGATACGTGTAGAACAACGTTAAACGCTGGGCGCGTTGCTAAATCGACTCAGGCAAAAAGACACCGAAAACGATACCCACAGAACATACACTAAGTACGCAGGACGAATGGCGGACGAACAAGTGTATTTTACGGTGGACACAATCCGCCAACATCCCACGAAGCGCATGCGCCAGAACACAGTCGTGTACACACAGTTCCCATGCCTTTTACAACACATACGGCCGATGGGGACGAAATGGGGAAGCACCCGTCTACTTAGACTTAGGTTCACGTTAAGGAACAGCAGATGGTCCAAATTATTCTAAAGTCCGACACTACGACGTGCCTCATAATCAGATAGCGGCTTTGGCACGTAAAAACCACGTAATTTGTATTACACAGCGCAACACACACAGCAGTGAAACCTAATATCTTAACGAAGGTAGGTTATAGCTGGGAACACTTCCTTTTAGTTAGGGCGAGTGACGATACCCTGACGCATATGTCATTTTGTATCTTGAACAGGCTGATGTGCTTAATAAGACCTTGCGGTCTTATGTCTACGATAAGGTTGACTTACGCCAGCATTTGTCCGCAGTATTTCTTGCATCTTGCGTAGGCGATTTTTTTTTTTATTTTCATCTTAGTCAGTGGTGCGGTTGTCCTGTAGCTAGTTATGTTTTTCTCATGTAATGTTGCTGAACTAGCGCAATTTTTCAAGGGGAATTTTCGTGCAGCGGTCGTTCTGCTTCGATGGAAATAATTTCTAGTACTGGAATCTGTTGAGAGTCCTTCTGCTTGCGATTTCAACCTTTCTTTCGACTTTTGAACACACATCGCAGGTTCGCAGCTGACGACATGTTAAGTTTAGCAGGAACAAGATGAGCAGTACGCATGTTTGTTAGGACTTGATAGGGTTGTCTTTCAGCGGGCAAATACGAACCAGTTATGCTACTTGCGGGCGCACTTTAGTGGTCAGTGCTAAACTATCAAGGCGACAGGTGCGGCTCCACGTGATCTTGAGGACCGTGTGCGGAATGGTGACACCATGCCTAAGCGGGACGTCTGGGAATGGAGTAACCACATAGTCACCATGAGACACAGCCGGTGAGGAGCACAAACAGACGTCTGCGAAAGCTTTGGATGGCTGAAGAAGGAAGTCAATGCAATTGAAGCGGCTCCGAGACGGGTCACTGGCATCAGAGACAAGAGGCAAGGCGAAGATAGCCGGTCTAACAGTCTACGAGAGCAGAACGGGCGAAAAGAAAACCGAGAGCAAGTATGAGTCGGTGAGGGCATTGGGATATGAAGGTAAAAACGGACGGCAGTGTTGTCGATCATCGACGGTTACCTGGGAGGCAGGGAGCATGCCAATAGCCGCGAGTGTCCCTTCCTCGGCGACTCTTAGACGAGCTGGCAGCAGCTGGCGACGATGAATGGCGGTATTAATAGACAAGTGCGCCCCAGTGTTGATCAACCAACTTGTTCGAATCAAGTCAAAATTAGCGTCCAAGATGTTCTGCTTAGTGAGAAATGTCTAGCGATGATTCGCTGCGAAAATCATCTATCACAGCTCCGCCTCCAGAAGCTGCACGGTCTAGTTTCCCGGTTTTGGATGGGTCGAAGAGGCTGGAGAGGCAGTTGTGCAGAACGGGGGCGAACGACATTGACGGCGTAGCGGAGAAGTAGAACGGACGTTGCGGTGTCAAGCCACGGCAGACTCAGCTGCAGGAGGCTTCTTTGGCGTAGAGGAAAAAACTTATGTGGTTTTACGTGCCAAAACCACTTTCTAATTATGAGGCACGCCGTAGTGGAGTACACCGAAAATTTCGACCACCTGGGATTCTTTAACGTGCACCTAAATCTAAGTACACGGGTGTTTCCGCATTTCGCCCCCATCGAAATGCGGCCACCGTGGCCGGGATTCGATCCCGCGACCTCGTGCTCAGCCGCCCAACACCATAGCCACTGACCAACCATGGGGGGTGGCGTAGAGGAGGTGAACGAGAAGGAAATGCTCCAGGTACTGAAGCGGTCGGTGAAGGAAGAGCGCGTCGGAGAGGTCGAACGGCTGCGGCCGTGGCGAGTCATGTGACCTATGCGTTTGCATTGGAAGCATATCGGCTTCGCGTCGAGAGTGCGCCACTTATTCGAACGGGTTAAGTTGTCGAGAAGAGTGGCAAACGGAACGGGATGCGGGCAAGGGAGTACAACGGGGCTCAGCTGGGCAGCGTGGCCGTACAGACTGAAGGCCGAAGTTTGCAAAGTTTCGCCAGCGACGGTACGCATAAAGAAGATCATGGCCACAGACAGATCACGTATTTGGGAGCAAGTGGGCACGATCATGGAGCTTCCAGCTCCCGATGAACGATGCAATTGAGGTTGTCGCATCGATAGGGCTGGTTGAAGAGCACCTCACGACACGAAGTCACAGCTGTGCTTGGAAGGCGCGTGAAGTGCTGGGTAACTAGGTGGCTTTTCACTAGTTTCAGCCGGTTGAATTTTTTGAGGATGCTGTCAATGCTGGTAACCTTGTTGAATGCCAGTAAATTGAAGGCGTCATCAGCATACCCTTTGACGAAGTAAGCAACCTAATCCTGCTCGGACATGTTCTGATCGGCCTTGCGACAAAGAGCCAATACGTCGAGAATGTAAGGGACGTAGGTCTCGGTTGACATCTGTACCCGGGTAGCAAGGGCCTTCCTCGAAGCTACACGGCGATCAAACGGGTTACTGAAAAGATCACGGAGCTCTAGCTAGTGATCTGGCTAGTGATCTAGCTAGTGATCTCTTTCTCATAGGTCTAAAAACACATCCACGAGTGCGGCCGAGGTAAAAAAACAATATTGGCGTGCATAAACGCCAGATCCCACCTGCTATTGGTGCTGACTCGTTCATGTATGTTCATCAAATTATCACCATCGAGACCGTCCACGCAGAACATTGCAGCATCCCGAGGATGTGAAACTGTGACGAAGGTAGTAGCCGCAGGCGAAGTGGCTAGTGTAGATAAAGATCCGTCAGGAAGGGTCAAAGGGGCATTGTGGGGGCTGCGGCAGGCCCCACCTTTTTTTTTTTTTCAGGTGGCCGTGGAAAAGGTATGTTTAACTTATATTGATAGTGTTAGTGCAATCGTAATGAATGTGGCGATCGACAAAGATCAGCACCACTTCGATTGCTTCATCTTCACTCTAGTCATGTTGAGGTGGTATCTATCCATCTATCTATCTACACACACGCACGCACGCACACACACCTGCCGATTCGTCATCTGCGTGGTATTCGTCAGGGACGCAGCCGACGCTATCAAAGTTCGAGAGAGACGCCTGCAGTGGTGGCTTCGTGGCTATGGCACTGACCCACTGAGCACAAGACCCCGGGATCAAATCCCAGCCACGGCGGCCGCATTTTGATGGGGGCGAAATGCGAAAACACCCTTTTACCGTAAATTGGGCGCACGTTAACGAATCCCAGGTGGGCAGGGATAATCAGCCGGTGCCCACTATAAATGGCGTCTTTCATTCGTATCCATATACTTAGGGTTGCGCACCAAACACGTGGGCGGAGGTGATGACTAGACCACAAGTGTGTTTTGTGCGCAACCAAAATGATGAACGTAAACAAAGTACCAACTCTCCGAGCTTTCAGATCTTCTTGCGTGCTTTACAATCAAATCGGGGTTTTGGCACGCAGAGCCCCGGAATTTGTTATAAATTCGTTTTTGTTTTTTGAAGCTCCGAGAGTGTGTTAAAAGAATACATTACTTTAAAAACGCACACTCACCATCAACGCCGAAACTGATGAAATAAACGGCCAGAAGGATGAGTACTCCGGCTACAAGGCACACGCAAATGGCGACCAGCAACGTGTTCTCCCTAAGGGGGAGAGGAGAAAAAGAAGAAAGCAGTGTTTATTCAGAACTCACGCAACACGTAATCGTTGATAGAGCTGAAGAAAACGTAGAGAAGTCTGAACGTGCAAAAACAAATTATGAGGCATGCCAGTAATGCCAGTAGTGGTATACGTATGCCGCATTATTGGCTAGGTATGAAGCATAATACTATACAGCGAACGTTTCCTGAAATGAAACAGTAAAATAGAAAAATAAAGCCGGGTCCAGGGACATCGGTACACATGTTTTACGGGTGTAAACATGTAATCGAAAACTTCCAACGCAGCTGCGTTGCGATGCAATGTTCAAAACGTGCAGTTCTCCCCTGGATCTCAAGGGTTAGAATTCAACCTAGTGTATCAATATTCACGAACATTTTGACTATGTGCACAGACGTTCGAATACGTGAGAGGAAGCTACAGAAAGCACGACGCGCATGCGAAACAATTTTTTTTATTTGTCTGTCGAACACACTTTCCTAACGGTGTCACCTAGTCTGAAGATGCCTGCGTTGACACCACAAGGTAGCTCGTCAGTTGACGATTCAGTTTGTACCAGTGAAGACTACGGTGCCGCCAACGGTAGCTGCGTTCAATCGTTTTAGAAACACGGTGCAGACTTACGGAGGGGGCGTTATCAAATGGTTTAGGGCTAGCGTGGCACCTGTTTCGTTTCTGTGGTGCGTTTTATGTTATGCACAATGCGCATGCACCTCCATTCCTTGGCAGCACAGCAGAGAAGACGAGGGATCAGCGTCTAGGCATTCCATTATCGCTTAACGTGCTGAGTGTAAAATTGGATGGATGATGCCGTAAACAAAATTTGGAGGACGCTGAAGCTTCGCCTTTGAGAGTGGAAGGCGGTAACATTCAAAGACCCCTGACTGCTCCTCGCGGTTGCCGTCAACTGCAGCTTATGCAATCGTAATGGTTACCGGGAAACGCTGGCCGTGAACGCCGTGCACTAGGGCGAGCTTTCTGGTAGTAATGCAGCCTACTGTATGGGCCGATCCCGAAGGTTGTGCCACAAGAGTGCCAAAAAACTACATCATTTTCAGGCTTCTGCACTTGTTTCGAACATTTAATATTTAAGTCTTAGTAGATTTAACACAAAAAGCATGCGCTGTCGATGTTTCGTCTCGTGACATTTGCTTGTGGGCTGTCATTCTCAAAACTCCCAGGAATAACTTTGTCAAGAATGTAACACAAGGTATGAACAACTCTAATGACAGAATGGTGCTACAATATAAGCCGTATATACCGCATCTCATATAGCAAGGTGTGCCATATACATATACTGAAACATGTAGGGAAATTTTCGCTCGCGGCCAACATCGCAGACGCCGACACCTCATTTTCTACGACACGGGGCCCTTCCCTTCCAGAGCGTTCCGCATCATCAATTAATCACCAAAGCTAATACTGTTGCGCCATCTACCATGAGGAAATAAAATCACTTTCCGGGCTCTGTACCGTGTCTCCACGCCTAGCAGCGTCGAACCTAACAGTTGGTATAAATAATAACAGTAAACTAAGCGGTAGCGTGGCATGCCACCCCTACGTTTTACCGCTTAGTCATAAAGCTTCGGTGCGTATGTATATGCGGCTCAAAGCAGGCCATGGAATTCGAGCCATAACAAAGTTGTACACACACTTGAGAGGGAGTCGTCGAGCTATGAATGCACGTGCGAAGAGGTTCAGTGGTGACGATTTCGCGCCACTCGTAAAGTAATAGCTGGAACGAACCGTTGTAGCAGAGTTGCCCTAACATTGCACCTACCACTAAAGCTTCGGGTTGAAAGCTTTAATTCTCCAGATATTCGTTGACACTTGAACGGGTCCTCGCAGGGTGCATGCCGCACCACTTCGGTTTTTCTGAGCCACTCTAACCTAAGGTATATTTTGTATTGTGCATATGGATGACAAAAACAGACTTTAATCCAATGCGTCTAGCTCTCCACCACTGTAGACAAAGCGAGGAAGCGCGAGGTCGAAGTGTGAATTTGCAGCTGCTGCGGCTGCTTTTGAAACATAGAAGTTGGAAATGACAACGCAGCATGAAGAAAAATAGAGCAACGAAAGTACAGTGCGTTAGATAGCCCGGCTGACGATCCTATAGATGAACTATTCTCAGTTTGACATAGAGCCCCGTCAGTGCTATGTTGTCCTGCGCCGCAGCGACATTCTAAAACGGAAGGCTAGTCGGGTGCCGCTCCTTCCAACTAGCGGTACCCTCCCGTCTTGCACGTTTCATTCTTTCTCGTTGATACTTCCCTCGAGCGGACAAGAACAGCAGAATCTCAGAGGGCCATCATGATACTTAACAATTTAGAATTATTCCTTCCAAGGCTGCGATAGAGGCCAGTGAATGCAATTTCGATTCTAATCAATCATGTCGCCGACATAACGCACAGGAGGCTGACTGCCATGTGCTCACCTTTCCTTGCAAAACAATGGCGATAGTACCTTAGTCAAAGGCAGTATGTTGTCACTATCGTAGTATTTTCGTGGGCTAAAAGTGTATTGCTGGTACGTCACGCGGCTACCCTACGCGAAAAGCGCAATTAGTGGAAAGAACAGTGCACTCAGATATTCCTTGGTGGTTAAGGAGCACTCATTTGCTACCTGCATCAATGACCAACAGGGGTTTCTAGAGATAATTTCGGTGTATTGCTGGGTGGGATTGTATATTTTTTAGGTTTGAAAGTGTTTTAAACACAAAGATAGTCTTGCATGACAAGGCTAAACGCAGAAACCCTCTGCCAGGCGTAGGCCCGGCCACCCCTGCATTGCACAACGGATAGGCGGCATATACAAAAAAAACATTCAATTTTGCGATTGACAAAGACAGTGAGTACGTAATGAAAGCAGTTGCATAAAGCAAAACCAAAAACAAACAGAAAAAAATCATTCAGTTTTCTAAACGACAAAGCTGAAAGCACAATGTGGGCCACGATAGACATTACGTATGCAAACATATATTGTAAAGACATTTATTAGTCACGGGCATTTGGGAAAGACCGTTAAAGCTGCGCATGGACTCTCAGAACAAACGGCACCCACGAGTGAAAGCGCTGAAGATGACCCACTAGAAAGAGGTGGAGGGGATGATCCACTATAACGCCACACAAGCTTTTTTGCCGGCACTGATTCTTTTACATATAGTTTTTCCCATCAACAATTTAAGTCTGGAATTCATTACCGGGCTACATCCGTTCACAACCACTGAAACAATTCACGCAAGCTTATTTATAGATAGTCGTATGTTTGTTGTTCAAAGCACTCCTGCAATAACTTCATTGAGGCTACAGTGAGTACTACATATATATATATATATATATATATATATATATATATATATATATATATATATATATATATATATATATATATATATATATGATGAAACGGAGGTGCACACTTACGAAAATTGCAACTTCAATGTTTTTAAGATTTCGGCCGTGCCATGGACTTCGTGGGCATAATCAGCAGTACATGCACGTGCACACTTGAAAATATTAAAAGAAGAAACGTACAGCCGCAAATATATCTTAAGCACGAAATATGATATGCATGAAATATCATTGGGTGTCACGACGATTGCACATGGAATACAGAATAATATCAATTGCGACATGGCAAAACTGATTTTGCATGCTTTGTCAGTTCTGTACAACAACATACACATCAATATATGGCAGATAGGCACGTCATTTTTCCTACGCTCTCGTTGATCCTGGATGACACAGTGTTAAATTTATGGACGAGAAAGGACTCTCGTACTTCTCAATCATGGTGCGGTTTGAAACCTGATTGGATTATGGTTACACTGATATTGTCGAACGTATGGCCTGGCAGTAGAACATGTTTAGATAATGGAAGATGTGGCAAGCTGTTAACGTGTGCTTTGTGGTTGTTGAATCTGATACGAAAAGATGTTTCGGTCTGACCGATATACTGCATATAACACACTGAACATTCAAGCAGACAGATAATGTTTGTACTGTCTCAAGTGAAGTCGCCGTTAGTTTTAACAGAAAAATTGGATGCTTTGCTTCTAGCAGTCTTTGATGTGGTCATTTGTGTACAAGCTTTACAACGGGTCTTATTGCAGGGATGACAACTAGCAGGAGCAATCGCTTTAGTCTTGGAAGCGGTTACTAGGTCACGCAGATTCCTAGAGCTCTTGGCGATTCCGTGAAAATCTGTTTAAGACGGTCGCTTTGTGCCAGTGAGTTATAATGCTTCCTGAGAATGTGAGACACGTTAGGAAAAGTTGTAGAGACTGTTAGGATGAGGTTAGTTCGTGAAATGGGCGCCGATCACTTCTCCGTGCAGATGAGTTCTTTGCGGTCGAGACATTCGGCCCGTTTAAGGGCGTCGTAAATTATTTGTGAAGGGTATTTCCATACGGTTAGTGCGTTGCGAAGCCGGTTGCAGTTGCGACTGAATTCACTATTATCCGAAGAATGTGTCGTCCGGTACCAACGAGAGCGTAGGAAAAATGTCGCGCATTTCTGCCATATATTGATGTGCATGTTCTTGTACAGAACTGACAAAGTATGCCAAATCAGTTTTGCCATGTCGCAATTGATATTATTCTGCATTTCATGTGCAATCGTCTTGACACCTTAGTGATATTTCATGCATATCATTTATCGTGCTTAAGATATATTTCCTGCTGTACTTTTTTTCTTTTAATATTATCAAGTGTGCACGAGCATGTACTGCTTATTATGCCCACGTGCGCGTGCGCATAAAAGCGGCTGCGCGCTTCTATGTGTGTTTATTCTGACGAAGGCGATGCCACGGCCGAAACCTTAACAACTTTAAAGACACAAATTTCGTAAGTGTGCACGGTCGTAACATTTCTTTGCGTTAAATATATATATATATAAATATATATATATATATATATATATATATATATATATATATACTATGGCTAGTATACTATGGCTAGTATAATATATATATATATATATATATATATTATACTATGGCTCGTACCGCAATTTACGAATTGTAGCCGGTGAGTTTGGAAAACGTATCGGCTTGGAATGATTTTCCAGAAAGACGCCAGTTTGAAGCTACGCGCCATCAAGCTTGTCGTAAAAATGCAACGTTTTATGCATGAAACCCTGTTTTATGTATTGAAGCACGAAATCAACTTAAGCGCCCATGCATTTCTGTTCACAATTTGTGAAATATTGTCTTGAAATTTTCTCATCCTGGAAATTCAGTAGCACGTCGTACATATGGTCCAACCTTGAAGTTCATTGCCTCACTACATAAGTTTGTGTAGGTTAGTATAACGCTTTCACCTTTGTGCCTCTATTGCGCGCCTAAGGGGACTTTGAAAGTGCCTACACGGACAGCATTTGCAGTGGAATCCACGGAAGCAGAATACAAAAACACTGCTTGCTTACCCTCTCTCTTCTGCGAAAAAAAATGAAGAGCAAATTTTCGATAAAGCTGTTGAAGGGAGTTCGGGAGTTTTACAAGCAGCGCATTAAGGTTAGTTTATGCTATTGGCTTTGCCAACAAAAATGCAGCGTCAAACTTCACTTACGAGTACGTCCAGTGGCGTCGACGTTACAGTAACGCGCGCAAGGCGCCTGCGTGATTATTTCTAAAAACTCGATAAGTGGGAAGGACTAATAGCTATGACTCTCGTACTCGACACATTCACGGAGTTATTTGTCGGGACGTATCCCCATTCGAATTCTTTCAGCACGAAATAGACACTGTCATTTTGAATCGGAGCATCGTATTCTAGAAATGACTATTGGACCTTTTCTGAGATATTCGATTACAGTTTAATATTAGGAGCTGCTGCTCTACTGTGAGCAGTGAATAGTAACCAGGAAAGTGCCAAGCTAATTTTGGCTGATTGACAAGCTGCTCAGTGTAAATGTTCTCTACATTTGATGGCGGGTAACGACGAAGTAGACGATACTTCTTACGCACTAATCTCGCGTTGTTTCCCTACCTAAATTTAGGAGCAGTATGATACCTAGCATTCGGAATCAACATTCGTATTCCGGATATGAAAACTATTTTTGTTGGAAAATATTCCGAAACTTCACTATATTTTTCATAATTTTCGTTGCATATGAACCATGAGCACTATTTCGAAGCCTAGCAAAATATATGTTCGCCTTGTTGTTTCATAGACCTTGTGGGCATTGTCCGCGCATTGTAATCTATTTGTCCGTCTCATGCATTCAGTACACACGAATTGGATCAAAAACACGGGAAGCAAGGGAGAATACGAATGATTCAAAATGTAGCAGCGCTAACTTAGACGAGGATACAAACCAAGGAGTAGGCCAGCCTGTGACGTTAAAAAGGTAGAAGCAGAACGCCGGCTTTGTTCTAATATATGCATTTCTAAAAGCCACGGAATACATATTCGGTAAAAGAAATAAACACTGCCATTCGCAGCATGCAATTGATTCAGCAAATTTCAAACTGAGATAGGGAAACTTAGCCCACATAATTTGTTGGCTTAACGGACTGTTTCTCTTGCAACACTTATTCGGACAATCGGATCCAAAACTAGCATGGTCGCTGGCGCCATATTTTTGTAAAGCTAGCATTATAGGAACTCTTGTAACTCTAATCGCTGCAGATGAAAGTAAGAAGCGTAGAATACATTCAACAAGCATAAGACAGAAGAGCGATACACGCATAGCGCCCACTTCCTCGCAAAGCACACACGCATAGCGTGCTACACTTTCAACTGCTGTGGACGACCACTGGCCTGCAATTTGTACCAGCCCACTTACCTTGGCCCTGCTCGGTTGTTACAACTGCAGAGAAGGAAAGAGAGAGAAATTGGGAAGGTTTCAAAGAGGCAAATTGGCAGCGAAATGAAACAGCGGGTACGCAATGCAGAAATCATGAATTCACTTACATGACGCGTCGGACTCCAGACCTGACATTTCGCCAGATTGGAACATACCTGACTCCCACGTTTCTGTAAGAAGAGAAGAAGGTAGAAACGCCGTCCGCTGCCTTGCACTAAGCCATCCCTCATAACCGATTTTGCAGTTTCCAGGTCGCTCAACCCTCCCAATTAATTGTTCAGTTATCGCGAGAAAGACTAGCTGCGGCACCATTCAGTCAAATGTTCTAATGAGTAAGGAGAAAACACCTAGAATTAAATATCAACGTTTGCGAAATGCTGACAAACAGTAGGTGGTAAAGCTTACAGTAACAAATTGTGTGAGCAGTATTATATACACAATTTAGTGACAAATCGTATAACCCAAGTCACGTTCATTTAAAATCGGTAGTGATCGTCCTGAGAGTAGTGTTGCTTAGGTTATATGCGACGTACACCGCCTCCAGCATCGTTCCACTTTGCTATGGCACTCACTCGGTACGATCGCTCACGAGCATGGCACTGTCACGACGGCGCAAGGTGAACGACGGAAAGACGAAGTACGATTGACTTTGATAGGAATACAAAGGTGATATGACAACGGCGGGATGGCGATGAGGTGACGATTCTAAAATGATGATGATTGTATGACCAAGACAGCGAGACGGCACCATCACGTCAACGGCACGACAGCAGGTCCATGACGATGATGGCAGGATGACGATGGTATGACGCACCCAGCACGACGATGATAATATGACCAGGATGGCACGAGAACATCTGTATTACAATGTATGTATGATGGCGAATGTCCGATTACGATGGCATGCCAAAGACGGCGTAATAACAATTAAATGCCGACAGCATGATTTATGTATAATGAAGAAATGACGTCGATGGATCGATGAAAGCGATATGACAACGACGGCATGACGAACGCTTTTATGAAGTGATGACGATACTGTAACGACAGCGTGAAGACGAAAGCTGTGCTATGTCGACGGCAGTGTGGCGACGACGAGGTGCGGCCGACTGCGTGAAAAGTCGGACGACAAAATCGAAATGGCGAAGATGGAACGGCCGCGACATGCCGATGGTATGACAGCGAACGCGTGACGACGACTGTATGACAATGATCGTGTGTGGACGACAGCACGACGAGATTCGCATGGCCAAGCTGGAATGACGACAATGGAACGACCACGATGACATCAGGAGAAATACCTCATACGTAGTCATCCAGGCTGTTCGACAACCCATTCCACTTTGTCGGTGTAAGAGACTAGGCTAGGCTAGGCTAGGCTAGGCTAGGCTAGATAGATAGATAGATAGATAGATAGATAGATAGATAGATAGATAGATAGATAGATAGATAGATAGATAGATAGATAGATAGATAGATAGATAGATAGATAGATAGATAGATAGATAGATAGATAGATAGATAGATAGATAGATAGAGAGATAGATAGATAGATAGATAGATAGATAGATAGATAGATAGATAGATAGATAGATAGATAGATAGATAGATAGATAGATAGATAGATAGATAGATAGATAGATAGATAGATAGATAGATAGATAGATAGATAGATAGATAGATAGATAGATAGATAGATAGATAGATAGATAGATAGACTGAAAACACCTGAAATAGACAGGGAATGTTAATCACATTAAAACGCACAGATGCTCATGCAACACCTGAGTGACTGTGATCCCATAGCGTTATGGCTTCGTATCATGCACTGATTTACGTATCAAGATTCACACGGACATTATCCTACTCGCATGGCCCTTCATGAACTATTTCGGTGGTATGTTACTGTGAGGCTCCTTACGTTGACTGTTCGTTAGATTTAGATTCAATGATTCTGTTTCTGTATGATGCGTAAACCGTATATGCGCCTACCACACTTGTTTATTACGCAAAGCGGTCACCTCGGCACTCAAAGTGCGTCAGAAACGCCGCGATGGTTCCATTGTTTTTCGTGTCTCCTTCACGGGAGAACCTATTTAAGTGAGGATATTGCGCTCTAGTGTCGCTGTCACTCCGCCGACGCATTTGATGACACAGCATGTGGGATCAGCTCACCAGGAGTTGTGTGACATTGTGAACTTGTTTCTAGACACCTTAAAGGGAAGCTGAAACACTTTTCGAAAAAAATGAGTTCTCTGCGGCATTCTACAGTTTTGAGTCCCCTGAACACGAATATCTGGTTCAAAAAGGGCGGAAACAAACGCAAGCGGCTGTTTTTCCAAGAAAACGCGCACCAGCGCCTCAGGGCATCGCGCGAACGCCGCTGTTGCCCGTGATTGGTCGGGGCCGCTGTGACGTCGTTGGCGGTAGTCGCCGGTCGGCGCCGCTGCATGTCTCCGTTTCAGAGCGTAGCACCATTCCTTTCTCTCTGGTAGCACGCGGTTCTGCTGTTCTGGCTTCATAGCTGAGTTGCAAGATGGAACGTTCTCGCTGTCTCCGACAGCTTGTATTGTCCCCGTACATGTTTGAACCCACAGCCGATACGGAAAACGATGGCGGCAACAGAGTCAACGACGATATTGAGTGTGCCAACAGCGAGAGCGATGTGTGCACCTTCTCGCGCGCTGAAAATCTTAGCTGGCACGTATTTTTTTTTTTTTTTTCATGTAGCTGCACGTTGCAATGACGGGAGAAAAAATGCGCTAATGTATCACTGGGAACATGCTGCTGGAAGAATGCCGAAGCACTAACTTCTCATTAGATTTACACGGGTGCAATTCCGCCATGTCAAGCACCTTGCCGCTGCTTGTCTAAAGTCCCGTGGTTTTTTCAGCGTTGATACACGATCGCGAACATAAGTGCCGCGTTTCAAAGCGCGCACATGCAGTGCTGTGAGGTACAGTCATGGAAGTTGCTTATCATACACATCCAGAGATGACCAGAGGTATTATATGTGCAATATTCATACTATGGTTCGACGACTTTGCGAGTGTGGCTCGATCAAGAATCGGTATAGGTGCTACATGCTAGTGTTGACATAAAGATATTAGGCAATTTTAGCACCGCCGTGTGGTAAACACGATAACTGAACCAAACGTCGAATGTCACTAGGCAAGCCTACACTCCATTTGATACCTCAGGTGCATCGCTGTGGAAGCTACGCTCGAAGTCCGGTCACCAAAATTTATTACTGCCCGCGTTTCAGTCTATGCTTCGCAGCGTGCCAGCGGCGTTTGCTCGCGCGAGCATGCACGTAAAGCTGCCGCGACGGGCTGCAATTAAAAAATACCGAAAATAAATTTTTTTTAAAAGAACGTGTTAGCAGTCGTATAAGTACACGGATGGTTTCTATGGGTAAATTCTTTTTTTTTCATTCCGAACTGAGCTTATATATGGAAAGCTTTCTGAAAAATCGGGTCAGGAAACACCGAACGTTTTCTAAGTGCGAACGCAGCCACTGCAAGAAGTATCTCTAGCCTCCACAGCATTGCACCTGATGTATGAAACGGAGTATAGCAACGCTAGCAACAACGCGTTTTCGCATTTGTCGTAAGGCTATCCGGCTACGCTAAAACTGTGTTACCAGACGTTAATGGCTGCAAATGTTCGTATTTCTCCAGTGCATCAATGTGGGCCTAATCACGCTTTCATTAAACTAGGTGCACCTGCATGTGCTGCGTATTGATGGAAGATGAAGAGAACTGCTTGTGCTGCCAGGAGGTGCAAGAGATTAGGAAAAAACAGAAGCGCACGCAGTGCGTAACAAGTTCAAGACAATTCAGGACTGTGTGCCTCAGCAGGGCAGTACTGGAAGTGGCACTTGCCCAGAAAGGAGTCGAACCGGCTGGACAAGGCAAGAAGTTTACACACAGGTGTGAAAATGATATGGCCAATGGAAAAAGAATGATGCAAAAGCAATTTTTTTTACAGGCAGTTGAGGTATGCAGCATACCGCCAGTTTGTCTGGCTAGTATGGAAAAAGTTGGGAAAGAAGAACCGTCGAATTCTGCCAAGCTGTGTACTTGAAGTTGTTCGGGCTTCAGTCGCGCCGATTTAATTGGAATACCGATTGCCCGCATCGTTGTCAAGCTCCGATGATAGTCACTGTCGCGGAAATGGTCCGAGCACAGCGCAGTTGATTTCGTCGGCACGAACTTATCTCTCCTCACCGCACGTACCCACTGCGCTGCAAGCTTCTTTTCCTTCGGGAATTTGTGAAACACCACATCGTCTCGCCCGCCTGTGTTCGCGCAGCCGAATGCTGCACAGAACGAGGGCATGTTGGGCGCCCTTGGCTGTAGGCACTCACGCAGCACAGAAGGAAAGAACAGTTTACGAAAATCGCAAAACAAACGTGAGCGGCGGCGGCGGCGGCAGATCTCTCGTAGCGTCGTTCAGTAAAGCGCAGGACGGAAAGAGGCATGCCAGCACATGTCAGCACGCCGGTCCGCAGCTCGGTTGGCTCGGTCTCCGCCCATGACGTCACTCTCGCCGGTTCTCTCCTCTGCCAACGTCCTCACCCGGCGCTCCGGGAAGCGATGGGGGCGTGTCCGCGCGGGTGATTTAGAAAGCGATTTTCGCCCGTTATATTAACAAAACGCAAAAAAAAAAAATTTCGGAACCGTAAATTATTAGGTCTGTTCTTCCCAATCCCAGCAATTCATAGAAATTGAAAACCGTTTCAGCTTCCCTTTAAGAGAACTTATGGGGAGGCAGGGGGAAAATCCTACAGAGCCCTGCGCACTACTTCGCTTGACCTGATAATACGTCCCGAACAACACAGACAATTCATGTCTAGCCGTGTAAATATGCTGATTATTCTGCTGGGAGAAGTGATAGAGGTGGCACAGGATGGCTTAAGCGGTTAAATATGGCCTTGAATCGCCAGAATAGGCGACTTTTCCGTTAGGCGGGCAAGGAGACTAAATTTCTCCTGAGGTGCGCTGAGAGATGAAGGCAAAATAGTATTAAACGTTTTAGCGCTGAATAACAGCCAGAATAATACAGTCCCACGCTTAGTGTTGTCTCGAGATAAACAATTTTGAATTATAAAATATTCACGAAAAGCCGGTCCAATTGTGCGACGTTGGAGCTGCAAGCGCGTGAAATGCCCCGTGTTATCTAGGTGATGATACGCCAAGCACGTATCAGCATAAGTCAGCCAACATTGAAACTCCTACAGGCCGAACAATAAGCGAAAGGTATAAGGGTTGACAATACCTTGCGCTTGCTAGACATGTGTGTCGTAATGAATGTCACTGACACTCACCCATGACGTTGGCTTCTTGACGAGACCGAAACGCAGAGGAGGAAGGGTTGACCACTAAGGGTCCAAGGACCACTAAGGACCACTAAGGCCACAGGAAGCTCAAGAGCAGCAGTAGAAGCAGACACGGCAGTTGCTGTCTTGTAGCCACGATTCTCAATACCAGAAACACGAGGCTTTGATTTGGGGCCTAACAGAAAACACGAAGCGCACCGTAACAAATCCCCGCTGGCGTCTTCTTCTTTGTCGCCCTTTTAAAAGCCGTGCTCACGTGAGCCAAACACTTACCAAGAAGCTGTTGCGCAGAAGTAGCAGTTTGGCCAGAAATTAGCAAGCACTGAGGTCTATGCATAGTTGAAGGTTATCCTCAGAACAGCGCTCAGGATTTTTAACATTATTTTTCAGAGTAGGCAATTTTAGCAACGAACTAACAACGTGATTTTGTGTAAGATGATGGGGATGATGATGTCTTTATAATAAAAGCACAAAGGAGGAAGTTTCCGTTTCATCCTCATCATTTCGCGTTTTCCTTCCTTTCCTTCTCAACTTGATGTATTAGTCTGCTACAACATATTGCGGCCACCAAGCCACCTTCTATGCATCATAGGGGAAGCAGGGTGGCGGGCAATCAAGCCTCAATGCAGTTGAACTGAGAAGAGTTATTCCGGCCACCCAGTATTTCTGGATCTCAGACAATTTCGACAAAACCACTGCGGCACACCCTGAGCTGATTGCGCACCAGCCGCTTGAAGGTGGCATTTTCGCACCCAACACTATAGTTAAGACCAGGCTAGGTTTCCATGGAGAGTGCAAAGACACTTGCGTCTCGCATCCACCTGTACTAGATAATATTTGAACAATCAAGTCTGAGTGTTCCTCAACTAAAAGCTGCCGAGGCCAACTTAACATTCTGTGAGTGTACTAGCACACTCCCTTCCTTCTCTTATTTATAGACTTCGACTCGCGTCTCGGCCAGACTGGCTCATGCTCGCCACGACATCGCAAGGCTTGATACGCGAGGTCCGGTATGAAACTGCTGGACTACATCCTGAAGCGCCGGGAAAATTCCCCTACATTTAGATTTGCTTAGAGCAGCGCTTTTAGAACAAAATGTGGTTTTGATGGGATGGCCTCAAATGACCGATTGAGTGAAAGCTCGTCCCAAAGGGCCTGCGGCAATCAGGAAGAGGGCGCAACGACTGCTGATTGCCTTCGTTCGAGACACGAGGCTCTTCAAAACCTGGTGACACTGTGACACGCATAGGATGCTCAGACGGAACAATTGCCGGCTATGTATGCCAGGCTAACCCCGCCTGCTGAAACACCACCACCACCACCGAAAAAGCCGGCGTCTGTAGCAACGAAACGGCACCTAAATTCCCATTGGATGCGATGCCACGTCACGTGCGTGCCTCGACGGAGCAGAGCAGCCGAAAGGTAACCTTTGCTGCCTCGCTAGGTGTTGCGTGAGGCCATCGCAGCTAAGCCGCGTCACACTCGCGCTCTCGCTCTCGGAAGCCTGTACTTTCCGCAAGTTCCTTTCATGCGCAAGCTCTCACCTGCTTTATAACTTCACCTCGGTAATCGCTATAAGCCAATTAAGTGTATAAAAAACAGAATAAATTCGAAAGGAAACGTTCGCGGTATTGAGTTTCGAACATAAGACCCAATACTCTCAGAAGTCGACTGTCTTACCCACCTGGCATTACCAGCGCCTCCTAGATATCACGCTTGTAGACACTGCTTTATGACATTATGCTACTTGAACCAGCATTTCCATTTCCAAACCAGGCATGACAAAAGCGGTGACGTCAAATTCACTGTGGCGTACTCTGGACCATCTCTATTTCTATGGCATTCGGGCAAGGTAGCATGACGTAACGGATCTAAGTGCACCGGTTGTGCACTTCGATCCTGGTAGTAAAGATAGTGACATCAATACTACCATGCTGTAGTTACTCGACGACAGGAACTTTCAGTCTTTCTGGGATTTTTGGAAGATTAGAGCAATCGGCAATGGAGTTCTTGCTGCAAGTACCTTAATGCACATGCAAATATATTTTGTATAGAGAGCACTCACTCCGCACCCTCATGTTAGAATAAATTTATTATGCGGTGGAATCCCTTGAAAAGCTAACGGTTTTCATCAGTGTCCTATTTTCAGCACGAGCCAATGTAGACCCTATAGGCCGTACGACCTCCGAAACGTCTTTCTTTTACTTTTTTTCTTTTTTCCAACTTGCCTTGGTCAGTGACTGCAACTGCTTCGTCATCGTGGGCAAATGAACTTGGTAGAGTTTTAGCACTTCACTGATTCATTAATATAATAAGCAAATGGCACTGGGCATCACATGTTTAATGTGTAGCTACTTCGTCTTTCGTCCAATTCTGAGCACTTCGAGGGCTACATACCAACTCGCTCAGTACTCTATACTAAACGCCGTAGCAGCACACGTGTTTAGTAGTACCAACCATTGTGAAGGTTTCACAGCTCGTTTCACTCGAAGTGGGATACATTCCGTCAGCTACGCGAAGAAACAGCACCCGACTCCATATGTTATCTCAACGAATGGGTCAGTTCGCTGAGCCGCGACGTGGCTTCCACGACATACGATATTTTGGCCCCTCAAGAGTAGCCATCGACGGAATCCCGCCTCCTGCCCATGTAGGAAGTGCGCGAAGGCCTCGCACGTAGGTGACAACGCCGACGTCACAACAGCAAGCTGCGACGGCGCATAACGAAGCTCGAACGGGATAGAGGCTCACAACTATACGTTGGAACGTCAGCAGTGGGGCCAGATCTGCAACAGCGTCAACGGCCAGCTGCGCTGCAAGAAGACATGGCACCTGCTGCCATACCTACTGGATCCCGGCAATACCACGTCGTTGGCATGCAAGCAGCCGATGCAACTAATAGACCGATAACCAGGCACCGACGCCGAGCTGCTTGCGGAAATCGCCAGCCGGTGCATTGACACTTCGACACAGAGCGACAAGCACACGCCATGCTACGTCGGGGCTCCCGATGAACAGCTGGATGCCGATATTTCGGAGGCAGATGCCTGCGCTGCGCTGCACGAGCTGCGCACGACGTCAGCTCCGGGCCCCGATGGAGTTACGAACAAGGCGCTGCGTAACTTAGACACGAAGTCGGTGGGAGCGATGACCGAATACATGGACGAGTGCCGGTGCTCCAGCCGTTTACCTCCCGAGTGGAAACACGTAGGGGTGGTGTTCGTACCAAAACCGGGCGAGAAACTGAACCTAGGGAACCTTCACCCCGTTTCACTTACCTCCTGTCTAGGCAAGCTCATGAAGCATGTAATAATCTGCCGCTTACAGATCTTTGCAGAGGAACGCGACCTCCTGCACCCTACGATGATCGGTTTTCGAGCACACTTGTCTAGCCAGGTCGTCCTGCTTCAATTACAACACGACCTCTTGCATCCAGACAGTGGTTGGACGTCCATAAGGCTTTTGACAATCTGCTTCGTGCGGCCGTGCTTGAGAGCCTAGCCGACTTACAACCATATAAGTTACAGGTGAAGATGGTGGCCATCAAGTTGGTAGACGTCTCGAAGCCGGCCTTGTAGCAGCGGAAGTGCTTCGTCACGGTGCCGTGGGCGACGTCCGCAATCAGCGTCTTGCCGTCCGGGCAGATGAGCACGCTCGTCATGAGGCCGAGCGAGCCGGACCCCTGGGCCACGAACCCGGACTGGATGTCGCCGTCGTAGTTCTTGCAGGCCCACACGAAGCCGCCTTCCATCCGCAACGACCTTGAAGGGGTTGGAGAAAAGAAAAGAAACTTTAATTAAGACTTTTATTAGAACTTCGCACTCGACACTTTACTGATCATCATTCTGACGGGAAGCTCTCCTTTCCAACTAACGCATGAGCAAGCGCCAGGCCCCCCCGATATTCTTGAGAAAATAGCATCCTGCGTGAAACTGGTATTTCAATATAACGAGAAATGGGGTCCACCGCAATGAAAAGCGATCATCAGTATTTCTTAGAGGCGTATATTGCGGCGAGGCAACAGACGCTTAAGAGAAAGCCCGAGCAAAAGACCGGTGCAGAGGAAGTCGAAGTGCGACTCTTTTTGGTTGCCACTTGGTCTCTGGCGGAGCTGCTGCTGTAAATACATGGTAAACAGTCTCTTGTCTTTGTTGCTCCATCAATGAGCTTATGTTTTAAAACGTGGGAATAACATGATAAACAACGAACAATATCCACTAGTTGACATCTAAACATCTTCTCGAGGAGCATGTGCTTGAGGCAGAATTAAAGTCAGCCAGCACCCAGAGCATAACGTTTTCCTCGAAATTTCGCACGTAGAACCAGTTTTGGGAAATGCGGAACCTGTGTCGTAGAACGCATTGCTGTTTCAGTTCACAGTTTTCTATACAGCATTTTCCGCCGTGCGGAAACGCTTGAGGGAGCATGCATCATCATCATCGTTGTCGTCATAATCAGTCTAGTTTACCTCCACTGCAAGACTGCCACTCCCAGTGACCTCCTTCCACATCCTGCCTTGTGCAGGCCTGCTAATTTTCTTATTTCGTCACAACACCTATCTATATAGTTGTTAGGAACAGCAATGCATTGCGCTGAAAAATTGTGAGTACTTTAAA
Source organism: Dermacentor andersoni (assembly GCF_023375885.2). Lineage (NCBI taxonomy): Eukaryota > Metazoa > Arthropoda > Arachnida > Ixodida > Ixodidae > Dermacentor > Dermacentor andersoni. The sequence goes on along the minus strand of NC_092820.1, from coordinate 83,518,892 downwards.
CACGGAGATGTGGGCGGGGGGTGGGGCGAGCGAAGGGGAGCCTTATACGAGCGCCCGATCCAGTCACGAGACGTACAGGCACAGACGCTCCGCAATAGAATTCGAAGCTAAGAAGGCACCTTCTAAACAAGAGCGCAATGTTGTATTGCACTTATTTCGGTCGTGGTTGTCGCCCATAGTCACCGCTGTTGCACATGTCCATGACCATGATAATGTTGTTTGGGGACACGTCGTTTAATGGTACATGTTGCCCGGTTATTGCACGTTAATGGTACCGAATTTGGCAAGTACTTCGAAATATGGAGTGACCTGCATACCAAGAATGAGTCTGAATAAAATTGTTGTTACTTTTTTTTTGTTACTTTGTTGGTACTTTTCTGGTCAATAGTTCAGTTCGCAGGGTTGCGGCACGCATTACTTTTATTTTTTTAATCCAAATGACGAGAACTGTGCGCGCACGCATTGGCACGGCGTTTGCGACGTTTGAATTTGGCGCCTTTTCCCACGCACTTCATTAGCTCGGGCCGGTGTAGTGCGTTACTGCGCTAAAGGACGTAGTTCGTCAAAGAAGCGAAGCAAAAAAACTTTCATATACTTGCAAATCGAAGCCATTGTTCAGCAATAACATGATATTACAAATTTTGTTATCAATGTTACTATTTATAATATAAGCGTGTATTTGTATGAGTGTACTTGTATGATTGCGCGATTGCGCTGTTGATTAGAGATGGGCAAAACGGCTCACTTCAGTGCGCGGCTCGGAACGGCTCCGCTCACTCAAATGAGCCGGCTCATTTGAACGGCTCACCGGCTCACTTAAATCTGCAACGGTGATTGGGTCGCTCAGGAGCGAGCCGGGTCTTTTGAGCCACTTCCTTAAAGAACTAGACTGCATAATACAGGTTACACTGTAACCTCTGCTATAGAGTCTAGTTATTTGGCTTTAAAAAACGATATGTGCATTAGTAGAATAACCGTGTTATAGGTATCTTTACTAATACCTTCGAAATGTTGCACCACCTCACGATGCACGATCGGTGGGAATCGTGAGAGGCTCTTTTGGAGAGCCGCTTCTCTCGCGTTCAGTGAGCCGTGCCGACCGCTTCACTCAACCAGGTTTCTCGCACTGCTAATAGATGGCGCGCAAATCTCACCCGGCTCTGACAGAACGGTTCGGCACGGCTCACTGAACGAGAGAGAACCGGCTCTCATCCAGCTTTCTCGGACTGCTAATAGATGGCGCGCAAATCGCACCCGGCAGCACACCCGGCTCTGACGGAACGGTACGGCACGGCTCATTACGGCTCACTCAACCGGCTCTCCAAAAGAACCGGCTCTCCAAAAGAACCGTCGCTCACTTTTACTGAGCCACGGCTCACTCGCTCTTTTAGAAGAGCGGCTCAAAAGATCCGGCTCGCTCCAGAGCGACCCCAGGGGTAGCACACTCTCAAGTTCAACAAATGGCCACAGTGGGCGAAAAAATCGACCACGTGCCGCTGCTAACAAAACCAGCGTAGTAGAATCACTTCGGGGTGCTTTCGTTAGTTCCAACATTTCCCGGTAGAGGCGTCGTAGTAAGCGCAATTTTATCTTACAAACTTTCTGTTACAATGACCGAAGCATTTTCTTTTGCACCAGAACAGGGCAAAATTATCATTGCTAATTAGATATTGTACTCTTTGTTAGTAAGTTTATTGTTTCTTCGCCATTATAAACGCAAATAGCGTTCAGCATCATCGATCTTTCACGTGACCTCTGGCCTGGATTTAAAATTTTTACTGGTATTTCCGAGTGCACGGCGGCACGGATTCATTCGTTCGTACACTCAAGACTGGTTGCTTGTTTGTTTCTAAAACTAGTTTCTTGCGCTTCGATGTCTCGCGTTATTTAACTTGGGGTGAAGTTACGTGTTTGCAAGCGGACATGTAAGCCCGGCAGTTGTGTTTTGGTCGTGAGCCATTCGGAACAGGTCTGCATCGAAACGGGAGCTGGATTTTGCTGCGGCTGACAACGGCAATAACGGTGAGTCGTTTAACACCGCTGCTTGAATCGTTATATAATATCCGTCTCATTACCTTCCAGGCGGGCACAAGTTAACGAACTAGATCCTGCATTACATATGGGCAGTGAGGATCTCAGTTGCTGTTTCCTATATAAACCTTTACTTGCGAGGCTGTCGTTTGGTTTACACACACAACCAGGAAAGAAAGAGCGATATCTGAACGCGCGTCTCATTTTTCATGTTATTGTAGCCGTGGTTGTAGGTGACTGAGTAGCCTTATCAATATACATATTAAACTTTTTTTTCGAGTACGCCAGCAACGTCTTTCGTGCACAAAACCGAATAATCCTTTGGTAAAATGAAGTGAAAGTACAGAATTTAATGTATTAAACAGTTGCAAGCATGATAATTCACCCATATTTCGTACTTGTTGGTTCCAAATGTTCTTGCTGTTCAGATTGGTTTACCGTGGGGCATTTATTTTTGCAGTAATGAAGCGGTGCATCACTTTCGTGCAGAAAAATAATGCATCAATTCTAATAGCTTCATGACTTTCATGCATTTGCCTGTGGAACTAGCAGTGTGATCACTTCTAGTGTATAAATGAACCCACAAATGTTCTCATTTGTGATCTTAATAGTACTTGCGCTGTTGACATGCATTGTAGTTAGGCAGACATCAATTTTATGGACAATAGCAATATTTATTTAACATGCTGCTTAAGCACCCTAGAACAGACAGTGTACATTCGCATGTGTTCTGTAGTCGCAAATCATTACAACATACATGTCACACCTTTTTGCATTTCATATTGCAAAACTTTGCTTTTTCAATTTCTGATTCAGTAAAAAATTCTGTTCCAGACATGCAGTAATGAGGACGGGACCAGTATAAAGCAACGCACTCCACGCACTAAACAGAAGCTGCTGCCTGCTACAACAAGGTCATTGTGTGGACATTGGCTACTACTACAAGGTAAACAACACATGGTTCAGAAATAAGTATGTTTGATATATGCTGTATTGGCTTGCTGTTTGCAGCAGATATGAATGTTTGTTCATATTTATGGTTCAGTATAATTGATTCGAACATATAAAACACAAATAAGTTTGGCTAATCTTTGCTGTATCTCATGTGTCACCGTTTTGCCCCAACAGAGTCTATGCCAAACACATTTTGGTCATCACAGGAGCTCCTATCTGCGCCAACAGGAAGGGGCTGGAGCCGAATTTGCAAGGCTTTTAGACCAAGAACAAAGAAGCACATGCAGAAGAATATGAATGAGATATCAAGTCTGCAGAGGACTGTGTCAAGACTGAAAAGAGCTTCAGCCACCATTCCACCAGCACGGACATTTGGCTGAGTCATCCAGGTAACTCAAAAAGGACTTTCTAGAAATTCTTCGTCTTCAGATGCACCTGCAACATCTGACCAAGCACGGACGACGCTGGCCAAAAGATCGAGTTCCATCAGTTTGCCCTTAATCAGCTTCCTAGCCATGTTAATTCCGTTTGTGCCAAGTGTAATGTTTCTTCTATAAATGCAAGCTTTCTCATTGCCCATTTTTGTTAGAGATCATTCATGCTCATCCAAATATAAAGGTCAACCGATTCTTCGCTGATACTTAATACCAGTCACTGTCTAGCAGCCTAACATATCTGTAGCAGTATCTTCTAGTGTATGTTGTCATGCGCAATTCCTCTCCTGAAATAGCTGATGCAGCATCGGCATGCGTCTTGCATTAACCTATGCACATGTGCTATGCACCATTTTACTTTTCTTGATGTTTTTAGCCTTCAATGCTTGCAGAGCAGAGTGGCTTCTCTCTTGAATGCAAGCTTTCTCATTCTCCATATTCCTAGTCTCGTTGATGATTGCTCCTCTTCCTTGATAGCCTGGGTCTTTGTGCAAGCTACACTGAAGTGATTGATCGCAGAATCTGGTTTTGCTGCCACACTTGGTTGTGGTAACTGTCTTACGTTTCTCAGATGTGGGGGCCTGGTCAGTTGCATTGGTAAGCAGTCCCTCGAGGTAAGCATTTGCTCCTGCAGTCCGCAAAGCGGCATAGACTCCCAGTATACACACACCGTAACTGGTGCACCCCGTTCGTTCTGGCCTGCTGCAGCCATGGGCAAATTGTGCTTGTGGCCTACCTCGGCCATGATTTGCTCAAAACGGAGACCAGCATATGTGCTTACATGGTTCGAAGTGTATGACGTTGATAGCCGTATGGGTGGAAAGGCCCGCAAGAATGGCTGCCGAAGGTGATGCCCACAAAAGCGACTTGTCCACATTGCGACAAAGTGGGACACAAAGTGTGAGCCACACATAGCGGCCCCCGAAAGAACATAAATGTGCAGGTTGGAAAGGAGTTAACGCTAAAATGCCGGGTAGTCCATGTCGCTGTGTTGGTTGCGGCAGCAGATGCCTGCGTCACCTGATTGCTTCGCAATGGAAGTTGCTCATCTTCAACGGCAACTGTTGGTTCAAACAGGTGCGAGGCTCTGTCCAATCTGTTTGTACCGCAGGTTGTCGCTCGTTACCAGACCACCACATGCGACAAAGGCAAGCATTTTGCCTGTAAGATGGTTCGTAGCCAATGTATAATGTATTGTCTGAACCTCATGCGGTGACTGATTGCTGTTTAATTTTGCTGTTATGTCACTTGGTTACGGTCGCAGTTTTATGTTTTTCGAATATTGCGGCCTGGTCGGTTGCACTGGGAAGCAGCCTCTCGTAGTAAGCATTTGATCCTACAGTCTGCACAGCGACATAGACTCCCAATTTACGCACACCGTGATTCGTGCTCCCCGGTCACCCTTTCCTGCTGCAGCCATGGGCAAATTGTGCCTCTGGCCTTTCTCGGCCGCGATTAGGCATGAATGGAGACCAGCATAAGTGCTTACATGGTCCGACGTGTATGAAGTTGGGTGGAAAGGCCCGCAAAAGTGGCTGATGAAGGTGATGCCCACGAAAGCGACTTGTCCATATTGAGAAAATGTGGGACACCAAGTGTGAGCCACGCATTAGCAGCCTCCGAAAGAAAAGAAACGTGCAGGTTGGAAAGGAGTGAATGCTAAAATTATGGGTATTCCATGTCGCTGTATAGGCTGCGGCAGCAGATGCCTGCGTCACCCGATTGCTTCGCACTGCAAGTTGCTCATCTCTAACAGCGACTGTCGGTGCAAACAGGTGGGACACTCTGTCCAATCTGTTTCTGCTGCTGGTTGTTGCTCGTTACTAGACCACCACGTGCGACGAAGGCAAGCATTACGCCTGTAGGTAGGCGGCTGAATGTACCGTAAGAGACCCGTGTATGTGAATGCTCACTGTTGCCATATGGTTTGTAGCCAATGTATAATGTATTGTCTGAACCTTATGTGGTGATTGATTGCTGTTATGTCACTTGGCTACGGTCGCAGTGTTATACTTTTGGAATATTGCGGCCTGGTCGGTTGCACTGGGAAGCAGTCTCTCGAAGTAAGCATTCACTCCTGCAGCCTGCACAGCGACATAGACTCCCAATTTTCATGCACCGTGATTCGTGCTCCCCGTTCGCCTTTTTCTGCTGCAGCAATGGGCAAATTGTGCATCTGGCCTTTCTCGGCCGCGATTAGGCATGAACGGAGACCAGCATACGTGCTTACATAGTCCGATGCGTATGAAGTTGATAGCCAGACGCTTGGAAAGGCCCGCAAAAGTAGCTGATGGAGGCGATGCCCACGAAAGCGACTTGTCCATAGTGAGACAATGTGAGACACCAAGTGTGAGCCACACATTAGCGGCCCCCCGAAAGAAAAGAAACGTGCAGGTTGGAAAGGACTGAACGGCTAAAATCTGGGGTGGCCCATGTCGCTGTGTAGGCTGCGGCAGCAGATGCCTGTGTCTCCCGATTGCTTCGCAATGCAATTTGGGCATGTTTAACGGCGACTGTCGCTGCAAACAAGTGGCACACTCTGTCCAATATGTTTCCGCTGCTGGTTGTTGCTCGTTAACCTGACCACCACGTGTGACGACGACGGTGAGCCGTTTACGAGCTCGCGTCAATGATTCCAGCGTATCTCGACAAGCAAATTTTATTTCTGCTATTGCACGAGAATGTACGCTGCTTGTCTTCTGTCAATAAAGTCGCACGTTCTGTTCACTCACTTGTGGCTTGCTTGTATGGGCGTCAGTAGAGGCTCTTGGCAATTAGAACACACCAGCTACGCGGCAGTGAAGGCATTGAGGCATGTCGCATAGCCTGCAGAGCAAGCACGGCGCGTACCAGCGTACGCGAACGGCAAAAAACGGCCATATTGAATTTTGCTCTAAAAAAAAAATTGCACTTCTGCTTCCGGATTGAGCAACGTCATCTGGCGTCCGCCTAAGTAAGTTCCATGCGCTGCTGCTGCTTGTTTTCGAACCACGGCGGAAGGTACAGTTTCCCTTCCCTAAGTTGGTTCTTCATTCTATGGCGACCCATTTCTACTGTTGATGCTTGGCGCATTCCGGGAGCTCGTGCCCGCCGTTTGCCCGAGAGCTTCCTGCGTTTTCTGCGTTCTTTGTGTGCTTTACTGCGACTTCCTTGGAATATTCCTGCGTGTTGCTCGGTTATTGTTGCCTTGTTGCGTCGAAAATCACCATGATCGCCTCCGACTCAGCGACATCAAAGGTGAGTGAGTGTTTCGAATTCCCTTTGTTCGTCCATTGCGACGCGGTGAACGGAAGCGCGGAAATGAGTTCAGCGCCTGTGCGTGTGTTCCGCGCGCCTGTTTCCTAGTTTTCATTCCTAGTACTATCCTTCCGTTGCGAGAACTGGTTGTACAGCACTATATTTGTGGTATATAACATGGAGCTTTGTCTTGGTTTAAGTTTACACTCCGCTTGTGGTGACGTAAGGCAGCAATGTGGTGCCAGCTAAAACAGGGCATGTTGTACGCCATGATTTCTGATACAGTGTTCGAGCACCGATTGAGTTAGCTTTATTAATGAGCGCAAAACAATGCGCCGTGAAACCATCCGGTCTGTACTGTAATCGAATATAATTCGTTTGTGTCACGCTGTCTAGTACATGGCGTGTGAGCGGACTTGTAGCAACGAGGGCGGTGGGATCGGTGAGAATGTGTTCTATTGCGCTGTCCGCTTCAGGATTGAGTGACCACGCGTTGCTTCAAGGCCGGTGACACGCCCTGCGGCCGACGTTCGCGCGATCAGAAAACACAGAAGAGGCTATCTCGCAATAAAAATAAAGAATCTCAAGGGTGTACATGCGATTCTATGCGATACGTGAGATACAGTAGGGGTGGTGCCACCGGGTGCTGCGAAATCATCGAGTTATACGCCTTGTCAACCGCTTGTGTTTTGTTTTGCACGACTTCACACGAATTCAACTTTTTTTTTCATCTTCTCCGTTCGACGCCATGGAGTTCTTCACGCAAACGGCTTCACGTAGGCGCTCCTTGCATTCACGGAAAGGCAGATTTCATGGCACTCCAGGTCCTACTTTATTAGGATAGAACATTCAATTTAATGTAATAGCGTGAAATTCCAGCTTTTCGCACTTCAGTAACTGATTGGTTTACCAGAGTTTTAAAATCAGTAAAGGAACGAGATGCCTCACATATCTGCCTTGTCGTCCCACTGTGTTTCGAGGCGCCATGTATACGTTATGGGCACCATACACATCAATAATTAGCAAAGTTTCTTGTGACCATAGCAGTAGCTAATTATCTCGAAAAGCTATTTTTGCTTTGAATCCGAGCACTATAGAGAGGACAGATTGAAAGGGGAGCGCATCGTTGGGAACTTAATGACGGCGCTTTGCCACAAGTTTGGAATAATGCTTTTTCGATGGAGCAGTTCTGTGAGATACCTTCTTTGAGAGTAAGCAAAACTTCAGTAGCATCAGGTAGGCGGGGAGTAAAATAATGTAACGCTGTGGTTTTATATGAAGGAGTTGCCTTTAAGATGTGGGCATAACAGTTAAGTAGATGAGTGGAAATTATTTTTCAAATAAGTAGAGGAATGTGAAATAAATTATTTGACAAGCTCACACTGCCATTGGCAAGAGCGGCCACACTAGTGTTTTCAATGAATAGTCATTTGTATCCGTCCATTTATGTCGGCCATAATGGTTCTTGTAGCGCTTTTGATTGGTGCTTTTGCTGCATCGTGGCTTCACGTTTTATTACTGACATCTTTTTTGAGAATCAAATGAGCTGGGAGACGCCCCCGCTGGGACGCTAAAGGTGAATTCTTTGGCCATGCATTTTGTACCGTCACCATGATCAAATACAGTGATGCCATGAAAATACATTGCCGGAAGCACAAAAAACAACATGGCTGATGCAACTGCAAGGCATTTGCTCATGTGATCAATTGGTGCAGAGTGCCTTCAGTGGCAGACTAGGTGCCTTAAGCACTCAGCTGAAAGGCTTTGCAACTGCACCGGGACTGTGAGTGAATTTCGGTGTCACTTGCGAACATATAAATGCAGAATGTGCCTTTTTAGTCTATATGCCTGATATAAGAGGGGCATTCAGAAACTTGGTGGGGACATGAGTGCACATCTTTCTAGTTTACCAGAATGAAGGTATTATGACCTATGTCATGCAACAGGGCACTGCTAGGGGTATCAAACCAAATCTGCAGCACCCATTGAGAAAGTTGGCTGAAGAACGAGCAGTGATCGGGGCTTTCTGCATTTCAAGGTCCAAATTCCAAAAAGATTGATGCCGAGCTGGACCGTGTGCAGTGCCGGTCACCACATACTGTAGTCAGTATGGCATGAATCTCCTTGGCATTATGCCTCTTTAAGATACAAAAATTGCATCACTGCTCATAAAGCAATAGGAAATCTTTAAGATACAAAAATTGCATCACTGCTCATAAAGCAATAGGAAATTAGGAGGTGTAGGGGAGGTGGCAGGGCTCCACTCTGGAGCAGCCAGTGCATGCCCTTTGCTATGCTGACAATCCTACTTTAATGAGAACCAGTGATGCATGTTTTCCTATTACGCAGCCAAGTGCATTCCTTGTTTTGTGTTAAGGGTAAACTAATGACACCCTAAATCAATTCAAAATAAGAAAGCATCGTTTTAAATATCTAATTCTTTTAACTTCTTGGTAGTTGGTTCATTATTAGAGAAAATAAAGCTCAAAGTTCAATTTTCTGAATATCGCCCCAAAATCTTCGTACTGGCACCTCATGGTCACATCGTGGATTCGAAGTATTTTTTTCAAACTTCTGCTGTATTGGTGTTGTAAATTTCCTGACGCTTGTTATTTTGGGCTTTTGGCGTTTTGGAATAGAATGAAGAACATCTTTATATGTAAAAAAAATTGCTACACCTGAACAGACATCATCAATATCCATGACGTCACTGCAAGCTGGAGTGGTGACTTCAAGGCAGCACCGCCGCCAATCTTTCCTCTTGCTGCTTTTAGAGTTTACTCAGCCTCTTGTCACGGTACGAGTGAATCTCTTGAATTGTAGGAAGGTCGTTTACAGATACATCTAAAATAATTTTTCTCTTCAGTGCTTTCGTGCCGTAGTTCCTTAGGGGCATTCGTACAGCGCCGCTGAGTAAGAGGTCACAGGATCAAACAACCGCATATTGATGGAGGGGAAATGCAAAACTACCCATGTACCGTGCAGCATGATTTTGTAAAAATTAATCCGGAGTTCCCCACTATGGCGTGCCTCAAGATCAGATTGTCCCTTTGGCACTTAAAATGGCAGAATTTATTTAATTTAAAACGACAGAAAGCTCAGCTAGTTGGTAAGGATTCATTATGCAAAAAACGTGAGGCGTGCTGACAGGACGCAAGAGAAGGGGACAAGACAAACATCGACTGTCAACTGAAGAGAGCACTGAAGTGCAAAAAGAAACAAGACACAAAACTCATCTGGGCTTGCCCACGAATGACATCACCACGTGACAGTCGGGTACATGTGCCGGTCTACGTGAGAGATAGCTGTTGGGGCACTTAATCTCTTCCTTATGTTAAGTAATTGAAGGTTGACTCTCGCACGCACTTCCACCATTATAGATATGCCATGCCTCTACCATACGACGTGTATCTTCATTCTTGTGTCTGCACAATATCGTGCTTTCACCTAACTCAGGCATGCAGTTACAATCTTGGCAATGTAGGGAAAGATTAGCAGGCGATCCACCATTCCAGAGCATATGCATACCATTCCAGAGCATGCGCAGATGAGTTTTGTCTTCTTTCTTTTTTTCGCCTCAGCAGCCTCTTCAGTTGATAGCCGGCGTTCCTGTTGTCCACTTGTCTTCTCTTGTGTCCTGTCTGCATGCCTCACCTTTTTGGCATATTTAATTAATTTTACTTTACAGCTCCTTTAAGCTGTAGCATTCATTATCTCTGCAAGGACTCATACTCAATATATTCTCCATAAAGAATAAATAAAGAGTAGATATAAGTGTTTATTTATATTTTATTTTTGGTGGTACGGGATGACTATTAGAACGGTGGCACAACAAGGCAGACAGAATTGTAATACAGTTTGTGAGGGCACGATGACGGACATCGAGGAAATGACCAAGTCCCCCTAGAGGTCCCTGACATGGACATCAATTGACTGTCCACAAACTTCTGAGTTCACTCCGTGATCTTGTGCAGCCCATGCTTTGCGAGTCGATTAATTTAATTGATGACGTGGTGGTCGGCACATGCTGTCTTTGCGGCTGATATACATTTCATACACTGGAGTGGAATCTCGCATATTACTTCTGGAGCACAGCAAGCGAACCTGATGTGTAGTGGTAATCTTAGTAATGATCGACAGGCATGTCTCTCTTCGACCTCCTAATGCTGCTTGCCAACACTAGCAGCAGCAGTTGCCTAAGATAGTGTGACAGACTTTCATTGAAAAGTGGCATATGCCCAGGGTCACATACCCAATCACCCAAGCTGTTCTGACGGTTGATTATGAACCCACTTCCCTCAACATAGTAGCCCAATCCCTTCCCATTAGACCATGGGCGATCCATTGACACAAATGGGTGGGAAAATAGAGACAAAGACCCAGAAATATGAAATATCTTAAAAATGGCAATCGCATAAAATTATACTAGATGTTTGGGATACTTTGGTTTACCTATTTTTCTTGTTTGTGCTGGATTCTTTTTCTGAAACACGTGGCATCCAGACAGCATAAGAAGCTAGTAACAAGTCAAGTTTAGCATTCTGGATTTGAAACAGGTACTTTTGTAATTTATTTGCAGTAGGGCTGTTGTGTAAATGTGTTTGAAAGGCTTAAAACTGCTTGGCTAGCATTTACTCAAACATGCAGGTTCACATAGGTTGGAGGAGTGCACATTGAGAAGGTCATCCTGGCACAGCTTACCATGGCCTGCTGGTGGACCACGAAAGTTTCCAAGGGCGTTGTTTCACCCTATGTTCACAGAGGAGGAGGTCATGGCCCATTTGCGCTTTGGAAATAACACCAAGGGGCAAAAGAGGCTCTTGATCCCACCGGGGTTAGGTCTTTTATAGGCAAGTACTATATATCCTTTCCCGTGGCATTTTTACATTCACAATTTTTCTAAAGTTAGCAACTTGCCATTGGCATAACAAACAACTTTCAAGTAGCCCATGTGTGCAGTTGTGCGCTACAATGGCCTACCATTTGGAACGACTGTTCATGTGATCTTAAGTGCCTAATGCCACCACACTCAAATGCTTCTAAAATTTAAAAGTTGCCTTCATTGCCACAAGTTTTTGGCAGCTACACCAGTTGAGCTGCATTAGCGCATTAGCAGTGCTCCTTGGCTGTCATTGCAATGAATAGTTGTCTGTGAAGCACGCTCCAAATCTAGTGGCATGGAGGACATGTTTAAGTAGCCTGAAGGTGTTATTCTAACACACCAATTGCCGATAAGCTATGCTCAAGTGTGGTTACTGCTCAGCTCGAGGAGCAGCACGTTCACCAAATTTCAGCAATCTAAACAGCTCTCCAGGTGCGGAGATATGAAACAGTAGTTTCACCAATTTTAACAGACCACATTGAATTAAAGTTGCTCCTATCTTGAAGGAGGTCCATTTGATGCGAGACAGCAGCGTTTCCGCCGAAGGAACCTGAGATGTGTGGCAATTTTCTTTTGGTTGTTTCAATCAAAGAAACAATAGGGACAAAGTTGGCAGCATCACTGTCAACAGTACTATGTTTAGTGGATGCCGACTCATTCTAAGCACCTTACCTACGACTCGTATTTATTAACATGCACTTGATCACTTTGTATTCTAAGATATGAAAAAAAATGTGTGGCTTTTCCCCATTTACTTCACTAAATTGAGAATAGGCCCTTAGGGCCTAATGTATTAAGCTTCTTACAGACCATCGGACATGTCTGTTGCTCCAATTTTGAAATTGTTGGAATTGTTTCCTGCTTCCTTACTTCACTTGCCTGTTTACATGGTTATTATGCGCCATTTCCAAGTAGATTATGGGCTTAAATTTATGAAAAAGATTAATGGGCTTTCCCGCCGCTCTTGTTTGGCCCGTTGAGGATCACATTTTGGGGATAAATATGCCTTTCCAATTTAGGAGTTATATATATTTTTAGTGGTGTGCAAATACTAGAAACTTTCGAATTGAACCGTGTCCTATTCGATTTGGTCTTTGAATGTTGATATTTTGTAAATGCGAATATTATTCGAATATTTGAAAACACCAATAAAACGTAAAATTTGACCCAAAGTATGGTAAATTTTCACCTCCAATAACATATAGACATGAAACGTGCGAACTTGTACGAATGGCGGACCAGCCTACGTGACTTAAGTAGCTGTACTTTAGAGACTGCACATCAATCGTTTATGTTTAGTGATGAGTCCTCTTCATGTGAAGAAAATTTTTGCTGCTCCATTTGTGCTTTTAATAAACAGCTCTTCGTAACGTAGTATGCAATGACAGCTACTTCCTTACTTTATTTTATAATAATTGTTATATCAGCTGTTCATTATTCAGAAGCTACCCATTATTCGATTTGCTTCTGGAATTATTAGGTTTGGTCTGAAATATTGTTATCGCGCATCTATAATTTTATTGCAGATTTTTGTTCTTCAGAGTGACTTTTCGGAAAAAAACTGGTAAACAATTGTTTTAAGTGACAATATAGCGGCAAAACCCTTTGAGTTTTTGCAGTTTTACATGTTTTATTTTTATATGCAGCATAAAGCAGCATAACTTTCTTGTGTAATGAAACTTACAAAAACTTCTTTTATGGTAAACTAGGTTAAGGGGCAATATTCCCAAACTACTGCAATGACAGACACCAAGGAGCTAAGTGAAAAATCAGTTTTGGGAAAACCCCAAGGGGCGACAGCACAAGAAAATTTTCTAGAAGTCCCAGAAGGTTGCAGCACCTCCAGGGTGATGCTACGCAACACTGTTCTGAAAAGGCAAATTTTTTTCAAGATGTTCCATCGCAGCCACACATGTACGGCAGTGAACCTCAGAGGGTTAGAGAAGTCAGTCCTCTGCCGTATGGCTCTTAGAAGACTGAGCATTTCTTCGCATCTGCCACATTCTGCATGTGTCATGGCAACCTGCTAGGTGTACAACTACAGGGAATCCTCATTATAACTGTTGTTCAGTCATTGAGGCAGAAAACACTTATCTATAAGCGGTATTTTCTTTAAAGTAGAGAGTCCTAAGCCATTGTAAGGCGACAAGTGGAGTCCAATTGCATGTGAACTCGTGAAACCTAGCTTCAAATGAAGCAACACTCAATTGTAGTGAACCGACAGTATTGTATTTGGAGCATGGAAATGCACAGTAGAGTGCTGCACTTCTTAATTATGATAGTTACACGAAATAATTTTAATTGTCAGTAGTTTAGGTTTCTTTAGGCACAGGAGAGTTTTTTTACCATGTTGTATCTAAGCAAGTAAAGTTCACACCTTCGAAATTGAGGATATTCATAAGTTATTTTGCTACAGTGTGTTGCTCCTCTTTGCCGTTTTCTGCATTTGACACTTAGTGGAGTCCTGTGCCACATTGAATAAATTTAAATGGTCATGCTGTGAAACTTTACACGCGGAAAGTTGAAATCAAGCAACACAACTACATAAATCGATTTCATTATCGCTAAGGCATACTGTATGCCACGCTCTTGCATGTGGAAGTTGCTTTTTAAAACTTGTTCTGCCTTTTCGTTGTTTTTGCAGGCTTCACATGTTGCAAATTTCCTGGTACCAACATGCCCTGTGTAAAGAACTCTGGCCTCGCTTCTCGCATGGGACCAAAACCATCGGAAGAGCCCGAGTTGGACACCTCAAACAAAAACACTATGTTGTGCTTTTGTAGCTCTCTGCATCTTCATGTTCGTTTGTTTGTTTTTCTCAGGAAGTGCCCAATTCAGATTTCTCATACGAGCGTACAAATGTTGTGCCTTTCTATGCCTTGACATTATGTTAATTTTACTTGTTCGTTATGCTAGTCTCCTGAGAAGACCATATTGGATTGCTTAATCCAGAACACAAGTGTTGTGCTTTGTTATATTTCACTACATTTTATGTTAGTTTTTGATATATTTCCATCAAGCATAGTGTTTCCTTATTACTATATTTTCTAAGTATATTCAGTCATTTCATGCCAAACCATCCAGTTGTGTCAAGAACTGTTTCATTATGGCAAACCATTTCAAGTTTGCTGGATGTTCAAAGAGTAGGTACAATGAAAAAGTTTTTGAAAAAATTTGCTTTCATATATACACCTGAGTGATTCCAGGGCAACCAACCAGCGTTTTTTTTTTCGGCCATCACCAATACAGTTAAAGAAATTTCGATGCATTCGCTGAAGCTCAGAACTCTTTCTTCCCATTTATTTTCCTTCCTAAAAGTTTTCTAAAATTTTGGCAATAATTGATTATTCTTCCCAAGCTGAGCTAGAAGGCACTGATCCATGTTTCTTTTCAAAGGGAAATTGCATGATCCAGATACTAAGATGGTGTTCATGTCAAGAGACTGAAGTGGTGTGACTGCGAAAATTGCAAAGTTTGAATTTTTCTTTGAACGCAGGAAAATACAGAAGGCACAAAATAAATATAGAATTGCAGTCTGGTTGACTTGAGATAGATGCAAAATATTTGAATCCTTGGAGGTTCAGTTGATCACATAAAAAAGCTAAAGTTCAAATGCTTAGCAAAAAGCTTCATGTTGAAGGTGAACAAATTAGCTATGGTGGCCGGCGCAGAAGTACATGTCACCCATCATTACATAGTCCTACATGTCTGCTATGCATGTGACAAGTTATGAAAAGGTACTATTCTTTCAGTGCGATAAATTATTTTTATAATGTTCATTTGTGGATCACACATACAGCATAAATTTATGACGCCTTGTCATCTAGCAAGGAAAGATTGTTAATATGATTAGCCATAAAAACTAGTCAACCAACTGTGACTGCCTTCTTTCATCATTACATAGGCAGGTGACGTCAAGTTCCGCAGTCTCGACTCGTATTTTTTTAACATGAACGCGAAAAGTGGTCGCCAACGACATCTGACCTCATATGACTGAACACGGCACATATGACTTTCATAGATGAGCATGTTCCGGCTCACACACAGTGGTAACATGCAACACCACAAGAATTTGTTCATACTCGTGTAGGTTTTCAGATTAATTATGAAGCTGCTTTCTACTTGCATCGTCATTGGGTTCCAGGGAGAAGGGCACAAAGTGTCCTGCTTCCTGTATGTTGAATTTCAGTGCGACATATTCTTTAAAATGCTTTGCATGAACAATAGCAGCGCTCTTTCTGAATTTACTGTGTACGTATTAGCAGATATTTCTTTTGTAAATTGCATGAAGCATATCTTTTAGCACTGCAGGACTCCCTCACCAGTTTAACACGCATCAATATTTTTGTGCAATGACTGTATGGTTTACCCGGCCCACACCAAGCACAAGCCTCGTTGCGTTAGAGCATGCGTCTCTTGGCTATAATATGCAGACCCCAACACCGCTTCTCTGTCGTCTGGATTGCAGACGAAGCCAGCTTTGTCGTCTGCATTCCCGGCTGGAAAGCTCGCGCGCACATGCGAGAAAAGTCAGTGCTGACAAAAATTCAAAAAATAATTTTACGCACTTAAAGATAATGCCATCTTTTTTTTAACTTCACACATGCATAGCAGACATGTAGAGCTATCCAATAATGTATCACATATTTTTTGGCCAACTACCAAAGCTCTTTTTACCTTGAACATGAAGCTTCTTGCAAAAGATTAGAATTTTACGATTTCATTACAGGCGATCAGCTAAACCTTCAGAGCTTCAAATATTTTCTGCTATACTATGTAACCTAGGCTACCATTCAGTATTTGTCTTTTGAAATTTTCGTTACAAAAGAAATTACCGCATTGCAATTTTACTCACTTTTGCCGGTGCCAAAAGCACTAGAAGTATTCAAATGTTTTAAAAATTTGCTATTTTGGCAGTCGCATCACTTCACCGTATTTCCATGCACAGCATTTGAATGCCTCGACCAATGCAATGTGCGTTTGAGTTCCTCTAGCTCAGCTGAGCAGGAAAGCTATACTGTCACAAAAGTGCTACAAAATTTTTGACAAAAATAAATGAAATTGGGGAACGAGTTTTGAAGTCCCGTAAACATGTGGCGATGTTTTCAGCTTTATCTGTGGTGTCGAAAAATGCTGTTCGATTCGGTATGGAATGACACACCTGCAAATGCATCTGTGCCAATGTCAGAGTTGTTCATTAAAACCTGCATATTACATAACTTCATAAAAATGGTTCATTTTGCTATCTAAAATACATGAGTAAGAATTAATAGGTATATGTTGGCTTAAATTTAAAGTGCAACAAAATCTCTCCGGTAATGGCAATGATGCGCCTTTCATGTTTCCGTGAAACCAGATTCTTTTTCTAATTCTTTGGTTGTTTTTTTGGTGGCAGTGAACAAAATTGAAATGAACTCAAACAAGGAATAATCTTGTAGTATTCCAGCACGTCACTAATAGCTGTTTCCTTCATATAAAAATTGAAGCAGTCAATATGAATAAGTCGCTTGATGTGGAATGACTTGCGCAGTAACGTTATTATAGCAGATAACCGAACTAAGATAACAGTGCCTGTATTTCAATTTTACCGCTATCCTCTCACAACAAACATATCAACGTGCCATCAAAGATAATTATATGCAACACAACAGCTGAGCAGTATTTCAAGAAAAGTGCACCCCAGGTGGTCGAAATTTCCGGAGTCCTCCACTACGGCGTGCCTCATAATCAGAAAGTGGTTTTGGCACACAAAACCCCAGAATTATTATTATTAAAAGGGCAGTTTGAAACGCTACTAAAATCATGCTGCTATGGGTGGGCAGCGCAACCCGGACGAAGGACGAGAGGAAGAACACAACACGTGCGCTTTGATCAAGTGCTTTAGGTTTGTTGACGACTACCTCTAGTTATCCGCTCCCAAAACAGTTCCAAAATGATTGGAGATATTCTCGTCGCTTTTGATAAAGAAAGAATGGGTCTCAGATTTACTCATGAACTGCCCAGTAATAATGAAATTCAATTTTTGGATTTGCAGTTAAGATTACCAGCGCGACATATTTGTTGGCATTATAACCTCAGGACTAGGAAACCTATTCTAAACTATGCCTCGGCACACTCAAAACTTGTGAAAAGAGGAATTGCTATGACGCGTTTGGGTTCCGCACTTAGAAAGTCATGCCACCACCTCGCCAATCTGAGCTTTTCGCAAAAACTCAATCGTCTAGAGAAGGCCGGTTTTCCTAAATCCATTATTGTGTCAATATCTGAAGGGCTAGTGAAGAAAATAAGGAAAGGGGAAGCACCCCAAAGACAGATCAAAAAAGTTAAAAAGTACGCAGTCATCCCTTATGTACATCAGATGGGGCATGGGTTAAAAAAGACAGCCATGAAATATGGTGTTCAAGTAATCTTTCCAGCAAAGAACTCCTTAAACAAGATTTGCAATCTTGTCAATAGACCTAAACAGGCGTCCAAAGCTACATGCCGCGTGAAACACTCGGGGCAGCTTGTGGCATGCTCGGCGGGAGTGGTCTACGTCATTCCACTTTTGTGCGGCAAAATGTACTTTGGGCAGACGGGACGCTGCCTTCACACCCACCTCAGGCAGCACCAAGGTGCGATCAGGAATGAAACAAGTTCGAATCTGGCCGCGCATTGTAGAGTTTGCTCATGCAAACTCATGTTTAAACAAACAGAAATACTGTATAAAAATATGCATCAAATTAACCGCGAGATTGTAGAGGCCTACTTCATGCATGTGAACTCCGGTGCATGCGTCAGCCAGCCTTCTATCACTCTGCAGGATAAAGAAGCCGAATTTTTGAATTGTGACATAGGCCAACACCCTTGTAAACATCACTTTACACGTGTTTACATTTTCTGTATATTATAGTCCGTTGCTTGAAATAATAAACCAGTTGTTAGTCTGCGCTCGTGTTGTGTTCTTCCTCTCGTCCTTCGTCCGGGTTGTGCTGCCCACCCATAGGAACATATTCAATCACCAACTTGCCCAGCTTGCCGTCTTAATACTAAATGCGCACTGGGGCATAAAGGGCTTTCAACATAATTGGAGTATTGACATTCAACACAGCTACAACCATACTTCAAAGGGCTTTCAGTGTTGAGACTCAACAAATCTGCAACAATGCTTCAATGGGCTTTCAATTTGACAAAAACATTTCAACAATATCTCAATGGGCTTTCAATTTTGAGACTCAACACATCTGCAACTGTGCTTCAATGGGCTTTCAACATTAAAACGCATCATATTTTCAACAATACGCCAAAGATCTTTCAAATTGAAAAGCCCCGATGATGCTTTGACAAAATGTGGCGGGCCAATTATCAACACTTGTCAACATCCTCAACATTGTTTCAACAATTCTCCAATGATCTCTCAAGGTCATTTGCTGACGTTGAACAATGACATTTCAATAACCTTTCAACAACTTTTTCGTAAGGGCTGCAGTTGCACCGACTATAGTGTGGCATTCAATAGAGCGAAGCAGGTTTGCCACGTGTACGGCCGCAGGCGTTGGTTATTAGAGCTCAAAGCAACTCAGTACGGATATAATAAATCATGAAAATGCTTCTGTTATAGCCAAGCACTTGCATCAGATATGGTGTAGCGTCCGCAAAAATCCAAATAAAGCGCAGCGTCCGCAAAGATCTAAGTAAATTTCGTGTAGTCACGCATCTAGGGCTTCCGAAAGCTGCCAGGACTCACTTATATGCAGCTTCGCTGCCTTTCGTGTACGATTTTGTCGGATTTGCTTAGATTTGCCAAGTTCGTTACGTATTTTTTTTCGATAAGAATAAGCATTGAGAAGAAGTGCCGGCACCTTCGAAAGCTTTATGCATCGTACAAACACCGTAAGTTTGCCGATATTTAGGCTCGGTAGAGTGCCACATCTCCACACCTGTGACGGCATGTCTATTACTTTCTTTAATACAACGAAGCCGTTTAGCTTCGGATTTTCAACAGCGTTCTGGCGAAGACGGCATGCTCGGTATCAAATAAAAAACAGCACAGGAAAGCAACCCGCGTCGGTGCCGATAATTGTTTATTTATAACGCCTTAAACGTAAATGCTAGGTGACATATACCTCACATGAACAGACGACTTCCTTGCGGGTACATTTTTTATCGTGGAATCCGTTATTTTTACTTCGCGTGTCGCATTTTACTAGCGGCACGTTGAAGCTCAGCTAGGAGTTTCTAGGGCTGTGGCGGTGAATGGTCCGATCTCGCGGTTCAGCGACGCAGCTGGCCTCAGAACTCCGGTTCGGCCGCATAACCAGGGCGTCACCAATGAATCATCACGAACAACAGGGAGGAAACAGACCCCTAGCACTTCCGCCAAAGGATGTGAAAGCTGACCTACGCAGCTTCGCTGTCTTTGTTGCATCTTACTCAGATTGGGACAAATTTGGTTAGTTCTTTTATCTATAATTGTTGATGCTACAAGCATGACTTCCCGTTTAACCAGCCTGAGGACAGGCTTGACGTAGTAAAATTGGTCCACACTTTATATGGACTCTTTCGTATTCCGCGAAAGAAAAAAAATCATGCAACATTGCTAAATTCTGCTCGTAAAATACTGCCCAAAACTGGGCACACCCCACAAAGCACACCGGGTGGAGCACCCCACAGCGATACGGCGCTCTTGTGATCGCTCAGAGGTCGACGACGGGGAGCGCTGGGTCTCATGGTGGAGGACACTTTATATGGACTCTTTCGTATTCCGCGAAAGAAAAAAAATCATGCAACATTGCTAAATTCTGCTCGTAAAATACTGCCCAAAACTGGGCACACCCCACAAAGCACACCGGGTGGAGCACCCCACAGCGATATGGCGCTCTTGTGATCGCTCAGAGGTCGACGACGGGGAGCGCTGGGTCTCATGGTGGAGGTCGCTTGCTGAGAGTATCGTATAACTTTCTGAATGCCTTGAGACGCACGAATGGTCCGTCTGTGTAGCACTTCTTCGAGATGTCCGTCAGGTGCACGTTGAACAGGAACCACGTGAACTTGGCCCGCCTGTCTTTCACCGCCATGACGTACTCGACCTTGTCAAGGGTGGAGGGAGAAAGAAGAGGTCCCGCAAAGTTACGATAATCAGCACGAGAACGGCCGCTCCGGCATTCAGGATTTAAGCTGCACATTGATATTGGAAGCGCCAAGACACATTTTCGCAACACCGCTTATGGGACACATCACCGGCATACTTCATAATAACCATGACCTGTAAGTGCATTTGCAATGGCATTGTTTTACCTACAGAGAAACTGAAGTGACAAATTTCACCAGTGCACTCACATCAGTGTTCAAAAAAGTTTAAGCATCCCTGATTCAGCTAAACTACGTGTTTTCGACCCGCTGAGGTAATCGATTCGTCACGGCGTTGTTAGTGAATTCAAGGTCGCGGTTTGGATCTTGACCGCGGCGGTCGCATTTTGATGAGCGCAAAATACAAAAAGGGCCAATATTTTCTATTTTGCTGCACGTTGAACAGTCCCAGGAAGTCTAAACTAATGCGAAGTCGCCAACGACGCCGTGCCTCATAATCCTATCGTGGTTTTGGCATGTTAAGCCCCATAAATCTTTTTGCACGCTCAGCTCCCATATTCAGCTGAGATGATGTGTCCTAGTAAAGCAGCGATTAAGTGTGACTTTGTCTATAGCTGCAATGATTTGCCGAATACAATATTACAAAGCACAACCGATAGAAGCATAGAGAAGCGAACAGAATTGCATTGTCGGACCTCCATCAATAAATATACAAGTGTTGAAATAAAAGTGTTTAATTTCATCTAAGCCACAGCCAGTCACAGTAAAGCAAATTATATGGCAAACGCAGGTCAGTATAATTGCATAGATTAATTGATCTATGATACAAACATATACAAAGAAAAATATGAACAAATATAAAAAATTGTAAATGTAACGCGAAACGAGGTATATGAAAAGCGATCCATGTCGCGTTATGCTGCTCTGTCCTGTACCCAAAATTTGAAAGAGCAGTCCAGACTGGACATGATGAAATGGGTTCCTGAAAAATTAGCATTGGGTGCGCATGAAAAAATTCCTAATGAACGCTACCAAGTGTCATGGGTTGGAAATTCTTCGAAGTGCCCAACGTTGAAACTAAAATTTGCTGCGGAAAACGACATAGTCATACAGCAAGAAAAATAGATGTCCAGATAGGAGTATTCATAATCCTGTATATGAAAAGAAAACGGGCTGCTCAGTGGTGCAAAAAATTTTGCAAGCTATTAACCTGTGCGTATGAACGGTGATAAAAAAGCATTCAGCGGATGTTCAGAGATTCAGGAGCGCCATACTGGATATCCACGATTTAAAAGAAGACGCCAGGTCTTGAACTATATTGAACAACAGTGATTAGAATAAGAAGAGAAACGTTATACAGTCTAAAGCGCAGTGTAATACTCTATGTACACGAGGTCGAATGGTCTCTGAATATGCGGTTTCAATCTTTTCAAAAAATGGCGTGGTGCATGCCCCCCCCCCCCAACAAAAAAAGATCTTTTTCACAAAAAAATGATCTTGATTACAGGCTAATAAAAGGAAGTATTGTTCCCAGCCGTGAAATTAATAAAGAATCTGTACTCGCGCTTCCTACATGGCGGCAAGGGGCGGGGCAGGGGGGGGGGGGAGGCGCACTTCCTTGCAGGAGTGCAGACTGTGTACAAAAGGTTTTGCTTGAAAAACAGCTTTGCATGACAGTAGACCTCCGCATTTTCGCATATGGGCTTTGGTCAATATGCGGCACTAAGTCGACAGCATATTCTATTTGGGCAAATTGGATGGGTAACGAGAATTTATCAATCATCTACAATATACCTCGTAGGCGAACGTGCTAACAAGAGGCTGTAAACTCACCAGCTGTCTCGTCGCGATTCTCGCCAGAAGTCACTTGTAGGTTAAATAAGTATAGAAAAGAAACAAGCAAACAAGTTCGCAAACGAGGGTTCCCAAAAAAACCGTCAGCGCTGCAGATGAGAAACAAACACTTGAAGGCCGACCGCAATGAAATCCAACTTTTACTAAGTTTGTCAAGGAGGGACAGTACATTTCAAATACATGCGTCAACCACAGTCGTGAGGCCAACTAACAGACGAAATTTCTATTATAGTGTTGAAGATTGTCCATGGCAGACGACAGCCAGGCGAAACACAGGGCCATGCAGCTAGAGGACAAAAAAGATGTGACGCCACTTGCATAATGATTTGCGACGATTCTTGGCTATTCTGCGAGTACTTGTCTTATGGGGCTGTCCACCATCGCGTGTACCTGGCTGTCCCAGTGCCTCTTATTTCAAATATCACAAATAACAGTGGAAATATAGCGACGCAGCACATGCTGAGCGTATCAGGCAGTGATAAGGCACGAGTTGTTCAAGGGGCATGGCTATGATTGTGAAATATTCTCAGCTGTTTATTATAACTCAGAGTGGAGGAGTCAATATTGTTGCATGTGCAAAAACTAGGCTATTGGGGTATATTTTATTGGGAAGCCTAATTTTACGCCTTTCGGCCCAGGCGGCGTCAGTGGACGACATTACAGAGAGAATGGCGTGCAATTCGTAATACAAAGTAATTAGAAAAAAAAAATGAGCGTTGTCGTGAAGCCAGCAGTCTTGAGGCCATTGCCAGAAGTTTATATCGAATGGTGCAAGCAACCATTGTTTTGTGGAAAAATAATCAAACTAAAAAAAATTATAGTAGTAGGAGCACTCATTTCAATTTAGGACTTCATCGGCGCCAAACAACCTTGGCATCTGGCTTCATATTTTTATTGGACAATAACAATGTGTTGAATAGCTGCTCAAAAAAAATTATGAGCAAAGTTATTTTTGTGACAGAATATCTCGATTTGTGGTGTGCGAAATTGATGCCACCAGGGCTCAGTGGTTGTTAAATTGAGATTGGGAGTAGCTCATTCGTTTTCTTTTATATGTTTCCCGACGCGTTTTCTATTATAAGAAGCCAATGAACACTGACACCAAGTACAACATAGGGGAAATTATTTGTGCTTAATAAATGAAATGAAGAAACGATAAACGTTTTCACATTTATTAAGCACAATTTATGTCCCCTATTTTGTTCTTGGTGTCAGTGTTCGTTGGCTGCTTATAATATGACTAATAAAAATGACTCAGTTAACCCACTTTCTTCTCATTTCCGACGCGTTTTCTAGAAGCATAGCGGACATTTTTGTTGTTCTTGCGGCGTGTTTATTCTTCGGGACTGTTATATAGCAAACAATGTGATTATACCACATAGGACATTCTGGTATGTAAATTACTCACCAATAAGAACAAAGAAGACTCATTGAACTCATACTCCCAACCTGTTCACTAGGTGAAAAAATAAACTGGAAATCGCTCCCTGAGGTTTCACCTGCGAATATCTGGAACTGAGCGCCTACTACGATTTCGAACAGTATGTCGCAGGAGCTGTAATAACTTTCGTTTTATTTAGTACAATTAAGTTTCTTTTTGTTTGAACATTACAAGAAGCAACGTAACATTTGATGAAAATAAAATCCATCCTTTCCAGCCACTGCGATCTAAAGTCTAAGGAAGCTGTGCATTCTTATGCAGGCTCCCTCGTAGCAATCGCTACGATTGGCCGGAACTCTCATTTTCCCTTTATTAGTTCTTCAAAAGTGCATCACGAGTTTATTCACAACGTCTGAGCTTTGGTGGCGTCATTTCACACCCATATCCGTAATCTTGATAAAGGTTGTCAAATTCTTATTTTTTTGTATCATGCTTCTGACAGCTTTTACAGAAAAAAAAAAGATATGTCAAGCAAAATAGTCTCCTCGTAAAGCACAAAACTTCAGGGCCGAAAAGGTTAGCTTTCCGGTTCTAAGCCGCCTCTCCCACCGGCCACCGGATAGCGTGTGTGACGTAGACAAGTGCGGGGCCAATGCTGTGTCACTTGCTCCGAACGATTACGTAACCACGCGCGCACCGAGCGCGTCTCCGACTAACCGCCGAGACGGGTCCGTCAAACCAAGGCCACGCGTATGCGGCCACGCACGCCAATTACAAACAACGCAAGAAAGGCTATCGATATTGATCAATGCTTCTGTTTGGGTGCGTTGGTTCATCTCCAAGTTCATCGACCACAAGGAGAGGGACACGTTCACACAAGCGCTTGTGTGTCCGTGTCTCCTTTCTTGTGGTCGTCTGTTGGCGCTGTTACCCGTATGTTTCTATAGATATCATTACCTGTCGGCCTTTACAGACTGCTGTATGGTTCAACTGCGAAACTAAAAAAAAAGAATTCCCCATGAATTTTCTACCCACCAGGATACACTCAAAGCTTTTGGTGTCATGGCCCCTGTGATGAAGCTCCGTGAAGCTTCGTGGAGCTTTTTACAGTTTCAGTAAGGAAAGCGTGTACATCAGGGTGTACATTCTAACACAACCTTGAGCACTTGCTCGTAAAATTTGACTCTGAGCCTTCCGTTGTGACTGCAGCATAACAATGCAAGTATTCCGTACACGTCGCGAAATTTCCCCGCGCTTGGCCTTTAAACGACTGAGACCTACGCTGGGAGCGATCTTGCCGAAGCTATAGACCACGTGACCATCAGCGTGTATTTTGTCTCCTTGCAGTTTTATATTTACCTTTAAGACGAATAAATAAATGCGCAAATAAACGAATAAATAAATCAGGCAGAAACGTTTGTGCACACCTGCTGTGTAATATCAGCACAGCAAAAAATAAAGCAGCGCATGTTACCTTCTTCTCCATCGTGTCCTCAATGTCGTATGAGTAAAACAGCGTTCTTCGTTGAGTACTGGTGATTCCGATCGGTGTGAGTTCGTTCTTCGGCGTGGTTTCGGCACTTTCACACGTCTAGGAAGAAAAGAGAAAGCGAGCGAGAGAATTGGTCCACCTGAATGAATGCAACCGGGCGTTTAATTTTTTTTTTTTTACTGGGAAGCATTTAGATGCTTCGCTAAATAAGTTCCTGCTTCCCTTGAATAGACTTCAGTTGGCGGCCCGTGGTGTTCTTGCTCCTTTCTTTTTTGTAGCCCTCGTGTAAACGTTATGCTGACCGTACCTGTGAATATGCCTTACCCTAAAGTCGCATTGAGTTCTTTCAGCGAGCCCTACAATGTCCGACGTGCATCTAATTACGTTCTGTTCCTTTATTTCATTCCTGTCATTGTCACAGTGCACCAGACACCATCACCTTCCTTTGTTTCAAATTTAGAAGCTCCTAAGCCGACCGTGCCTCCAGTTGTTAACAGCTTTAGTTGTATCACATAACGCAATCAAGATTTTTCTTTAGACAGACTTTATCTTTGGTTTTCGTTCAGAATTGCAAATATTCGATATTCGATTCCATATTGGAAGGTTGTCTTTGACGATTATTCTTATTGGATTCGATTCGAAAATTCCGCTATTCTAGCACGCCTTTTAAGTGTTCTAGATCGAGCCCATTCATTCTTATCCATCGGCACTCACAGTCATATATAGCGGCGAATTTCAAGCATCCTTTGAACCGCAGGCGTGAGAGAATGCTTAAAGCAAGTAAATGGCGAGCTATATGATGTAACTTAATTACGTAAAGTAAGTAACCGCCGATCAGTCCTCGCAGCTGGCTAACACTCAAAGGATTAGTTAAGGCCCCATGTTCGGTTACGGTGACATGCTTTACAAGAATAGCTGCTATGGTATGCCTTAATTCTTAGTCGATTTCATAACCTCCAGGGACAGCACAAAAGTGCTTTGGGAGAAGTTTACTAAAATATAAATCAATAGATCCGCCGTAACCCGCAATATTTTTAAGTCCAGGCTCGCAGACGACTAAGTGAAGGATTTCTTATTTCAGTCAATGTGCCGGCGCTGCACCAGATCGGGATGTAGCAGCTGGGACACGTGGTGGCACCGCCAGCTGCTCCGATTGGCTAAACTGCTATGATTTACGCAAGTCATGTTCTTCAGATTACCTATAAACCAGCACCGAGGTAAAGAAGTTTAACGAGCGTATGGGTAAGAAGGAAAAGGGTGGGTACGAAAGAATAGTACACGAGCTAGAAGTACTGAAAATCTACCTCTCTCCACTTCACCGCTAGGTTATGTCGCCACCACAAAAAAGATAATACCACTTGAACCAGAGTCGTCAATGAAAAATATTTTTTTCTTCTTGAAGGAAAAATGCTAGCGCCATATGTGCACATTTTCACCATCCAGCACCACACGGCTTACTGTGTATGAGATTACGCATGTTATCGCTTCCCTGCTTCATATTATGCGAAGGGGTGCTGACAAGTATTCAACCTTACCTAGGACGAACTGCAGCTAGGTAGCGGTAAAGGGTCAGGCATATTAGCCAGTTTTACTATACACAATGGTAAAAATAAGATATTTAAATTTAATTTTTCTGTTTTGCATGTCCAAAGCGAACATGGCAGCATCTCCAAAAATTTCAGTGTGGGAGAGTACTATATAGTAAAGTTCTTGTTTCACCGAAGTAAAGAAGCGCAAGAGATTTACGATGAAATGTTACCATCTGAGGGGCCAACGGCCCATCATTCTCTATCGCACCACCATAAACGTTCTATTGTCTCTATTAAAAACGGTCATTCCGGTGTTGAAAGTGGGAAACTCAATGGAAGGCCTGTTTCCGTCTTTTTGCCTACAAATGTGAAACCCATCCGTGACATGAGCATGGACGAGCACCCTATATCTACTAACAAAAAAGGAAATGTGTGCAGATATCGTTGGCTGTTTTGCAACAATTTGCAAAACAAGAAAATGGATATCCTGAATGAAAATGTAACTGGTGACGAGACATGAATATACTGTTGTGATCCCGAGACAAAGGAACCGTCTTAGGAATTGAGGCACAGGGATTCTCCCTGTTCAAAGAAGTCTCGTGGGTGAAGATTGGTGCAGAAGCAAATAGCAACAGATCTTGATGCGTTAGCATTAATATTGTACTTCAAGCACTTTCTGGGGGCTGATGTTCTATATACGTTTGTATATTTTTACCTATGTATGTATGCTTGCATCTTTCTATCTAACCATTTTGCCGCCTACCTGTGTCACTACGTAGTCAGTGGTCGAATGGATAATGTATCGAGTAGCTGTGCTGCGGTAGCAGGGTTCGAATCTTACTATCGGACCAACATGAATCGCTGATCACGTGTCAATGTGTACATTCAGGCCGCTCTTCAAGGAACATCTGTCACGCCGACATTGGTTACTGTAGAAGCGAGACTGGGTACATATACCGCTATTTGAAGAAACTCTTTTACGTCGACTTTCAGTACAGCGTATGCGCCACTCAGTCTGTGCTGTCCTAAATGAACCTCTTTCATGCCAACTTGGACGCCAATTTTTTAACGTTGACGGGACATTGCGGGTAGCTTTGGCTTGGAGTACCCAATTAAAAGCTGCTATATTTCAGCAACCACTTTGGCTGGGCTTCCATGGTACCTCGTTTTGCCGCTATCCGTCTGGGCTTCCGCCCACGCGGTAATATTAACGGTTATAACAGCCTCCAGCAGTGACAGTTTCCTCGCACCTACTGCAAATCACGCCATGAAGTCTGCATAATTGAACACCGAACCCACTGCGATGGCCTCGTGCATCGCGCTTGCTCTCTCATAATTGTAAAAAACGCTTTTTTCTTTTTCTTGCCTTTTGTTGATGTCGTGTGTATACTCGTTCGGCTTCAACAAGTGGTTACTTTTTTCACTTTCCCATGATGTCGCTAATAAACAACGTTCAAAGCAGAGTAGAATGGGCCTGCTGAATGCTAACCGCTGAAACATTTCGACCGATTTGCAAGTGATTCAGACGATTCTTCCTTATATGCACTTACTTTATCGGCAAACACGTAGTGGTTTTAGATGCGGACGGCTCCGTTTTACAATAAGTTCGAAAAAACAGTTGGTGGTGACAGCAACGTGCACGCATGGAGTCGGGGTGAATGTCTTCGCATCTTTCTTTTTTGCAAGATGTCTTTAGAAATCGAATATAGCGAGCGGCGGCTTAGTTTGAAGAAACGGGAAGGGGACGGGGTTCTTTAAGCATGCTCACAGCGCGATTCCGCAAAAAGTGCATTTCGCACGTTATTTATCTAAACATGAGATACACTCGCTAATAACGCCTCCACCTCTTCATTCTTTGTGAGACCTAAGTCATTAGAGCCCCTTCCTTACTTTATGGAACCGTGAACGTTCGGCAGAAGGGCGTGATCCAGACAAGGTAAGTTCAAGGTAACTCAATTCGCTCACCGCACTACTTAATTTATTTTTGAGAAAGCAGCATTGTTTCTTGTTAAGGCGGAAGTCTCCGTTGCTTTAAAATGGGATGTAGTATTTCTTATAGGGGGCTCACTTGCGATTGGTCCCCGAGGATAAAGCTGTTGCACTTCTGGTAGAGGGCATCGGTTGCATTGCCGTGTTTATTCGTCATGTTGTAGATGAGGATGGCCATTTGGAACGAGAACGCCACAACAACGTTGCTCGAAATCGGGAATTTGTTGGTGGCCAGCGGCAAAGCTTTTTCCTGCATAGGTTGCAGATGAAGAAGTGAAAGGAGGGAAGCGAAAGGGCAACACTCTTACTAAGGCGAAAGCCCTAGGCGTCTATGTTGGCGGTGCCCTTGTCCGCGGAACTGTGCCGTGACCAAAAATGGCCGACGCCGCAAAGAGTAAAAGCAAGTAAAAAACAATTGCTCGGATGGACGTCACGTTCCTCAGGGAGATTCCTGTAAACAAAGTAAATTAGTGGCTTTCAAAAGAAAAAAAAAATCGTGCATTGTGAGATGGGTGGGAATCGAACCCGGGCCTCTATGGTGCGAGGCCAGACACTCTTTGCCGAAGCCATGGCTGCTTTTCATTTTTTATTGTTGCCACAATGAACAGCACAAGCACCAATTCAAAAGATTCGGCGAGCCAGTCTCTAAGAACTGGCGTTATTGTGCGGACGCGTTAATATTCGCACATGCTTAACAATGCTACAATTCAGGCTCTGCGGTTCGAAAGTCGTACACAGCTGTAATTCTGCTGATGCTTTCCTTAAAATATAGCCGCATCGGATTCGCGTCTATGTCAGCGATCCGAACTGCCGTCCAAGAGAACTGCCAAATGCTGTGGAGGCTTTAAAGGGCATAATGAGGTCGAACGGAACGTCATCCTCATTTTCAAATGTTCAAAAATGTTATCCAAAAGCGTCAGCCGGTAGGTCTTTGTTGATGGCAGGTTGTCAGATATCGCAGAAGAAAAATGCTTCCCAACAATCCAGAAATACATGCTCGATCATTTCTGGCTTCCGATAAAAGAAACAGTGGGTCCTCGAATGTACGAAAATTCCCTTTTCATCCATATAACTCCATATAGGTCATCCATATAAGTGTTTTAACCCCTCCTGGTACATAATACTTTTAACTCGTTTAAGATCATTTGCCCATGGTCCGGCATAAAAGTGGGATCTATACAGAGGAACAGGTAACACCACATCATACAGATCGTTATACAGTTTCTTCCGCGACACAGTTCAATGGTAGGCCATTCAAAAACGAGCCTGCAGGAAAGTACACGAAAGGTAGACCTCCTTTAGGTACCCGCCGAGGCCCCCCGGCATACGTTCGCACGTGACTACTAAACTAGGCAATGGTCTTCCCAGTCTAATTTGACAAACAGTCATAAATCTGCTCACTAGCTGTCGTATGTAGAGGTGCGACAAACGCAATCCCCCGTAGCGCACAAGACGAAGTATGTTGGTTCGCCATTTGCGTTCCCACGCAGATCCCCAAATGAAAACTGCGAAAACTCTATGCACCTTTTGCACATTCGCACGTGAACTATGAATTACTTGCATTATATACCAGAATTTTCATATTAAAAACAAATTACACATCGTTGCTCTCGCAAAAAGAAGTCAGAAATAAAAACACTCGAGGTTGTCTGCTTTCTCACGCACTTGAGCGACTTGGCGCCGCCAGAAAGACTCGCCATCTTTATAATTTTCCATCGGCGCTCCCGAATACGTTGGCGGAGTCGTATCCCACCTTATATTGCAGAAAATGTTTGGGGACGCTGACTGTCCACTGACTGGACGCTGAATTTGGGGCTGTCCACGCCGATATCCCAAATACTTTCCCCAGTTGATTCCACTGCCACTAACCTCACAAAAATCTTTGACAATTTTTACAGCGTTGAAGATGCTTTCATGATAAGCACAAATGAAGTGCTATGTCGTCTGCCTATGCAAGCAGACGTACTTCCGCTGCATGGAGACGAAATCCTCGTGTGCTGGTGCTATTGATTATGCTCAAAGAAAAAGATTCAATGCACCCGGGAAAAAAAAGCGATGGCGACAGAGGGCAACCCTAACGCACCGATCATTCCACTTTGATACGCGCGCCTACCACCTTATTTCCTATCGAACGTGTCTTGCAGCCTCTGTATGCCATGGTTACGCCCTCTCTTACAACGCATCCTAAGTTCACGTGTTCTAGCATAGCCAACAATATGTCGTGAGGTACTCTATCAAACGCCTTTTCGAAATCTAGCTGTGGCGTTGCCATGCTGTCAGAATTAGCAGCACAACGATCCAGAACAGAGCGAGCTTTATGTAGATATGTAACTATTGATCGACCTTTTATGCCATAAGTTTGGTGTTCACCGACTAATGCTTGAATTACAGTTTGCCGCCTCTTAGCAAGAATTTTCATGAATACATTGTAGTCTATGTTTGTGAGTGATATCGGCCCACACAAGGTAACTTAGGTGAGTATATTCTTATCTTTAGCCTTAGGTATAAGAACAGTGTGTGACGTAAGCAGTGATGGTGGGAGGACCAACATTCCAAAAGCGTCGTTAAAGAGTGAAGCTAAGACTACAGCTACCTTATCCTTTAGACCCTTATAGAATGAAGCTTATAGAATGAATCAGGGCCCAGTGGGCTCATCGCATACTCGTGGCATGAGAAAGATAAAATGATTTTCAAGGCGTTTACTTTGACTTCAGTACACGAATATAAGGAACTGTGGTATTCATAAAACGCTCTTTGGATGCCTTCCTTTTCTGTGAGCACAGCGTTTTTCCCCCTCTACTTCTGCGGTTTCGTTCAGGTGTGCGCGACTTTTTTCCAGTCCTCGTGCGCGCTTGCTAGGATTCTCTCCGCCCATCAAGCGGTCGCACCGAGCTCTGATTACTGCGCCTTCGTATTGCTCCTCATTTATAATTTCTAATTTCTGCTTTATGGAACGTATGTCTTGTTTAAAAGTTCGAGGCTGACTGCACTCTTAGCGCAGAGAACATTTTCTACAATTTCTTGTGCGTTATGGCACCTGACCTTTCAATGGCTTTGAATTTCACTTGCTTAAACACCTCCCAGTGTTCCCCTACCATTTTATGATACCTTTTGTCAAATTTTACGATTGCGTCCATGACATCGCTTGTAAAAACATCGTCCTTTGAAAAGTCATCATTTAGTTTCAACTTTTTCCCAAACAAATCTACACTTTTTACCTTTTCTTTTCTCGACACGGAATGTTACGACACAGTGATCGCTAAATGACACTGGTTGAACCCGATACTCTCCGATCAACGGTACTAAATCTGCAGATAAATAGGCACGATCCAACCGTGCGTGACTATGACCTCGAAAATGGGTAAAGCTAATATCAATCCCAAACCCACAACATTCCCCGACGTCTTCCAAACAATGCTGACTGATGAGATTATTTAAGGAAAGAACACTGACATCCCTATAAGGAGTCGGGCCGGTTTTGTCGTTTGCCATGCATACGCAGTTGAAGACACCAATCAGAATTACAAATATACCCTTAACACAGCAGTTACTGACAGTTTCAAACATGTGTTTCCTCTGTTCTGCATTTGAATATGCATAAACACATATTATGCGCCAATAGCATTTAAATATTTTAACTTCACAAACTATGAAATGGGCGAGATTACATGTGACTTTTTCTAGAGCTGCACCCAATGTCCTACGTATCATCTTTGCACACCCTGCCGACTTGCCCACTGCGTGACAGACACATACATCGCCTATTCGTAAAGAGTCGCACCATACTTTCCGTCTGTTCATGACCCTCTATATTAGTTTCTTGAATTGCTACAACGTCCGAGTCTTTTTTCGGTAATTAACCTGTAACGCTGATTTTGCCTCCTCCTTGACGCCAGCCCTCTGATGTTTAATGTCACCACAACCATGTGCTTTTCAAAGGTAGCCATTTTTAGTTGTGTTATTGTTACGAGACAAACGGTACGGTGCCCATCTTAACAAGCACGCTGACATCCCGAATGGTCCTGATGAAAGAGTCTTTACGACTTCTAAGTGTCGTCGCGGGGGACGACGAGCGTTCCGTTCTGTAGACACGGTGTTTTTTCGCATCGACGAGCCATGAACTCCGGCTGGCTAGTGCTTGCGTCATTGGGCGACGCGCATGACGGTGCGAAGGAGGGGGAACCGCGTCACGACTGTACAAAATGAGTGCGTTGATGACGTTGATGACGTTGAAATGACGTTGATGACGTCATGAGGTCCACAAATGGTGCGATGCTTTCGCACTCCCCCCACGTAAGCAGTCTTAAGTGTCTGCCATTTTTTTTTATTTCACTTGGCAGAATACAAGGTTTATTAATCCCAGAACAAAAGAAAGCATTATGTCGAACCTCTCTTTCTATTATTTCGTGTCATAGAATGGGTGCTGACACGTCTGGATGAGGCGCAGTTTCAGTGTATCTTCTCCCATTTCGGTCGTTTGGGGTAAGTAATGTTTTGCTAACTTGACATGACCAGTGTCTTTCTTTCTGAGAGCGGTGTAATGCTTTTTTGTGTGTGGTTACAGGTGAATGATTACCTATGTAGACCCTAGTAGACGATGTCAAATATTTTGAAGTGACATCTTAGTGACACGGGAATGTTCAGGGAGGCTTCTCTCTGTACCCGTCTTTGGCCAATGTGCCTTGCTCGAGAACGGAGCCTCGTCTTAAGGCAAGTGTGGTCGATTTGGCGGTGCAGGGGTGTACCCTTCCATTACAGCTTAACTTAAAGGAATTCCTCCGTTTGATCTGTGTGCTAGAGTGTTGATCAACACCAGCTGTCACCGGTTTGCTTCCCACAGCCAGTGGCAAACTTCCGATCGTGTGTATACAGCGGCAGGCGGTGAGGGGCTGGCCCACCATGTGCATGGCCCCTCCCCCCATAGATAAAACCGTCTGTGTACCAGGAACACGTCACATAAAAAGACGTGTGCCAACATCCACTTGACCTGCCCCCGTCCCCTGATTGAGTACGTCTTTCCAATTGCATCTTCCTAATCACGTTGTGTACGTTGCCATTTAATCTAGAGTATTAGTGTATGTATCCCCCTCATCCTTTCTGTAGGTATGCTTTCACTTTAACGACATCGCATGACTCTCACCGCGTCATCAACTGGAACTAACCGACGGCATAACACCATCAAAAAACGGTGCATTACTCTAATTACAACGTGTTATAAAAGTTACATAAACAAAGATAAGGCGCCTCACAAAGGCTGGCCTACATTTTGATAGGTGGATCTTTGCAAAATTAAAACGTGTAGTGTAATATTGCTGCTCCAATAATTATTGTAAGTACCTGCATTTGGCCATGTTCACCGTTAAGCGACGTGATCCTACTCTCACGCATCTAGATACATTCTAATGAACTGGACGGGTTAACATTCTGGTTAACACCATATTATAACTACGACCTGTAGCGTTCCATTGCGTATTGGGACAACATTTATGGTTAGTGCGAAATCGCCTAACCGTGCACTCACGAATGTGGGCGGATATTTGCTGGTGCTCCTCATGGCCGTGGGTGGCATTGCGATGCAGTCCTGCGTGCTGGGCACGGTCAAGACACAGGTAATGATGACCAGGATGTCCCTCCTGAATGCAGAGCGGAGTTGCGAAAAGGCAACAAGCACAATTCAAACTGCCGCGAACAAAACAAGAAAAAAATTCCCAGCATCGCACTACGCATGCAACAGTGCAGGGGAGGCTCGTGCGATAGAGATAGGAATTGCAAACGGCACCATGAATCATTAAAGACAACCAGGGAGACAATGTGATGCTCACGAAGAACTATTAACAACAGAAAGCCCACTTATCGAGCAGGGAGAATAAATGCAGGCTCACAGGAAATAAATTGACGGCAATCACCATCACAAAATCCCAAATAAAGGAAAAAGTCAAAACTAAATTATGTTCAGGTGAGGCATTGATACACGGAAGATATCCGTCGCTGTTAACATAATCGAACACACGCTGACCCACGTATGCTTCAACGCTTCATTCTATACTGTTTCCAAACTTTATCTTTTCAGCCGATGAACGTATTTGCACAAAATGCTAGTGTTTTGTTTTGTTTTTTTTGTTCGACACAGATGCTCAACCAAAGTTTCTGCAGTATGTGCCTAGATGTAGAGATATTTTGTTGCTGTATTGTGAGCGTGTTCTTTTAATCAGTCGTTGCAGCACTGCTTGAACACATGCCGCTCCGGCAGACAATGAAATAGCGGAATTTGAACTTCAGAAGCGCTAACGAACGCGGACACAAGCAAAACACATATAGACTGGACGGGCGCTAAACACGAACTGAAGGCTTAATGACGAAAAAAAAAGAGCGACATACATACTTGCTTAGGAACCTTCAAAAAGAAGCAGAAGGCAAAGTTGTCACTCCGCGAAATTCCAGAGCCGCTTGAGATACGCCCTTTTATTTTGCATGCAAGACCCGCGAACGTGTGCTCACACATTGGTCAGTTTCGTTGCTAACGCACAAGGCCTCCAATATTTATCTATCTTACCGCGTCGCAAAGCTGCACAGGACACGAGTCCCCTGAAAGCTAGAGAAATATTGGAGGCATCGTGCGTAAGCAACGAAACTGATAAATGCGTGAGTAAACCTTCGCTGGCCTTGTATGCAAAATAACATGGCGTACCTCAAGCGGCTCTGGAATTTTGCACAGTGTGAACTGTGCCTTCTGCTTCTTTTTGTAGGTTTCTGCTTAAGTATGTATGTTTCTGTTGTTTTGTTTTCTTTTTTTCTGTCATTAAACCTTCATTTGACGTCAAGCGCCCGTCCAGTATATACGCATGTGTCTTCTTTGTGTTCGCGTTCCTTAGTGTTTCTTATGGGTGTACAATTCCGCTATAACCAACTAACCCAAACTTCTGCGATGAAATAGAGCACCGCCTTTTCATTACATCCAACAAAGCTGTCGAAGTGCTGCATCACGGACTAAGGATTTGCCCCTTTTCCGTATTTGTTATCCTCCACAGATTCGCAAGTATTTACACGTAGGAAAAATGACCCTGACGCCGGCACTTCTACTCACGGTATTCTTAATGAACTGCGTAGATTTAAGGAATAACACACATATGTCCTTTTTTTTTACCGTTATACTCTGCAGCACAGTCAAAGATTACAAATTTGATGAGCTTCCTGAGAATTCCTGCAATAGGAGCTATAATGATCCGTGGGCACTCAGCCTCCGGAAGGCGACTGGCTTGCTCGTAAGAGCTACCTTGCAGTTAGTGAGCACTGGAGTTGAGATCATCGAAATTCAACTCTTGTCAACTCCTGAGAATGCTGAGAATAGAACCATTCCGACTTTGGAGTGGCTGAATGAAACGATTCCGTCTCTCTAGTTCCACTAAATATCTTTCTCTATCTACTATGTACGGTTTTCCGTCTGCTAACGCAAAACGTACTTTTCAATACCTAATTGTGCACAAGTAATGTAACCTACCATTTCCCGCACAACAACATACATGACCGGTTATCTTTACACAACGCTGTTTCCTGTAATCTTTATAATATATAATGTTTTAAGCGCTACATGCAGCTCAGCTAACGTATCCTCCCAATGAGAGTGGTTCCCTTACTGTCAAAATGGAACCTAGCAAGCCGGACCTTGGCTCTACAACTAGCTGTTACCAGTGCCGACGCTTTGAGCTGTGAAACTTACGGATTCGCCGTGTACACCACATCCTCTAATGTCGACCAGGACTTGTCCACGTGGTAGTCAAAGAAGCCTACTCCCAAAATAATCCTTGCCTTTGTTCCCGCCGCAAGCTTGTGTAGTTTCTGGAACAAACAAAAATGCAGTAACTGGTTATTAGCATCGGTAAGTATCGTTCTTCGAAAATATTCTAAGCCACAGATGGTGATGGATCGAAGCCTGTGTCTGGTATAGGACGGCACATAATATAAGCAGAAACGATGCGTCTATGGCACCAATGAAATCATTCTCTCGATTGAAGGCTCCTTTGCAATACACCGTAGCTAGCGACACCGAGAGTCCTGCGACAGAGCAGGACGACAACTACTGCTAGCATGGAGAATTCCAACAACAGGACAGCACAACATCCTTTACTAGGATGAAGGCTTCCAGCAACAAAGCAGAATGACATCCTCTGCTAGGATGTAGAATTCCAGCAACAGGGCAGAAAGAGATCCTTTACTAGGACCAGGGCTTCCAACAACAAAGCAGAATGACATCCTCTGCTAGGATGGAGAATTCCAACAGGACACAACGACATCCTTTACTGATATGAAGTGCTGTGTTAACACGTGTCAAACATGATTCGTTCTTTTATGTTACGTCATAGGCAAGCAGCCTATATATATAGTTGCTGTCACTGAAATAAAGGTTGTGCGTCGCTCTTGGGTCGTCTCCGTCACTCTGCCACCCGCTACAACAGTGGCGACGAGGGTGACTACCCCGCGGAGCCCCCGCCACGAACAGTGGCGTCTCGGTAGCGCTAGGATTTCTGCTGGGTACTGAAAGTAATCGAGTCTATGGGGCATCGGTGGTCATGGCCCTGGCTACGAACCTCAGTACCCCAAGTTTCGACGAAAATAAAGATATGTGGGATATTTACCCTACTCGACTGGAGGCATTTTTTGAAGCAAACGGTATTAAGACAGATGATAAGAAAAGGGCGCTCTTGGTTTCGACACTGTCAACGAAGACGGTAGGCGTTCTTGCTGGACACTGCGCCGCCCAGAAAGTAAATAGCTTGAGTTACAAGGAAGCACTTACCTTCCTAAATAACCACTAT
Source organism: Dermacentor andersoni (assembly GCF_023375885.2). NCBI lineage: Eukaryota > Metazoa > Arthropoda > Arachnida > Ixodida > Ixodidae > Dermacentor > Dermacentor andersoni. The sequence continues at coordinate 83,481,227 of NC_092820.1, read as the reverse complement.
GCGCCGAAGACTAATGAGGTTGCCGCAAGTTACAAGTTCTTTACAAGGGACCAGGCTACAAGCGAATCTGTCCGGGACTGTGTTGTTGAGCTACGCAAGTTCGCGGATAAGTATCCCTTCGGCACCACTTTGGACCGCCTTGTTTGTGGCATTCGAAATCGTGCGGTGCAGCAGACGCTGCTTGAAAAAACTGAGCTCACACTTGCCCAAGCTGAAACTATTGCCACAGTGGCAGAGACAGTCGCACTGGAAGTAAGCGCCATGACTAGACCTGATAATCAGGCAGCGGTGTGCACTGTAGCGAGTAAATCGCGCCGATATCGGATCTTCACCAAAGATAAGCAAAGCCATGCTGAGTGCGTACGCTGCGGAAACTACGATCACGAAGCAAGCGACTGTCCGCACAAAAGGGAGCAGTGTTTTCGCTGTCGGAAGACTGGTCATTTCGCAAGAAAATGCCGCTTCCAGTCGGGGCTTCGGGCTGGTCGTAGGCGCGATGGCGTTGCTAACCCAGTTCGTTATGAGAGCGCTGTATCCGAAACGAAGGAAGGCGATATTTCATAAGTGTTCACATTGCAGGAATCACGGGAAAAGAAATCTTTGCTCCAGGCGTTCCGCAGAGTCATCCGCTGGGGTGGCGTGCCCTTGAACATGATTATTGACACGCGATCACCGTTTTCTGTCATTCCGCAGGAGGTATATCTAAAGCACCGTCTGAGTTGGCCACGCTTATCGAAATGCAAACACACGCTCAGCTGTTACTTGGGCAAGCTACCCATTGCCGCTGAACTGCACCTTGAAGCCCATTTTGCGGGGAAGACTGTACCTGCCACACTGAGAGCTATAGGCTGTTCGGGTCCCTGCCTTTGCGGAAGGGACTTAATCCAAGCGTTCTCGCTTTTGCCGTCCGGTTTTCTCGCTACGGTTCAAACGGCGTCAGCAGATTCCGACAGCCTCAGGACCGAGTTTTCTGCATTTTTTGAGCCAGGACTTGGAAACATTCAGGGGCCACCTGTGAAATTTGACATTCGAGAAGGCGCCCAACCGAAGTTCCACAAGGCGCGGTCAATTCCTTATGCTCTTCGTGAAAAGTGGAAACTGAGCTGGACCGTTTAGTAGAGCAAGGCATGTTATCGCCCATAGCACATTCTGAGTGGGCGGCGCCAATCGTACTAGTACTGAAGAAAGACGGGCCCCTTCGCATCTGCGGCGATTTCAAAACCACAATCAATGCTGCGTGCATAACTGAGCAGTACCCTTTACCAAACATTGAAGACATTTTCGCGTCGCTACGTGGGGGATCATTTTTCACAACACTTGACCTTAAGGATGCATATAACCAACTCCCTTTGGATGAGGAGGCGAGGAAGTTGGCCGCGATAAACACTCACAAGGGGTTGTTCTGCTATAACCGTCTTCCATTTGGAGTTGCCTCGGCTCTCGCGATTTTTCAGCGGCGCATGGAAACGGTCCTGGCCGATCTTCCAGCCGTGCAGGTGTACTTGGACGATGTATTGACAGCGGAACGTCAAGACGGTAATGGCTCAGTGCTCCGGGACGTTTTCCGGCAGGCTTCAAGAAAGTGGTATCAAGCTGAAGGCCGAAAAATGCCATTTTCTCAAAAACTCAATCGTCTACCTGGGCCATCGCATTGACAAAGACGGCTTGCATCCGCTTGAGAAGAACCTAGCAGCAATACGCGACTCGCCACGGCCTACGAACGTGAGTGAACTGCGCTCGTTTTTGGGTCTGTTGACTTGTTATCACCGGTTCTTGCCACACATGTCAACGATGTTGGCCCCGTTGTATCTTCTGCTTGAAAAAGAGCATAATGGCACTGGGGAACGGCGCAGGAAAATTCATAGCTCAAGGCTAAACAAACACTTCTGAGTTCGTCTGTTCTGACGTATTTCGATCCCAACCAACCAGTGCGCTTGGAATGCGATGTGTCACCTTCGGGTTTAGGTGCCGTAATCTTGCACCGAATTGGGAAATTGGATAAGCCCATTGCCTTCCGTTCACGCACGTCAACAAACGCCGAAAAGAATTATTCTCAGCTCGAGAAGGAAGCGCTCGCACTGGCGTTCGGAGTAACAAAGTTTCGAGACTACCTGCTGGGCCGCGAGTTTGTATTGTTCACGGACCACTAACCACTGGTGGGACTTCTACGAGAAGATCGACCTGTGCCCCCAATGGCGTCGGCACGTATTCAGAGATGGGCTCTGTTTCTAAGCCAATATAGCTACCGCATAGAGTACAAGGCCGGCAAGGAAAACGCCAACGCGGACGCACTCAGCCACTTACCCGTGCCGATAACAGATGCTTGTCGATCGGGCACCTTACCAGAATACGTATTGTCTTCAGAGACCCTTGACAGCTCGTTCGTGCTAGCGGATGCGATACGGGCACTGACGAACGGAGATGAAAACCTCAGCGTTGTGCAGCACTTTGTACTGAATGGATGGCCTAAACGCTTGTCACCGTGTCACAATCACCTTCAACCTTATTTTTGCAGAAGACTGGAGCTGTCAAGCGTAGAAGGCCTGCTCTAATGGCTTCATCGCATCGTCGTACCCCACAAAGCGCGAGTCTCCATGCTCGCTGAGCTACATCGGTCACACCAGAGTACATCTGCGATGAAAAGACTGGCTCGGACGCTGGTGGCCTGGATTGGATGGTGAGATCGAAAGCTTTGCACGTTCGAGCATCTCATGTGTACAAGCTCAGCCAATGCCTCATCGACAGGTTCCTATCTGTTGGCCAGAAACGGGGACCAATTGGTCAAGGCTTCACATTGATTATGCCGGACCAATACAGGGACGCATGCTGTTGATAGTCGTTGACTCGCATACTAAATGGATTGAGGCACTTCCCGTCAGGTCGGCGACCGCAGAAGTCACAATCGCGCGGCTTCGCGAGTTGTTTGCTCGTTTTGGCTTGCCGCAAGCAGTTGTATCAGATAACGGGCCTCAATTTGCAAGTCAGCAGTTTTCCCAGTTCATGACTGTCAACAGCATAACTCATCGACGTAGTGCGCCGTACCACCCACAATCTAATGGTCTGGCAGAGCGCGCGGTCCGCACAATAAAGGATGGCCTTCTTAAGCACTCGATGGTGAACGATCTCGAAACAAAACTAGCGCGAGTGCTGCTAGGCTATTGACGTACCCCACTACCGTGTGGCAAGTCTCCTTCACAGATGCTGCTGAACTACCAAATTCGTTCGCGCTTGGACACTTGCGCCCCTTCTCTACCTCGAAGTTACTCGCAGCCTCCCAGATTCCAATCCAGCGACCAGGTGTGCGTGCGCAACTTTGGCCAAGGGAGGCGTTGGCGTCCAGGCACCGTCAAGAGCACAGAGGGTTCACGGCTGGTAACGGTCCACACTCCAGATGGCCTAGCCAGGCGTCACTTCAAGCAAATTTTCCGTCGCGTGCCTCTGTCACCCGTGACCCCAAAATCGGAGGCTCCCGACTCGCTTCAACCCAGCCCGGACAACAAGAATCGGCCGACGTCAACGCCAGAAGGCCGGTGCAGCCTGGCCACTCCAGAACCAGCTGGCGCCGCGCCTGTTCCTTCGACAACACCTCCAACGCCCCTTTCAGCCGAACAGGCTCTCTGTCCCACAAGTCCGCCGGTCTTACGGAGGTCTACCCGCCAACGAAGACCCGGGCAAAGACTGCAGTTTTAAAAGAAAGGGAGAAGGAAGGATATGAAGTGCTGTGTTAACACGTGTCAAACATGATTCGTTCTTTTATGTTACGTCATAGGCAACCAGCCTATATATATAGTTGCTGTCACTGAAAGGTTCTTGTGCGTCGCTCTTGGGCCGTCTCCGTCACTCTGCCACCCGCTACAGCATTTACTAGGATCAAGACTTCCAACAACAAAGCAGAATGACATCCTCTGCTAGAATGGAGAATTCCAACAACAGGGCCCGAGAACGCATATTTTTAATGTTTGGCTCAAGCTACTCGGGACACCCAATGTGAGTGTATATATAGTCTAGCCCGGTTATAACGAAGTCGGCGGGAATCGGAAATCACTTCGCTATATCCGCTATTTCGTTATATGCGGACTATGAAAAAAAAATGCTAACATGGACATACCGATTTATTGCGGCTGAAAGAAATGGTCCAGCGTCCCCTGAACACGTTTCGCGAGTGCGGACTTCAGAATTGCGGCTTCCATACCATCCAACTTCGAACCAAAGATCTGGTCGAACTCCGGACTCCCGAGGTACATCCGTAGCGTGTCAACAGCTGCGATGGCCGCTGCGGAGGTGACCGGCGCAGGGGCACAACTAGCATCGTCGCATTCGCTGTCGGAGGCGCTGTCCGCCAAGGTCTCTTCCATGACACTCCCGGCAACTTCTTCAGTCGTGAAGTCCTCGGTGGCAACTAGGTCTACGTCGGCGAAAACGAAGTTCATGTGGCTTAGACCCGCAGGCACAAGGTTCAAGTCGCTAGCGGTATCCCCAATGCTGCATGCTGCATCGATGCTGCCATGCGATGCAGTGAAGCAACCTTTCGCTCCGCGGGAGAGCAGACGACGCCATGAAAAGCCGCCGTCAGCCGAATTTCGCTCTTATTCTCGCAGAAAAAATCACCTCAACGACGCAAAACTGTGGTGATTGACAGATTATTTTTCGGTTTGTATTAAATCTCTTCGTTATATCCGCTGACGCGCTCTTATTTACTTCGTTAAAACCGGACCCAAAATGTATTGAAAACGCAAAGATGGGAATGGGAAATTGAAATCCCTTCGTTAAAACCGCTATTTCGCTATAAGTGGTTTTGTTATAACCGGGCTAGACTGTATACATATATATATATATATACACGAAGTGATCATATTACTTTACGTAATTTTTATACATAACCTGCGGCATACGCCATAATTCTTATCCTTGAGCTACATTATTAAGCGGGCGACATTACTAGCACGCGAAATCGAAACACATATTGAAATAATTACAAAAAATTCACTACTTGATGTCTTCCGTAATAACATTACGGCGTATTACAATGTATGAATTCTATCCGATTACCTCGTAAGGCGTGTACACTTGAAATGAATTATCAGGACGACAACACTTTCGAGATATTTCCGATAGTGTAGAACGAAATACATGAGCGTTGCAGTTACTTTCGTGCTTCAATGCATAAACGGCACTTTTCTTTACAGAAAAAATGTAAATGGAACAAATAAGCGTTTTTAGGGCAAGTTTGATGGCGCGTATCTCCAAACTGGCGTCATCCTTTAAATTCTAGAAATTTATTTCGAGTGGATATGCGTTGAATTCTCAGCGTCACAATTCGTCAGTTGCAATATGTGTCGCAAAGTAATGAGTACAAAAAATAATTGGTGGCCTTTTGTTAATTTGTTGAATAAAATAATTAGATTATGGGGTTTAACGTGCCAAAACCCCTTTCTGATTACGAGGCACGCCGTAGTTGAGGACTCCGGAAATTTCGACCACCTGGGTTTCCTTAACGTGCACCTAAATCTAAGTACACGGGTGTTTTCGCATTTCGTCCCCACCGAAATGCGGCCGCCGTGGCCGGGAGTCGATCCCGCGACCTCGTGCTCAGCAGCAAAACAAAATTGTTGAATATGTGTTTCCATTTCTCGTGCAAGAAATAACCGCCTCTGAATAATCCAGATCAAGGAATAGAATTACGTTACCTGCAACGTGCTACCCTTAAACACTCCATACAACTTAAGATTGATCGCCTTGTAACAAGCACGCACACACACACACACGCACACACACATACATACACACATACATACATACATACATACATACATACATACATACATACATACATACATACATACATACATACATACATACATACATACATACATACATACATACATACATACATACATACATACATACATACATACATACATACACACACACACGCTGTTCTGAGCTCCTTCATGCTATATTGACCTCTAAAAAGCTAACGGCTTCCCACACTTAACGCACTTATCTCCGCTTCGGCACCCAAACAGTTCACGCATCAATAAAAGATATTTCATACCTTGAGAACTTCTTCCGCGTTGGCAGCATAGCCGAGGACCGTGTAGGGCTTGTCGTACAAATTGAGGATGCCCAAATGCATGACGTTCGACTTCCGTAAGGCGACAACGTCCCTCCATAGCTGGGTCGTCAACTTCGCCGGCGTGATGAAGCTGCAAGTAGAGAAAGCGCTCAAGTCACCACATATCTCCAAGTCACCGCATGAGGAGAAGTGTGAATTTCGATTGGGATCTCTCTGCATGCTCTCGTGCACTTTCTTTTGTATCTGACCTAGAAGCTGTAATAATGTATTCTAAGCAGTAGCGGCATTTCCCATAGTAGTTGAGTTACGCAGTAAGCCACCTCAGGAAAAAAGGAATATTTCGGCTCAACAGCGAGCCTGATACGATTGTATGGAGAGATGTATTGAATGCGGTAACATAGGCTATGCCATTTCAGCCGTGATAGCCCTTTCATTACGTACCTGCACACACATTCAACCTGGCCATGTGGCCTGGAATCTGTAGAAACGCAACCTAGGCAGTCGGCCATTCGTTCCAATAGTACAATTATATAAAATTCAACTTTCTGCACGTACTTTGCATCCATAGTCGGTCTATAGCTATTTTGTGAAGAGTCATATGATATGATATGTCATTCGCAATTACTACACCAATCACATGGCCACTCCCGAAGCGTTCACGACGTCGGCGGTGCCACCGCCGTCGTAGTGCTGTCACAGTATCGAGGGCGTATGTGTGGCCCGGGTGCGTGCTGTTCGAATGGTTAGAATGTCTCCACAATTTTTTTTTCCTTGTCAAGGATTCTTTTCGGCAGTGCGTCTGGAATGCAGAAGCTATTGGGTTGTCGCAACCGTCAGTCAGTCACATCATTACGGTTGGAGGAAGTGAAAAAGAGCTACGAGATTTCTCTCTACGGTGCAGGAGAAAGCCGCAGTCGGGAACGTTTCCTTGACCGCGACAAGAATTCTCATCGCAGTCGGCCGCCATAAGAAGCTCAGCCACGGCTAAACGAACCGCTTTGATTGCTTAACCGCTTTATATATGTATATATATATATATATATATATATATATATATATATATATATATATATATATATATATATATATATATATATATATATATATATATATATTGAGAGAGAGAAAAGAGAGAGAGGGAGGCAGGGTCAGATCGTCCACCCCCTCCTTCACTCTAGAAATAGTGAAACTCGCAAACTAAGACATGTTTTAGTAATCGTAAATGACACGTGGCCTCAAGTGCCCTTGCTGAACATGCAAAATCTACAGGCCACAATATATATATATATATATATATATATATATATATATATATATATATATATATATATATATATATATATATATATATATATATATATATATATATATATATATATATATATATATATATATTGCATATTACTATTTCAGTAAGTGAAATAGCCTGGAAATGCTTCTGTGAGTTAAATTTAACAGACAGGGACCTATGTGTCTATCACACTCTGTGAACCACGGGGCAACAACAATTATATGAATTTGCATTTATCTCTTGCAACTATATAAAGTCTCGAAATGATACAGCCACACAAGGAAATGAGTGCCTCAGAGTGCTCCTGGATCATGCCCAGTCGCAGCAGTACAGTGCATATCAAATGCGCATTTGCTACAAAGAATTTTAGTAATTCAACAAAGCTTTCTACTTGTAAGTCTGTAGCATAAATGTATCACTCGTTTAGGTAATAGTATTGTCGAGGCTATGCGCAACGACGTATAATCAACGTAAAAAACTTGCAAAATTCCCACAAAAAAAATCGAATCGCCATCCTGGCGCTTCTACAGTGCATGTCCAGTGAATCTGATCAAAATCACAACTACACTTGATGAAGGGGTTACACAATGCTTTATTGCTTTGTGACCCCCCCCCCCCAACTCGATTTCCGCTTTATTTGAAATGGGTCGAGTTCACAGTTCTTCCAGGGCAACAGGATAAATTCTTTGTTCGCAAAACACATTCATAAAGCTCGGGATGGCTTACATGCGTAATTTGCTACATATGTCATAATTAGTCCTCTATCTTCGAAGTCTATCTACATATTTCCCATAACGCGCCCTTTATTTTCACCTACTATAAGAAAAATGTCTTGTTTAGTTCACCGAGGACATCCCTGAAACTAAGAGCGAGCCTATTATGACGCCTGAAAATAGGGAAAGAAAAACGACGCCTCATTAATTATTTGCAACACTTCTAACAAGACCAGAAACGTAAAAATATTGTCGCACATTGCCTTTAACATGTCCCCTCTCCCCTTTCCACAATATATAAACCTGTTGTACCCACATATGGCTATGTTGGGACCCTGGGAAGCAAAGCTGATAGCGGCCATATCGCACGCTCTAACGCTTGAACAAGAAATTTTTTTACAGCGAGTGTGTTTGAGCCGACCGCATTTAACCTCCCCCCAAAAGTTTGCATAGTGTACTACCAATTTTCGCTACATTTGGTCTTGGCGGCTTTTATAGTTCTGCCAGGGCTTCGGGCTCAATTCTTCCCTGCTTCTTAGACACACTTAAACACTCTGCGGTGCTAGCATACGTAATTTATTGCGAAAGCCCAAATTACCCATCTGTATTGAAGTTAACCTACACATCCCCCATTAACTTCTCCTAACAGTCACCAAACATAACGAAGTTTAGCGAGGACACCAGGCGAAACTAATATATCACGCATGAAAAAGTATGAAGAAAAAGGAGGAGGGTTCAGTAACTATTCGTAACACTTCTCAATAAACCAGAAAGGTTAAAACTACGCGACACATTGCACATAATATGCTGCCTATTTCTTCAAAGTATAACATATCTCAAACTAGAGTTCTCTTGGGACACTGGGAAACCAAGCTAATAGCAGCAGCATGACACGTTCGAACACTCGCTTACAATATTTTTACGCTGTATTTGATGAACACGTATTTGCCATATCGCACATAAACTTGGCGTATCGTTGCCCTTATGTTCACAAAATTCGACCTCAGTTGTAGTTATGCCAGCCTAGCCGTCTAACTCTTACACCGCTCATAAAGACTAATGACGCCATGGACGACTTCCATACGTATTCTATGCTGAAAAATGCGCATTTAACCCAGCCATTTGAAACGCTGCCTACACTTTATTCCTAGGAAGCCCCTGATTTTGACTAGATATAAACAAGGTACCTTGTTTAGCTCACCAAGGACACCGGCGAAGCAAACTACGAATCTTGTAATGTCTTTTCAGTCACGGCGTAGACATTTGTGAACGCGACCTATTTTTGCCGCTACTGTGCAGTGGTTGCAAGGAACAGACAATGAACATTAAGATTTTAGTAAATTGAACATTCTCCATTCTTAAAGTTCGCTCATCTCACTTCTCAGCGAAACGTTTCGCTTCACACGACCGATTTCATGAAGGCATTACCGTCTTTGACGAGACGTTTGAAGTGGGGCGTTTCGGTAGTAATCGCGAAAGATGATTTGTTCCCTTGTTGCAAAGCTTGCGCCCAATAATTAACCTGTGCATGTTATTTGAGCGGGCGATTGAATACATTTAATGAACAAACGTAGCATGACTGACTGTACGATAAATGAATATTTAATTACTATGTAATTATGATGGGTCACTATAGATTGCAGTCATTATTTCACCTTGACTTGCTTTCTATATGGAGTCTCGAGCACCTTGGTGTAAATTATTTAAGTTTCACGCACTTACAGACAGTCGATCGTAATTCGAGACTGAAGGTTTTTCACCAAAAACCCACGAAAAAAACGCGGGTTTAGTAATTATCTGCGACACTTGCACATAAAGCAGGAAAGTGAAAGTTTCGCAACACATTGCGCTTAAAACTATTTCATTGTCCCAGAATGTCACATCGGTATCTCGTGTGTTGTTTTAGGAATCTAGAAAACACTTAGATTACCGGCGGTATCACGCCCTAAAACGCTTAAATTAGTAAAGTTCTACAAAGGCTGCAATGAACCTACACAGAATAATCATAGATCGCTCGTCACTCGCAAAATTTTGTGCGTCGAATAAACACAAACGCCGTGCCCCGTATATATTACCGATGATACCGGGAGAAAGCAGCCGAACACTGTGTATAACGCATAAATAACGGATAAAGTGACCAGTCAGTTACTGTTTTCAGAGTATATAAGCAACCTACACATTGGAAATTTTCGGTGCATATCACCCAAAAGTGACCCTAATTTTATCAAAACACGAAATATCTGCTCTGTTTGCTCCTGCCGGGAAGCAACTAATAGCGCAGCTCTTATTTATAAGCAGCCTGAAAATGAAATCGTCAACCAGAAGTGACACCTCTTTAGAAATAACTCGTCAGTGTTCTATAGATATTGAAATGGCTCTGCGAGTCCGACCAAGGCCATTAACACGAGCATATCTACGATAAGTCGTGATTACACAATGCAATTCGACAGTTACACTTGTAAGAGGTTTGATTATATTTCTGAAGGTGGTAAGGTACTGAGACTTCAACGCTGCAAGGGACCGATCCGATTGTTCCAGCGTTTGACAATCCAACCATTTCCGGCCGTAAGGCACACCAGTCGTTGCGACCCATCACTGAAACTTAAATTACCAGCAAACCTTTCACGACGTGACGCAACACTGCTGTGTCGCCTATGGGTAGGAGTAGCATTCACTAACTCCTACAGCTATCCTATTGGAAAGGCGGACTCACCAATGTGCGCTAAATGTAAATGTGAAGAGACCATAAGTCATCCTCTGTGCCATTGTTCTCGCTTTGATAACCAACGTAAGACTCTCCACTGTGCCTTGAAAAGACTGGATGACAGGCCATTTGCAGAAGCAATGATCTTGGGAGCCTGGCCGCACAGTTCATTAGCCCAGAAAGCAGTTCGAGCGCTTCTTCACTACCTGAAGGCAACAGACTTCAGTGCCCGACTACAGACATCCTACACCTAACTTAGTACATGTGAAAGTGCGGTATACACTCATGTTTTCTTTCTCTCTCTCTCACTCTGCTTTCCCCTCCCCACGTGTAGGGTAGCAAAGTGGACTCAGTCTGGTTAACCTGCCTTCCTTTCTTTCTTCCCTTCTCTCTCTCTCTCTCTCTCTGTGGACTCAGTCTGGTTAACCTGCCTTCCTTTCTTTCTTCCCTTCTCTCTCTCTCTCTCTCTCTCTCTCTCGGCGTAACGGTGAGCGGCAAGGATTTCTGGGGGCAAGATTGCCCCCACAGGCTGCGAGGATAATTCATCATCATCATCAGCCTTATTACGCCCACTGCAGGGAAAAGGCCTCTCCCATACTTCTCCAACTACACCGATCATGTACTAATTGTGGCGATGTCGTCCATTCAAACTTCTTAATCTCATCCGCCCACCTAACCTTCTGCCTCCCCCTGCTACGCTTCCTGTCCCTTGGAATCCAGTCAGTAACCCTTAATGATCATCGGTTATCTTCCCTCCTCATTACATGTCCTGCCCATGCCCATTTTGTTTTCTTGATTTCTGCTAAGATGTCATTACCTAGCGTTTGTTACCTCACCCAATCTGCTCCTTTCTAATCCCTTAACGTTGCACCTATCATTCTTCTTTCCATACCTCGTTGCGTCGTCCTCATCTTAAGTAGAACCCTTTTCGTAAGCCTCCAGGTTTCGGCCCCGTACGTGAGTGCTGGTAAGACACAGCTGTTATACACTTTTCTCTTGCGGGATAATGGCAACCTGCTGTTCATGATCTCAGAATACCTTCCAAACGCACCCCAGCCCATTCTTATTCTTCTGATTATTCTCTGGGCATGGCTGATTATAACACTTTGTCCGCACCTCCCCCTCAGCCACACATCAAATGTAACAAGCTGATTGTGTTTTAGAATATGGATATAGCGGTACTGAAAAACTGGCCAAGATGCAAGTTGCGCAAGCTGACAAGTTTGTTAGGGCGGGAAATGGCCAGCTCCAGGCGTTATCCGCAACGCGAGCTTGTACGGCGAATCCCACGCGTCGTTCGCTACAGGGCGTCCGGAGAAGGCCCAAATGACAATCGCCGTTGTTAGTTAGTTAAATGTGGTTTAATAGCGCTAACGCGGCTAAGGCTATGCTGCTCAAACACGAGGTGTGTTAAAATCTAATTCAAGAAGAAAAAGGCTGCGTTTATCGATACTTTATGTAAAATGCCAGTGTCATCGAGAAATCTGCGCCGTCAGGTAATGGGACTATCGGATCAACTCCTAAAGTAAACGCAGGGTGTAAGGGCATGTGTAGTTTGTATAAATTGAGCAAAAGGTTTCGTCTGTGTACTTCAATATGTATACGTGTCAGTAATATATGCATAACGTTTGGTGATTCTTGGCATTTCTCGCATGTTGCTGCGTCTTCTTTCGTAAGTAAATAATTGTCTGTGAGGTGTGTGTGCTCAATGGCGTAGTTGGCATAAAAGTACTTCGAAAAACCGCTCCTGGTGGTTACATGACTTCCAGTCACCAAGTACTGGTTTAGTAATATGTAGCTTGTCTGAACAATGGTCCCATTCGTGTTGCCATTTTGACGTTAAGGCCTTCCTAACGGCACGGATACTATCATTATATGGAAGTGTTGTGTTTGTTAGGCCTCTGTACGCTGCCATCGATGCACATCTGTCAGCTGCTTCATTTCCAGGTATCCCAGCATGGCTTGCGACCCAGCAAAAACAAACTGAACTCAATTTTTTTAAGAGCCACCATGTTTTAAGTGCCTCCTTTTCAATGGTTCACACTCGGATTTTAGATGTAGAGACTAGTGTACTTAAGGAATCAGTGTATATGACAGTATTTCTGTGACTGTCAGTGATAATCTTTTTAACTACAACCCATATAGCATAAGCTTCTGCAGTGAAATCAGAGGCATGTTTTTGTAATCGAATACTTGTTTCCCAATTTCCCGCTACGGCCCCCAAACCCTCGTGTTGTTTTCTTTTAGAGCCATCAGTCTAAAATTTCGTGTAATATTGATATTTGTCCTGAAGAGAGCGGAATTCTTGTATACTCTGTTCGTGTGGAGTGTCTCTTTTCTTTAGATGTGTTAATGTCCCGTCACATACCTGTGTGAAATCGTACCACGGAGGCACGAGGTTGTGGGTTTTTTTTGGCAACCTGGGGGAATTCATAAGGAATGTCATAATCCCGACAACATTCCTCATATGGCAGGACAAGAGGCCTAATCGTGTTCGGTTTATTTGTATCGTGCAATCGTTGTGGTCCAAGCAGGGATATGGGTAGTAAAAAAAACCATTACTTATGTGGTCACTCTACCAAAAAAGAAAATGTAGATTTAGCTGGAGTTTTAATGGACTTTCCAGCGTGCGGGCGAAAGTGCCAGTGCGCGCTTTCAAAAGCGGGGGGGCGCATATGAAATACTTGCCCCCCCCCTCGTTCTCACAGTGGAGAGGGTGCAAGTGCCGCCCTTGCTTCCCCCCCCCCCCCTGTAGATACGCCTATGATAGTCTGGCTGGCACACGCAAGTGAGCGCCGATTAAAGCCTACAGAGAAGAACCAAGCACACGTGAGCCTATTCCGTCGAGCACACGGTCACTTGTTGGACAGACTTTTTGAGGAAGTAAAGGCAAAGGCAATTAATTGGCTTCGCGCAGAGTTGGCTCGGGCTGAGTGGCGTAATGCCCCCCCCCCACCCCATTTTATTTCTTTTTTGACGATAATTTATTAACATCCCCATCGAAAGGGGGCTGAGAGGGTGAAATATACTCACCTAGCCTGCTGCAGTTAATGAAGTAACCCATAGATATTTACCAGCCTAGCATTTTGTCTGTGTCTCCCTAACCTTTTCTACCATATTTAAAACCTCTATAGCTACCTTGTACAGTTACCTAGGCAGGTAACGGAACCGGTCCCACCAATTTCTCTCCTGATTCTTTCCACCAATTCTGTAATCGCGTCTCGCTTATCTCAACTGCCGACCGGTCGGTGCTTCCATCAACTTTAAATCCCGGTGCACTTCTGGACGGTGTACGCTTCCTCCACGGTATTAGCGGCGCCACGCGGCTTGTGGCTTTGCCGAACTGGAGGACTCACCGTGAGTCGAACGAAAGGCCACAGGTGGTCTTCGAATATCGTGAGCCGCACACCGAGGTGAACATGTCGAAGCTCACCATGTCGTCGACCGCCCCAACCAGGTTGTCTACGGCGTGAACGTGGGTGTACATGAGGATGTCGCACAGGTTGTCGTCCGGGTACTGTATGGCCAGTGTGGCCGTCTCAGACACCGAGCACATGAGAGGAGTAGGCGTGGTCGTGGCTGCGCATAGAAGCAAAGTTGCGGAGTGGGTATCCGCGTTATATTACCACTCTGTCGTGGAGTGAGATTATCCCCGTAATTCCACTCCTTTAAACTCCTCGGACTGCTTTAGGGTTTCACCATTGTCACTCCTGGAATGGTCTCGCTGATCCATTCCACTTCCACAGTTCAATGGAAAAAAACGCCGTCCTCGTAATTGTTTAGCATTTCACCTCCCCTCCCCCGCAAACACAAACTAACTAAACACATAATTTCGAAGTCTTAATGACGCCGCAATGCAATTTTTCCCTCTAGGACAAGCATCGTGATCTGCGATTTGTTCGAAGCCGTCGTTACATGTAATATCGGTAATATCGTTTTTTTTTCTACAGAAGTACTTTACAAATTCAGATTTGCCAAACATCTATCTGCCAGTCTGCGGAGAAAGCTATGCCATTAGCCCTAAATAAGCATTGCGCGAGCACTCTGATGGTAGAGCACCTGCTTGGTCAGAGCAGGACCTAGACATTAGAAACTTTATTTCATTGACACGTGTACAAGATGGAGTAGACTTTCCTATTTCATGAAGTGCTCGATGTACAAAATGAGTAATTTACTATACCAGTCATTTACTTTTCTATGAAGTGCTTATTTTGCTTGAAGATGTCATTGCATTGCTCTTCATACTGCGTCCACAAACACATCTACATGGTTTAGAAGTCAAGAATATAGGAGCTTACTGAAAAAATACCTGTAATCCCTGCAATGAAACTCCCTGGAAAACATGCCAATTTGTGGTGAAATCCATCCATGTGGTCTCCTTTTTCAAAGCACCTCCCGAGTTTCTTTATAAAGAAAAACTAAGAGTAGAACAAAATCTCTGTCGCTCCTTCCGATTCTTCAAACCCACAATGAAGAAAAAATTATCGGTAATAATTGATGATTTCCTAATCAATGTCTCGCTTCTTCATGTTTACGTGGCTTTTTATCGGTTTAGTATTAGGCCTGTTTTGCTTGAAAGTCAAACGTGACGCTAACTTTAGACAACATTGTGCGTCGATTTTCCAAGCACTGGCATACAGCGTTCTGCTCGTAACCACTGCAGTTAGCTTCACTTTAGCTGCCCACCCGTCAGGTGCTTCGCTGAATCGCACGCTGCGATGCAAGCAAGGCTTGTCTTTTGAATAAAAACCGCCATTTAAAAAAATGTTATTCTTCGGAAACTATTTATATTTCAGTAACCAAAAGGACAACACATTCCTACATTGCTCGGCATGTTATGCATTCATTAGCTTATTCCGTCACTTTTGTGACTAAGATAACAACGAAACGCATTGCTCCATTTTGAAAGACGATCTTTTGGTTTCTCGTTTAGTCACACATTTACCGGGTCCATTTTTTTTTCGGGAACACATCTCTGATCATCTGTTAACCAGTGCGCTGGACACTCGGCGGTGCGAAAAAAAATAAAGAAGAAAGCGTGTCGCGGGCTCCAAGCCGCCGTGGAGTCGCGCAGAATGAAACTGTTCACGACGTCGAATTCGACCTCCATACTTGAGTCGTAGGCCATGCGCGCTCTTGCTAAATCGAAGCATTATTTCAAAGATAGGTGGCTGGTATTAAATGTATACTTCTACCATGTAACGCAGAAAGGTTTCTCGGTCTTCCAAATAATAATATACGTATAATACCGTGTTATCTTTGATTACCGCGGCAGATAGACTCACCGATACGTAGTTAGCCAAGGGAAGGTATGGAAAAAAAATTTAGAACCCAATACAATGACCATGTTTATTCTATCTAGTATATTTATCGTATTTGTAACCTCGCTTAAACTCAACATTTACCATTCCAGGGCTGGGAGCCCGTTAAGCTCCTACTTCCTTTCTCGGGCTCCCATTGTATCCTCATTCCATTTCTCGCGGAGCCGCTCATTAGGGACGATTCCGGAATATTTCCAAATCTAACGCTTCACTGGTAGTGACATCTTATGACACGAAGTTTAACTACACAGCACACGACATGACATCCTAGCTGGTGAAGCAGCGCACTGACACGGACACAGTGAAGACACACAAGACGACGTCGGTAGCGATTGTCGTCTTTTCTTGTGCGTCTTCACTATGTCCGTGTCAGTGTGCTGCTTCACCGGCAAGGTATGATGATTAATCTCCAACTAGCACAACTTTCCACATTAATGATCTCCTACATTGCGTGGCACACGCACGGCCCGATCTCGGAGCCCAGGTACACAAAGTAAATGCGGGATACCGCTAATATGTTCTACCAGGATAGTGGCTTAGAGTTGGTAGCGACCTAATGGTTAGCATGCAGTCCTTTCACGATTTTTTGTTCGACGAGAACACTCTCGCTACACAAACATTTCGCCTAACGTATCTCGCGGCGAATGTCGACGTCATTGCGATTAGGCATGAAAATACTGTAGCGACACGCCTTATTGCCACGGCCGAGACGCGTCGTATATGAGGCGCTTATGCAACCGGGCTCCTCTCGTGCTTCCGTCAGGACCTCGCTGCGCCACGTAGCGACCCCACCGCGAAGACCGTGCGTAGCGCCTGCCTGAATAAATATCAGGAAATTCGGCAGAACCCATCATACGATGACTATCGATGCTAATGCGCTTAGCATATAAGCAATATAGTGGGACAACTTATAGCTATCATCGAAGTACATTCTGCGGGAAGAATGTGCTGCAGCGCGCTTCCCTAAGAACACCCGGCGCCATCTAGCGCTCCGCTGCAAAGCCTGCGCGGGGCCTTCGAAATGTACCGCACCCTAGGTATGTGTCTCTGGGAGTGTGCCACTCTACAACGACAAAAAAGATCGCTTAAGCTTCCCCGATCATGAGCGCCATCAAACCCACGTCACAAGGGTTCCTCGAAGGCGACAACTTGGCGCATTAGCAGGCTGCGCCACAAATGTGCTGCGTTTGTGCCGTTTTTCAATGAACGCCTTTCACGCCAACGCTCTAGCGAGCTGCGCCATGAAGTCACTAGGCATGTGCCACTTTTCAATGACCCTCTCGCCAACTTTAATTACTGAGTATTGTTTGGAGTCAGATCACGGCGACTGGCGTTGGCTGCAGGTTGCATCCCACCCCTGCCACCAGTTGTTGAGACTCGGGGTAGTGTTAGAGCAAATAATCCTTTGGGCACAGGGATGACTTTCGTCAGGGAGTAGGAGTAAAAGGTGTTTATTTTGCGTAATTTATGTATTAAAACAAGTACTAAAATTCTAGTCAGGATACAGACGTCTGCAGACATGTGTGTCCTCACATCTGCAAGCATGCGTGTCCTGACTAGAATCTGACTGCTTCTTTCAATATGCAAATAATACAAAATAAACCGCTCTTTCAATAGTACTCTTGGACGTACTGATCCCTATGCCCAAAGGATTCTTTGCCTAAGCGCTAGCCCGAGTCCCAACAGTATGTGCCACTGAGAGGGCGGCAGCAAGGGAACAATTCTCAGCGTTTCAAGACGCCGGTGCGTCATGCTTCTTGTCTCGGAGGTCATGGGTGAATTTCGGGGCAGTGCCACTAGATGGCGCAGCGTCCCCAGAATGAAGCGCACTAGAGGAGCCTGGTTGCTGCATGACCTGTTTTTCAAGCACCATGCATTTCGGGGGCCATGCGCAGGCTACTTGGTGGTGGCTCTAGATCGCCGCGCGTGTTCTTAGGGTAGCGCGAAAGACAAGTTACGCCGCAGTACACGCTTCATACATGCCTCGTTTCGGCAGTGGCAATACTATGTGTCGCTACATTGATTCAATGGTAACGCATTACCGTCGACAGTCATCATGAAATTGGTGCTGTCATAATTTTCTTGTTATTCAAGGGTGGCACATAACCACTGACCCAAGTTGGCATTGCCAAATGACACTGACCTAAGAGGCTCATTAAGGACGGGTGCGGGTGCATACGCAGCAGCACATACCTACTCACCAAAGTGGACAAGAAAGACGTTAATTGAAGAGTGGCACTTACCCAGTGGCAGTTGCCTAATGTTACAGGTTGTCATGATAGAAAATCATCGAAGAACGGCAAATATATAATGGAACAGACCCAGTGACCCAACTTGGCATGAAATAGGGTCTTTGAGGAACCGCACATAACCGGTGTCGTATGCCCAGTTACCGAATTAAGTAACTCCGACAGTTGGTTCCGAGCCCACTACTCTGAGCTCGGCAGCCCGATGGTCGGCCCAAGTTAACTTGGCGGGAAATAATTATTGGATGCGGATAAACGGATAAACAGACCGGCACACAAGCAATCCGCGAACTGGGGGGAGTTCCCAACGAATGCTAATCGCAATAAATATGTTTCGAGCGCACTGTAGTTGGACCAAATGCCCCAAGATGGGTTGCTACCAGCTCTAATAATACCCTCCACGTATCCGTAATCCGGTGTACCACACAGGCTAACATGTTTCGAGACAAGCCGGAACCCTATTATAAATATCATTCGTCGCCATGTGACGCCAGCCATTATCGCGACGTTTCTTACTCGCAGAACTAGGTGTCGGGGCGTGAGGTGGCGTGGGCTGGGCCATTGGAGCTGGGGCTCGAGTGCTTTGAGGAGGAGGGGGCGTGGGTTTGCCCGCTGGAGCTGGGGCTCGAGAGCTTTGAGGAGGAAGGGGCGTGGGTTTGGCCGCTGGAGCTGGGGTTCGAGTGCTTTGGGGAGGAGGGGGCGTGGGTTTGGCCACTGGAGCTGGGGCTCGAGACCGTTGGGTAGGAGAGGGCGTGGGTTTGGCCGCTGGAGCAGGGGCTCGAGAGCTTTGAGGAGGAGGGGGCCTGGGTTTGGCCGCTGGAGCTGGGGATAGAGAGCTTTGAGTAGGAGGGGGCGTGGGTTTGGCCGCTGGAGCGGGGGCTCGAGAGCGTTGGGTAGGAGGGGGCGTGGGTTTGGCCGGTGGAGCTGGGGCTCGAGAGCGTTGGGTAGGAGGGGGCGTGGGTTTGGCCGGTGGAGCTGGGGCTCGAGAGCGTTGGGTAGGAGGGGGCGTGGGTTTGGCCGGTGGAGCAGGGGCTCGAGAGCGTTGGGTAGGAGGGGGCGTGGGTTTGGTCGGTTGAGCTGGAGGTCGAGGGCGTTGGGTAGGAGGGGGCGTGGGTTTGGCCGCTTCAGCGGGGGCTCGAGAGCGTTGGGTAGGAGGGGGCGCTGGCTTAGGCACGGGGTCGGCGGCAGGATGCGCGCTGGGCCTCTGGGCTTGTGGTCGGCGTGTCGGTATGATCTGCAAAAATGCCAGCACCAAAACAGAGGCTAAATATAGAGGTATCTAATATTGCAAAAAAAAATTCAAATATTCCAATTCAATCCTTTACAAACATGACACTAACAGTGCTTTACAAACGACGCTAGCACTTTAGAATAACATTACAAGTGGAGGGGTGTTCGCCCCGTGTGTAGCCTGAAAGTACGGCGCCTACAGATTCTCTATAGACCTTTCTGTCGACCAGGTAGAAAAGATACAAGAGGAAAATATTAGGCTGACGTAGGTACGGCTCAATTCAGTGGTGTTTTCCTGCATAAATACTTAGGTTGGTGAACTCCTTGGCAAGAAAGCTGCGCCAAACAGCTTGACGGGGCCAAGGACCCACTTTCTGATGTAAAGGTCATTTGTCTAGAAGCCTGTCATAGTTTCTCTGTGCACCAACGTACGACCTTTTCTCTGTAGAAAATTACTCCTCAATATATATATATATATATATATATATATATATATATATATATATAGTACAACATGGGAAGGGTTTCGCCAGACCCGAAGGTATAACATTCAAAAATGGTCGGGCCCCAGCCCTCCCCCCCCCCCCCTCCCCGAAAAACGAAAGCTTTCAGCCTATGGCTTCAAAACCTCCGTTTCTTCCTTGTACCACTACCTATGCCTGTAACCGATTCGGTCGTATCAATCTCTTCCCTGCTTATTTTTTTCACCAATACTCTTAAATGTACCTTACTTATCTCGACTACTGACCGGTTGATGCTTCCGTCCACTTTAAATTCAAACGCTCCTGGAAGTTGTACGTTACCTACGGGTCTCGCTGAATGAATCCATTCACATGCCATTAGGATGACATGAGCGGCCTCTCGATTTATGCTGCGGCATACAAATGTTTCATCTTCTTGCGAATATTTGCGGCGAGAAATTTTTGTCCTTTGACAACCAGCTCGAGCCTCAGATAACAATGCACTGACCATTTTGTTAGTGTACAGATTTTCACTTCCAATTTCTTTCTTCTTGTTCTTCTAAATATCCGTGGTCTTTTTTTCTTCTTTTCATTCTTTGAATCCAATTCACTTTGTCCGTTTTCTTCATTTTCTTTCTGATGACTTTTGGTTATCTATTTACACTTTCAATTACCCTGAACGTGGTTGCCAGCTTTCTTGACCTCTCCCTCCATTCTGTGTCCACGCTTATCAGGTACAGATATTTGTGCGCTTTAGCTTCTCATTATTTTGATCCATGTTCCCGAGTAATTTTTTCAACATTAACTTTTTTCTGCGCTTTTCTGCCCAAGGCAGCCCTCACCGATCTTTCGTTAACTTCCAACCCCGACAAGATATCTGATTCAAGCGCGGAATGGTATTTGCGAACGTTAGTACTGAAATTTTTACTCCTTTCCAAATTCCACATACCACCTCATATTTATTGTGGCCCCGAGGTGCACTGTTTCATTGTTGCTGCGAGAACTCTAAAAGCTACGCCATCTCTCGGCAATCACAATAAGGGCCGTGGATTAATTTTCCCAACAGAGCGCGAACAAACGACGATGGAAATTAGTTGTACTTCTAATTGAATTTTAAAAAACTAAATAAATTGTAAAGAAAGTAGACGAAAAAAAATGGCAGCAGGTTGGATACGAACCCGTGCCTTCCAATTACCGCCTTCGATGCTCTTACCACTTCAGCTACGGCGGCGCAGTTTTCCCACTCACATTCTGGCGTACTTATGTTTTATCTGCTAGAAATAACCGTGGTAGACAAGCACGTACGTCAAAGCCAGCCAGTAAGTCCGTGTTTGTTCTAGTTACGGAGTTCTCTGAGTGGGGCCTCATGGATAGTTTACGTGAGTAAAATTGAATCCCACGCGACGGAATTCAACGGGAAACAGCCACAGAGCAAAGATATGCAAGCTCCTTCAATCCGTACAACTTACGTGCGGAACCTATTGTTGCGCGATTTGACTGCATTAAGATCTTATGAGGTAGACATCAGGCTATCTCTGTACCATGACCTAATATGGTGTTCGAACACTTCGACAAGGCCTTAACGAGGAAAAAAAATGCTCCGGCGATGCTGATTAAACTAATTCATGTATCTCAGACACCAGACAGATTTCAATTTCACCACATAAATGATGTTATACTGCATGATTTTACTCCGCTAAGCAGTTACCAGTCTATACCACCATGTAACATCACCATTTAACGCTTTTATCAACTTGGAAAGGAAAATATTTTCCGCCTTATTTCGGTTTGCTCCAAGAATCTGGCTGTGAAAAGGCGGCGTAACACAATACTACATAACAACTTTGTAGGACTACAGGTTTCAGCCCATCACCGCCAACGGTGACTGTGCCTTGGTAGATGAATTTGACCGCTAGCAGAGAAAAACGGTAAACCATTGTATCGAGCCGTGTACAGCGGCGTTCAAGGACAAACCAGCAGCACTTCAGTTAAAAGGATCGCTCCGTCACATGACTTGGGTTGCAAGGCCCTTCGACAGTGTGAACGGCTTCAACTGGAGCTGCTTATAGCACAGCCAGTGATCCGCTTCTACGTAGTCTGCGGGACATTGCATAATTTTGTTTTGTTATATGAGGTGCTACGATTAAGCGTCTCAGCTGACATGGGCGTCACTTGAGCACAATGCTCAATGCAAAGATATGCGCGCATGGAGACACTCAAAGGTACGTGGCAGCTGTGCGCATGCGGTATGTCTCTGTACGCTTTGCTTTTTGCACGTTTTTATTTTTTTCTCCGGGTATATTTTTTTATCGGCGTCGTTTTATTGCGCTGGAGCTTTCCCGTGAATTGCTTATAGTACCCGATCATTTTCTTGCTGATCTTCCGCGGAACTCTGCAGTAAGCTTGACCTTTCTTCGGCCCCACCTGCTAGCGTTTACATGAACCCGACGACCATTTCTCCATTCGACAAAACATTTGACTCTACCTGAATGCTTAAGGTTCATCTAACGTTAACCATACACGTGAGTAGTACTTACGGGAGTAGAGCGATTAGACGCTGGCGCTGCGGGAACAACGATGTCAGGGGGATCGTAGGAGGTACGGCCACCGCCACCGCCACCGCCATCACCGCCGCCGCCTCCTCCGGAGGAGACATCTCCCTCGTTCTCTTCCAAGTTCACTTGAAGGAAAGGAGACATAAACTTGGCCATATGCCTGTTGAAGCGCGCCTTCGTTGCCATAGCATTTCGAAAAAATTTCTTAAAAAGAACCTTCTAAAATATGCATTGTAGCTACAGGCCCATAAAAAGACAAGATACGTGTAGAACAACCTTAAACGCTGGGCGCGGTGCTAAATCGATTCAGGCAAAAAGACGCCGAAAACGATGCTCATAGAACATGCACTAAGTACGCAGGGCGAATGGCGGACGAACAAGTGTATTTTACTGTCGACAGAATCCGCCAACATCCCACCAAGCGCATGCGCGAGAACACAGTCTTGGACACACAGTTCCCATGCCTTTTACAACACCCAGCACTAGGTCACGGAGTCGAATCCCGGCCACGGCGGCCGTATTGCGATGGGGACGAAATGCGAAAACACCCGTGTACTTAGACTTCGCTTCACGTTAAGGAACAGCAGATGGTCCAAATTATTCCGGAGTCCACCAATGCGACGTGCCTCATAATCAGATAGTGGCTTTGGCACGTAAAACCCCGTAATTTGTATTACACAGTGCAACACACACAGCAGTGAAACCTAATACCTTAACGAAGGTTATAGGTGGGAACACTTCGTTTTAGTTAGGGCGAGTGACGATACCCTGACGCATATGTCCTTTTGTATCTTGAACAGGCTGATGTGCTTAATAAGACCTTGCGGGCTTATGTCAACGATAAGGTTGACTTACGCAAGCATTTGTCCGGCGTATTTCTTGCATCTTGCGTAGGCGACTTTTTTGTTTGTTTTCATCTTAGTCATTGTTGCGATTGGCCTGTTGCTAATTCTGTTTTTCTCATATGTTGCTCAACAAACTAGCGCAACTTTTCTAGAGGAATTTTCGCGCAGCGGTCGTTCTGCTTCGATGGAAATAACGTGTAGTACTGGAATCTGTCGAGAGTCCTTCCGCTTGCGATTTCAAACTTTCTTTCGACTTTTGAACACATGTCCCATGTTCGCAGCTTACATGTTAAGTTTAGCGGGAACAAGATAAGCAGTAGGGATGTTTGTTAGGACTTGATAGGGTTGTCTTTCAGCGGGCAAATACGAACCACTTATGCTAACTGCGGGGGCACTTTAGTGGTCAGTGCGAAATTATCAAGGAGACAGGTGAGGTTGGACGTGATTTCGAGGACCGTGAGCGGAATGGTGACACCATGCGTAAGCGTGACGCCTGGGATTGGATTAACTACATAGTCACCATGAGGCACAGTCGCCGGCTGTGCCTCATGGTGACTATGTGGTCACAATCAGACGTCTGCCACAGCTTTGGGTGGCGGAAGAATGAAGTGAATGCAATTGAAGCGGCTCCGAGACGGGTCACTGGCATCAGAGAGAAGAGGCAAGGCAAAGATAGCCGGTCTAACAGTCTACGAGAGCAGAATGGGCGAAAAAAAATCGAGACCGAGTATGAGTCGGTGAGGGCATTGGGCTATGATAGTAAAAAAGGACGGCAGTGCGTCGTTCTGCGGCTATTCCCCGGGAAGCAGGGCCCATGCCAATAGCAGCGACTATGCCTTCCTTGACGACTCTTGGAAATGAGTTGGGCGCAGCTAGTGGCGAATAATGGCGGTAATAATAGACAAGTCCACCCCAGTGTTGATCAATGCACTTACATGAATCTCGTCAAAATTAACGTCGAAGATATTCTGCTTTGTGAGAAAGGTCTAGCGAAGATTCGCTGCGAAAATCATCGTTCACAGCTCCGCCTCCAGAAGCTGCACTGTCTAGTTTTGCGGTTTTGGGTCGGTCGAAGAGGCCGGAGAGGCAGTTGTGCAGAACGGGGGCGAACGACATTGACGGCGTAGTGAAGAAGTAGACCGGAAGTTGCGGTGTCAAGCCACAGGAGACTCAACTGCTGAAGACTTCTTTGGAGTAGAGAAAAAAAATTATGTGGTTTTACGTACCAAAACCACTTTCTAATTATGAGGCACGCCGTAGTGGAGGACTGCGGAAATTGCGACCCCCTGGGATTCTTTAACGTGCAGCTAAATCTAAGTACCACGGGTGTTTTCGCATTTCGCCCCCATCGAAATGCGGCCACCGTGGCCGGGATTCGATCCCGCGACCTCGTGCTCAGCAGCCCAACACCATAGCTACTGAGCAAGCACGGCGGGTGGCGTAGAGGAGGTGAACGAGAAGGAAATGCTCCAGGTACTGAAGCAGTCGGCGAAGGAAGAGCGAGTCGGAGACGTCGAACGGCTGAGGCCATGGCGAGTCATGTGACCTATGGGTTTGCATTGGAAGCATATGGGCTTCGCGTCGAGGGTGCGCCACTTATTCGAACGGGTTATGTGGTCGAGAATAGGGGCAAACGGAACCGAATGCGGGGAAGGGAGTACAATGGGGTTCAGCTGTGCAGAGGGGCCGTACAGATTCAAGGCCGAAGTTTGCAAAATTTTGCAGGCGACGGTATGCATCAGGAAGATCGTGGCCACAGACGGATCACCTATTTGGGCGCAAGTGGGTGCCGATCATGGAGATCCAGCTCACGATGAACGAAGCAATTGAGGTTGTCGCATCGATAGGGCTGGTGGAAGAGCTCCTCACGACACGAGGTCACAGCTGTGCTTGGAAGGCGCGTGAAGTGCTGGGTGACTAGGTGGCTTTTCACTAGTTTCAGGCGGTAGAATTCTTTGAGGATGCTGTCACTGCTGGTAACCTTGTTGACTGCCAGTAAATTGAAGGCGCCATCAGCATACCCTTTGACGAAGTAAGCAACCTAATCCTGCTCGGACATGTTCTGATCGGCCTTGCGACAAAGAGCCAATACGTTGAGAATGCAAGGGATGGTTGACATCTGTACCCGAGCAGCAAGGGCCTTCTTTGAAGCTACACGGTGACCAAACGGTTTACCGAAAAGATCATGGAGCTTCTTGTTGAACACATGCTAGCCAGGGATCTCTTTCTCATGGTTCCGAAAACTGAAAAGAGATTGGTCTGAGTGCGGCCGAGGTAAATAAACAACATTGGCGAGCACAAACGTCAGATCCCACCTGCTATTGGTGCTGACTCGTTCATGTATGTTCAGCAAATTCTCAGCATCGAGCCCGTCCACGTAGAACATTCCAGCCTCCCGAGGATGTGAAACTGTGACGAAGGTAGTAGCCGCAGGCGAAGTGGCTGGCGTAGATGATGATCCGTCACGAAGGGTCAAAGGGGGATTGTGGGCGTTGCGGCAGGCCCCACCTTTCTTTTATCAAGCGGCCGTGGTAAAGTTACGTTTAACTTCTATTTATAGTGTTAGTGCAATCGCGATGAATGTGGCGAGCGACAAAGATCAGCGCCACTTCGTTTGCTTCATCTTCACTCTAGCCATGTTGAGGTGGTATCTATCAATCTATCTATCTACACACACACACACCTGCCGATTCGTCATCTACGTGGTATTCGGCAGGCACGCAGCCGACGCTATCAAAGTTCGAGAGAGACGCCTGCAGTAGTGGCTTAGTGGCTATGGCACTGGCCCGCTGACCACAGGACCCCGGGATCAAATCCCAGCCACGACGGCCGCATTTTGATGGGGGCAAAATGCAAAAACACCCTTTTGCCGTAAATTGGGTGCACGTTAAAGAATCCCAGGTGGGTTATGCTAATCCTCAGGCGCCCACTATAAGAGGCGCAACCAAAATTATGAACATAAAGAAAGTACCAACTTGCCGAGCTTTCAGGTCTTCTGACGTGCTTTATAATCAGATCGTGGTTTTGGCACGTAGAGCCCCGGAATTCGCTATATATTTGTTTTTTTTTTACGAAACTCCGAAAGAGTGTGAAAAGAAAACATTACTTTAAAACGAACACTCACCATCAGCGCCTAAACTGATCAAATAAATGACCAGAAGGATGAGTCCTCCAGCCAAAAAGCACACGATAATGCTGATCAACAACGTGTTGTCGCTGGGAGGCAGAGGAGAAAAAGAAAGCAGTGTTTATTCAGAACTCACGCACTACGTAATTGTTAATAGAGCTGAAGAAAACGAAGAAAAGTCTGAACAAGCAAAAACAAATTCTGATTATGAGGCACGCCAGTAATGCCAGTAATGGTAGACGTATGCCGCATTACTGGCTAGGTATGAAGCATAATACTATACAGCGAACGTTTTCTGAAATGAAACAGTAAAACAGGAAAATAAAGCCGGGTCCAGGGACATCGTTACACATGTTTTACTGGTGTAATCGAAAACTTCCAACGCAGCTGCGTTGCGATGCAGTGTTCAAGATGTGCAGTTTTCCCCTGGAGCTCAAGGGTTAGAATTCAACCTAGTGTATCAATATTCACGAACATTTTGACTATGTGCACAGACGTTCGAATACGTGAGAGGAAGCTACAGAAAGCACGACGCGCATGCAAAACACGTTTTTTTTTTTTTTTATTTGGCTGACGAACACACTTTCCTAACGGTGTCACTTAGTCTGAAGATGCCTCCGTTGACACCATAAGGTTGCTCGTCAGTGGACGATTCAGTCTGCACCAGTGAAGACTAAGGTGCCGCCAACGGTAGCTGCGTTCATTCCTTTTAGAAGCACGGTGCAGACTTACGGAGGTGGTGTTAATGAATGGTTTAGGGTTAGCAGGGCACCTGTTTCGTTTCTGTGGTGCGTTTTATGTCATGCGCACCGCGTATGCGCCTCCATTCCTTGGCAGCACAGGAGAGAAGACGAGGGATCAGCGTCTAGGCATTCCCTTATCGCTAAATGTGCTGAGTGTGCTAAATGTGCTGAGTGTGCTAAATGTGCTAAATGTGCTGAGGATGGATGATGCCGCAAACAAATTTGGAGTGCGCTTAAGCTTCACCGTTAAGAGCGGAATGTGATAACATTCAAAGATCCCTGACCGCTTCTCGCGGTTCCCGTCAACTGCAGCTTATGTAATCGTAATGGTTACCGGGAAACGCTGGCCGTGAACGCCGTGCACTAAGGCGAGCTTTCTGGTAATAATGCAGCCTCCCGTATATATGGGCTGATCCCGAAGGTTGAGCACAAGAGCGCCAAAAGAATTTTCATCATTTTCAGGTTTCTGTTATTGTTTCGAACTTTTATTATTTAGGTGTTAGAAGATTTAACATAAAAAGCATGCGCTGTCTGTTTTGTCTCGTGACATTTGTTTGTGGGCTGTCATTCTAAAGACTCCCAGGAATAGCTTTGTTAAGAATGTAACACAAGGTATGAGCAACTCGGGTGACAGAATGGTGTTACAATATAACCCTCATATACCGCATTTCATATAGCAAGGTGTGGCATATACATCTACTTACCCATAAGTATAAACCCCATGCAAGAGATCTTGCACGCGACAGCGACGAGCGACGCGATGGAGATGGCTGTCGCGTTCGCTCGTCGCCTACAATTTGTACCCCATGCGAGCGACGACTTCAAGCGACGTCTCCCCAGTGTTGCCGGTATGAGTGCAGCAATATAGGTGCCGAAACTAGTGTGACGCGTGCTTTATTAACTTAAGTTCATGCGTTTTACTGTAAAAAGCAGCATAAAGTATTTCTGAAAGTCTTGCAGTAGTTTCTTATCCTTGCACATATAAAAATTGAATCGTTTGCTCGTTCCGTGCGACAATCGGAAGTACTTGAGTTATGCACATCCAGTTCCGGCTTCGCGCTATTGGATAGTCGCTCATAGCACTTCCAGGCGACGAGCGACGAATTCTAGATTTGCAGAACCGAGCGATCGCGCGACAAGACCGAGTGATCTGTTCACGCGACGGCCCGATCCGTGGCTCGAATCCGTCGCTCGTTGCTGTCGCGCACAATTTTCGCTCGCGGCCAACATCGCAGACGCCGACACCTCATATTCTACGACACGGGGTCCAGAGCGTTCCGCATCATCAATTAAACACCAAAGCTAATACTGTTGCGCCATCTACTATAAGGAAATAAAATCACTTCCCGGGCTCAGTACCGTGTCTCCAGGCCTAGCAGCGCCGAACCTAACAGTTCGTATAAATAATAAAAGTAAACTAGGCGGTAGCGTGACGTCCCACCGCTATGTTTTACAGCTTAGTCATAAAGCTTCGGTGCGTATGTATATGCGGCTCAAAGCAGGTCATGGAATTGGAGCCATAACACAGTAGTACACACACTTGAGAGGGAGTCGTCGAGATATGAATGCACGTGCGAAGAGGTTCAGTGGTGACGATTTCGCGCCACTCGTAAAGTAATAGCTGGAACGAACCGTTCTAGCAGAGTTGCCCTAACATTACACCTACCACTAAAGTTTCCGTTTGAAAGCTTTAATTCTCCAGATATTCGTTGACACTTGAACGGGCCCTCGCAGGGTGCATGCCGGACCACTTCGGGTTTTCTCAGCAGCTCTATCCTAAGGTATATTTTGTATTGTGCATATGGATGTCAACAACAGACTTTAATCCAATGCGTCTAGCTCTCCAGCGCTGTAGACAAAGAGAGGAAGCGCGACGTCGAAGTGTGCATTTCCGGCTGCTGCGGCTGCTTTTGGAACATAGAAGCTGGAAATGACAACGCAGCATGAAGAAAAACAGAGAAACGAAAGTACAGTGCGCTAAATAGCCCGGCTGACGATCCTATAGATGAACTATTCTCAGTTTGACAGAGAGCCCCATCAGTGATATGTTGTCCTGCGCCGCACCGACATTATAAAACGGAAGGCTAGTCGGGTGCCGCTCCTTCTACTGCCTGGACATCCACTCCTCCCCCTTCCCCATCTCCCACGTTTCATTCTTTCTCGTAGATACTTCCCTCGATAGGACAAGAACGGCGGAATCTCAGCGGGCGATCATGATACTTAACAATTTAGTATTATTGCTTCCAAGGCTGCGATAGATGCCAGTGCGTGCAATTTCAATTCAAATCAATCATGTCGCCGACATCACGCACAGGAGGCTGACTGCCATGCGCCCACCTTTCCGTCAATAACAATGGCGACAGTATCTTAGTCAAAGGCAGCCTTGTCGTCATCGGCGTAGTACTTTCGTGGACTAAACGTGTATTGCTGGTACTTCACGCTGCTACTCTACGCGAACAAGTGCAATTAGTGCAGAGAAAAGCGCACTCAGATATTCCTTTGTGGTTAAGAAGCACTCGTTCGCAACCTGTACCAATGACTACCGGGGTTTTCTAGTGATAATATCGTTGTGCTGCTGGGCCGGAATGTATTATTTTATTTTGAACTGTTTTAGACACGAACATAGTCTTGTATGACAAGCTGAATGCGGAAATCTTCTGCCATACGTGGTATATATAATATGTATATATATATATATATATATATATATATATATATATATATATATATATATATATATATATATATATATATATGTGTGTGTGTGTGTGTGTGTGTGTGTGTGTGTGTGTGTGTGTGTGTGTGTGTGTGTGTGTGTGTGTGTGTGTGTGTGTGTGTGTGTGTGTGTGTGTGTGTGTGTGTGTGTGTGTGTGTGTGTGTGTGTGTGTGTCTGTGTGTGTGTGTGTGTGTGTGTGTGTGTGTGTGTGTGTGTGTGTGTGTGTGTGTGTGTGTGTGTGTGTGTGTACACGAGCGGCGCGCTGACAAGACATGTCACGGCTATAAAGGAGCTAATAGGTTTCAAGTGCCGTCTACTTGCCTATATACATTTCATTACCGCAATACTGTGACTGCATGTAATGCACGCCTCTAGCATGACCTTTATTGCCTCACTACATAATTTTGTGTACCTTAGTATAATGCTTTCACCTTTATGTCTCTACTGCGCGCTTAAGAGGACTTTGAAAACTTCCACGCGGACAGCATTTGCAGGGGGATCCACGGAAGCAGAATACAAGAACACTGCATGCTTACCTGTCTCCTGCAAAAAAAAAATGAGAGAATTTTCGATATAGCTTTTGAAGGCCGTTAGGGAGTTTAACAAGCATCGCATTAAGGCTAGTTTATGCTATCGGCTTTGCCAACGAAAATGCAGCATCGAGCGCCACTTACGAGTACGTCCAGTGACGTCGACGTTACACTAACGCGCACAAGGCGCTTGCGTGCACACTTTCTAAAATTGGTTAAGTGGGAAGCACTAATAGCTATTATGGCTCTCGCACTCGATCATTCACGGAGTTATTTGTCGGGACGTATGATCATTCGAATTTTTTCGGAACGAAATAGAAACTGTCATTTTGAGTCGGAGCATTGGATTCTAGAAATGAGTGTTATACCTTTTCTGAGATATTCGATTACAGTTTAATATTAGGAGCTGCTGCTCTGCTGTGAGCGCTGAATGGTAACCAGGAAAGTGGCGAGCTAATTTTGACTGATTGACAAGCTGTCCAATCGAACGGTTCTGCACATTTGATTGCGGGTAACGACGAAGTAGACGATGTTTCTTACGCCCTAATCTCGCGATATTCCTCTTCGTAAATTTAGGAGCAGAATGATACCTAGCATTCGGAATCAACATTCATATTACGGATATTAAAACTATTTTTGTTAGAAAATATTACTAAGCTTCACTATATTCCTCATAATTTTCGTTGCCTATGAACAATGAGCACTATCTCGAAGCCCAGCAAAATGTATTGTCCACCTTGTTGTTTCATAGACCTTGTGGGCATTGTCCGCGCATTGTAATCTATTTGTCAGTTTCATACATTCAGTACACAAGAATTGCGGCAGGAAAACCGGAAGCAAGAAAGAATACGAATTATTCAAAATGTAGCAGCGCTGACTTAGACGAGGATGCAAACCAAGGAGTAGCCCAGCCTGTGACGTTAAAAAGGTAGAAGCTGATCGCCGGCCTTGTTCTGATATATGCATTTCTAAATGCCACGGAACACATATTCGGTAATAGAAATAAACACTGTCATTTGCAGTATCCAATTGATTCAGTTAAACTGTCGAATGTCGTTAAAATGAGATAGGAAAACTAAGCCCACACATTAGGCTGGCTTAACAGACCGCTGTTCTTGCAACACTTATTCGGACAACCGGACCCAAACTAACATAGTCGGTGGGGCCATATTTCTCTATAGATAGCATTATAGGAACCCTCGTGACTGGGATTGCTGCAAATGAAAGCAAGAAGCGTGCAACGCGTTCAACAAGCACCGGCAACATGACGGAAGGGTGATACACGCATAGCGCCCACTTCCTCGCAAAGCGCACACGTATAGCGTGCTACAGTTTCAACTGCTGTGGATGTCAACGGCCCTGCAATTTCAACCAGCCCCCTTACCTTGGCCCTGCTCGGTTGCTACAACTGCAGAGAAAGAAAAGAGAGAGAAATTCGGAAGGTTTCAAAGGTGCAAATTGGCAGCGAAATTAAACAGCGCGTACGCAATGCAAAAATCATAGATTCACTTACATGACGCGTCGGACTCCAGCCCGGACATTTCGCCAGATTGGAACATACTTGACTCCGCCGTTTCTGTAAGAAGAGAAGGAGGTAGAAACGCCATCCGCTGTCTTGCACTAAGCCGTCCCTCATAACCAATTTTGCAGTTTCGAGGACATTCGACCCTCCCAATTAATTTTTCAGGTATCGTGAGAAAGACTAGTTGCGGCACCATTCACTCAAATGTTCTAATGACTAAGGAGCAAAGAACACCTAGAATTAAATATCAACGTTTGCGAAATGCTTACAAACAGTTGGTGGTAGTGCTTACAGGAACAAATTATGTGAGCAGTATTATATACATAATTTAGTGACAAATCGCATAACCCAAGTCACGTTCATTTAAAATCGGTAGTGGTCGTCCTGAGAGTAGTGTTGCTTAGGTTATATGTGACGAACACCGCCTCCAGCATCGTTCCACTTTGCTATGGCACTCACTCGCTAAGCTCGCTCACGAGCATGGCACTGTCACGACGGAGCAAGGTGAACGACGGGAAGACGAAGTATGAATGACTTTGATAGAAATACAAAGTTGATATGAAAACGGCGGCATGGCGATGAGGTGGCGATTCTAAAATGATGATGATTGTACAACGACGACAGCGAGACGACGCCATCACGTCAACGGCACGACAGCAGGTGCATGACGATAATGGCAGGATAACGACAGCAGGTGCATGACGATGATAATATGACCACGATGGCCCGAGGACAGCTGTATTACAATGTATGCATGATGGCGATGTCCGAGTACGATGGCATGCCAAAGACGGCATAATAACAATTAAATGCCGACAGAATGATTTATCTATAATGAAGAAATGACTTCGATGGATCGATGAAAGCGATATGACAACGACGGCATAACGAACGCGTTCGCTTTTATGAAGTGATGAGGATACTATAACGACAGCCTGAACGCGAAGGCTGTGCTATGTCGACGGCAGTGTGGCGACGACGACGTGCCGCCGACTGCGTGAAAAGTCGGACGACAAAGTCGAAATGGCGAAGATGGAACGGCCGCGACGGCATCATGCCGATGGTATGACAACGAACGCGTGACGACGACTGTATGACGATGATTGTGTGAGGACGACAGCACGACGAGATTCGGATGGACAAGCTGGAATGACGACCATGGAACGACCACGATGACATCAGGAGAAATAGCTCATACGTAGTCGTCCAGGCTGTTCGACAACCCATGCCACTTTGTCGGTGTAAGAGACTAGGCTAGGCTAGGCTAGGCTAGGCTAGGCTAGGCTAGGCTAGATTAGATAGATAGATAGATAGATAGATAGATAGATAGATAGATAGATAGATAGATAGATAGATAGATAGATAGATAGATAGATAGATAGATAGATAGATAGATAGATAGATAGATAGATAGATAGATAGATAGATAGATAGATAGATAGATAGATAGATAGATAGATAGATAGATAGATAGATAGATAGATAGATAGATAGATAGATAGATAGATAGATAGATAGATAGATAGATAGATTCAAAACACCTGAAATAGGCAGGGAATGTTAATCGCATTAAAACGCGCCGGTGCTCATGCAACACCTGAGACATGATCATGCAACATGAGACTGTGATCCCATAGCGTCATGGCTTCGTATCATGCGCTGATTTATGTATCAAGATTCACACGGACATTATCCTACTCGCATGGCCCTTCATGAACTATTTCGGTGGTATGTTACTCTGATGCTCCTTACGATGAGTGTTCGTTCAATTTAAATCCAATAATTCTCTTTTTGCATGAGGCGTAAACAGTATATGTGCCTACCACACTTGCTTGTTACGCACCACGGTCAGCTCGACGCTCAAAGTGCGTCAAAAACGCCACGATGGTTTCATCGTTCTTGGTGTCTCCTTCATATGAGGATATTGTGCTCTAGTATCGCTGTCACCCCGCCCACGCATTAGATGGCACAGCATGTGGGATCAGCTCACCGGGGGTTGTGTGACATTCTAAACTTGTCTCTAGACACTTTAAGAGAACTTATGGGGACCTCCTAATACGTCTCGAACAGCACAGACAATTTATGTCTAGCCGTGTAAACATGCTGATTATTCTGCTGGGATAAGTGATAGACGTGGCACAGGACGGCTTAAGCGGCTAAATATGGCTTTGAATCGCCAGAATAGGCGACCTTTCCGGTAGGAGGGCAAGGAGACTAAATTACGCCTGAGGTGCGCTGAGAGTGAAGGCAAAATAGTATTAAACGTTTTAGCCCTCAATAACAGCCAGAATAACACAGTCCCACACTTAGTGTTGTCTCTAGATAAACAATCTTGAATTATAAAATATTCACGAAAAGCCGGTCCAATTGTGCGACGTTAGAGCTGCAAGCGCGTGAAATGCCTGGTGTTATCTCGGTGATGATACTGATGGTATGCCGACCATCCGTCCCGAACGCCAAGCACGTATCAGCATAAGTCAGCCATAATTGAAACTCCTACAGGCCGAACAATCAGCGAAAGGTTTAAGGGTTGATTATACCTTGCGCGTGCTAGACATGTGTATCGTAATGAATGTCGCTGATACTCACCCATGACGGGGGTTTCTTGACGACACCGGAAGGCAGAGGAGAGAGGGTTGACCACTAAGGGTCCAAGGACCACTAAGGACCACTAAGGCCGCAGGAAGCTCAAGAGCAGCAGCAGAAGCAGACACGGCAGTTGCACTCTTGCAGCCTCGATTCACAATATACCAGAAACACGAAGCTTTGATTTGGTGCCTAAGAGGAAACACGAAGCGCACCGTCACAAACCCCCGCTGGCGTCTTCTTCTTTGTCGCCCTTTCATAAGGCACGTGCTCACGTGACCCAAACACTTAGCCAAAAGCAGTTGCACAGAAGTAGCAATTCAGCCAAAAATTAGCAAACACTGAGATCTATGCATAGTTGAAGGTTATCTTGAGTGGAGTACTCACGATTTTTAACATCATTTTTCAGAGTATGCAATTGTAGCAGCGCACTAACAACGTGATTTGGTGTAAGATGATGATGATGTCTCTTATAATGAAAGCCCAGAAGAGGAGGAAGCTTCTGCTTCATCCTCTTCGTTTCTCGTGTTGTTGCGTTTCCTTGTCAACTTGATGTAATAGCCTGCTACAAGATATTGTAGCCACCAAGCCACCTTCTATGCGTCATAGAGGAAGCAGGGTGGTGGGCCATCAAGCATCAACGCAGTTGGACTGAGAGGAGTTATTCTGGCCACTCAGTATTCCTGGTTCTCCGACAATTTCGACAAAGCCTCTGCGGCACACCCTGAGCTGATTGCGCACCAGCCGCTTGAAGGTGCCATTTCCGCACCCAACACTATAGTTAAGACCAGGCTAGGTTTCCATGGAGAGTGCAAACACACTTCAGCCTCGCATCCGCCTGGACTACAGAGTATTCGAAAAATTAAGTCTGAGTGTTCATCAAGAAAAGGCTGCCGAGGCCAGCTTAACATTCTGTAAATGTACTAGCACATTCCCTTCCTTCTCTCATTTATAGACTTCGACTCACGTCTTGGCCAGACTGGCTCATATTCGCCACGACATCGCAAGGCTTGATACGCGAGGTCCGGTATGAAACTGCTGGACTACATCCTGAAGCGTCGGGAAAATTCCCCTACATTTAGACTTGCTTAGAGCAGCGCTTTTAGAACGACAAAAGGTTTTGATGCGACGCCATCAAATGGCCGATTGAGCGAAAAAGCCGGCGTCTGTAGCATCGAAACGGCACCTGAATTCCCATTGGCTGCGATGCCACGCCACGTGCGTGCCTCGACGGAGCAGAGCGGGCAACAGGGAACCTTTGCTGCCTCGCTAGGTGTTGCGTGAGGGCATCGCAGCTAAGCCGCGTCACACTCGCGCTCTCGCTCTCGGAAGCCTCTACTTTCCGCAAGTTCCTTCTATGCGCAAGCTCTCACCCGCGTTATAACTTCACCTCGGTAACCGCTATAAATAAATTAAATGCATAAAAAAACAGAATAAATTCGAAAAGAAGAAACATTGTTTCTTCTGTCATTGTTTCTTAGGTGAGAAACAGAGTTTCTGACCCAATACGCTCAGAAGCCGACTGTCTTGCCCACCGAGCTGTACCAGCGCCTCCTAGATAGCACGCTTGTGCCCGCTGCTGTATGACACCATGCTATATGGACCAGCATTTCAATTTCCAAACCAAGCGTGACGAAAGCGGTGACGTCAAATTCACTGTGGCGTATTCGGGACCGTCGCCATTTCTATGGCTGTCGGGCAAGGTGGCATTATGTAAGGGATCGAAGTGCACTGGCTGTGCACTGTACACTTCGATCCTGGTAGTATTGATAGTAATATCAATACTACCATGGCGTAGTTACTCGACAAAATGAACTTTCTGTATTTCCGATTTTTCCTTTTTTGTGTGACAGAGTAATAGACAAGTCAGAGTTTGCTGCAAGTACCTTAATGCATGTGCAAATATATTTTGTATAGAAAACACTCACTCCACACCCCCATGGTAGATTAAACTTATTATGTGGTGCAATCACTTGAAAAGCTATCGGTTTTCCTTAGTGTCCTATTTTCAGCACGAGCCAACGTAGACCAAATAGGCCGTACAACATCCGAAACGTCTCCGTTTTATTTTTTATTTTTTCCAACTTGGTCAGAGACTGCAACTGCTTCGTCATCGTGGGCAAATGGATTTGGTAGAGTCTTAGGGGTTCGCTGATTCATTAATATCATGAGGAGATGCGCTGGGCAGCCCATGTCCAATGTGTAGCTACTTCGTCCATCGTCCAACTGTGAGCACTGCACAAGCTACATACCAACTCCCTGAATTCTCTATCCTAAACGCCGTAAGCGCACACGTGTTTAGTAACCAACCATTGCGAAGATTCCACAGCTCGTTTCATTCGAAGTGGGATAAATCCTGTCAGCTACGCGAAGAAGCAGCATCCGGCTCCATATCTTATCTCAGCGAATGGATCAGGTAACTGAGCTGCGACGTGGCTTCCACGACATACGATATTTCGGCCCCTCAAGAGTAGCCATCGACGGAATCCCGCCTCCTGCCCATGTAGGAAGTGCGCGAAGGCCTCGCACGCAGGTGGCAGCGCCAACGTCAAAACAGCAAGCTGCGATGGCGCATAACGAAGCTCGAACGGGAGATAGAGGCTCACAACTATACATCGGAACGTCAGCAATGGGGCCAGATCTGCAGCAGCGTCAACGGCAAGCTGCGCTGCAAGAAGACATGGCACCTGCTGCGATGCCTACTGGATCCCGGCAACACCAAGTCGGCGGCACACAAGCAGCCGATGCAACTAATACACCGATAACCAGGCACCGACGCCGAGCTGCTTGCGGAAATCGCCAGCCGGTGCATTGACACCTCGACACAGAGCGACAAGCACACGCCACGCTACGTCGGGGCTCCCGATGAACAGCTGGATGTCGATATTTCGGACGCAGATGCCTGCGCTGCACTGCACGAGCTGCGCACGACGTCAGCTCCGGGCCCCGACGGAGTTACGAACAAGGCGCTGCGTAACTTAGACACGAAGTCGGTGGGAGCGATGACCGAATACATGGACGAGTGCTGGTACTCCAGCCGTTTACCTCCCGAGTAGAAGCACGCACGGGTGGTGTTCATACCAAAACCGGGCGAGAAACTGAACCTAGGGAACCTTCGCCCCGTTTCACTCATCTTTTGTCTAGGCAACCTCATGAATCATGTAATAATCTGCCGCTTACAGATCTTTGCAGAGGAACACGATCTCCTGCCACCCACGATGCTCGGTTTTCGAGCACACTTGTCTGCCCAGGACGTCCTCCTTCAATTACACCACGACCACTTGCATCCAGACAGTGGTTCGAGCAAGAAAGCTCTACGACGTATTGACCTTCATTGCGCCGTTCCAGGACTCGATGCGCAGACAGCTTCGAACTCTCTACGTACTGTCACCCCCACCGAAGCAGAAGCAGCTGCCATTGCGTTGGCTGCGGCCTCAACACACGTCTGTACAGTTATGAGGGACTCCAAAACGACCATAACAAACTTTGAGCGAGAAATAGTGGAACATACCACACCAAAGCTCCTACAGTCCCTATACAACAGAGTAGAATATATGGGTCCCGGCTCACGCGGGGAATCCAGGGAACGAAGCGGCCCACCAATATACTCGAGCATTCGTCCGCCGAGTGGAGGGCCTGCCGGAACCGGAGACATCAAACGAAGTCCTGCACTCACATCAGGACATGACCAAATACTACCGTCTTACACGACACACTAGGCCCACACGACACAGTAAACTAAACAGGCGTTAGGAGATCACCTGGCGCAGGTTACAGACACACTCATACCCGAACTCCTACGTATACTCGCACCTTCACCCGGACAGGGAAGTCCGTACTGTCACCTGTGTTGCAAGCTAGCTGCGCTCAGTCACATCCTCTGGGACTGTGAAGAGGAACCTTCATCGCGGGAGGAAGTGCTACTTAGCTTCAGCCCGGACGTGCAACTCCGAGCCGTGGAGCGAGCCACATCGCCTGGCGGCCATCTGGCCTTCCTGACGAGCCCGTCCATTAGCTCCCCACTCTGACGAATAAAGTTGTCTCTCTCTCTCTTTCTATATTTTCGACACTCAAGTGCCACCACTACGGTGATGCTTAATAATTGTGCAAAGGCGCAATGGTCCGCCTATGGGATTTTACCTACAGAACTATTTTCGATGCTACAAGGAATATTCGTAAAACACACAGATTTCTGCATCTATCATAGAGGATGTCCCTTCTATCTTGGAGCAAAGTAAAAAGAAGAACTGATATTATCACATGAATAAGAAAGGACCCTTATTGTTTGGTGTCTTGATGAGAAACCGCCATTAAGTCTTTAATCCCTGACGTTCAGTTATTAAATTAATTGTGATTACATCACTTTTTAACTGTTCTTCTAATTATGTGTGCTTTAGCATGGTTTCGATAATGGAATCAATCGCCTAATTACGTGTTTCTAGCAAGGTACACATCGCGCGTTAACTTTTTACTGGCAAATAGGTAAATTCAGTTAAGAAGGAAAAATACCATGCAACTGCGCACCCAGACAGCAGCTCCATTAAACAGCCTCAGTGGGACAGCAAGCTCGCCGGGCAGCGTATTGGCTCGATATTTATGCGCAATATTTCGCGGTAGGTGTTCGTGTGACGGAGAAATAAAGAACACGGGTGCCTGATAAAGGGAATGTAAGACACCCACCAAATCGCACCAGGACAAATTTTTCTTTAACTGCGAGGCTTTTCTTTCGAGGAACCCGTATGGGTTTCCTTTGTAGCAATTGCTCCGATAGGGTGAATGTCTCATTTTTTTCCCCCTTAATAATTATTTCTCTCCACCTTGCGGGTTTGCGCAGAACTATTACGTCAAACACGGGTGGTGTTATCGTCGCCGCTCGGTCCAGTAACCCGAGGAACATTTCGCCTTTCCACAGGCAGCTTGATACACGCTGCTATACTGCGTGTACGGCTGTGTATTTCGAGGTATTTCTCTTGTTACGTTTCGCCTACAACGCGCGGTAATGCCGGCGCGGATGCAACGGACGCCGGGGCTTTGTTCAAAGCGGCGGACATTTTGGCCCGTTCGACGCCGCCGCAACGCCTACCCGCCAAGCGTGTCCAGGCGTGTTTCAGTGCCACGTGTCTTCGTGTGTGCGTGTGTGTGTGTGTGCCCTCGCTTGTCAAAGCGCGGCAGCCGGGGAGCGGAGTTCCCCGAATGAGGAGCCTGGAGGTCTCTCGGCTCAACCGTTCGCGCCGTCGTGTGGGCGGGTTGGCGATGCGTCACTGCACTCGGTTCAGCAGGTCTCTCGGCTCGACCGTGCGCGCCGTCGTGGGCTCATGCTCCGCCGTTCCGTGACCTTCATCCCGTGACCTTCATCCCGTGACCTTCCCTTTTGGACCGCGACGCCGAGAGTATAAGAGCAGCTGCCCCCGGACGCCAGGAGAGAGACTCCGTTTTGTACTGTTGAGTTGCGTGCTCTCCCGTCTCTCCACTTCGGTCGACCTGACCGGCCGCTCTTTTGCTATGTTAGAATAAACAAGTTGTTCTGTTACCAGTCTTCTCTTGCTTTGCCGGGACCTTCGGATGCTTCCAGTGCCCCAGGCCGCCAGGCCAACGCTACCCTTGGGGCTTGCGACCCATTGGCAATAACGGGCGTCAGCACCGAGACCCCAACAACTCGTGCCAGCGGTGCGATTCCAACATCTGGTTGCCAGCGGTGAGATCGCGACAACGGAGGCCAGCAGCGAAGAGATGCGGTTGACTGTATGCTGAGCAGCTCAACGACCATCCGGGAGCAGTGCAACGAGCCCTGTGTGATGACTGGTTGCCTGCAGCGGAACGACTGCGCTGAAGTCTTGGCTGCAAGGTTTGGTGAGGGCGGGACTTTCTTCTTCTGAGTTTTGCCAGGCTTTTGTTAGTGTTAGAAACAGAGCTGGTAATTGTGGTTGTCGTTGCTACCGGGTTAGTTTGCGGCAAGACAATAGTAGGCAGTAGAGAAAGCAGCATTCAGAGCAGCCATGGATTTGAAGTCGTTGCGCAAACCGAAATTGCTGGAGCTTGCAAGAGAGTTGGGTCTGGATGTCTCAGACAAACTCAGAAAACCAGAACTGCTAAGGGCTATTCTTGAGTTAGAAGCTGAGGATGACGAGCTGTCGGAATGCCTTGAGACCATTGAGGAGAGGGAGGAGCAAAAAGAGAAACAGGAGCGCGAACTTAAAGAACAGAAAGAGAAAGATGAGCGCGAACGTAAAGAACAGAAAGAGAAAGATGAGCGCGAACTTAAAGAACAAAAAGAGAAAGAAAAAGAAGAGCGCGACCGTCAACACGCTTTGGAAATGAAGCGTCTCGAGTTAGAGATGGAACGCGCTCGTAATGGAAGTCAGGCACACGGTGCAGGAGAACGAGTATTGTTCAAAATGACTGACCTGATGCGGCCGTTTAAGCTTGGAGAGGACATTGGTTTGTTCCTGGTTAACTTTGAGCGAACGTGCGAGAAGCAGGGGTTCTCTCGGGAAACGTGGCCACAGCGCTTGCTCACTTTGCTACCCGGCGAGGCGGCCGACGTAGTCGCTCGCTTGGAGAGAGAGGAGGCAGAGGATTTCGACAAAGTGAAATCGAGTCTGCTAAAAAAGTACCGGCTGTCAGCGGAGGCGTTCCGTCGGAAGTTTCGGGAAAATGAGAAAGGCAAAAGTGAGTCATATACAGAGTTTGCGTACAGGCTTATGTCAAACATGCAGGAGTGGCTCAAAGAAGAGAAAGCGTTTGGTGACCACGAGAAAGTTCTGCAGTGTTTCGGGCTAGAACAGTTTTATAGTCGGTTACCTGAGAACGTGCGGTACTGGGTCTTGGATAGGCCAGACGTTAGTACGGTGGCTAGAGCCGCTGAGTTAGCCGAGGAGTTTGTGACGCGTCGGGCTCGCGGAGCTAAGGACGGTCAAAAGGGTGAATTTGGCTCCAAGTTTGAGAGGCCAAAGTTCACGCCCATGAGAGCAAAGGGGGATACACGTAGTGCGGATGCGAGTGAAAGCAGTCCGACCGAACGTACGGAGACGGCGGCAACCGAAGCCGAACGCAGAAAGCGGTTCGAGATGAGGCAAGCGCGCCTTTGTTATACGTGCCAGAAGCCGGGTCACTTTTCGGCGCAGTGTCCGACCGAACGTAAGGAGACGGCGGCAGCCGAAGCCGAACGCAGAAAGCGGTTCGAGGCGAGGCAAGCGCGCCTGTGTTATACGTGCCAGAAGCCGGGTCACTTTTCGGCGCAGTGCCCAGAAACAAAACCAAAAGTCGTGTTTTTTTCATTAGGCAGCACTGACGAGAACATCAAGCTTCTCGAGCCTTACATGCGAGACCTCCTCGTGAACGGGAAAGAGTGCCGAGTGCTTCGCGATACCGCAGCTACGATGGATGTAGTTCACCCCTCTTACGTAGAACCCGATATGTTCACGGGCGAGTGCGCATGGATCAAGCAAGCAGTGGAAGCTCATAGCGTGTGTCTGCCGGTAGCAAAAGTGCTTATTGAAGGACCTTTCGGAGCACTTGAGACGGAGGCCGCAGTGTCATCTATGCTGCCCCCCCAGTACCCGTACCTATTTTCGAACAGGTCCGATCACCTCCTGCGCGAGAAGGGGCTTTTGTTTGGTGAGGCTAGCGTTCAGGCCTTAACCAGATCGAAGGTTCGGGAGCTCGCTGCAAAGGCGGTAGTTACGGGGCCGACGTTGTTGAACGCTGAGAAAGGGTCAGAGGCGCAGCAAGCTGGTATTCAAAGCACGCCCGAACGGGATAAAATTGAGCCTGTAGCGTTAAAGGCACCAGATACTGGAGAGGAAATTCCCGATGCGGGAAAGTTAGAAGAGCTTCCGGTCGAGCTTCCGGGACTAGGCTCAGTGACAAACAGGAAAGACACCGATCAAGTCATTAGTGACTTAATAAGTAAAGCATCGCTGTCGCCTGAGCAGAAAACCGAACTACACCAGCTCTTACAAGAGTTTCAAGGTCTGTTCTCTGAGAGGCCTGGTAGGACTTCTGTCCTTACTCATGACATAGAACTTACCTCCCCAGAGCCAGTACGATCCAAGGCGTACCGGGTGTCACCCCGCCAGAGCGATATTATGGAGGCTGAGGTAACGAAAATGCTACAGCTCGGTGTTATTGAAGCGGGTGAGAGTGATTATACCTCCCCTTTGATTTTAGTTGAGGTACCGGGCAAGGAACCTCGTCCTTGCGTCGACTACCGCAGGCTTAATTCCATCACTAAGGATCAAATTTATCCGATCCCTAACATCGAGGAGCGCCTTGAGAGAGTGAGTAGCGCTCAGTTTATTTCCACCCTAGATCTTGTCAGGGGTTATTGGCAGGTTCCACTTACAGAAGAGGCTAGTAGGTATGCGGCGTTCATTTCACCAATGGGGACATTCCGTCCTAAAGTTTTGAGTTTTGGTTTGAAGAACGCGCCATACTGCTTTTCAAGCCTCATGGATAAAGTGTTGCGGGGACAGCAAGAATTCGCTTTACCGTATCTAGACGACGTAGCGATATTCTCCGCATCCTGGCCTGAGCATATGGCGCACTTGCGGGCAGTGCTAACCCGCCTGCGCGATGCGGGCTTGACAGTCAAGGCTCCCAAGTGCCAGTTAGCACAGGCCGAGGTTGTCTACCTCGGACACGTGATTGGTCGGGGTCGTCGCCGCCCCTCTGAAATAAAGGTGGCCGCTGTGCGAGACTTCCCGCAACCGCGCACGAAGACCGATATTCGGTCGTTCTTAGGTGTCGCCGGCTACTATCAGAGGTACATCCCCAGGTACTCTGATATCGCGGCTCCCTTGACGGATGCTCTAAGAAAGACAGAGCCGCAAACAGTCGTCTGGGATGAGACGAAGGAAAG
Organism: Dermacentor andersoni; assembly: GCF_023375885.2. Classification (NCBI taxonomy): domain Eukaryota; kingdom Metazoa; phylum Arthropoda; class Arachnida; order Ixodida; family Ixodidae; genus Dermacentor; species Dermacentor andersoni. The sequence continues at coordinate 83,437,701 of NC_092820.1, read as the reverse complement.
AGCTTTTAGCGCCCTAAAGAGCGCCCTAACAAGCCAGCCTGTGCTACGATCACCCGACTACACAAAAGGGTTCGTTGTTCAGTGTGATGCTAGTGAGCGAGGCATGGGCGTTGTACTGTGCCAACGGGAAAATGGAGAAGTAGAACACCCCGTCCTGTATGCTAGTCGTAAGCTGACCAGTCGTGAGCAGGCGTATAGCGCCACCGAGAAAGAGTGTGCGTGTATCGTGTGGGCCGTTCAGAAATTGTCATGTTACCTAGCCGGCTCGAGGTTTATCATTGAAACGGATCACTGCCCTCTCCAATGGCTGCAGACCATCTCTCCCAAAAATGGCCGCCTCCTGCGCTGGAGCCTTGCTTTGCAACAATATTCCTTTGAGGTGCGTTACAAAAAGGGGAGTCTCAACGGTAACGCCGATGGCTTAAGTCGAAGCCCCTAACGTGGGAATCAGCCTCAAAATTGCTTGTTACTGATGTTTTTCTTCCTGAGGCAGGATTTTTAACCTATTGCTTTTGTGTAGTGTTTCAAAGTGATGATGTGCTTTCTAGTGCAATTTTCCGATTTGTGGACGCGTTCTGAGTGCTGCTAAACTACTGTAAGGAACTAGGCAGCAGTAAAAAAGGGGAAAGAGCCTGGCAGGGCTTAGTGAGGGTTGTGCCGTGCTTGCTGACTGAGCGGTTGACTTTTGGCGTGGTTCTAACGCTTGCCGGAAACGAGAACAAAAATGTCAACTCTCCCGAAGTCACTTTGCAGTGTCCTGTGTGCACCTGAACGTGAGAACGAGGCCTTCTCTGTGCGCTGCGCTCAAGAAACGCCAAAGGACGCCCGACTTCGGTTATGAGCATCATCGAGCGACATCCCTCCGGACAGCGGATGCAGTCCCCTGACCATCGGGATCTCCTTCCCCCGGCGGGGCGGTCTGTTACGTTTCGCCTACAACGCGCGGTAATGCCGGCGCGGATGCAACGGACGCCGGGGCTTTGTTCAAAGCGGCGGACATTTTGGCCCGTTCGACGCCGCCGCAACGCCTACCCGCCAAGCGTGTCCAGGCGTGTTTCAGTGCCACGTGTCTTCGTGTGTGCGTGTGTGTGTGTGTGCCCTCGCTTGTCAAAGCGCGGCAGCCGGGGAGCGGAGTTCCCCGAATGAGGAGCCTGGAGGTCTCTCGGCTCAACCGTTCGCGCCGTCGTGTGGGCGGGTTGGCGATGCGTCACTGCACTCGGTTCAGCAGGTCTCTCGGCTCGACCGTGCGCGCCGTCGTGGGCTCATGCTCCGCCGTCCCGTGACCTTCATCCCGTGACCTTCATCCCGTGACCTTCCCTTTTGGACCGCGACGCCGAGAGTATAAGAGCAGCTGCCCCCGGACGCCAGGAGAGAGACTCCGTTTTGTACTGTTGAGTTGCGTGCTCTCCCGTCTCTCCACTTCGGTCGACCTGACCGGCCGCTCTTTTGCTATGTTAGAATAAACAAGTTGTTCTGTTACCAGTCTTCTCTTGCTTTGCCGGGACCTTCGGATGCTTCCAGTGCCCCAGGCCGCCAGGCCAACGCTACCCTTGGGGCTTGCGACCCATTGGCAATAACGGGCGTCAGCACCGAGACCCCAACAACTCGTGCCAGCGGTGCGATTCCAACACTCTATTTTCCATACAAGAATCAAACTAACGACATGCAATTTTCGGGAAACATCCAAGTTTTACGTCTCCTAACAGTGTCTTCATAACACCCCAATTGATGCGTTGCCAATTGGATGAAGAAGTTCGCCAATTGCTTTTTTTTTTTTCTAAAAGGAGGCGTCTCACACAACAGCCATGTAAACATTATGCCGGGAAACGCAAACGTATCCTTCCGCGCAAATGAGGCAGAGCGAGCCATAGAGTTTTCTACGATAATTACTAGAGCGAACTCTGGAGCTGCAGTCCTTGTACCACCATGGGAATGATGGGAAGTATTTGTCTGATCTTCGTGCTTGTGCATTCAGACGTCCTTGCGGCTTTGTATATTACGCTATATAAATCTTATTGTCGACAGTTTCAGCGCAATCTGTACCCTTCAATGTGGAGAAGACGCCGCGAACTCGCACAATCGCTATTAATTGCAACGATTGAGCTTGTCCAGGTGGCCAAATCGAAACGCGCCAAGTGTCTCAAGGCACTGGCATGCCCGCGATAAATTGATAACGGCGTTTCATTCGCATGTCGATCCGTGCGTCTGTGGCTTAACGGTTTCAATATCAGGTTTCTGTGCTAGAGTTGCTGTGTTCTAATCCTGCCGTCGCACAATTTTAATGATGTTTATTTATTACGCAGTACATTGTTGAAAATGACGAGTTTACAAAGCCAGAAAGCCGTTTGAAGCCAAACAGACGAAGTTTAGGCAAATCCACGTACTTCCCACGCTGGTACAACCGCTCTCACTGCAGCTCCCGTAGACACTAGCGCCAGATTTCCCTCTAGTAATTATTGTATGAAACCTTATGCAGCGAGCCAGCTTTCGAAGCAAGCAACAGGATGAGCGCCTCGCCGAGAGAGAGGTGTATTCCATCGGTACCAGGATGTCAAACAAACGCCTGCGCAACGCCTAGTTAGTGAGAAGCAAACTCTGCGAAAAAGCGAGCTCGTCTCATAAGCATGCGCACCAAATAACGTATAGACGCCCACATCGTAAGCGCCTATACATAGTATGCACGTACGTCATTCAACGATACTCCACGATTACGGCAGCGCCATGTTGGCGAACCCAAAGGCCTATGCGCGCGCCTGCTGATAAGTACCCCAAGATGGCGGAAGCAGACGACAGCAGCGGATATGGCTTCACGCGCATACTATGTATAGGCAAGCGCCAACATCTATAAGTTACGCGGAAACGTTGTACAAAGTTATGAGCGTTGGATCTGCATGGTTTATTTTTTTTTTTTTTACTTTCTCAAGCTTAGGATCACAACGTGCAATAAATTAATGAAACCACGTTTATTCCACATGAGAATGCGCCGAGGGCGCTGCGGTGGAATGGGAGGAGGGTATTGTTGCAAAAGGAAAGGGTGAGGCGGCCAACGTGGAACGCAACTGGTTTGTCCGCCATCTTCTTCTGCCTGCGTCGCGTCAACGAGTGGCGAGACCGGGCATCCCTAACTAAGGCACACAGCATTAACTAAACACGACAAGCCGAGCTGTGTACGAATGTCTCGCAACCAACGCGCGGCGTCCACAACCAACAAGAACCTCGAAGCTCGATTGCGCTGCGTCGGCACACCTAAAGTGTACGCTCCGTTCACCCCACGATGCCTTGGCACCGTGACTTTTAAGCAACTCAAGGCTCCGAGACAATTGGCAGGGTTTGCGTCTTTGACGCGTCGTGTATGCAAGACTTTGAATGAGTAAAGGGCAGGACGAGAATGCACTTGCCGACGTCGCTCCAGCGAACCGGCCGTCCATGCAAGTTCATGGCTAGGCAATAAAGAAAAAAATGCTTGAATAGACACGGATACCTGTCTGCTTATCAACCCTGGTTCCTTGCGTTGGACACTGCAAGCACGAGTGCAAACACTTTCACACGGTAACGCATTCTTTACCATATAAATTACTCGGGTGACTTTGTTCCTTGTAGAGCACAAAAATACGAGAGTATAATAGTCGGCGTCGCCTAAACGTGCCAACGTCTAAAGCCAACAAATATTTAAAAATCTTCGAGAATGTAAAAGTCGGCATCGTTTCTCGTCGTAATAACACAGGCGATTATTTCAAAAGAAGCTGGAAATGTTGCAATAAATTGGAAAAAAAACACTACTACTTGCAAAAAAGCACGCAGAAAACAAAGCGAGGAAATTAAACAGACTGTTCCATGAACACCTGCTTGTAGGCCGGCGTCATGAGCTCGGCCACCTTGTCGATAAACTCGAACGTGTTGAGGTAGTCCTCCCTGCGGACGTTCCCGAACCCCCTGACGCACATGGCCAAGTCCTTGGTCATGTAGCCCGACTCGACGAGGTCGACGACCACCCTCTCGAGGATCCTGGCGAAGTCGACCAGCTTGGCGTCGCCGTCCAGCTTGCCCCTGTGCCGTATCCCCTTCGTCCAGGTGAAGATGGTGGCCATCGAGTTGGTGGACGTCTCGAAGCCGGCCTTGTAGCGGCGGAAGTGCTTCGTCACGGTGCCGTGGGCGACGTCCGCGATTAGCGTCTTGCCGTCGGGGCAGATGAGCACGCTCGTCATGAGGCCGAGCGAGCCGAACCCCTGGGCCACGAACCCGGACTGGATGTCGCCGTCGTAGTTCTTGCAGGCCCACACGAAGCCGCCTTCCATCCGCAACGACCTTGAAGGGGTTGGAGAAAAGAAAAGAAACTGCAATGAAGACTTTTATTAGAACTTCGCACTCGACACTTTACTGATCATCATTCTGACGGGAAGGTCTCCTTTCCAACTAACGCATGAGCAAGCGCCAGGCCACCCCGATATTCTTGAGGAAATAGGATCTCCTGCGTGGAACTGGTATTTCAGAATAGCGAGAAATGGGGTGCATTACAACGAAAAGCGATCATCAGTATTTGTTAGAGGAGTATATTGCTGCGAGGCAACAGACGCTTAAGAGAAAGCCCGAGCAAAAGACCGGCAGAGAAGAAGTCGAAGTGCGATTCGTGAAGTCTGGGTGCGAACCTGTGGCCACTTGGTCTCTGGCGGGCCTGCTGTTGTATATACATGGTAAATGGGCTCTTGTCTCTGTTGTTCCATCAATATGCTTATGTTTTAAAACGTGGGAACATAATAAACACCGAACAATTTTCACTTGTTGACATTTTAATATTTTCTCTGGGAGCACGTGCTTGAGGCCGAATTAACGTCAACCAGCACTCAGAGCTTAACTTTTTCCAGTAAAGTTCGCGTGTAGAACCCGTTTTGGAAAATACGGAATCTGTGTCGTAAAACGCATTGCTGTTTCAGTTCACAGTTTTCCATACAGCATTTTCCGCCGTGCTAGCCAGAACGTGAAGCCCAGTGGCGAACCCCAAGGGCCGAACCTCGGCGATACCACCGTCGCAGTCGGTAGGTTCCGTCGTTCCTTATGGCATATTATGGCGTAAAGCTCCTTCGTAAAGTAGCGGCACGCTTTGAAGAAGAATGCCGCCTCCTCCTCGCGCGCTCTGGCCGACGCCGACGCTGCGCTGTTATTGGCCTAATAGCATCACGTGGGCCCTCGCGCCGTGCTTCAGCGCCATTTGCGCTCGAGAAGCGTCTACGGGGTGGCGAGGAGCGCATGTTGGCGCTGTTGCTACGCTCAAGCGGTGTAGGCGGCGCCACGGTCGAGGAGGGCGCTTGAAAGAGAGGAGGAACGAGAAGCAGTGAAGGCGGAGGAGGAGAGTGTCGCTACTTTACGAAGTTTAAGGGGCTTTATTATGGCGCGGAAGGAGACGCCATCTGGCGGCGTTGCTGAGTACCGTGCCTTCCGTCACGTGTCTGAACTCTCCGCTCTCTTTGGTGGAATCGCCCGCGGCGTCGCTACGCGACCCGACCCGAACCGTTTTTGTGGCTAGAGCAAGGACAGCTTCTACTCGCAGAGGCAGCCAACAATAACCACGATAAACGACACGTGCAACGGTGGAGTAGTTTGCAAAGAAAGCTTAACATGGAAATCATCTGATTTCAAGCGGAATCAGTGGGCTGCACAGAGCACGGCCGCTCGATCGAAGCGCACAAGGTTATTCGCTTTGATGGAGTGGCCGTGGACAGTATATACGTCCTCATCTCCCTATAGCTGGATAATTTTACATGACTATGGTCACTGTGCTACTTCCGCTTAAGCAATAGCGACGAATAGCGCTACCATTCGATGCATTTTTCCTAAAATAATAACAGCAATTGCAAATAACTGTAGCAAACGTTTTCTGCAACACGAATAGTTTCTTGGCTATTTTCACCCGCCTTGGATGAATAGTTATCGGTCAATTTTCTCCTATAACACCGCGTTCTCAGAATTAGAGATCCGGATGTGGCCTCGAACACTGGGGATTAGCTTTGAATTATAATATATATATATATATATATAATGATTTATTTCCATCACCATTACATTGATGGAGGGGATGGGAATAAAAGCGATTGACGCTTGACTAAGTTCCCACCCCCCGTACAGCAGGTGAGCAGTGGCATGCGACGGCACCTCTGTCACGACAGCAAATACAAAGTCAAAGAAAGCATTAGTATAAAAACAAGTATGCAAAATACACAATCACCTGTGTGCGTGAAAAAAAAAATATAAACCGATTCAAAAGAAATACAAGTACAGCAACTGAGAGCAAAAACGCTTACGAAACAGCAAAAGAACAGCAACCAAAAATGCGCTTATAACACAATTAGACACAAAAACGTTCACAGATGTCTAAATGTTGGACAATCAAAGGGACGCGTTCATGAGAAAGTAGTTGCGAAGGTTAGAGCAGCTAATACTTCCCAAGTCTATATTTTCATCAATTAATTTGTTAAGTAAGAATGGAAGTTGAAATGCTACCATTTGGCGCCCATAGTTTGTTCTTACTTTTGGTAATACCCAGTGTGGTTTATGCCGGCGTGGATATGTGCAATGAAATAATTCAATCGGGGCTAAGTCAGATATATTACTTATGCATCTTCTTTGTTCTAGTTTATAGGTGCGTAGTAGTCTATAGGCATAGAGGCTGAAAACGTTAATGATCTTGTTCTTGAAAAATAAGTTTTTTGTTGAGTGTCTACTTGGCAGGTTATGAACTAATCTGAGGGCCCGTTTTTCGAGAGTTCTTAGTTTTTTCAGACCGGTTTGTGTAGCAGTACCCCATACTAATGAGCAGTAGTTTAGATGTGAGCGAAATAGTGCATGATATAGAGAGAGCTTTACCTTTTGCGGGAGATAATTTTTGGAACGCGTTATAAATCCTATGGCTCTAGATGCCTTTAATGCTACATCGTCTATGTGGTCGTCCCACAGCATGTTTTCGGTGAATGTTACGCCAAGTGATTTGAATGACCTTACTAACTCAATCTGGTCTCTGTTATAAAATAACTCACCGAAATTACCGCATTTTTTATTTTTGGGACGAAAAAGTACTGCCTTTGACTTTGCAGTATTAACAGACAAAAGATTTTTATCGGACCATACATGTATTTTTTCCAGGAGCACATTTGCATTTGTCCTTAGCTTACTACTGCTATCGTCAGATAAAAACAAACTAGTATCATCGGCGTAGATTATGAAACGAACATTAGTATCCACACTGACGATATCATTAATGTACAGGTTAAAAAGCAATGGTCCTAAGATACTCCCTTGGGGTACCCCGCACGAAACTGTTCGTAAAGTTGACTTATATTCGTTTATCTGGACATACTGTCTTCTGTGCGATAGGTAAGATTTAATTAAGAGTAATGCTGCGCCTCTAATTCCATAACATTCAAGCTTCTGAAACAAGATGCTATGATTTATGCAATCAAAGGCTTTGCTGTAATCTAAGAAAATTCCCAAGACGAGGTTCCTATGTTCAAAGTTCCTTAGGATATATTCCTTCTGGTGTAAAAGGCCAAGTTCCGTCGATCGGTTTTTTCTGAAGCCATACTGGTTGTCAGAAAGTATACTGTGTTTATTTAAAAAACTTTCAACTCGCTTAAGAATGAGCTTCTCGAACACTTTTGAGAAGACGGGCAGAATACTGATTGGTCTATAGTTCCCAAAGTCATTTTTGCTACCTTTTTTATATATGACTGCTACTCTAGCAATCTGCAATCTCGGGGGAAAAGTGGCCGTTTCTAAGCATAAGTTGTATATGTGCTCCAATGGCGCAGCAATGATATCAATGACGTGCTTAACTGGACGTATCTGCATATTTTCCGCATCACACGATGTACTGTTCTTTAGGCCTCTGAACGTAGACAAAATTTCACTTGTAGAGACAGGTTCTAGAAACAAAGACGAGGGACATCTATCAATAGTTACGTGAGTTGTGTCTGCTGAGAACTTCGGTGCGGCCGTAAAAAAGTTGTTAAATTTTTCAGCAAGAGAATTACCTGAGTATTCTATGCCATCGCTTGTAATTTTATCTGGAGTTGTAACCTGCGGGATGCCAGAGTCGAGTGACCGGATTTTACGCCAGATCTTATCAGGACGATTTAATGCAGCTGCAAAGTAGTTTTCGTAATGTCTGAGCTTTGCCTGTCGTATGTCAGAATTTAATTTATTTCTGCATTTCTTAAAGCGCTCAAGAACAAAAGTATATTTTGTATCAATAAATAGTTGATATAATTTGTGCTTTTCTTTAATACGCGTGTAGAGTTCACGTGATATCCACGGTTTTCTTATTGTTTTAGGTAGCCTCTTTAATTTTGGAACGAAATGCTTGTTATAGACATGAGTGAAGGCGTCGAGGAATAAGTCATAAGCGCTATCCGCCCTAGCTTCGCTATATATGTCAGAAAAGTCTACGCCTAGAAGGTCCGTGCGAAAGCTTTCTAGGGAACCTTCCGTTACACATTGATACATAGCTTTTACACCAAGGTAGCGTTTCAAGACCTCCTTCTGGCAAAATAAATATATGCCCATATGATCGCTTATATCACAGCATGTAACTCCTGAGTGAATGAGTGGAGAATTAATATTTGTTAAAAATAGATCGATACAAGTTTGGGAAGTAGGGGTTATGCGGGTTGCTGTGGTTATCATATTTGTGACACAGTAACATCTAAGTAACACATCAAAATTCACGCTGTTCACGGTTGTACATAACATATCTATGTTGAAGTCGCCACCGATGATCACGTCGTACTTGTTGCTCTTTGCCAAGCTTAGATAAGATTCCATGATTTCAAGAAATGCGTCCATGTTACCAGACGGCGGCCTGTAGACCACGGACATTACAATGTTTCCTGATATAACTGAAAGGATTTCAACATCATCCTTCAGGTAGCTGAATTCGTTCAAAATTTCACACTTATACTTATATATTTTCATTTCATTCTTAGCAGTCAGAAGAATTTCTATAGCTGGCTTCCTGTCCATCGCGCATATCACATACCCTTTTTCGGAACGTCTGACTTTCTTTATTACAAGATTTCTTCAATCCTCTCCAAGCAATCCTCTCCAAACGCAATTATTACTTATTAGTCCCATAGACTGCAGCGAAAATGCAACGGCGAATTTTACTAGAACGCCGTAAGTTACTTTTACGTGTTAATAGAGAATTTTTGGAAAGAAAATAAGGGGGGAGGGGGTGTTACGTGTTGCTAGCCAAATAATATAAACTAGAAACGGCCCCTTACATTGGAGTTATGAGGAGGAACTAACTAATGTATCGAAGTTATATTAATGAACTCATGAGGAGTATTGTACAGGATACAATAGCTCAGCTAGTATGTTACACGTTTCCCAAATACTTATCTCCCCAGTATCATGCATGCGTGTCATCACGCAGTTTCAAATATATTGGTCCAACCCTGCCGCAGTGACAACACAGCCAATGACGAAATGCTAGGGCTGCCGTTATGATCATGACAACCTGTAGGCGCCAGGTACCGTTTTCAATCGTATTTAGCCCCGCCTCTGGCTGTTTGAAGTTCTCCATTACTGGTCGTCAGCTGTTTAGCTCACTGAGAGTCCCTGTACAGATGATGTTTGATACCTGGCCACCATGTCATCCATGAGGCGGTGCTGGAAGAAGATGCCGACGTTTTTGAACCTCGGCTTGTACTTCTTTTCGTAGAGGCGCTCGAAGATGTCCTTGAAGCGGCCGTCGTACTTCTTGAGGATCGTCTCCTTGGTGCTCAGGTAGAGCGGCAAGTTGCGCCTGAGCGCGAACTGGAAGCAGCTGTAGGCGAACTCCGTGATGGACTTGTCCGTGTTGCACATCACCGCGGCCACGCCCTGCGTGTCCTCGAAGTCGTAAACTCGCATGCGGTACGGCGAGCCAATGTCCGGCTTGTAGCACACGTCCAACGATCCCGGGCCCGGAACCACGAAATCCCTGCGTACAAAATACCTTATTGTAGTGACTCAAAGCGCCCAATGATAAGACAATACTATGCATTGACGGGGAACCACGGAACTGAACTTTATTCTGATGGCAATCGCTTATATACGACTGATATAATTGACAGCGCTCCCTATACACAACACTTATGAACAAAAGTCGAAAGAAAGGCTCAAGTTGCGTCGAAAACAAAGATGGCCGACCCGGCAGCGACGACCACCAAGGTCGCGGGATCGAACTAGTTGTATGGGGACAAATAATCAGTTCATTTTTCTGCTCGCGTAAGCGACTACAGGCGCATAGGCAACGACAACCGTCCACAGACTCGACCCCTGCCATCTTTGAAGCTTGCGTTGGGAACATCGCGGTACCAAACCACGACGCAGAAGCCCAGTTAATTTTTTTTTACATGTAATAAATATTTTCAATATTGATGGCGGCCACCACACCGTATAAGGCTGCAAGAAGCTAAAGTTCGCGCACTGAGATACATTGTCTGCTTAATCGAAGTAATAAGCGCAGCCAACTGGCGGGCGCGTTTTCGCAGCTAAGCCAACTCTGACGTCATACCCGGGGCTTCCGTCACGTTCACGGCTCTGGCACGCGTCGCAAGGGGGGCCTTGGCAACCCGTTGCACTGCATTCGTGCTGTCCTCGATAGCGAGACGTTGCATTGGGAAGTACGGACGCGATAGAGCTCGGAAGTCCCCTTCGCTACTCCACCGTAAGAAAAGAAAGGAACGAGGACACTCACTAACCTGCCGAGGTGTTGGTCCCCGAACGCGTGTCGGGCGACCACGATCGGCTTTCGCCACTGCTTGATCAGCGGCGGCACGTTGGCGCAGATGATGGGCTCGCGGAAGAGGGCGCCACCGAGCGCGTTGCGGATCACCGAGTTGGGCGACTGCCACATGCGCTTCAGCTGGTACATCTCGAGCACGTCGCGCTCGGCCGTGATGGTGGCGCACTTGATGCCGCAGTTGTAGCGCCGCAGCGCGTCGCGAGCCTGCAGCGTCACCATGTTGTCCGTCTCGTTCCGGTTGCCGATGGACAGGTCGTACACCTGCGAGCCGAATCGACGACGAGCGAGAGGCGCGGAATCGCCACGCGTAAATAAGGTCGTCGTTGTACTCGCACGCTGCGCGCGCGAATCGCTGAAAAGGGCCGTTCACTGTACACGGCGTTACGTGCACCGAAGAGAAATGACTTTCGAATGAACTCGCTGTGGTACTGCGACAACTGATGGACAAAAAACAAAACGAAAGCGGATAAAGCACGATTGCCCATTCGCGACAGGTCAGAAACGAGCCGGACGACTAGGCAAACGACACCTATACATAGTATGCACGTGACGTCACATCCGCTACTGTCGTCTGCTTCCGCTACATTCCGCCATCTTGAGGAACCTTATCAACGGGCGCGCGCATACGCCTATAGGTTCCCCAACATGGCGCCGCCGTAAACCGGAAGTCGCGGAGTATCCTTGAATGACGTACGTGCATACTATGTATGCCCCGTTCCGTGCATAGCAGTCAACGTTGTGAAGGCTACGCAAGAAGTTCGGCCAAGAAATGTTATCACTCCGCGCGTTGCGTACATGGTTCGCTGCGCGCCAAGAGCGTTCGCTCGCGCAAGCGTGCACATGAGGCCCCTCGCGACGGGCTGCAAACGAAAAACCCGAGAAAAACAGCAAAAATAAAAATGATCTAAAACAACGCATTAACAGCCATACACCACAGTGTGTTTGTTTCTAAGGATTAGAAGTTGTTTCTTTCAATACTGAGTTTACATAAACAACAGTTGCGCACAATTGCAGTCAAAAAACATCGACATACATCCAAGTGCGAACGAAGCCATTGCAGGAAGTCTCCGTAGCTTCCTCAGCGTTGACTGCTATGTATGGAACGGAGTACAGAGCGACCGGCGCAGGCCTCATGCGCTGCATTTGGCCAAGACGTCACGCAACTATGAAGAGAGAATCGTGACTAAAGCGCACAGCAAATAGCTTAGTCGGCGAGAGGCGTTCCAGAGCTCCTCTAAGCTTTGGGAACCTGGTTCCGAAGCTAGTTCTCCATAACGGGGAAAGGACACGGCCTTCGTTTGTGCACGATCCTGCATTGTTCTTACAATCGTTCTTATACTCGTAAATGTAGAGTCTCTCGAACGTGGCCCGAAAGCTGTTCCACTCCAACTTCGATGAGCACGGCGTCCGCTCTAATCGGGCACGTGCCACGTAGAGCGGCAGCTGTTGGCTGCAAAGCGTGCCTTCACGTACCTTCAGGTCGATGTCGACGTAGGGCGCGATGAGTTTGTCGCGGACCTGCTCCCAGATTACCCTGGACATGTCGTCGCCGAGCATTTCGACGATGGGGCCGCACTTGATCTTGTCCATGACGTCTCGCGATCTTCTTTCCCGGGGGCCGCGGAAAAACGGCAGCAACCGCGTTGCTGGTGGTCCAGGATCGAAGCAGCGCTCGGGTGCGTGCTTTGCAAAAGAGAGAGAGAGAGAGAAAGAAAGCTCGTTCTTCACTGCACGCGGCAATGGTGCGCCAAAAGCATGCGGCGCGGAACAGCCCTACTTTCTTTTCTTCGTGGGCCGAGCATTGCAAAGCCTAATAAAGAGTCCGACGCAAAATCAGTTTAATCTGGCAAAGTATAAGCCGACAAAACCACTTTTTCTTTGTCTGCAGAAAACAGGTCGATTGTTATTGGAGAAAGTCAGTGTCACACATCACTGTTTCCTTTCTTTTCTTTTATTTTCTTTTTCGTTTATTCTTTGTGTGTGCGCGTGTTTCTTTTTTTTAATTTCGCACCGAAATTGAAAACCCATCAACAAAACCCATCGACACCGCCATCACCGGACCAACCTTCGAGCATTGGGAGGCCCAGATGACAAGCTCGTGCCCTGAAGACCAGCATCGCCTGGTGAGCAGGGCCGAGCTATCGGCTCAGGCCCACGGCATCCTGGACTAGGGACGCCGCCCAGCTCGGACGACTTTACCGTCGGCTCGTTTCTACTAATAAAGTTTATTCCTCCTCCTCTCCTCCTCGCACCGAAATGCCTCTGGCGGTTGTACGCGTATACGGGCCCATTCGGCGCTGTAACAGTTTGTGGAACCTGCTATCTTGAGTAACTCGTTCCTTCTGAACGAGAAGGAAGGGGGTTAACCGAGGGGCCCGATTTTCATTAATCATATCACGAGAAGCTAGCAACATTAATCCTTCTGAGTAATGTTGAAAGAGGGCCCTCAGTATTTCGGTTGGTGGGTCGGAGAGCACGTGCCGCTACGACCGACTCCAGCTGCATTGGTAAATATACAGGTATACGCGTTGGGTATACGTACAGTGCAGTTCAAAAGCTTACGGACCATAGTTGCCGCTAAATTTCTGCCTTTCTTCTCAGCCTAGGCATAAAGGCTGAAAACACGTGTACGGACCACGTGCGCCTGCTTGATCAGCGCCACGCTTTTATAGAAGTTGACGTGGCGCTGCTATGCCAGAAGAAACTTTTTCTTCTTTTCTTTTGCGTGTGCCGTGGTCTCTAGACTTTTGGGCTCGGCTGTATGCACAGTAAATTGTAACGGCGATAAACCACTCTTCTATTGCAAAGGTTGACAGTAAATATTCGAGAAAACGGTCCCCTGCGGGCGTACTTCGCATTTCTAATATTTCTTTAAATTTCTTCTTCCGCAGTCACGGCCAAAACTAAGACGAGAATAACACTAAAAAGGACGCACAACACGTAATTTCATAGCGTCGAAAGGGGATGTTCCGGTGAACTCTTAATTTTATGGGGAAAAAATTTTAGAATGTCGCATATACCCTCCGCTTTCGTCCCAAAAAAATAAACTGCGTAAACGCAGACCCACTTGTGCACTTTTACGGGTGGCAGCCCCGTAAAAGCGCGAGAAAACTGGACACCTCGTTCCTCAACTTTCGCTATCCTTTCAATGCTGCGTAAAAGGTTTCTTTTAAAGTTGGGCAGTGTTATCTCCTTCTTCTCCCTCCTCCTCCTTCTTCTTCTTCTTCTTCTTTTTCTTTTTCTTCTTCTTCTCCTCCTGCTTCTTCTCCTTCTCCTCCTCCTCCTTCTTCTTCTTCTTCTCGACCAGGTATTTGCGAAACGATTATTCATATGCACATGGCCGAATAACCAGTTGAAGGCCGCGCAGCGCTCTACTATACTCTCGAAGTAAAAAACGAGAAAGTCACTGATAAATCAAACGGGCAACGGGTGGAGCCCCTAGACAAGGGCCCCGCTGGCTTCTGCACGTCGTCTTGCTTGTCAGAAAATGGCCCCTTGGACCACGTCCTGTGAATTGGACAGCGACGCCTCCCATTGTGGGCGCTCCGTAATTTCTGTGTTTGTCTTTTGTGTCTCCGCCGTGCATGCCCGTGAAATGGGGTCCAGAGCTGGCGCGACCCCGCATCACGGGTACTTGTCCATATATCTTTCTGGATAAATTTTACGGAGAATGTGTAGATTGTTATGAGTATAGGTTTTCAGCTTTCTCCATGTAGCCTGTTCTTCCTTACTGAGATTCTTATGGGAGGAAAGGGAGGGGGGGAGTTTCATTTTATTCCCTCTGTGATAGTTTAAAATTGTAGTTCTGGTAAATTGGGATGAAGTTGTCAGAGGCGTGCTTTGAGCACCCGCGCTGTGTAGTATTTGCGAACGAGCTACTCTGTCAGCATCTTCGTTTCTCCCTGATTCCATCATGACTGAGTACCCATAAAAGGTGAAATTTGGCTCGGGGTTTTATATCTCGTATAAACCTATAGGCTGCAATGCATATTCGTCCGCTGAGGTAGCTTCCTGCATGCCACTTGTGAGTCCGCACTAATTTCTGTGGCAATGAAGGGAACGCTACAGAGGAAAAGCGCGCACAACTGAGAGCGCTCCCCGAAATAGTCCCGCATTATCATCCGGGTTAGCGTTTTCTGAGGAGAAAGAGAAAACATAAACAAATTACAGCAGCAACACATGACCAAATGCACAGTTGTGTGTTAAATTTGACTTTATTTTAACTCCTTTTCTCTTCCGCGTTTGGCCAAATGCGAAACCATCGCGCGTGGAAGCTACGCTGACTCACTATCTGCTACAAAAGAGAAATAAAGAGGAAAGGGCTCTTACAAAGCGTCGTTTTATGCATTCAAGCACAAAAGTAACTGGAACGCCAATGCATTTCTCCCCAAAATTCGGCAATTCGTATCTCGAAACTGTTGTCATCCTGAGAATTCGTTCCAATTGGATACGCCTTGCGAACTCCAGGGCTAGAATTTGTAAATCGCAATATGGGCTATAAGGTCATTTGCTAAAAAGTTAATTAGCGATTTTTTTGTTAGTTAGTCGATCATGCATTTCAATTCTTTGTGCACCGGTGTCCGCCGCTTCGAGTAGACCACCTCATGAACTAGAATTGTGCTATTTGCACCCAGGCAACGTTTAAGAATTTTCGGAAGTGTTCGCTGAAACACCCTGTAGTACAGTGCCGCGCGCCACGGTGCTGCTAGTCAGTGCGGTGATTTCGGTGAGTTCCGTCGTGCGCTCCGATTGACGAACCTTCGACTTCTCAGTCAATGGCTGCCTCCGGCTCCTTTGGACGTCAACGGAAGTACGCGAACGAGACCGAAGCGCCATTGGATAAATGTCGCAACGCCATCCCATTACCAACTATTATTGCCTGCTTAATTATCAACACATAATTGTGCCTTTCCATTGTATTTTAGATCGCAGCTCTTAGGCGCCCGTTTCTGCGTTGAGCGTCGGCGTGCCTCGGCATCGTACCTCGTAACTGAGCGAACGAGCACAGCGAAAGATGAAAGCGATGCGGAACGCAGCTGGCGACAAAAAAAAAAGAGGGCGCGAGGAGGAAAGTAGAAACGGAGGAGGATGCTACCGTGAAAGCATGGGGCTGAAAGCGGCGGAGGGCCGGACGGCAGACGGCCTGCGCATGAGCTGGATTGCCGGCAGCCCCTTGGGTGACCTCATCTGCGCTTGTGAGCGGGTCCATGGTGGCGTCAGGTAGTGAGGGCTACGCTCGTCGGCGGCGCCAACTGCTGAAGTCAATCCTCGGTACCAGCGTATGTGACGGGGATCACTGCCCCTGCAAGGAGCGACAGCGAGCGACTACTCGAATGTGACACTTCCTTGCGCGTTGTCGCAGTTGACACTGGCGGCAAGATTTCCCCGCAGCGAAGGGCCGCTCGCGTCGTTCGTGGAACGAAAGCGTGGGAAGAGCGTAGTGCCGCGGAAGACGGGCTGTGCGGCGACGATGGCTACGGTATGGCGCCAGAGTAGCGCGCTTCGTCTGTATGGAGACAAAGCGCTGCATGAGCGAAAGTCTGTCCGCGGGGGGTGCTGTGAATCACGCCCCCGCGTCACCCACACGCTGCCTCTCGCGATGTCCCGATTAGCGAGGCAGTCACCCCATACTTCGCTCCATTTGCAATGTGCCGCACGAGACAGATTGTCCGCGTCAGCTACGCTACTCGCAGCGTCCTCTTCCTAAGATAAACCGTGTGCCTATATAATAATAATACAAAGTATGGACAGGTGAAGTGAAAACAGGTGTATTGGTGAGCGCAAATTTCGCATTAGGCAGCGCCGTAACCGTCGGTGAACATTTTTGTCCCCATAAAGCCGTTGTGCTGCCTGCAAATCGCTCATACACACGCGCTGGCAACGCTTCCCTCGGAGTGGACATGGGGATGGCGGACGCCTGAGTAGACGCCGCGGTTGTCTCCACACCGTATGCATCAACGGGCAAGGAGGACATCGAGGCACCCTAGGATGCGTAAAGCCCCTGAATGATGCGCGAAGGTAAGCGCCATCTGGTGATGCTTCAAAGGACCCAGCGCCCCATGGACGCGGCGAGCGCCTCCCGTTGATTGGTTGTGACTACCTGACTTTTTTGTGATCCCTCAGAAGTTACAGAATGGAGCGTCATTTTCTTCTTTAGGTCACTATCACTATCACTTTATGATTTTCCGCTTCATAAGCCATATAATGTCTTAACATCAGATGTTGGCGCTTTCGCCCGATAGCTTCGTTTAGCATTGCGCCGAAAGCGTTTCAGAAACGCTGGCGCTTCGCTGACGTGACGAGTACGCCTCCAGCCGCGTTGCGGGCTTCGCATCTCGATGGAGGTGCACGAAATTAAAACCGTCGGCGTCTATCGGCGCCCAAACCGATGAATGAATATTAGCTCGAACTTCACTGCCGCTAAAAACAGTGTTACATACACACAGCTGCTAGGCAGGAAAGCTAAAGGGCGTGTACACAATGCTCGTTTTCCCTGCGCTTTCTGGTGTTTCGTCACCTGGCATAGCTCGGCGTCGACGCTGAGGGTGGCGCCCCCAAGAGACGCTGGTCCGCATTCCGCTCTTGTGGCTGGACGCCCTCTCTGGCGGCATTCATGCGACGATGCCAAAAGACGCAACGCCGGAAAACACCTGTAAGAACGCTGAATGAGGGCGGCCTTAAGATGTGGGAATGGCTGCACAGATAATGAGTTCCTAAATATAAAATCATCAAGGAATCTTATTTCTTCACCCGTAATTACATCGTTCAAGAAGTTTACTCACCTGCAGTACATAGTCAAGCGAAGAAAAGCAACAACACACGACAAACTATCGCAGTACGAGAGCGGAACTTGTCGGCAGTCCTCCGACTTTAGCGGCCCGCCGATACTCATTACGTTTCATGTAACTGTATACGCCCAAACGCAAGCCCTCGTGATTTAGTAAAACGCGTTGTTGTGTGACGTTAAAGTTAAAACTGCTTTTGACGTGCCGTTTTAATAGAACAGGAACCGTTCTGACAGGCGGAATGGTTTCCCCGGCTTTCCAAGAACGGTGCCAGTCCGAGGCCACCACATAACGGCCTTTCCATGCCTACAGCAGCGTCGCAGCGGCAGTTTTCCCCCTGTGTAATATTGGGAGAAACTCTATGCTGGGATCCCGACACACTGAGCGCCTGTCTCTGGAGGCATAGAGTTTCTCACTATATGTCTGGAGGCATTCAATTATAACCTTCTGCATGCGGACCACACATGCGCGTTCATAGAGTGACAGCATAATGGCGGCGGTGCCAAAGGCGAACGCGCCTCGAGCGTACGTGTAATTGTCGTCGCAATAATAATGCAGTGAAAAAAAGAAGTCGCTGCGGGCGCGCATGGTCATTGCGAAGTTTTGCATTCTGTTAACGCAGTATTTCGAGAATTATCAATTCGCAAGATCGCAAAGCCGTACGAGCACGGAAGGCCGAATTCAGGCAGATCTACCCATATTTGCCACCCTACCGATATCGCTCCCGCGCTGACCGGATCGTCATACTAGTAGCCATAGGTTCCATGCAGCCTTGCGGCTTCCGGAGGCACCATAAACAGTGCTCCCTCTAGTACTTTCGTTGACAAACTATAGGGTTATTCTTTTTTTACTTTTTTTTGCATACACTTACATCAGTGTAGCTACTGTAGCAAGACGCCATTTCTTAATCGCCGCAGATTTTTTATGAATCCGCCCGCCTACACGAAACCATATCGTATGACAGGAGTGTAGCATTAAACTACTTTGAACATCGCAGCTTCGACGAATGTAGGTAGCAGACGGCAGGCGAAAACCTCGAGCGTCGCAAACGCGGGGCGCCACTTTGTCTGCGACTGTCGGTGCTGTCGGCATACGTACAGTCACCCGCAAAAGTTTGCGAGACGCGGGATTTGCGAAAGAGCCAAATTTCCGCGGAGCCTGTGCACGTAGCCTCTAATTAAAAGCTTTGACCCGTAGCAGTTCTTGCGAACTACCCTGTGATCCATTAATTTATAAGCGCTACGTCTTAACAGAGCAGAAATCCGCATTTGTCATGAAAGCCGTGCTCGGTAAACTTTTGCGGGTGACTGTATACATGGCGACGACTGTGTAGGTTTGTGGAGAGGACGGCAGCGAAGTGCTCGCGGGACCGTGCGTCGCCGTGGAAGGTGAGCTTATTAACCAAGAGTGCTCAAGTATTACTTACGGGTCGGGCGCGTGCGGGCAGGCCGTTTCAAGTTACACGCTGTGTTATATGCATAGGGAACTTGTCCTCGTGCACGGCGCACTTGTTGCTCAAACGAAACTAGTACATCGGAATTTACGGTTGAGCCAAAAGTCGTGCACGTACGCAGTTGGTGCGAAGTCAGGTACATTTCGTCTGCTAATTCAGAAAGACGACGCGCAGTCTGCTCCGACTGGCTACAATCCAGTCAATCGAGTGCAGCACAAAACGCCTCTGCCTCCCGCCGCACTCGTCTGCACGATCCTGCATGAAGTGCAGGTGTGCAAGGGTGTAGGTGTAGCTGAAGAAGCAACAGATTTCTCTGATCCACGGGCGGCTTATTCCCCGGGTGGACAGCTTTCGTAGGCCGCCACGTTACAGAAAGCCGGACGCAATATCGCGTTTCTAGGGTCTTCATGAGCATCATCAACGTTTTTGCTGTGGGATGAAAAACTGTGCGTGGCTTTGAGCGCGCGCAATCCTCGTGCAGAAGAACATAAGAGAAACGCTTGGCGAGCGTGCCATTTCGGGAGCATAGAAGCGTTCGTGATTGTTTCGTAGCTTCGCTGTTGGTGCGTCCGACTCGTCAACATCCGCGACCGCTTTCCAGCATGGCTTGCCGGTGGATTGCCGCGATCCTACTGGTGTTCGTCGACCCGCAAGGTACGCTCGTACTATTACGTTCACGCTTCCACGTGGACCACAGGTCCTAAAATCTCGCGCTCTCGGGGCCTATTTACGTTTGGTCAACGACTTAATTGTTGGCTAGCGTTCTCCGCGGCCACGCGAGAGACGCCATGTCGGTGGTCCAGCTACACTATGCGGCCAACAAAATGTTGCGAAGCATGTCAGTTGTAAGCGCCGACCACTTGTTGGTCAGTAGATTGGCGACGATGGGTGTCAGTTGCATTTGTAATCTTTAAATGCTCGGGCATATCCGAGCAGTAGCGTGCTCAAACACTTATTGGTTGAAAGCGACGCTTTGAGCAGTTCGGATCGACAAATCGAAGAATTAGAGCGTGACGTCGTAAAACGTGGTCTACTCCTTACGGTTCACTCTCTTCTCCGATAGGACCCCGTATGCCCACCAACCGTAAATGGTTAAACAGGCTTTTGCTTCACGAGGGAAGGAAATAAACTATGATATAGCAATGCGTCCCGCAGCCGTCATTTGCAAGTCAACTCTCGGTGAAGCCATCCATTGCGCTCTTTCTTCCTCAAACACACAGGCCCGGCGGGCTTGGCCCTGTGCCTTTGGTCAGCGGTAGAGTTTAATCTTCGAGCACATGTTCCGGTGCATTGTTATTAGCGCTGGCGCACATTTTTCTCGCGCTGAACTCGTGCAAGTTCAGTCACGTCTTGTAACGAATACAACTATATTCGTTGAAAAGCGCGATGCCGTCGAACCTGTTGTCCTTTCAGAAGAGCGAGCGCTGAGATGGCTCAGAGCGGCGGCGTATCGAGGCATAGAGCGTATGGTAATTGGGCGTCGGGCTCACATTTTCTGGCTTCAAATGTATCGCGTCAGACTCTCTTTCTAGCTTTTCCTTGCTTCGGCCGCTTCGGGTTAGAAATCTAGCGCGACCTGAAGGACCTGAATAAAGTTTTTCGTGCCATGCCATAACGCCGCCTCTCACGTCAACTTTCTGCGACTAAATGTCTACGCACCAGGTAGTGGTCAGGCTACGTTGAGGACTGTTTTTAACTTCCTACAGGCGCTGCCTATACGCCTTGGGCTACGACGCAAATGAGACAACATTCTGAGCAGCAAAAAGACGCGCGCCCTTTT
The DNA here is from genome assembly GCF_023375885.2 of Dermacentor andersoni. Classification (NCBI taxonomy): domain Eukaryota; kingdom Metazoa; phylum Arthropoda; class Arachnida; order Ixodida; family Ixodidae; genus Dermacentor; species Dermacentor andersoni. Next base: position 83,416,906 of record NC_092820.1, on the reverse strand, counting down.
CAGGCTTGAATTCGATAAGTGGAGCGTCGTACGGCACGCGTACGAACGCAATTCAATACTTTCCGTAAATGGGAACTGTTTCTGCTAAACCGCCGGCAGATGTTCGCACAAGTTGCCAGCATTAGGTTTGACACCGCGTTTTGCGGTCATTTCTTTCCAGTTTTGTCCACGGTAAATCCGAGGTTGGTGTCGTCTGCTGCCGCGGCGCTCAAAAAATGTTAAATTTCGCTGCAGCGGATCTGAGGCGCCATCTGTCCCGGCTACGGTGAACACCGTGTTTTAGCCGTAGGCGTGACAGATTACGCCACAGTTGGGTTACAGTGGAATAGGCATGATTTTTTTTATTGGTTCACGACGAAACTGCTGCAAAGGAGGTATAACGTAGGGCACTTGACGTAGTGCACTTTGTCTCGGGCGCTCGCACGGCGAGCGCGAAAAGGGAGTAATACAGGCGTTTTTGCGGACGCCTGTATATATATATATATATATATATATATATATATATATATATATATATATTATGGCCCACCTGCTAGGACTAACGAAGAAGACGACGACGACCAGGACGTCGCACGTGTTCAGCCATCTTGGCCATAAACGCCGCGAACAAGTGCTTGCACCTTTCGGAGGCCTGCTACGTACGAACACTTTTTTTTTTAACATCCTTCTCGCTTGAAAGCTCGCTCGGCAGGCTGGACGTTTGTACGCATTGCGCCGCGATTTCCGCGGTTTCGTCGCTGAAATCCTTGAGCCCGACCTCAATCGGGTGGTTGGCAGCAAGGACGTTTTCAGCTTCGAATAAACACCTCTATTCGACGCCACGAACGAGAAAGGCGTGAGCGCAGCACCTAGCCAAACAGCCGCCTTGAACCTGGATGTCGTAGCCATCTTTGTTTATTTGTACAGCGTTGCCAGCGCAGGTGACGGATTCTGGTGTTGCCAATAGAAAGCGAGGTTCAGCGCTGTCGGGAACCTTCAACACTTTTTTGGTGCTACGCTTAAGACTTCTCACAACGGCGGAGCGATAAGGAAGGCAGCACCCAGATGGTGCGCAGGATGAGACTGTTGAGGAAAAACCGTCGGCGTTTGTATCTTGGAAGGTTTGCTCTCCCTTCGGGCTCAAGCCGCTGCTCGCACACGGATGATCAACGGGAACACTATACGCGTTGCCCGCGCAACGCTAGTGCCATATCAACGCAAAGTGGAGCGCTGTCCTTGTCGCTCTGCTAAGCCCAATAAAGTTCGTCACGAAAAATTGCTCGAGTGTAGACGCTGCCCTGAGAGTGAAGCCGGACCGCCGCCATTTTACCATATGCACGAAACAAAAAAAGAAAGCTTTAGCGAATGCACATAGTATACGAAGCTCCGTGTTTGTCTGGTTCAGCTCCGCGCCACGAGGTGGTTGGCTAGAGAAAAAAAAAAACGCTGTCAAACGCAGCCTTTGTGCCCGTGCTGCTCTTCTGCTATCCGTGTCCTTATTTACCGAAGGTATATAGATCGAAACCAACTAACTCGAAAACAGCGCTTTTAAGCACTCAACGAAAGCCGTGCTTTAATTGCTCATCGATCATTACCTTTCGCAAGCCGACTGGTATAAAGCTTCTTTTTCTTTTGCTTCGTCATCGACAGGGGTTTACGGCAACCGTAATCGATAGCGAGAAACAATGTAAGACGTGCGCGACGATACGCACCGCAAGTAACGAGACAGCGGAAGAGGTAGCCATAGCGCTCGCAGTTGCTCAGACTAACGTAACCGTGATAGTCAGCGACTCCCAGACAGCAATAAGAAACTTTGCCTACGGCCGAATCTCCCCGGAGGCACTACGCATTCTTCTTGCAGGAAGTCAAGATTGCAAAAGAAAGGTGTACATCACATGGAAACCCGCTCACGGCCTCGCGGAGGACGGCAACAACGAGGCGGCACACGACGCGGCTCGAGGGCTTACGGACCGAGCCGTGGTCGCAAGTGACGCCCCGGCACCCTCCGGACGTGACGGTGCGGTTAATGAGTGGGAGGACAGAATGGCCGCATATAATGACACCACGAAACACTATAGGTTACAGAGGGGCATATTCCCGCGACCTCACCCAAAATTGACAAACAAAAAAAAGCAGTCTGTCGCATGGCGTTTAGCAGAATGCGTTGTTGGGCAAGTTGGGCAAGTTGGGACAGGATTGCGCCTGTCCTGTCTTCTTCCTTGTGATCGTCTACAAAGCGCAACCAGTCTTTTCCAAATCATATATCTGGGCATATGCCAAACGGACAAATGCAACGAATGTGAATCCAGAGCCACTCGGGAGCATATATTATGGGAATTTCGAGGGATACGTAACAATAACGAGAACGCGGCCTCTAGCAACAGCCTTCGCACGCGCTCGGAAGACGCGCTGGGAGGCCCCGCCCTCGAGGATCAACTGTGGGCCGTTCAGCGGGCCAAGTATGCCGCCAGGACCCACGAAATCCTGGCCGTCACCTAGGCAGGGCCCTTGGCCCTCCCCACCAACTCGCAGGGCACGCAACGAAGTTATTTCCTCCTCCTCCTCTTCGCAGGCGTGGTGGCTGCCTACTACGGTGTACCCATCGGTCCAGTCACCATGATCGCGCATGGCTTCACGGGCAAAATGTTCGCCGCCACTGAAAAAAGCATCTACATAACGGAGATGAATTACGACGGACAAGGCCCATGTATGTCTGCTTCCTTGTACATTGGTTGAAAGACTGTTCCATTCTAGTACCGTTCGCGGAAAGAGATCTTTTCTTTTTTCTTCTTTTTTTTTGTAGACATCGCTTGGACACTAAAAGCAGCGCAGTTTTTCGGTGTGGTGAGAGCGTGTGTTTCAGTTTTTGGCAGACTGTATAAAATTGGGCGATTTTATTCTCATTCTAACGTGCAAGTACGGATGCACGTACTCTAACCAACCTGCGTGACTACGGCATTCCAAGGCAAGTCTCCGACTATTCACTCATGCTCAGTGATTGGTGGGATGAACGCGTTGTATGCCACCATTGCGTTATTATCTTCTCATGCCTGTTGCACAGTCCCTTTCAAGTGCTCAGGTTTCCCTACAGCATTTCTTTTTCCTAATGCAAGAAATATGCTCCTTCCTTCGCAGATCCGCAGTAAATATAACAACCGAGAACTCTTTTAATTTCGACAAAAACATCCATTTAAACAGTGGCTAAAGTGTAACGGCAAGTGCTTTGTGGTGACTCTCATAAGAACTATGTTGTGCTAGTTAATCTTCATTTCTGAGGCTTCGCACGATTCTTGTGCGTGATTAATGACCTCGTTTAAGTGGACCTGGTCATGAGGGTTATTGTGCCTGCGATAAATTAGGCAGTCATCTGTAGATAGCTCAATTTCGGCTAATATTTTCCCAGCAACGTAATTCACAAATACTAACACAAGGATAGCGGTGTTAGCGGATAGCCCTTTCAGAGGCAGGAATCGAGCAAACGTTGTAAGTTAATGCACACTGTTGTCGAGAGTAGAAATTAGCTTCTATCCGCGACACTAACACATAATTTTTTAGCATTGATTTTACCTTCAACAAAGCTTTATAATGCGAAAGACAATCAAACGCTTCTTTGAAAGTTTAAAATAATTCTATCAACTTGAGGTTCAGCATCAATAGCAGCCGCGAAATCTTGAGCAATTTTAAGGAGCGCTGTCACTGTCGATTTCCCGTTGCGGAAACCGTGTTACCTACAGTCAATTAGGTTGTTATTTTCAAAAATAAAGAAAAATGCCGGTATATATGCCTAAATATTATGCGCTCCCGCATTGTTGAACGCTTGAGGACAGCAACGAAATGGGCCTTGTGGGAGCTTATCTGATGGGAGCCGCCACCCTTATAGGGGCGCAGGAATGACGGGAACTGCCCAGCGTCAGCCTTCTCCGCAATGCGCGCGTGCCTAACCTGCAGCACGGGTACCAGTCGGAAGTGTTTGAATACGCGTGCGGAGAAGTTTGAAATCTCGTTATATTCGTCACTTTTGCTTTTGAGGCCATGTCCTCGGCGTGCACAACTCTGCACTCGGCTCCCGGAAAAGGTTATCTCACAAACTTGGCGTCGTGCGGAGAAACTCTATGGCTCGCAAGGCAGCTAACCAGAAACGAGAACCAGGGGAGGGGGGTATTCTGTAAGAGTCCACCCAGTGGACTGTCCATTTCGGCCGCTGCTGATTGGCTAGGGCCACTCGTCCCCTCTATCTCGTAGAGCTGCAGCCAATCAGGGGGGGGGGGGGTATTCTGTAAGAGTCCACCTAGTGAACTGCCCATTTCGGCCGCTGCTGATTGGCTAGGGCCACTCGTCTCCTCCTCTCTCGTAGAGCTGCATCCAATCAGCAGTGGCCGAAATGGACAGTCCACTAGGTGGACTCTTGCAGAATAACCCCCCCCCCCCCCCCAGAACCCCGTTGGCCACACTGCTGGGCACTCTGAACAGGCACTCGTTCCTCCTTGATTGACGTGAACCCGAGCCATCGCGCTGCATTGCGCGGAGTTGGTTAGATGCCAAGGCAAGAGCCGGCCGTGATAAGCACACTCGCCTCGCGGACCTCGCACCCCTTCTTCACCTTACGCCTAAATCCTTCCACGCAGCGGCGTTCTTCTGGGGCGGATTTGCCCCGACTCTCAGCAAGAACGGCGACCAGCTGCCCGACGAGCACGGAAGGTGCGTGTACAGCGGAGAGTGTGCGCTCGTCCGTGGACGCCTTAGAGCGTTGAAGCTCGGCGAGCCAGCTAAGCCAGCGGGTCCAACGTAGACGCCACTGCGAATGTGGTACCACACGTGCGCACTTGCGTCTATACGCTGGGCTCGCTGAGCTTCAACTCTCCATTACCGTTTACGGAATGTCTTTTTTACTGCGTAAGTGCGCGGCGGCGATGACGCTGGCAGCGACGTCTCGGGACTGAGAGTTTAACCGTAGAGCACACAAGGCTAATGCTGCAGGGTCCACAGGTATTGTACTTGCCTGCTGGCGCAAAGCGTCGGTAGTGACACGACCGTTAACGTGCGCTTCTTTTCTTTTTGTTGAATGATTTTCCCCCCCAACGAGAAAGAACACTGATGCGATACCGAAAATGTTCGAACGTATCGTAGTTGAACTGAGCGTCTTTACCAGCTTCTCCGGCTCCGGGAAACGGGCTAACTTGTAAACGATAAGAGCTTCACGGACAGGCTCAAATCTAATACAGAGCTTTAACCTGTCGCTAACGTATTGCGTTTTGCGGAATACCGAGTTACGGGAGGCGTTTGCGTGAGCGGCCACGTCGGTAGCACCATTTTGTGGGACAGAACTCAACCAGAAGGCAAAGCTAATATTGCAGTCACCAATCATACTCGTCTGCGCTGTATTAAACCTCTTCAGTGACGTAATCATCCGCAAGCATTGCGCTTTTGTCGTCGTCGTCGTCGTCGTTGTTGTTGTTGTTGCTGTTTTTGTTGTTGTCGTCGTCGTCGTCGTCGTCGTCGTCGTCGTCGTCGTTGTTGTTGTTGTTGTTGTTGTTGTTGTTGTTGTTGTTGTTGTTGTTGTTTGCGAGCGGGGTGGTGGTTTGTTTCATATGTCTTCGACGAGAATAACCACGTAGAAAAAACATTTCTGATGTGTTTTGGTTGGAAAAAGCGTCACAAGATGTTGCTACCATCGTAGCCACTGCGAGCAACTCGGTATTCTGCAAACTGCTGTACGCTTACGGACAAGTTGGGACTTCTTAATACCGTCTATACTGCATGCACAATAGCGCGGGCGCGTTCCTGCACATTCAAAGTGCCAAACTGTGTATCCCCGACCCAGTCCTCGAAAGAAGCACTATTCGCGAAAAAATACAGCCAAGGACTTACGTTAGGAAAAAAGGCGTGCCGACACGGACACACAAGGGAAACGTCCGGACAACACAAAAACTTCCTTCTAACGTTAATACCTAAAATACTGTTCAACTGTCTCTCCTTCTAAGCTTCATTGTTAGCACACTGAACGCGTATCCTTCTGCCTCCACTTATATGCGCAATCCTGCAACTTGCACAATCGCTATCTGTGTGTGTCGTGCCAGGACTACGTGCCGCTTTACCCACAATCGTTTAAAAGAATGGACGGTGTTTGTGCTGTCCATTTCCCTCTTCTTGTGTGCGTGTGCGCATGTGCCTAACTTTCTTCTAACGTGAATCCCAACAAACCAGTCTCAAGTTTCTTTTTATTCATTTATACTGCCGATGCCATCAGGGATCGACAGCACAAGGGCCAAGATCGACAGTTCTAAGGGCCAAGCTTGTAACTGCTCCCGTCTCTCAGTCGGTGCTCACGTGGTTACTTCTTCACTCCTAGAAAGAAAGTATAAAGGGTAGTTGCGGGCGCAGATACTAGATTAATAGCCGTTGCCACCTTTTTGCCATCTTTTGCTAGCCGTTTGCGACAACGCAAAGTTAGTACGTGCGGCTTTTATTATAGGCAAGACTTAGTAAACGCTGGCTTCCCTACGCAGAACACAAAGCCTGCAGTGACTGTTTCGCATCGAACACTAAAAATTATGGCCTTCTGTTAACGTGAGCCATGTACTCGGTGAGGACATACGAATTCCGTGCAAGCTCGGCCCACAAAACTGCCTCCGCGCGACGAAGCATAGTTCTCGAGGAAAGACACCGACACCGAAAGAACATCGCTTCCGCCGGCAGGTCCCGCCGGAAGAGAACGGATGTAAGTGGCACGTGCCGTCTATATTATTTCCGAGTTTGATAGCGGTGTATTTGCCACTACATTATTTGGTTGTCACGCGCAATAGCATACTATTAGTCGTGCTGCGCTTTGCTCTCTAAGGCCCTAAGCCGTCATACGCTCCGCCATGGCATCGGCGACATTTAAGAGCATCGATCCATCTCGCCGTGTCGCCCCCCCCCCCTTTTTTTTTTTTTCAGGGAATAGACAGGCCAGTGTCCCGACAATGACAGGGCGGGACGGGATGGACGAGTGTTGTGCAAACCAAAGCCGTATTTAACCTTTGGCGCCCATCCATCGTAACTTTTTCTCGCAGAGATTCCCAAAGGGAACCGCTAGTGTCTGCGCGAGCTGCCGGTACGACAAATAGGTTGCGTTCGAAACGAGGCGACCGTGACGTGTTTCCGGCTCCTGCCGTCGCTTCCGGCGCGTGCGGTACACAAGAGGATAGCCTCCGAGATAAGCTTTCGTTATTACGAGAGAACCGTCACCGTGGTTGCGAGAAAGGTGGCGTAACAAAGAACTTCCCACAAGGATGCTTGAGGCCGCAGGCACGGAGGTTAGAGAAATTCGTGTGCTATAATGCACATCACTCAATGCGTTGCAGAACAATAGCGGTACTGGAAATTCCCCTAGTTTGTCTCTATTTTTTTTTGTTGAAACATCTCTACGGCGTCTGTCGAAAGTACATGTACATCCTTTAGCACTGCGTGTCCTTTAGGGTGAAACTACATCGCACAATATTAAAAAAAGGGTGCAGGAAGAAGGCGAATTTCACTGGAACTAATCAAGCTGTCAGAATTTGTGATCATCTGTTGTTTTTTTTTTTGCATCGTCAAATACGAGAAAGTACGTCGAACTGCATTTTGGGCCGCGAGACGTATAAATGAAAATTATATTTTCAAGGGACGCTGCACCTGGTCTAAATACAGTGATTGAGTGCAACATAGGGACTTGGTTCTTTGTTGTGGTCGTCGTCCTCATCGTCTATGTTGTTGTTGTTGTTGTTGTTGTTGTTGTTGTTGTTGTTGTTGTTTCAAGGGGAGAGCAGCATAAGTAGCCAATGGTTATGATGACTTCGCAGCAATGCAGTGCTGAAGGCCTACGCGAACGCCAACGTGTACCTGAAGCTTCCCAAGAAAATCACCGACTACAAGGCCATTGGCATCTTATGCACTTCAGCCGATGTAAGCAGTGCATCCTGTAAGACCAAGCTGTGGTGTGTTATATCGCGGGCAACTGAAAATGCAATAGGGGCAGTTTACGAGCACCAACACAAAGAGATGCAACATTTCTGTTGGCATGCATTGCACTTGATGTGCAAGTTGTTTTCCTTTACAGAGAACGGCGTATAGAATTTACAGGTCTAAAATATGAGCCAGTTTATGGGAACGCATGGTGGAAAATCAGCCAAAAAAAATGTACACGGTCGCTACAAGCCACAAGCAACCCTAGTGCACCAGCTCTTGCCATCGGTTGATTTTTTCTAAGGGGAAAAAAAATAAACGTACAAGGGGAACCACATTGACACGTTGGGGTGCCCATATCATCACGGCGCGGTTCAGCTTTTCCAGAAACATAATGCCCATGGAATGACGTGTTACCGCAGGCATAAACTTGAGCGACTCGGTTGGTGGCGCCTACAGGTTGCTGAGATTTTAACCAGAAGACATACAGAAATGCCTTACCACAGTAAACAACCTGATGGAAAGCGTCGACCGTTACGTAATCGTTAACATTCATCTGTTTCTTTATTTTTCTTTGACAGGAACACCCCTGTAACACGAAAACGTGTCTCACTTGTAGTGATTGGTCAAAGCGTAACGAGTGTCACAGCCAATCTCTCCCATGGCCCCATACTCCGTTAATCTGCAATACGTTTACGGACAAGCTGAAACTCCCTTGTTCTCGGACGACTACGTTTCACTGAAGCATGCGCACTTGCATGTTTTACTTTAGTGCGACAGCAACTATACGGACACTTAGGCAAATTTCCGCCGTCGCCGTAACGTTCCGTATGAAGTCGAGTGCGTTATAATCCTGTCGCGTGGCGGACACCTTGGCCGCGAAGGCGAGGGTGCGAGGGTTTGCCGAGAGGGATGGTGGCTTGATGTGAACCGTTTTTCTTGCACGCACAATGTTAGAGGTCACGCGATCAAGCTCAGGATAAGCGGGAGGGGGGGGGGGGGAGTGCGTATTTTCCTCTAGCTCGGTTGTGGCCAAGCATGGCTCTCCGCACAACTGAGCGCACACGCCGCCCAAGCACCGTATCTTCGAGATAATCTCGGTTGGCAGCAAAGCTTTAGGCCGAGCCGAGATGGCTGATGGCTTCTCACCAGCCATATCGGCTCTCATTACCTTTCGGGTGTGGCGTCACAGTTCAAAGCGCGCAATCCTTATGTTGGATGCTCTCGTTTACCGAAAGCATCCAACTACATATATTTAATAACATATATATTAATTTTAATTTAACAACATATGTTTTAGTAACGTTTGGTTCAACCAAGGCATATATATATATATATAGTCGCCTGCGGCAGATATCATAATTCTAGTTCATGAGCTGGTCTACTCGAAGCGGCGGACAATACTAATAGTTGCACAAGAAATTGAGATGTATAATCAACTAAATAATAAAAATTCATTAAATAAGCTTTTAACTAATTACATTATGGCCCATATTGCAATTTACAAATTATAGCCGTGGAGCTCGCATGGCGCATCCACTTGGAACGAATTTTCAATATGACACCAGTTTTGAGATATGAATCCCTGAACATTGCGGAGAAATGCATCGGCATTCGAGTTAATTTGTTAACAAAACGTCGTTTCATTTACTGAGGCGCACAAGTAAGTGGAACGCCAATGCATTTGTCCCCAAAGTTCGGGAATTTATATCTCGAAACTGCTGTCGTCCTGAGAATTCGTTCCATGTGGATCCGCCTTGCGAAGTCCACTGCTAGAATTTGTAAATTGCAAGGTGGGTCATCAGATAATTAGCTAAAAAGTTAATTAGTGAATCCTTGTTGATTAGTCGATCTCGCATTTCAATTTTGTGTGCAAATAATGTCCGCCGCTTCGAGTAGACCGGCTCATAAACTAGAATTGAGCTGTCTGCCGCAGGCAACCTTTAAATAATTGTGAAAGTGTTCGCTGAAACACCCCGTGTGTATATATATATATAGAATGTAAACGCTGGCGTCCCTATGCCATGGCATCCTCTTATGCTGCTCGTATCCAAATCCACGCCCCAGCGACAGTTGCCCCCTGAGTAACACAAGCATATAGCTTACGCTGTGTTCTTGAGGCTGCATGAGCCGGAAGGGATTGCGAAGCCGAAATCACATCATGGCCACCATGTTTTGGACACCCCCTATTCCGAACTGAGTAGTTAGGTATTTCATTACATGGTATAGTACCTCTGCCCTATATCTTCTTCTTATCCGAAGACAGCTGCGGGACATAATCTCTTCTCAAGTCAATTTCTATTCCCGGCTGAACTGTTACAAACAAGAGAAACCAATATGTGCTGTTTGAAACATGGCAGCCATGACGCCTTCCCGCCAAAGAAACCACTTCCGGTGCGGGCAAACAGCAAAAGCACACGCTTTGAGATTCGTTTCGGTTACTCGGATGATTTGAAAGCGACCTACTCTTTTTCTCTAAATACCGCGCTTGGGTGCTGAAAGCTACACCTTCGTGTATACGTGGAGAAAGTCACCGTCTCTTCGGTCATGCTTGTTGACGTAGAAACCGATTTTTTTTTTTTTTGTCTAAATTGGAAATCGAGTTATCGCCTCATTGTACTGGATTGGCGCGTTGCTGCTGGGACGTGGATGATGATGTATCGCGCTATTCAAAACGCACTTCAAGGGTTCCTTTGGGTCGCGCGTGATAACACATTGGTTTCGATTACAGGGACGTAAAATTTGACAAAACGTGATCAAACTACTGCTGTTTTGCACGCATCCGACCTTATTATCAGGAAAGAATAGTTTGCCTATTCGTTTCCGAATTAGTTCTGGAAATGATTCAAATCAACGCGAAAAAAATAGTGCACCAATGGTCTCTGAAGCACGCGGGTGTTTCGCCGCATTTCTTTGACATCCCGCTCCTGTTTTTGCGGACGCTACGTAGAGCCACGAGTTTTGATGCACTGTCACATTGTCTGTAGTGTGCGGCGTAAGAATACTGCGTGTCAGACAACAGCAAGCGGTTCTTTTCTGCTGTCTCTCTACTGCTGTATACTGTTCGCCAACATGTGGCGCGGGGGGTCCAGGGCCGTCATAATAGGCGGTTCTCGAATCAAGGTGCTTTATTCGAATCAACAAACCAGCGACGACTGCCTCCGCGTAACAGAAACAAATCTCGAAGGCCACGCGTTTCTGGGCTGCATGAGCCGGGTGCGACTGCTGGAGCCGGAAACGCTTCATGGCCGCCATGTTATAGACAATATCTATTGCAACGTGGCATTGGGCGGGGAGCTGCCGTGCAGGCCGACTTCGGCAACGTGAGGATACCGGACAACTTCGTGCTACCGAAGGAGCAGAGCCTCGGCCAGCTCGCTGCAAAGAAGCCGAATACCATGGCAACCGAGGTCATCCTCAAGGACAGCGCCACCATGCTGATCAAGGGGCTTGATTACGACGGTAGCTGCGCCGGCTGTGAGTATTCAGACCAGCTGTAACGTGGCCTATGAGATCTGGAGACGCGCGCTGCGCCGCCAAATCTTGAAGGCCTTGGTTACGAAATTCATGCATATGGCCACAATGAAAACAAAAAAGAACACCCTACAGTGAGTACAGCGAACATAAGTGAAACGCGAAATGAGTCTGCTAACTATACGAGTATGTAGTCTTAGTCACCCGTCCGGTGCTTGAAATCTCCTCGTCGCCCCGCAAGGTGCAAAGTCCCACAATTTGTGAAATTATTATGTGCATAAGCTATTCAGCCCGCTGTCAATAAATCGTAACAGCCACTTCTTTTTAAAGTATCTCTATAGAAAAACTCTAAATAAGTCAACACTAATGAAGTATTCTTGGGGAAAGTATCTTCATGAATATTGTAGTGTGAGTTCATTACTAAAAAGAAAATGGGGTCAAAGTTTTATTTTCTTAATTTTGCATCGAAACTCGCGTGCTAGTACGTCAATGTGACGTCACAGATTATAAAGCATTTCCTTTTCTATTTGGGCCATTTGGGCTCTGTAAGTGTTGTCGAAATTAGCTAAGTTCATAATTTTACTTTTTTAGAATACTATGTAGTCCATCTTTACCGATAAAAATGGCAGCCACAGCTCCAGTCTAGCGCTATGTAATGCGAATCATTTAGTAGAAGGGCATTCACGAACAGTACTGCTTTCCTGAGGTAAAACGTACAAGTTGGGAAGATGAAATCCTTATATGGCATTGCATTGTTAGATGATGATGATGCTCAATTTTGCATTGTTGCAGTATGTTCCATTACACATATGCACCTCGCTTCGATAAAATTTCTCAATGTCCATCAGCTCACTGATTTAGACCGTGGTTTGACCGATCACTGGTGTTATCATCGGTTATGGCGGAGCAAGCCCAATGTGCGTCATTGCTGACGTCGATGCGCACTTGCGGTAGAACCCAGGTGCGCTATGCCTAGACTCCGAGAGTGGAGGTGCCAAGGGCCAAGTGATCGCACATTGTTTCATCGGTGCTCTACCGAGTCTGAAAATGACAATGAGCGTTGTCTAGGCGTTTCAAACAGCTATGCGCCGAAATGCACTTCTAAGTCACGGTACAAGACGACGCGTTTGACTATACTGCCCCAGTACGGGCCCACAAAAACTGTCAGATACCCGGCAGAAGAATAACCGGGATACATTCGACAAGAATGCTTCGCGTTAAGAGGTGCAATCAAAATCCATGACGTCGGGAGAAATCCATGGGAAAGCGTTATATCGCTTATGAGGCCGATAATCCGGCGTTAGCGTAACCACGACATGGTCCAAAACGGCTATGAATTCTCGACCTTTGGGGCGAGTCGAGCCTACACCCTTTGGTGTTAAGGGGAATTTAATTAAGGCACCGTTAACTAGGCGAAGAAACAGCTTCACTTTTTTACGGTGGCATCCACGTTCTGATTTGGCTGCCCCTTTATATCCTTCTTAGTTTTCATGCTGAAAGTGCACAATACATGCATCCGGTAGATTTACATTGCATTTATGGTTCTCTGTGGTATAGTATCATCGTTTACAGGATACACACGTTCATTAACTGACGTCATATGCCACTCTGACCCTCTTAAACATTGTTGTCCGCATCTTCCATTTAATATGTGCGGGACTATGTAATAGACTGTAATATTGTCGGGTCATTGCAGACGCTTCAAAAACAGGCCGAGTAAATAGTTACTCAACGACATAATTGGCTGTTGTCTGTTTCTCCTCACGCAACGATATGTGCTGGAATGCGCGAATGACATCATGGATCAAACTGTGCAATACTTGTACATTTAAGAAGGCCGGGTGAATCCGGCCGCATGGCGACTAAAGTATTTTTTTCTCTCTCTTTCTGCAGCCGCGTTCTTCGTGGCAGCGGCGGACGCCAACACCCCAGCGGCTAACATGACCAAATTGGCATATGACAACGGAAAGTAGGTGACACTTTCACTTTGTCCCTTGACTCCATATGTGCATGTACTGACTCCTTACACGTGCCTGGGTAGGGACCCCTGACACCGCCTCGATGCATCCTTTACTGCGACAGCAGTGACCTTCTCGGAACCAAGCTTGGCGTGTGCATTCATTCCGTTACGCTGGGGAGGATCGTTGCCGTCATCATCGTTAATGTTTCGTCACCAGGCCGGGTCGCCATCCCCAGCTGCAGCTGCGCCATTGCACGAAGGAAAAGCCATCCACGATGGCCACCGCTGGTATTCGAACCCATGTCACGGCTGCGATGTGCATTTCAGTGTCGGGCACGCGCGCTGCCCAGTGCTCTGCCACGCAATAATTGCAACGTTTCGCGCACCACACAGCCTCTGAGAGCGGTGGTTTCTGCGCATGCGTTTCGGAGGCCATAACGAGCAATGCTGCAGCGGTTAAGGAGACATTGCGTGCAGCACATGAACACTGTCCCTGGCAGGATGGCGGTGCGTTAGTGCGTATAGTTTCCCCTTGTCATGCTAGCGATGATAGCATCGGCAGCGCTAAGCTGACATACATGACATCATTATGATTATCAGCCCTTAAACATGTGCCCACAATAAAGGACACGCCGACAGTCGGGCGGTTGATGGAAAACGAAGTCGAAAGCGTCGATGTAGGGCATCAATTTCAACAGCGACTGTCGCGACGCAGTTTTACACAGCAGCTCACAGAATTCACAGCCGTCATGTGCCCTTGAGCAGCAAAACGTTTCGAGACTCAGAGCCATTCCTCCTTAGCCGGGACCTTCAAAACGACTGGTGGAGCTTGAAAAAGCAGTAATCATTTAACACAGCAACTGCTTTATCACCGGCGGCTTGAACGATGATTTACACAAAGACTGAATTTCAAAAATTGGGTAACGAAACTTCACGTTCAAGGGTATAATCTCAAATACCACGGTGCCGACACACTGAGCACGTAGGTGTTTGGAGGTTGACCTAGGAAATGGTAGAAACATAAGATATGACTTTTACACAGTATGACACTGAACGCAAGGAAACTTCACAATAACACGCAAAAGAAACGAAAAATGAACTGATGTACCAATATTATCCGAATGAAATATATTAGTATATTAAAATGCTCAAGCGCGCTTTAATTGAAGAATAACTAGCATACGCCTTGGGTCGAGCAGATGGGAACGTAAGGTTTCACAGAGCTATACCAGCGAGCTGAATAAATATGGCCAGCTGAGGCGTAGAGAGTGAGAGAGTGCTAAAGTGTCGCATTTATGCTTATTTCGAATTTTGCAAATTCTACTTGATCGTCAAATAATGGCGCATAAAAAGCAAGCGACAAATTCATAAGAACACACGCTGTGATCTTCCCTTGTTTTAATGCACCAGTATTCGACGATCATAAATATATGGTTACAATATCAGCTCTTGTGTAAATACCATACTTTTACGTAATTTTTTCTCAATCCTTAGTTTAATACATTGATTCACGACCACGCCGCCCCAAGAAAAGCCCTAGAACCGCCAGGTTCTCGCAGTACTTAGGAAACAGCAATCAAACGAAAAAAAGATGGTGGTCTTCACTCAGGCACAATGCTGCTGTCGCAGTAAATAAGTTCGGAGCTGAAGGAATCACTGAAGTCTGCTGTCTTTTTTGTCTGTCTGTCTGTCTGTCTGTCTGTCTGTCTGTCTGTCTGTCTGTCTGTCTGTCTGTCTGTCTGTCTGTCTGTCTGTCTGTCTGTCTGTCTGTCTGTCTGTCTGTCTGTCTGTCTGTCTGTCTGTCTGTCTGTCTGTCTGTCTGTCTGTCTGTCTGTCTGTCTGTCTGTCTGTCTGTCTGTCTGTCTGTCTGTCTGTCTGTCTGTCTGTCTGTCTGTCTGTCTGTCTGTCTGTCTGTCTGTCTGTCTGTCTGTCTGTCTGTCTGTCTGTCTGTCTGTCTGTCTGTCTGTCTGTCTGTCTGTCTGTCTGTCTGTCTGTCTGTCTGTCTGTCTGTCTGTCTGTCTGTCTGTCTGTCTGTCTGTCTGTCTGTCTGTCTGTCTGTCTGTCTGTCTGTCTGTCTGTCTGTCTGTCTGTCTGTCTGTCTGTCTGTCTGTCTGTCTGTCTGTCTGTCTGTCTGTCTGTCTGTCTGTCTGTCTGTCTGTCTGTCTGTCTGTCTGTCTGTCTGTCTGTCTGTCTGTCTGTCTGTCTGTCTGTCTGTCTGTCTGTCTGTCTGTCTGTCTGTCTGTCTGTCTGTCTGTCTGTCTGTCTGTCTGTCTGTCTGTCTGTCTGTCTGTCTGTCTGTCTGTCTGTCTGTCTGTCTGTCTGTCTGTCTGTCTGTCTGTCTGTCTGTCTGTCTGTCTGTCTGTCTGTCTGTCTGTCTGTCTGTCTGTCTGTCTGTCTGTCTGTCTGTCTGTCTGTCTGTCTGTCTGTCTGTCTGTCTGTCTGTCTGTCTGTCTGTCTGTCTGTCTGTCTGTCTGTCTGTCTGTCTGTCTGTCTGTCTGTCTGTCTGTCTGTCTGTCTGTCTGTCTGTCTGTCTGTCTGTCTGTCTGTCTGTCTGTCTGTCTGTCTGTCTGTCTGTCTGTCTGTCTGTCTGTCTGTCTGTCTGTCTGTCTGTCTGTCTGTCTGTCTGTCTGTCTGTCTGTCTGTCTGTCTGTCTGTCTGTCTGTCTGTCTGTCTGTCTGTCTGTCTGTCTGTCTGTCTGTCTGTCTGTCTGTCTGTCTGTCTGTCTGTCTGTCTGTCTGTCTGTCTGTCTGTCTGTCTGTCTGTCTGTCTGTCTGTCTGTCTGTCTGTCTGTCTGTCTGTCTGTCTGTCTGTCTGTCTGTCTGTCTGTCTGTCTGTCTGTCTGTCTGTCTGTCTGTCTGTCTGTCTGTCTGTCTGTCTGTCTGTCTGTCTGTCTGTCTGTCTGTCTGTCTGTCTGTCTGTCTGTCTGTCTGTCTGTCTGTCTGTCTGTCTGTCTGTCTGTCTGTCTGTCTGTCTGTCTGTCTGTCTGTCTGTCTGTCTGTCTGTCTGTCTGTCTGTCTGTCTGTCTGTCTGTCTGTCTGTCTGTCTGTCTGTCTGTCTGTCTGTCTGTCTGTCTGTCTGTCTGTCTGTCTGTCTGTCTGTCTGTCTGTCTGTCTGTCTGTCTGTCTGTCTGTCTGTCTGTCTGTCTGTCTGTCTGTCTGTCTGTCTGTCTGTCTGTCTGTCTGTCTGTCTGTCTGTCTGTCTGTCTGTCTGTCTGTCTGTCTGTCTGTCTGTCTGTCTGTCTGTCTGTCTGTCTGTCTGTCTGTCTGTCTGTCTGTCTGTCTGTCTGTCTGTCTGTCTGTCTTCGTTCCTTCATTCCTTCCTTCATTTCAGTACTTCCAAGTCACGAGTGATCTGCGTGTCAGCGTGACGAAATTGTTCCTTTCAGGGAGGTATCCTGGTGTCATGGATCATATGGAGAGCCATAGCATATTTTGACGTTGCTAGGCCTAGAGAAACGGCACTGAGGCGGGAAAGCTTGTCGATTTCCATCTACCAGCTGGCGGTACAGCGTTGCACTCTGTTCAGCGACGTAACTGCTGTGGCGCCATCTGGGGACGTATACTGCGACGCTAACTTTCGGCGATACTATCACTTTCTCTTGACGCAGTGCTCGACCAGCCAATCGGTGCATGCCTGACGGCTTAGGCGATCTATTATCGCCGAAAGCGATCATCGAAGAATACGTCCCACTCTAGGGGAACATTGGCACACTTTCCCACCTGCCGGTATATCTGTCTAAGCTTAACAGTGCCATAATAAACAATTGCTCTCAATAATGACCAAACAACGCTTATTTATACTTTGTCCTTAGTGTGAGATTACTATAAGTGGATAATGGCAGTTTTCATCTTTATCTTTTAGTCTCACGTCTAAGAGGGAGTAACGCGAGATAATTGTATTGAGGTGAGCAGCCTGAATACCGACGTGCTGTTGCACAGTCACGGTAACCGGCAGGAAGTCTCCCACTACGTTTACTGGAGCCCGTTAAGCTGCGGCGGTGCGCAGTTGTGGCAGCCGGTATCGGTAACGGTCAGGCGGCAAAGTTAATGCGGTCTGGCGCTAACGCGACTAGCATTGAAGCACACCGTACTGCCACAGGCGAAGCGCGTCATGTATGAGGCGCGTAATGGAGCCGGGCTGCTCGCTCGCGCTTCTGTCGTTGTGCCATCTAGCGGCGCCGCCGTGAAGTCCGTGTGTGATGCACGTGTCTGAATAAAAGCGTCGGCGTGCATATGATGCGAGTTCCATGCCACACAGCACCCGAGGACTTTTAAAGGATTTTGTTAGTTATTACTTTTTATATTTTTTTTTACCTAGTGGTAGATAGCCAGTGGTGTACAGCAACGAAATTATCCCTAAGCCTCTCTCTCTCTCTCTCTCTCTCTCTCTCTCTCTTTAACTCAGTTTGATAAAGAACCGATTATTGTTAACTTTACTCGTTAATAAAACTGTGCAAGTTCAAAACTGAAGCTCCTTCAACCGCCCGTCCGAAGTGGTTTAGAAGCATCATAGCAGCCGGAGGCGCCCGCCTCCACCTGTGGCACTACACTCTAAAAAAAGTTTACACCCTTTGGGGTGTATATCTGCCGCACCACAATAATCGTCATCTGCCTTGCTTCCGTTCCCTTTGTTGAAAACGCCGCGCCCGCTACTTTCCTGTCGGCAGACTGATAACACGCACGCCGTTCGTTACTGGAAAGTACCGGACTCGCCGCGTTAAAGAAAGGAAATGCGGACAAGACAGATGACGTTTATTGTTTTGTGGCAAGATACGACTCAAAGGGTGTAAACTTTTCTTAGAGTGTATACCCTGAAAATGTTCCCGATCGCTCTAGGATGCCCTCTATTGAGACCTTCCCTCCTGTGTACGCAGGACGACCAAGCTGGAGCGCTACACTAAGGCAGACGTCACGGTCACGCTACCCGCTGACCACCACTGGGACGAGTTCGGGTGGTTCTCGGTGTACTGCATGGACACGAAGGAAAGTCACGCCGATATCGCCATCGCCAAGCCGGTGGCCCAGTCGCTGCCTGTCTTCATGGCTCCCTCGAAAGACCCTCCGCCTCAGAGTAATCCTGCTGGAGACAGCAACAAGCCTAAGGACAATCCTGCTGGAGACAGTAACAAGCCTAAGGACGATGCAGGTATCTTTCGCGAGGCTCTGGAAACTCGCAAGAGTTCGCAGCACCGCTAATTCTCTCGCTGATCAGGTTCTTTAACAGTTATATACCAGGTGATCTTGCTTTTGACTTTTTTTTTTGTTGTTGTTGTTGTTTGTCATCGAGCAAGCGTTTCTGCCTACGCCTCTATCGTGCATCTGGAACAAAAACTACGTCATGGCCCGACATGGCAGCGCCCAGCCAGCTTGCTTCAGGAGAAACAGGAAGCCATTTCCAGGTCTATATTCCCAAAACAGCTGTCGCAGTATAGTTGTTCGTGATGGAAAATTCCGACTAATTCTGATGCTTGGCATATGATTAGCGAAGGTGAATCGCCAATAGCGTATAGCACTTAAGGAACAAGTACTTTTATGAACTCGGTCCTTGATTCCCTTGCTCGTTGGTGGGAAGTGAGTGGTGTTGAAGACTTTTTCTTTACCTCCATCGTACCAAGGCAGCAAAGCTCGAGCGTTATCTTGGCAGCCTTCTTGAGAATGGTTCTCTATATCGGGGCATGAAGACCTAGTCTAAAACAATGGCCGCTTACCACGTCACTGACTTGGATTGCGAGCGTGCGCGATCATTATACGCTCTCATTAGTTCGGGGTAGCTCGCGACTTGGAGACATCAGAACACTCTTTGATCTGCAGAAACGCTCCAACGCATTCAAACGCGCATTTTGAGCAGACCCAATGGCGAGAAGTGAGCGAGGAGGCAAGGACGTGTCCCTTTGTCACACGCGCCTTCCTATCCTCGCTGCGAAGAATCTGCGATGATGAAGGGCCTGTCCCCAACGTAGCAAAAGAAAACCATGCAATCTGCCTCCTATAGCTGTGGCTATCGCAGTGCCATCAGCTTGGTTCGCGTGCCGGTGCGCTTGGACAAGTTTTGTCTGTTCGCCACATTGCGAAGGTAAATTTGGGGACATGGCCTGATTTCAACGAGAAGCTGACGACGACGACGAGGGTCTTTGGCATAATGGAAAGGGTGCATGGACACAGCAAAACAATGTGACTTGCAGCTCTTAATTCTTGTAGTGGTAACCGCGGTCGTCTTGTAACGTGTCACGTGACTGCCGGACATCATTGTCTGCGTGGCATTAAACTTGCCCATTGTCGAAGCGAAAAGTGCTCTCGCTGACTCAGAGCTTTGCATGCACATGCCTTTTCCAGATTGAACTCGAATTGCTTTCTGACCTGTCTTGTACATTTGCCAGCTGCTATGCCGGGGGCAAAAAGAAAAAAAAATACAATTGCTTTCTGAGATGTCTACCTTTCGTCTAACCGTTCACTGCGTTTATCCTTACACGTTATCTCTCTCTCTCTCTGTCTGTCTGTCTGTCTGTATCTCTCACAGGGTATCAATAATGAGTTATGCTATGCTCTCAAAAGTGAGGAACGTACACTGTGTATGCCCTCAGTACGTACGCGCGATCGACAGACGTCAGCTGCTGGTTTTTCCCATCTCGACAACCAACCGTTATCAGAGCAAAAAAAAAGCTATCCTCTGCCATTGGCAGGTCTGTGAATCCAGTAACCATCCAAATGTTACCTTATAATTTTTTTTAATGACAACGGGCTTTGGACTTCAGGGTACCGTCTAGCCAAGCTAGATGGTACCCGCGTCTCTCAATCTTTTTGCAGTCTTCATTCATTTTCGTGCGACTGTTTTCCTTCCCGTCTTTCATCAACGCAGCGTAGCTCGCTATTTGCTGCGCCCTGCCTCCATGAAGTAATTTTTCCTCTCTCCATTTGCCGCAGGCACATTGTCGGCGCTGTCAGTTGTCACCCTGAGCATTGGCGCCCTACTGACTGCTCTCGCCGTTCGACGATGCTTCGGTGAGTTGACCATTTCTTGCCGGTGACATCGTAAATGACCTGTTTGAAGCCACCTAAAAAGGTGTCAGACAGTGACGCCAACTAGTCTATCTTGCAATGCATTTGAAACACTCAAGCAAATGCCTCTGCGTTCCACATGGCGCCTAACTTCCGGCTGCTTTCTCTTCATCCAATGGCGTCCTTTCTATTGCGTTCTTTTTTTTTCACAGCACCGCTCACAACCTTTATTTTCTTACTGGCGGGTGAACGTAAGCTACTCTAGTAATGATGGTGATGACTATGATTTATTTGCATCCCCTTCTAAACGCGGCGACGACAAATTAGTAACCTATCCTGCTTGAACTAATCAAGTCATATATATCTATAGCAGTCTAGCACTTTGCCTATAGTATCTCCTTGATCTTTTCCCCATTCGTTAAGAGCCTCTATTTCTAATGGCAGTTAATCATGCCTGTCAGCACACTGGATCTGTCAGTTTCCTTACTTCTGAAGGTATCTAGCTTATGTCGATTGCTGACCACTTATGCCTCCACTTAGATATTGTGTGCTGTATGCGACCATACTGGTCGAAAGAGGGGCACTGGATTCTGCACCACAATTATGCCCCTGTGCACTCTGCATTTGTAGTGTAGGAGTCCCTGGGATGCAATTCCTTCACCGAGCTGGAACATCCTCCCTACTTGTCAGATTAAGTCCCCAGCAGCTTTTTTTTCCCCAAATGCAAACTGGTGCTCCGGGCGCGGTACTTCGGGGGTATGACGACAATTCAAAAAGACACGACATTGCTGCTGAAGTGCTTCACAGAAGAGGACTTTCAAGGGGGCTTCCAGCAATGGAACAAGAGGTGCGACCAGTGCATAGTGTCTATAATGAGGAGTATTTTGAAAGTCACCACATTGATACATCTGAAAGTTTGTACATCAATGTTCGTTTTAACGTACCGCACGAACTTTAGGACAGACCTTGTACACTGCTTCTCTAGCGGCGGATGTTTCTGCATGGAGGGTGAAAGATGGTACCAGTCATCTTTTTTTTTCCTTGAGAGCACCCTGTACTGCGTCGATGATGGATACCACGTTGTCAAGTGGAGAAGACTAAGACGGGCAAACCAAACACGATCAGGACGAAATGTACGCTGTTGCTCCTAGCGCTTCGGTCACCATGTTTCAAGATGCGGGCTTGAGCCGTCGGTGTTTGTGCCTGCGTTCGTAAACAGAATTTGCGCTTCTTTCCACCTCGTAACAGTTTTGACAGAGGCGCGGGGTATCAAAACACGAAGCACTGCAGCGGGCGCCGCATAAATCGTGCCGCAATGACCAACGGCAACTATGTACCCCGATGACCGACGGACCATGCCCACCTCCGGTGTAGCAGACTGTCACTTCCGTCGCATTATACCAGCCCAAAGATCCAGGGAAATTACATGGCACCGATGGAAGTGACGTTGAAGATTGGATTTTCTGGTATGAGCGCGTAAGCAAACATAATCAGTGGGATATGCGATGATAATGTTAGTGAACATAATATTTCATCTCTGAGGCACAGCGTGAGTCTGGTAGGAGACGCATGAATTTGGGTACGCATGAACTAGGGACGATGGTGCTGCGCAAGCGCAGTACCATCGCCCTTAGTTTACGCGTAATACGACATCACGAGCTGGGAGGGACGCAAGGAGAAGCTTCGGGATCTGTTTGAAAGGCCTGTTGTTCGACCTCTTGCAGTGAAGAGGGAGCCTTGGACCCGCGCTCGAGGTTCGATAGTCTTTTGTGCCGTATATTCAAGATGTGCTCACGCTCCGCCGTAAAGTCGACAACAACATGAATGAGACGGACAAGGTTGGCCACATCCTGAACGGCACTGCAGATGACGCCTTCACCCTGAACATCTACAAGAACTGGGTCTCAGTCGAAACAATCATCCAAGAGTGTCGGAAGCTTGAACAGGTGAAGAGCCGTCGCATTACGCAGCACTTCCGCAAGCTTCCAAATTTCAGCAGGTTTCGACATCGTCGACGCCTGGAACTGATCATCCGTGTGGTTAGAAAAATTTGATGCGGATGATTGACGCCAACTCAAAGTCATGCCTCCAGCAGGGCTTCTATAGAAACCACGCACCGAAACTTTCTTTCGAGTTGATGTCGTCTGCTCAGCCCTTTCCCGATGTCAACTACCGGCAACAAGTTGGTTGCTGCTGCGACCGATTACAGCCCCGCGCTATGCCATTACGCGAGCCCTGCCCGCCATTTGCGCCACAGACGTCGCGGATCTTCTCCTGCTTAATATCATCCTACATTACGGCGCCCCACGGTAGCTTCTCACAGATCGCGGACGTTGCTTCTCTAACATCATTGACGGCATCCTCCACTCGTTCTCTGTTCAGCGTCAAGTACCCACAGCTTATCAGCCACAGACAAACGGCCTTACAGAATGACTTAGCAGAGCGCTTACCGACCTGCTAGCCGCGTAAGTTTCTACAGGCCATCGGAACTGGGACGATGGTCTGCCATTTGTCACCTTCGCCTATAATTCGCACCGCCATG
Organism: Dermacentor andersoni; assembly: GCF_023375885.2. Lineage (NCBI taxonomy): Eukaryota > Metazoa > Arthropoda > Arachnida > Ixodida > Ixodidae > Dermacentor > Dermacentor andersoni. Next base: position 83,394,033 of record NC_092820.1, on the reverse strand, counting down.
ACACTGTTGGCTATTCGCCGTTTTACTTTCTATTTGGCCGTGGTCCTGTGCTGCCCCTGGAGACCGTACTTCTCTGTTTGTTGTTTAGCTTGAGATTATTCCGTACGCTATACAGCATGTAGGAACGGACGATGGACGAGAATATAGTAAAACTGTTAAGTCAGCACCTGATTTCTGTTTTCGTCATTTGCCCATTGTTCGTGCGCGCTGTATTCATGACGAACCAACTAGCCTGCCTTATCATCTTCAGTGCCCTCAAGCTGAGAACCAAAATGCACCCGAACCGGGCGCTTACGGTGATAATGCATGTGAGAGCTGCTTAATGTTAACGCCACTTGTGTGTCGCTTCACGCACCTAGAAATGATAAGAAATTGATTGATTGATTGATTGATTGATTGATTGATTGATTGATTGATTGATTGATTGATTGATTGATTGATTGATTGATTGATTGATTGATTGATTGATTGATTGATTGATTGATTGATTGATTGATTGATTGATTGATTGATTGATTCTGACTATTGGTAGGAAGTACTGATATTACGGTGCGAAGGCCGCTTATTCTAAGAGAGAGGACTGAAGCTAGTTTCACTGCAGAGTGCTCAACAACGTTCATTGCGCGGTTTCCAGGTCTTCGACGCAGCGGTTGGCCTGGTTCTCGAACACAAGTTAAAATGTTTGTTTAACTAAAATAATTTACTCAATCCGAGATCTGATTGCTGGAAATTTTGGAAAGGAATTGTAGACTCAGTGGGTCCTTCTAAGGTAATGCATCCAACATAAACGGTTAATCACCAAATTTGTGACACACCAATCAAACACGCACATTACCATATTACACACACATCATTATGTGAATCTGCCGTCAATGCGCCGTCCAGGCACAACAAATAAACAACAAATTAACGTAAAAAAATGTGCTTCATGCTTCTTACGTGTCCCAAGAAATTCCTGTACCTCATTTTCTTTGTATTCAGTCTGAAGAAATTAACACTAGCAGTTGTACCAACTTTTTAAGAGTTGTTATCGACTTTCACCTAAAATTCTGTGGCGATGTTCTGCCTTTTATCAATCGCACCCGGACTCGGGGCTCTAATTCGCGCTAGGGCTCTTTTTGATATCACAGCAGTTGTCATTTTATAATATGCATTTTTTCAGTAATATTATTAATTGTATTGAATCTCGGCGCAGCACTTTCAATATCCATCAGTCACGTATCCTAACCCTTCAAAAGCAAGCTATTTGCATTATTTATTTCGCACCTAGTCAATCGCACTCTCTACCCTTTTGAATTAACTATGGTGTGTTACCTGTATGCCGACCTTATCATTATAGTCTAGGTTTATTGTATTTCAAAGCTTTTCATCCCTATCTCTACCTCAATTTAATTGCACCACTATACGCAAAGATTATTATAAGCAGTACTCGTTTTTCTGTAAAGGGCAATTTATTTTTACCTAACTTACATACTAACTATAGAAAACAAACTATTCCTTCTTTTTTCTGCCATATCAATATGAAACTACCTGCCTGCCGACTTAAAACAATGCAATTCCATGTTTAAACCCAAGCTACAGGATCACCGAGATTTTTTTTTTTTTTTTCGAAACTTCCCTCACCACTTTTCTTTACAGAGGGAGGCCAGCGCGCCAAGACCTCCTGAGGACAGCTGCTTATTTCCGTGGGGTGAGTATGCTCCTTCGGGTGCGTCAGTGTGTATAGCTGGGCCCCCAAACGCCGTCACCTTTCTGCCATCTCGGGCTTGTGCCTGAAGCGTAATGTCCACTGAGGGGAAACGCCACGGTATGCGGAAACATGACTTGTCATGGCTGCGCTCGTGTAGTCGTGATTTCGAGCTGTGTTTCATTGCCTGTTATGCTATGCCGTCGCTTTTCTCGCGAGTCGAGACGAAAAAAGGGGGGAAGACTATAACGACCCGAGTGGGCCTCGGCACCATATCGGGTGACACCGGCAGATACCCACAGCAGACGTACGCACACACGGTATAGTGAAAATCGGGCACAAACGCACGCGCGTCATCACTACGTAGATTAATTAACTATGGGGTTTTACGTGCCAAAACCACTTTCTGATTATGAGGCACGCCGTAGTGGAGGTCTCCGGAAATTTCGACCACCTGGGGTTCTTTAACGTGCACCTAAATCTAAGTACACGGGTGTCTTCGCGTTTGTTTGCTTGTTTGCTTGTGTACTCCGTTCGAAGTTAAATCAATAACGAAACGCGTACGCATGCTGGAAAGGCTATGTGCTCAAAGCAAAGTTAAAGTTCTTAAAAATATGTACCATAACACTTCTAACCCCTCCCCCCCTATTTTGCTTTATTTCCGTTCCCGGAATTTTTACGAATTTCGAATCTAGCAGGTTCGCAGTTATAGTAGTCTCATTTGTTCTGCAGTGGGCTTAACTTTTTCCGTGCCATTAACTCCTGAAGGAATCGCAATGTTTTGCAAGGGATATTCGATACAAAAAGAACAAAGGCCGAAACTACCCTGAGAAATCAGATGCCCGGCCACACGAATTGCATAACTTATCTAAATTTAGCTCTTCAGATCGCTCAACGTCACTGAAATTTAGAACAAATGCCACACGTTGCCACAGTATCAGTTTACGTGCCTGATCTGCATCTTTGGAGCCTGCGACCTAATGAATGTAAAATGTAAATGAAAACAAATCTGTGAATAATAAATTGTACCGACTCTTCACAGAGCTGTGAGTCAAAATTTAGAAGATTGAACCTCCATACGACTCCTTGAAGCATATTCAATTTGTGACAGACAGCTCTCCCGTGTCGCGACAACCTAAACTAAAAGATTAATTAATTTCGGGGGTTTCACGTGTCAGGTCTACAATATTATTATACAAGGCACACCGTAAGAGAAGACTGAATTAATATCTGACCCCCTCAGAGTTCTTTGAAGGGCCCATGACGCCAAAATTCTCGAGCTTGAATTATCCATTGCATGCTAAACCGTAAGCGTCCCACAGCAAGCTGGCAAACTTTGAGCGCATTCGGGATGGTACAACATTTGTTTTTGAATTATATTGATGTCGCAGGAGGTGCAGCGGTGGCCTAGAGGTAGAACACCCGCCTCGCGTGCAAGAGGTCCGTGGTTCGAATCCCGGTGCCGCGCAATTTTCCACCGGATAAAAAAAAATCCGCGTGTTGATAAAATTGCATAAACAGGCCTGGAGTGTGGCCTGATCCCGGTGACCAGAACCGGTAACGCACTCCCTCACCAGAGTAGGATTGGCCACCCTGGTGCAGTACTTGGCCACAACCTCCTATATGAACACAACAATCAAACCCCGGCCCTCAGTCCCCAGCAGCTGCGAAGCAATTGACCACGGCGGCGGTCAGACCTGCGACGCTGCAGAGGGTGAACCTGGCAACGTTTAACGCTAGAACGTTATCTAGTGAGGCAAGTCTAGCAGCGCTATTGGAGGAATTGGACGGCAGCAAATGGGATATAATAGGGCTCAGTGAAGTTAGGAGGCCAAAGGAAGTATATACAGTGCTAAAAAGCGGGTCTCAACAATAGACCATATTCACACTATCAATCAGGTGATAGAAAAATGTGCAGAATATAACCAACCTTTATATATAGCTTTCATTGATTACGAGAAAGCGTTTGATTCAGTCGAAACCTCAGCAGTCATGGAGGCATTGCGTAATCAGGGTGTAGACGAGCCGTATGTAAAAATACTGAAATATATCTATAGCGGCTCCACAGCCACCGTAATCCTCCATAAAGAAAGCAACAGAATCCCAATAAAGAAAGGTGTCGGGCAGGGAGACACGATCTCTCCGATGCTATTCACAGCGTGTTTACAGGAAGTATTCAGAGACCTGGACTGGGAAGAATTGGGGATAAGAGTTAATGGAGAATACCTTAGTAACTTGCGATTTGCTGATGATATTGCCTTGCTTAGTAACTCAAGGGACCAACTGCAATGCATGCTCACTGACCTGGAGAGGCAAAGCCGAAGGGTGGGTCTAAAAATTAATCTGCAGGAAACTAAAGTAATGTTTAACAGTCTCGGAAGGGAACAGCAGTTCACAATAGGTAGTGAGGCACTGGAAGTGGTAAGGGAATACATCTACTTAGGACAGGTAGTGACTGCGGATCCGGATCATGAGACTGAAATAATCAGAAGGATAATAATGGGCTGGGGTGCGTTTGGCAGGCATTCTCAGATCATGAACACCAGGTTGCCATTATCCCTCAAGAGAAAAGTTTACGACAGCTGTGTCTTACCAGTACTCACGTACGGGGCAGAAACCTGGAGGCTTACGAAAAGGGTTCTACTTAAATTGAGGACGACGCAACGAGCTATGGAAAGAAGAATGATTGGTATAACGTTAAGGGACAAGAAAAGAGCAGCTTGGGTAAGGGAACAAACGCGAGTTAATGATATCTTAGTTGAAATCAAGAAAAAGAAATGGGCATGGGCAGGACACGTAATGAGGAGGGAAGATAACCGATGGTCATTAAGAGTTACGGAATGGATTCCAAGGGAAGGAAAGCGTAGCAGAGGGCGGCAGAAAGTTAAGTGGGTGGATAAGATTAAGAATTTTGCAGGGACAACATGGCCACAATTAGTACATGACCGGGGTAGTTGGAGAAGTATGGGAGAGGCCTTTGCCCTGCAGAGGGCATAACCAGGCATATGATGATGATGATGATGATGATGATGACGACGATGATGTCGCAGTTGGACCGTGCTGCAGTCTGGCAACACAGATCCGTGAAGAAATGAATTTGAACCCCGTAAAACAGCTCCCTCGAGTACCGCAAGCTGATCTCAAAGGCCATGCTTTTGTATACTGCAAGCACCATGTGTCGTTTCGTTTTAGAATGTGCAACCATGGAGAGAGGAAATAGTTAGGAGGGAGCAGTACGTCACGCAGCCAGGCTTGGCAAGCGAACGTCCCGTGAAGCCCATACATTTCTTTAGTGGTGGCCCAACACGCGACCTCTTGCGTCGAGATCATGAAGCAAGAATCGAGATTTACTGAGACGTTTGGTTCCCAGTAGCTATGCCAGCAGTTTTACACCGAAGCTTTATATGGCTAGCTGATTCGTCAGTCAGACCATCTGTCGCCTGTACGCCGAAAACTCCTCCGGCGTAAACCCATGCGCATGCCCGAAAAAAAAAGGTGCGCGATTGGCTGCGCCAGTAGTGACGTCGTTGCTCTCCGTCGCAGCCGAGCGCGCGCGCAGCAATTTCTCTCCAGCTCCGAAATGGGTAGGCCATGCGTCATGCGTACTCCTGAGGAGCAAGCAGCTTTCCATCAACGGCGCCGCCAGCAGAACCAGGAACGAGCTCGTCTACGCCGTGCCGATGCTGCAGCCCGGGCACAAGAACAGGCTCGTGCAGGCGACCGCAAGCAGCAACGGCGTACCGAGGATCCGGCAGCCTCCCAACCAGTGGTGTAGCTAGGTTGTCTGGCACCCGGGGCCCTTAGCTCTTCTGTCACTCCCCCCTCCCCGGGTGTAGTCGAGGAAGGCGAGGATATCGACACTTTTCGGGTATCTTCAGACGTATATGACACCCCCCCCCCCCCCTACTGGCCCCGTGCACCCGGGGCCCACGGCCCCCCGGCCCCCCCGTTGCTACGCCACTGCTCCCAACCCGTTGTTTAATGAACCGTTGGGATTAAACCAGGGGTAAAGACGGGGGCCGCACGTTTCAGCTTCGCTGGTCAGTCATCTATCTGTACGGAGTGTTTGGGCGGTGATTTTTATTCGGTGCGTGCTTTTTCGGCTGCCCTGCCGTGGCTCGGCCTATAGAGCGGGAACACTAAAACCAACCGTGCACTTTGACGGGCGAGCACGTGTTGGGCTACCACACTCGGCTTCGGTCGCATTGCACGACGCTCCCTCCTAACTTTTTCCTTCCTCCATGTGTTAGCTGCTGCTTTTTCTCGTGCGACTGAAGGGATTGCGGGCACAGCTCAGGGGTGACGCCCTTGCTGCGCCGTTGGGTTTGCCTGAGCATATGGCGCGAGCTTTGAACTTGCATTGCTACGAGCCACCGGAAGTGTGCACTACTGACGCTCGTCAAAACAAAACCTACGAAACTTCTGCAACATTTTCAATGAAGTAGACGTACAGCTGTGCTTGTCCGTGGCACGTGAAAGAAGAAGACGAAGACCTGCGCGGTGATTACGTGAGTGTGTCTGTTGCTGGCTGACACTCACTCTCCCAGACGCAAAACACAACTCTCAAATTTACGCACCCCGCTTCAAACTCAGCTAGTCTCGCGAACGGAATGTGCTTCCGGAAAGACTCGGGCCGAAAAATCTTACCTCAATTTTCGGAGGCCGAGAGCAGCAGCGAGAGATTCACGAGCCCGGTTGCTACGGCAACGAAGATGTTTGGCACACCAGTCCTAGTCCTCCTTCGCGAAAACTCCGAGGACAGCTAAGCGCTTCTTATGAGATGTGAATGCGAAAGCATTAGCGTCAAACTGAACGCCACTGAGCGATCCTTCGAGTGTCGCACCGCGAATAATGTACCGTAGCAGCAAGTAATGTACCAAGTAGCAGCAGCCTGCAGTGTCAACGCTGCATGCCACCGATGTCCTGCGTTACGAGAGACAGGGGAAGCAGCAGTGGCCACCAAGGCCTGCAGGCGTAGCGGCACGCGCTGCCGGAGACAGGAATTAGGAGCAGCTTGTGGTGCTGGCTCGAGCACTGCGTGTTGGCTTTCGAGAGCCAGGGTGACGTGGCGTCGCGGCAATGATCTGTCCGCTCACGCAACACCTGGCGCGGCATCGAACACGAGGTGCTCCCTTTCGCCCGCTCTGTTCTGTGGAGGGGAGCTCGTGACATGGCGTCGCAGCCAATGGGTCTTTAGGTGCCGTTTCGCAGCTACAGACTACAGAGGCCGGCTTCTTCGCTCGATGGGCCATTTGCTGTTTTCGCATCAAAGTAGCCCGTGGCTTCCACTACACTCCCTCCAGCACACTCGGGCTGGTCAGGGCCTCTCTTACGTTTTGCTTCCTCCTTGGTGGGAGGGGTTTCGAAGGAACGATTTAAAACCAACATCGCGGCCTAAAATGTGCGATATGAGCCCAGTTATGTGTGCGGGGGAGGGGGGGGGTGAGATGGGGGAGCATTCACATGGCATGACGGATGCAGCTTGTCACCGTGCCAGTACCCAAACATTACAGCCGCATTGACGTCAGTGCTTCATATCAGCTCTCGTGCACTGTTTTGCATTTTACTGTGACTGCTTTTCACTAGATTATCACTGTTATCAAATCGTAGCTCGGTGCAAGACTCGCTTGTCACGCTGTCGTGCTTTTACTTGTCTATACATGGCTTCTCAATGGGCTAGTATCCCAAGATGGCGGTCACGATGACGTCAATACCAACTATCTATAACCATTATGGGCCCTCTCCTCTCTCTCACACAATGATAGACTGAGAATAGTCAGACGACAGTGTCATGGCCCTCTTTAACGGGAACATAAATCTAAACACACGAGCGTTGTTTCTCTTTATCTTTTATTTTTTGCATTTCGCCCCCCCAAGGAGATGCGGCCCCTGAAGCCTGGATCGAGTCTGTGACCTCGAGCTTAGCAGCGGAACGTCATTGCCACTGAGCTACCGTAGCATATGTATCTGAGAACCTGCTTCGGGAATTCGATTCCTATTTTTATCTTTCCTCTGTTGTTCCCGTTGCGAGAAATCTAAAGTTGTTACTTAAGAAGTGAATTTCCCACTAGAAAGAGTTAAAGGTGCACTGAAGAGTTAAGATGTACACTGTATCGTTCGGTCTCACCATGCTCGTGCACTTGATAAGCCAGAAAACACACCAGTTTACGCTGATAAAGCACTCCTTCGTAGGTACACTTTCGTTAACTTCGCGGTAACATATCGTCATACTCGAAGAGAAATTGAAGTCCAAACTTCGATTTATTGCACTTCGCGCAGAACCCCCGCTTTCCGGTGTGTGACGTCCCAGATTTGCAAATTCGAGTCCTTTCGGCGCAGTAAAAGATTCTGAAAACTTGACAACAGCCTTTGGCTCCTTTCGATATTACATTCTAGTTCATGTTTATACGGATAAAAAAAATGGAGGTAGACCAGAGCAGAGGGTGTCAAAACTCATGACGTCACAGAGCGCTGGTGCGAGAATTTCAAAGTATCTTGCCGCCTGTATTTGGCTTCTGCATCTTCTCTTGCTTGCAGAGCATCTTAAGAGGGATTCTGCTTTGATCGTGGAAGGGCTATTTATTACACCTAATTTTCGTTTGCTCTTTGTGTTCCTCTCATATTGCCGCATCAGCCCTGCGGGACGTCAAAGATCGGTCAGTTAGTGAGACTTCAGACCGGATATATTTACACCGCACACAATGTCTGTCATAATGAGAAATTGCTGTTTTTGCTTGTTTGGTTGTTCTTTTTCTTTAAGGATGCAACTACTTTTGACAAACATCGCCAACAGTGTGAAATATTGCCCTTTTTTATTGTTCCTTTAGCTCAGGCTGGTGATGACCGCTCGAAAGTGCGAGCAAATGCAGTACCAAGGCCGTGGTGGTTTGTTTGTTTGTTTCGTGCAGCTGGCAGGGATCCACGTCTGTGCGGGCGCATTCTACCTGGAGCAAGACCGACCTCGCGCACGCCGACTCACCAGCGGTCGCCTTCCACCACTGTACAACCCTAGAAATAAAAGCTGACCACATGGCACGAATTTATCTATCTCTATATCCATCTGTCCCTCACTCTTGTCCTGAAGCACTCATCAGTTCACTCAGGGCTTTTTAGACGGTCATGCAATCGCACCAGTTCCGACGTACCACTTCGAAATCCAGGTGTGCTCAGGACACCCGTCTGTAAGTGAGTGTGCACTGACACGCATCTTACAAGTTCTAGAAATTCTGTCGCATGCTTCTCGCACGTAATGACATAACACTTAGCAAGTGTGAAGCTTAATAAACAAAGGTAATTTGCTTGAAAGAAGGACCTAGCGTCATCGGCATTATAGTGTCATCGCGAACAATGTCTGCTGACGTCGTGTAGCAATGCGGCTACTTATGATGACGTTGCTCGCAAAAAAAAAAACGCCTCCGTTACACCCTGTGGAAGGGGATGTACAGCGAAGCTGTTGCCGACGTTAGACAAGCTCGACCGGCGTTAGACAACGTTAGGCAAGTGCAGCATATATGCTCATTCTTATTCAACTAATTTTACTGCGATAGCAATAGTGTGGACACTACAGGCGCATTTCTGCCGTCGCCGTCGCCGTGAGGTTCCGTATGAAGTTCATAAAATCCTTATCGCGCACCGTATGCTGTTTGTGCGAGTGAAAGCGTCAGAGGGTGAGCCGGTGATCGCGGCTCCATCTCGCGCACGCAACGCAGGAAAGTGGGGAGGAAGCGCGCCGCCTTCCGTCGCGCGCGTGGCTCCAGGGGCAAGGAAGAGGGACTCTTTCTACTCCGGACGTCCCTCGGCTCTGCTCGGCAAATGTTCTTGCAAACTTTGCTTTTATAACAGGAGCCAGATTTACACGCCTTTTACTTCTGTATCGCAATGAATCATCCCCAATTTCCTCTGACGATATTCTACTCGTAAAATTCGCGTGGAACATGGGCAAATACCTTTCACGGCAATGCAAGGGGGCATTATAAAGGTTTCGTTGTAGCGTGTCCAACCTAAACCTTTACCTTCATATATCTGGTTTATCAATGACTAACCATGGCACTTTTTCTAACGAACCAAAACAATTCACCATTTCTTTGTCTTTTCACCTCTTCTCCTCCCTCCGCAGAAAGTTTCTAGTACTTCCGGTTGGTAATCTGGGTTTAACGCTATCAACATCAAAGGTATTGTTCTTTGGTGCTTCTCAATTAGGCACAAACCACGTGCGCGTTTAATATTTCTTCTATGCACAAGTTCATTGAAGCGTCCGGAAGGTTACGCTGCGAGGGTACCTATACTTCTATGCACAAGTTCATTGAAGCGTCCGGAAGGTTACGCTGCGAGGGTACCTATACTGTGTACGTTACTGTGTACCTATACTGTTACCTATACTGTGTACCTATACCTATACTATATACCTATACCTATACCTATACTGTGTTACCTATACTGTGTACCTATACTATACTGTGTACCTATACCTGTTACCTATACTGTGTACGTTATTATTTTTCCTCTTATGAATAAGTCCTCTCTAAATTTTTTTATGTCTAATGTTTCTTGTTGCTGTGTTTTTCCATTGTTCGCTTCTGAGCCTTCTTTGTCACTTGTTGGGTACGCTTTTCGTTACTACCAGTGTGCCCACGGTGGGTACGAGCCATCTTCTGAGGCAAAAACAACAAAATAACAAGAACAACTGTTATATGTACCATCATAGAAGGAAGACGAAAACGAAACGAGTCACGTTCCGTGCTACCACGCGAGCCCCTGGCCTCACACGTTATTGACCCGTGGAGACGGCAGCCGCAGACCTCAAAGAGCAATCGCTGAGCACAGCGCATCGAGTACTTCAAGCATGAAGCCATCGGAACCAGATGTCGAGAAGACCGCGCAGGCAAGCAGCTCACCGACTGAGCTCGACCGCCGGGGAAAGACGCCCGAGCCAGGTGCGGCACCGTCGGCGGCCATCGCTAGCCGTAGCCCCGTCAAAAGTCCGACTCAACCAAAACGTTCACCCGACGATGCAGGCGGCTCGCCGCCCACGTCAGTCGAGGCCGCCTGGGCATTGACCTCCATCAGTCGTGCGGACGAACCGAGGCGTCGTGGCTACGCGCGACGACGGTTCACGTCGAGCTCGACGTCGTCGCCACCGTCTTTAAGAAAGGCTGCCTCCACCGGGAGAGAGGGGTCTTCCGGGGGCTCCGACAACCTGAAGCGCCATTCGTCGCGGAAGAAAGGGTGTCATTTTATCGATGCGACGACGAGGGAGGCCGTTGAATCGACGGCAACTGCGGGCCGCGGACACCATCGTGAGGGCGGCCATGATGAATCGCAATCCCGTACTCGGCTGAATGAGCTTGAAGCACGCAGAAAGCTATCGCGGGTGCCCACGAAGCACAGAGAGCACCGAGGTTTGCACCGAGCGCCAGAGCCCCAGCGCCCAGCGCGAGAGGGAGTTGCCGTGACCGCGCACGGGGAGCATCGACCAAGACTCGCGGAGTGCTCGCAGACGCGAGCGTCACTGTTTACCGGGGAACCCGTGAGCGTCGCCGACAGATCGTCACCGCAGCAGGATGGGCCATCTCGGACGCGACGTCGTCCTTCCATGAGCCCGTCTCTGGCGAGACCACCTTGCGACACCAAGCATCGGGCGTCTTGCTCGGCCACGACGTTACCGACCGTGTTGCAAGGCGAGCGCAAACTCGACGCGACCGGCGCAATGGGAGACGTGAGGTGCTACGCGGCGTGGAACGCTCGGAAAGGGTCCACGACGACCTCGAGTCGCAGTGGAAGAAGGAGCAGCAGCTTCCAAGGGCTGTCCTCCGAAGGCACGCTCGCCGGAGGTAGGACGGGTGGGCCCGGCGCGCTGACTTCCTCGAGAGGACTTCGGCGCAGTTCGTCGACGGGAGGCATCGGAAACCTCCGCAGCTCGAGGCGACGGAGCGAAGGCGCGGAGAGATCGACGGCCTCGATCCCAGGCAGTTTGGAGGACCGGCGCCGTGTTCCCTCCAATTTGGGTGTTGGGCGACAGCTAGAGGTAACGTGCACAACGGCAGTTACGTATGTCCAGTTCGTGTTATAAGATGCCACCTTCTTAAAAGGAAACAGCCTTACTTCAATGCAGCTCAAACGTTCATTTTACTCTACTGAAAAAAGTGATTCAACTGGCGCGATAAGCACACCCCTGTTGCTAAAGTTATTCACCCAGCCTACGGATCAAATCTCAAATTAGTGAGGCCTGCAGTACAACTTGGGCTTTTTTTTCTTTAAAAGGCGTATTTCGTAGGGTGCCGACTTCCTTAGCGCTAACCTTAACCCGCAACGAAAGAAAAACCAGATAGGCGCAATAAAACGACAGCACTACTTTAAAGGCCAAATACTATACCGTGAAAAAAGGTCCAGTTAACTCATTTAAAATATAAAGGACCATCTGTGCAATGTTTGATTTTCGAAGTACTAGCGGAAGCGTCACGAGAATTTTGTAAAAAATTGTTTTTGATACCGGAAGTCGAAAAAAGTCGCAGTTTCGCCCGAAAGGCAAAGCATCGATTGCGATAGCGAAATAGTAAAGGCTATATGAAGTCAGGATAGTAATTCTTTCGACTGTGTAAACTTGTGAACATTCGCTTACTTACTAAATTAACAAGCATGGTGTCACGCGCGCACATGCAAACATGAACACGTTTCGCTCGATGACCACGGAAACTCGCTGTCAAAACATTTGAGTGAGGAAGCGCGGCAGCCTCTCGCTTCTACGTGAACTAAGCGGCGAAAACAAAGTGCACAAGAAACTGTCAGGAATCAGCGTGCCCAGTCCCCATCGCAGATCGCTTTCGAAATAGGGCCCACGTGGCCGCGTCATACGCAACAGTCGCCGGGGGTAGAACGCCTGCCTCCCTTCTCCTTGATGCCTTGCGCGCGACGGAAGACTGTGCGCGCCCTCCCCGCTTTCCTCCCTTGCGTGCGGCAAATTCAGCCGCCGTTGTAGGCTCACCCTCGCACGCTTTCACTCGCACATGCAGCATACGGTGCGCGGCGACGGTGTTATCGCGATTGGACATCACGCCAAACATCGCGGCTCTCGCCGACGGTGGCGACGATGGCAGAAATGCGCCTGGGGTGTCCATGTGATTGGTATGGCAATTTAAAAAGGCCGCCGTTGCCGCTCGCCCGAAGCAATGCGTGGCTTAGCAGGCGTGGCACCTCCGCGTGACCTCATAGGTAAGGCGGCACCCGCGGTTGCCCGAGGTGCGATAAAACTCGGAGGTGGCGTGCGGGGGGACTTGGGTCACAGCGGCGAACCGCCACGTGCACACATCGCGTTTGCTTAAGGTGCCGTTTAAAGACTGCTCACCGGAAAACTAGCCAGCCCTGCGGCATTGCCAAGATGGCATCCGGGGTATGTACTATTCATTTTACTGAACAAATTTAATCTACAGTGGGCCTTTAAAAAGCTTGACTATTACGACAAGATATCTAGCGCGAACTTAACAGCACGCATATATATATATATATATATATATATATATATATATATATATATATGATCAAGTGGCAAATGATCAGAACATTGAAGATTTGGCTCGTAGCCACGTGCTGTTTAGTTAAGTTCGCGCTAGGTATCGTGTCGTAATAGCCAAGCGAAAACGGCGTAATTACACACACACACACACATATATATATATATATATATATATATATATATATATATATATATATATATATATATGTGTGTGTGTGTGTGTGTGTGTGTGTGTGTGCGTGCGTGTGTGTGTGTGTTCGTGTGTGTGTGTGTGTGTGTGTGTGTGTGTGTGTGTGTGTGTGTGTGTGTGTGTGTGTGTGTGTGTGTGTGTGTGTGTGTGTGTGTGTGTGTGTGTGTGTGTGTGTGTGTGTGTGTGTGTGTGTAATAATTACGCCGTTTTCGCTCACGGTATATACTACAATGTCCGTTATCGCAAAGCCCATACCCGACCAGTTTTCAGATCTGTTGAACATAGTCCATGTAGAGTAGATGCGTACAGAACACAACCATTTTGCTCCAATACCAATGGCCGGATTCGCAAACATTTTGTTCGTGCGAACTATTTTTTATTCGATAAGCTGCTTGCGTAGCAACGGTTTCATTATCTTGATTCGCTTTTTACTAAATCATGTAGTACGTATTATTCACTGGTTTGGCAACGCGGGTTAATTATCACGCAAATCTCTCATGTGCATGCGCTTAGCGATGAGGTGGTGAATATTCGCCCATCAGTGTGATAGAGAACAAAGTGATAGTGCACTGGGGCCGAATTTACCAAACTTTTTGTTCTTAAGTGCTATTTGGTCATTGCCCAGTCACTTTTACCAATATGTCTCACATCACGATTGGCTGCGATCTACCTTTAAGAACAATTCTAGCCTAAGACCATATTTGTAAATGGTGCCCGGTTTCTCGTATACGACTGCACAAATGCGAAATACACGGTCTTGGGATGCCGAGCGCTCGATGATTTCATTATGAGAAAGAAAACCTTCCTTTTCCATTATTGGGCTTGTAACCTTGCGAACAACTTCCTTAGGTCTTTGTGGACATCACGAAGAGACATCACGCCACAAGGGCAGAACCAGCTTTGGCGACATCAAGCCACACCGGCAGCTCGCAATCTTTCGTGGAGCATATCTCTGCCACTGTGAAGATTCATCCCGGCAAAGCGCCCTCACTGGGAGAACCGCCGAAGCCAAGCGACGATTCTCAACTCGCGGAGAAACGAGAGGAATATACTGACGAGGGATATCTGGTGGATCTAGAAAGATTCATGCCTCAGTCTGAGGAAGCCCTGGCTTACGCCGAATTGCTCGGCTACCCCAAACACCGTCCGAAGGCAGCTCCGCAACCCGCTGTAGAAGAGGCTGACTTAGGACCAAAAGTGAACCTTGAACGCTTCATGCCTCAGTCCAAAGAAGCCCTCGCTTACACCGAATTGCTCGGGTACCCCAAACACCGTCCGACAGCAGCTCCGAAGGCCGCTCGGAAGGCAACTTCGAAACCAGTTGTAAGGGAGGCTGACTCAGGACCAAAAGTGGACCTTGAACACTTCATGCCTCAGTCCAAGGAAGCCCTCGCTTATACCGAACTGCTCGAGTACCCCAAACACCGTCCGACAGCCGCTCCGAAGGCAGCTCCGAAACCCGTTGTAAAGGAGGCTGACTTAGGACCAAACGTGGACCTTGAACGCTTCATGCCTCAGTCCAAGGAAGCCCTCGCTTACACCGAACTGCTCGAGTGCCCCATACCCGGTGCAGAGGCAGCTCCTGAGCCTCTTGCTGAAGAGGAGCAGCCGGAACCGATAGTGGACCTTGAAGGCTTCCTACCCCGATCAAAGGAAGCTCTCTCTTACACCGAACTACTCCAGTATCCGAAACACCATCCAAAGTCTACTCTGAAACCCGCTACGAGTACAATACGCTGGGGTACGCAGGGAATGAGAGGAGTCTCACCGCCATCCAAGACATTCTCCTGGATTCTTCCAGAGAGAGGTCCAGGACGGCCCACATCCCGTCGCGCTAGCCTGGCGCGACCCATAGGACCAGCAAAACGAGGGTCTACTCCACCTCCGCCGCCGAAAGCTGCTGGCGTCGCCGCTCGTCCGCTTCGGGCAAACGTCCGCGACACCACTCCAAACGCTGTTACCAAGCAATCCAGCAAAGAATCCCTGCAAAGACGAGCGTCGGTCTCTCAAAGCGGAACGACAACACCGAAAGCGGGGGGTGCGCCACGCAAACCGTCAAAAGAACGGGTAGCGCCCAGTAAGCCGGTGACCCCTCTTCCTTCTCCTGCTCCGGGACGAAAGAGAGTAGTTGCTGTTCGGCCATTTGTGGCTAGTTTCCATGCAGTCGATGAGCTATATGAAGCTGACGAAGGCCCAGATATCGCTTGTAGCCAGCCAGCCGCTCCTTCGATTACACTGTCGATGCCTCAAACCCCCATGGTTATCCATGGCCCCAAAGGACGTGTTTTAGCTCGTCCTTTCTACATGTCAACTCAAGGCAAGTTAAGTGACGAGCAGCCAGCCCTGAAACTGCCAGAGAAACCGCCGGAGGAACCATCTAAAAAGCTTCCAGAGAAGCCGCCCGAGAAGCCCCTAATGAAACCACCTGTGCCGGTAGCCGCTTCCGTCAGTCGTCCGCAGCATAGGCGCTTACCGAAAGGACTGCGGCCATTCAAGGCGTCCGTGCGTGA
Organism: Dermacentor andersoni; assembly: GCF_023375885.2. Lineage (NCBI taxonomy): Eukaryota > Metazoa > Arthropoda > Arachnida > Ixodida > Ixodidae > Dermacentor > Dermacentor andersoni. The sequence goes on along the minus strand of NC_092820.1, from coordinate 83,378,137 downwards.
CACCGCGCTCATCGCCGACAGTGCCATGGCGCGATCAAAGCCCTTGATCATCGAAAAAAAAGTTCCCACACCCATGACCAAGGGCGCCGCAAGGGCTCCAGCCGCAAGGCCTTTTGCCATCGGCGTCCAAGGCACGTCGGATGGACGACGCCGTCGGCGAGTCTCCAGTACCAAGGCCCTGACCGCGCCTCGTGGTTCTGTCGGTGCTCCGTCGGTGCCTCTTCCGCCAGCGCCTCCAGGCATGCGCATAATCACAATGTCGACCGGGCACAAAGACTTCCGCGAGGCGATGCTTTGGGACTATAGCCCCGCGCCTCCACCGAAGACGCCGCAGATCCACTCCAAGCGCGCCTCGATTGCCCAATCACGGCCAGGAGCTGCACCTGCCGGGACTTCGAAAGGAGGAACAGGCATCCCGTCAACGGTAAAGTCTTCAAAGGAGGCAGAAGCGAAGCCTACCTCCCATAAGCCTCCGTCGCAATTGGCCACTCTGAGACGGCAGTCGGTGCCTTCAACTATAGCACAAGCTGTACCACCGGAACACCAAAAGGCTGACAAGGAAGCAGCGAAAGCCGTTTCCGCACCACTGCTTCCCGCTACACCAGCGAAATCGGCTTCTGCTGACCCAGAGACTGGCGTGAAGGCAGAGGCCAAAAAGCCGGAAGCCAAACCGGAGCCTACAAAGCTACCTGCGACAACGACTGCCTCAAAGGAGGTGAAGTCGTCGACGACGCCGAAACCTGCTTCAGCAACTTCAGCTCCAGTAGCGCCTGCGCCGCAAGCGGGAAAGACTCAGGCTGCACCCAAACCACTGACGGGTAAAGTGGCCGCCGCCGCAGAAGGAAAAAAGGAACAAGGTGCAACTGCGGGTGCTCAAGAAGCCCCGAAAGTCACGCAGAAAGGAGCTGAAAAGGGCAGAAAGCCGTCCCTAGCGAAGACCGCAATCGATCCTTCCAAGGCACCGGCAGCGAAAATGCACGGGCCAGCCTCGGAATTCCAGAAGGCTGTTGTGCCAACGCAGCCTTCTGACGTGGACGAAGCATTAGTTGACTATCGCTTTTACAAAGCGTCCGTCCAAGTGAGAGAATCCCAGGGACTGCCAGTCAAGGCCCCGGCTGCTCCCCTGTCACGCAAGACCTCGATACTGGCAGCGACCCCATCACGCAAGGCCTCGATACTGGCAAAACCCAAGGCTCCAGTGCCTGTGGCCGCCCCTGTCGCAAAGCCGGAGGAACCACGCAAGGAAACGGGCCATCCGCTTCACGTAACGGATTCCAGGGCTCTTATTCCGGTGAACGAGGAAAAATCCGCCTTGATACCGGTGAAAAAGCCCCCTGCGAAACCTGAACAAATGAAAGCGCCCCCAACGGCACCAAAGGAAGCTCCAAAGCCGCCGCCTGAAGTAGCCGAAAAAGCGCCTCCGACGAAGACGCCAGAGCCAGCTTCGCATCCGACCAGAGAATTCAGAGCGGCCGTCATGAATGCTGGAAAGCGCAAGGCTCACGGCGGGTACAGATGCGCCAAGCACAAAGACGAAACCTTGTCGCAGTACGAGCGCAGAAAGGCCATGGTGAAAGCCAAGCGTAAAGCGAAGGCGAAAGCAAAGGCAAAAGCGGATGCCCTGATAAAGGTTCATGAGGAAACATCTGAGATAAAGCCGCTTCGAAAGAAGTCCAAGAAAAAGAAGCACAAATGCCACGCTGCGCGAAAGGCGGAGAAAGAAGAAAGGGAGTCCCGCGAGAAGGCTGAGACCACGACGAAACAGGATGAACAAACGACAGGCAAGAAGTCCAAGAAAAAAAAGAAAAAGCCGAAGAAAGAAAAAAGTGAGTCTACCACCTCCGATCTCCAGGTCAAAAAGAAAGGCAAGAAGAAGTCGAGAGATAAGTCCAAGCAACGCGCGCCGCCCGTGCACTATGTTCAGAGTAGAACGTGTTCAGTAATTCCGTGTTGCATCTTCTTGATCACAGCCTTGATCGTTGCTTTGCTGATAGTCTATTTCTGGCCAATCCTGGAGGTTGCGACAACCACCACCACCAGCTATAGCATCCCCGATGCCGCCACGGTAACACTTCCGCCACCGTACTCAACGATATACACGTGTTCCAGCGACGTCTGCAAAGCCGAAGGCGCGTACTTGAAGTCGCTTCTCAGTACCGACAAAAATCCCTGCGACAACTTTTACGAGTACGTGTGCGACGGTTGGAGTAAAGTCCACCCAGTTCCGGGCACGGGAGCTGGTGGCGTCCAGTCAATGGACACGATGCTGCAGGACAGGCTCTTGGCAAATCTTGAGCCATTGCTGCTAGGCATGCCAGACACAGACGTCAGGGTAGCCGCCGATCTGCACGGGAACTGCTTGCGACGGGACCAGGTTGGAAACGATGGTGACACGGTCGTCGGAGTTGCCCGGCAGTTATTTCGCGAGTGGGCAATCAAGGAGTGGCCGTTACTCAAACCCGATGCAGTCACAACTTCGGTGGCGTGGACGTTTGCGGGAGAACTAGTGCGGGACCTTAACGTGGCCGCTTTGGCCTCCGTCAGCGTCGGCGTCAGCACCAAAGTGCTCGAAACCGCGGCCATCGAACTTGATAAACCACGCCTGCTATTCTCTTGTAACGACGCGTCCACGCCTGCCGTGACGGATCTGTTCAGTTCCGCCCTCAAGGAAATAATGACTAGGTTCTCCGCAGCATCCGGCAAAAAGGACATCGATGAGGTCATGAGGGTCTTCATACGCATCGGTTCGTCCCCCACGTCTGCGGCCAGCCCGGACACTGGTCCTCTATCTTACACGTTAATCAAGCTCATCGACCTGGACAACGGCTACAAGCTCTTCCTCGAACGTGTATTCAGCGGCATAATCGCCATCGACGGCACGACCGAAGTGATGCTCAAGTCTACCGACTACTTGCGCAACCACCTGACGTCGGCCATGCAGGAACTACCGGCGCACGCCGTGGCCAACTATTTGGGTTTCGTGGCGCTCGCCAAGATGGCGCCCTTCTTCCCAGAAAAGCTCGCCAGTTTGCGGCAAGTGTTCGCCAAGGACGTGCTCGACCGCACCCTGCCAGACGTCTCGCGGACCAAGACCCTCTGCCTGCTGGCGGTGCAGCAGCTGCTGCCGGGCTGCTTCGCCAAGGCGGCCGTGAACCTTCGCGGCATGTGGCACGCCGACCTGGCCCTGGTCGACTGGCTGTCCCGAATGCAGTCCTCGTTCGGCCGCCACCACGAGCTGGTGGCCTGGATCGACGAGTTGTCGGCGCTCGTCGTGCGCTATCGGCTCAAGAGGAACCGCATGGCGGCATTCCGCGACGCGTCTTCGGAGCCCTGCGCTCCGGCGCCCAGCGAGATACCGCGGAGCAGCGAGCACCCGCTGCGCTTCTTCCAGCAGGTGTCCATGCTGCAGGAGCAGAAGCGGCTCCAGGCGATCCTCAAGAGCGGCCGCGACGTGCTGGCACTGAGGGGCGAACCGCGCTCCGAGCTCACCACTGTGCCAGAGTACGAGGTGATGCGCCAGCTGGTGCACGTGTCCATGGCGCTCTTTAACACGTCGGTGCCGGCCAACAGCACCATGTTCGCCTTCCATCTGTCCAGGTGCGCCCAGCGTTGACCATGCGCGAGCCGTAATATCGCTCCCTATTTGTGACCCAAATACGTCCACGTGTGTACACTACAGGGTCGTCGTTGCAGTCGGTATAGCCGCACCAAACACATTTAGCTTGGCGTCACAGAGAAGTAATCGTTCGGCGCAAGCTGACGCCGTGCGAGGGCATGCCGAAATACGCCTGATATGCACTTCCTTGTGGTTGCCATATTATGAGACATGCCCAGGAATTTTTGACGTTGCACTTCGGCAATCTGTTGAATTTCACCGCAATACACCAGCGTTACTCAGTGGGCAGCCATATTAAATAATATATAGTTCAGGACATCGGCCAACTTTCAGTCAATTTCAAATAGCAACGTCGAGGGATACTTGCTTCTAACCGCATACGCACTTACGGCACTTAGTCGGCCCTTTGTGCTGTGCTGTAGCAGCGTTTTATTCAGGAACAAAACAGCTCTATAACGCAGTGCTATGCCACAAATATTGGTCGTAATTAGTGTCGTCATTCGAAGGAAGTACACTCTCGACGTTGCTAGCGAAAGCTTTTTGAAACTCGGCAGATCTACTGATTTATGTTTTAGAGGCGGGGGGGGGGGGGGGAATTGCGGCTCATTAAGTTACACTGACGTATTTCGGTTATGTTTTTCAGCAAATTACCGAAGCGGCAGTGTACAAAATGCATGCGTTGAAGAGAAAAGCTGAATCACTTTCGCTTGCTAAGGTATTCTTTAAATCAGTTTTATTGGTTCCGCGGAAAAAGCATCGACTGATGGTGCAGAAAATGAAGGTAAAGCCACGCCTTTCATAAATTTCGCTCTTATACACCTCAGCTCCGGTATGGCAGTGTGACGTCACGGAAATTTGGTTGTCGTACCAGAACTGATTCGGCATTCGCTTAGTTCTCGAAACTTGGTCGATTGGTAATGGGATTTTCTTAGCATACGATGCGATCTTTTGTGCAATTGATGAACTCTTATACCCGAACAGACGCTGTCTTAATTTATGACGTCACCGACAGCTGGAACTTGGTGGCGGCACGTAGCAGCCCTGGTTTCGTACTTGCTTCTTCTCTAGTTTGTCAAGCCCTCTGTCACGGTTTAAGAGCAGCCGTCTTGCTGGCTATCGCAAAAGCACAACTTGCTGATGCAACTGAACTTAACATTTATCTTTAGTGTCCCTTCATCGTACTTTCTATGTGCTTTCAGCGTGTCGTCGTCCGAAGTTCGCGTCCCTTACAACTCTATACACACGATGCCTTAAACGGCTCTGAAAAGAATCCCCAAGGCTGAAACGTATTCGACGTAGTCGCCGACCAAAGCAAATACCCGAGGCCCGAGTCTTGGCCATGGCAACGGCCAAAGCGCCGCTAGAATATTGCACGGGCAAAACGAGTTCTGCGCAGACTTCTGGAAAGTGAAGGAAGTTCCGTCGAAGTTGTTGGCCTTCACGCAGCAGGTTATCGCGGGAAGACACGTGACCACTTCGTGCACGAAGTATCACGCCGTGTTCCAACAGGATATATACGCGCGTCGGATATGTGGTGGCTCGGGCTGTACGATGCTCCATGCTTGCTCGATGGTGGGTAGGGCACGTCAGTTTGGAGGTTGATTCGTATCGCTTGGTGTACGATGCGGACGCAACGCAAGGTGCGTCACGATAGACGACTGCTCCAGTTAATGGAATATATTGAAAGCTTTGCGGGATCGGTTGTTGGCATTACTGCTGAGACGTAGTTACTAGCACGAACAAGGCTAACGGGAAAAAAAGAAAGAAAGAAAGAAAAAAGAAAGAAAAAGAGAAAAGAAAGAAAAAGAAAGACAGTCGAAGTCTAGCGCTCTAGCTGTCCCGTACCAACCTTTTTTTCCGTTAGCCTTGTTCGCGCCAGTAACTATCTCACAGCAATTGCACGAACGCGAACTAGCCCAACTCTTTTTGTTAATTTGTTAAGCACGACTGGTTGCGCAACAGGTCGAGCAGTTTGTAAGGGCGTCTACACAAGTACGTCGCCCGTTCCCCATCCCTTCCCTTTACTGCGTTTGTAAAAGTAAATATCCCCCTGTCTTTTCACAAGTATTGACTCTACGATGCTTGTCCATCAGTGCAAATATCGCTAAAGAAAGACAAGAATGGGGACTAACACAAGTGCTTGTCTTCTCCCTCTTCCTCTGTGTCCTTCGTTTTTAGCGCTGGTTCCCTTCGGAAGGTATGCAGGGCCAATCAGCGCGACAGTTCGTCCTTGAAAGTTACGTATCCATTGCCTGTCAGCGAAATGTCATACTTATTACGTGTTTGCTGTTTTAAACGTTTTCTTGGGCAACTTGTACAATTGCGCTACGGCTAATTAGATTTAACACCTCGAGGTACGTTTCTTCGTTTCTTCTGTTCATTTTCTTTTTTCAACTTTATAAACATGCATTTCTGATTGCCAGGCTCTGCCCCCTCCAGCCCAACGTATAGCTTCGAAAGGCCTGCAGATTGTGTGCGTGCGTGTGTGTGCGCGCGCGCGCGCGTGTGTGTGTGTGTGTGTGTGTGTGCGTGTGCGTGTGCGTGTGCGTGTGTGTGTGTGTGTGTGTGTGTGTGTGTGTGTGTGTGTGTGTGTGTGTGTGTGTGTGTGTGTGTGTGTGTGTGTGTGTGTGTGTGTGTGTGTGTGTGTGTGTTTCGAGCCTCACCGAATAATAAACCATTACAACCACGCGTTCTCCCGATCGCAGGGTGGCCGTCCGCTTCTACCGCGCCCTGGTGCAGCTCCTGTTCCCCAACCTCTACGAGCGAAACGCCCCGATTGCGCTCGGCGACGGCACCAGGCGGCAGCTCGAGCGCCTCCTCTCCTGTTTCGAGGACGACCTGCGCCGGCTCCCGATCGCGCTGCGCGGGCCCGTGTCCGTCGACTCCGGCAAGACCCGGGCGGCCCTGCTCCAGCACGTGGCGGCCGTCAAGCTCGCCGTGCGCGCCTTCGGCGACCACTTGAACGTGCGGCGCATTTGGCACGCCGACTTCCGGTTGCCGGACCTCCCCGACACCTCCTCGGAAGCGCTGTTTTTTATCTACTACGCTCTGGACAACTGCGAGTCGGCGGACACCGTCTACGCCGAGCACCGGGGCCACTGGCTCCCCGCGCACTACCGGGTGAACGCGGCGCTGCGGCACGTCGACGAGTTTGCGCACGCGTTCGGCTGCGCGCCCACCACCGACATGGCGCCCAAGGCGGTCACGTGTGACGTCCTGAAACGCCACTAGGGCGCCGCGGCCATGTGCGCTCGCCTGCCGCGAGAGCGCAGTATATTTTAGCGAAAGCATACAGCATAAGAAACTCTGAACGTTATGTCACGTTCCACGAGGAACTTTTTGAGAAATTGTCTATGTAGCCTTAATATATACGCGGCGTAGGATAAGCCCCGTGCGCGTTCCGTACGCTTCGATGGTGAAATGTTTTCTAACGTCTTCCGGGGGGGCGGGGGGGGGGGGGGGGGGGGCGCTTTCGCTGAAAGCGCGGTAATTTAATAGTTTCCCCGCGCATTAAATTTACGCGTTCGCAATGCCAGCTGACGAAATCGCTTCCTTTCACCAACGAAATCGGTAACTGTTAATTACGTTAATACTGCGAGCGTATCGAGTCGTAGATAAGTTACACGGTAGCAAGATCTTAAAGGGACACTAAAGTGAAAAATGATTTCTTCTGCATCAGTAAATTACTGTTCTACAACACCAAAAACACCACTCTTACAACGATAAGACGTTTGGTAAGCCAGAAAAAGCGCAAGAAAGAAATACGGGTGGCGACGCCTACTTGAGTTCCCGCACCTGCGGGCTGTGACGTCATAGATATTGATGGCATCTTCTAGGGCCTACTAATTATATATAGCGGTACAGATTGACGACATTGTGTTCGAAAAGAACCAAATATTCAACATGTCAAGTTCCGGAAACCTTTATTCAGCGAACGCGGCCCAAATGCGAAAACATACTTTGGAATCCCTGACGTCACGCTGACGTACCGGCGCTGGGGTTTCGGCGCGAAATTCAAATACTGATACTTGGACCTTCATTTTCTCATCTAATATTCGAACTATTCTTTTTAAATGACTGCCTGCAGGGTTCTCAAACAATGCTTCATTAGTCTAAACTGATTTACTGTTTCGCTTTAGTGTCCCTTTAAATGCGTATACTCTAGACTGCTTCGTTGTGCGGAGTAGAAAAAACTTAAGAAAAATAAATGGCAGAACTGTCGCGTGTACGTTAAATTGTCGTCGTGGTTACGTAGTGGCAGCAGCGGGCAACCTGCCTGTTGTCTATACGTTTATGGGCAGCAAAGGTGGCGAAGGACGCAGCCGAGGACCTCGTTCGCCGTGTTCTTCAGCGTATCGCCGACGAAGACCGCAAGGCTCGTCCTGGATTGGATAACGGGGCGTGCGAGCACTGCAAGGTGCTGTCGCGCTCTTCCGAGGCCGTTGCAGAGAAAAGCGGCCTCAGCGACACACAGTGTCTTGGGGGCGCCATCCAGTCGCTTCGAGAGCGAGAGGAATAGCACCTGGTTTATATATTTTTTTTATTTTATGAACTTGCCACAAGGCAGATGTATCGTCAAGAGGCGTCAAATATGCATGCGGCCTTGCTTGATGCAGGTACTGCAGCAATGAATTCGCACACTTTTTGTGCATTATCTAACCGCTAAAGTCCTGCGACCCAATCGGCTTTAGTTAAGCCTCTTTATGCATTTTGCGCCTAATGTCCTTAGTACCAGGACGCAACCGCAAGATGTGATGACTGTCTGCCGTAGCCACAGGTGCCTGGTACCTGTATCCGTGTCGTACGGTTGCCACTTGTAGATCCCCAGGCGTAGGTGAGGGCGCTTATCACATTTATCAACTCGTAAATTAGAAGTTCTGGGTGCAGGGCTTCGCTTGCATCATTGCTTAGCGCTGCTCCATTTGAGGTGGAGCGCCGCGTGTTCGCGTTTTCATCTCTGCGCCGTTCCTTCTATCCACCAGATTCACGACCGAATGCGGGTACACGCCACGACCGCTCAGGTCCACAGCGACAACAATAGCAACGATTTTCCTTGACTTCCCCAATTATGATTTTTGCCCGGGGCCTCGTCTCACGGACGCGAGCCACAGTGGCGTTTGCCCTGCATTGTGTAACTTCGCTTGCGTAGCTGTGTGCCTCATTAGTAGTCACTTTTATTTTTCATTTTTCTTTTCATTTTCGCGAAATCGTTCGCGGCCTCTGTCAAAGGTCCAGCCTACAAAGGCTATGCTTTAAATGGGGGCGCATAGCGCTAACACTCACGACTGGTGTAAATAAGGTATAGGCCATTTCCTCTTTGAGTTCCGAAGCTCTTCGGCGCGGCGCACTGCATGGTTCACCTGAGGTTCCCCGTCGGTAATGCAGCTTACGGCTAGGTGTAACTATGGCTGCTTTACTTCTCCAGCGCATATGTAGTTGGGTTTTTCTTTACCCATTATTATCATTAGTTCACCCATTATGTCCATGACGCGTGAGCTTGCCAACTATTTCGTATTTTGCGTGGCTCAAAAAAAAACTTGAAGCGCAGTCACCCGCCGAAGGCATTTGCCTTGAAGATAGGAGAAGAGGAGGCAGAAGAGCGTCGACGTTTTCCACCGTTTTAGATATTCGGAAATTTATGCTCCATATTAAGTTGGAATAATCCACCCATTTCTCGGCCAATCCCCCATCGTGGGTAGGAACCACACACGTGATGACACGTGAAGAGGACGGGACGGACACGTTGTGTCCATGCCGTCCACAACGTGGGCAGACGCAAGGCCAGAGCAGCAGCCATCCTCAAACAGATCAAGCAACACGACATTAGAGAAAGCTTCGTCGACGCTGCGGAGCACAGTGACGGGAAGACCTTTGCCGTCGTTGTGGTCGACTCGAGCGGAAAGACTTCCAATAGCGCCTCGATTCGCACTCAGACCCCGGAGTCGCCGAGCAAGTCGCCATCGCCCTCGCCCTGCGATACAGTCGTGGGTCCGAAATCTATGGTGATTCCAAAACGGCGGTTAGGGCTTTTCAGAAGGGTTGCATCGCCAAGGAAGCTGTTCGTCTTCTTAGCGGCTCGAGTCCACATGCTCTCACAAACCATTCAATTCACTGGTTTCCCGCTCACGTAGGATCGGTCGAGGGTGCTCCCCCGAACCTCAATGAGTCTGCTCACGGGGCTGCGCGTGACCTCGCCGACCGCGCTACCTCTATAAGGAGCACTGTCTTATATAGGTAGCACTGACCCCTCCTCTCTACGGTCACAGGGACGCTCCCGCTACTCACAACAAGATTATTAAATATTTCTACATGTCCAGAAGGGTCTTTCCACCTCCTCACCCCAAGGTGAATAGGGCGCAAGCCGTTTCGCTAAGGCTTCTACAGGCCAGCACATATCCGTTGTCTGTCCGCTCTCCACGAGGCTTACCCCAACGTGTATCGCGACGACGCCTGCCCGTCCTGCGGCCAGACCTCCACTTTACCTCACGTGCTCTGGGAGTGCGGGTCGACATACCCCAAGTTCATCAAGGAGGAGTGGGACTCGCTTCTGCGTAGCCCCGCTCTAGAAAAGCAAATCCTGGCCGTCCGGCGTGCCCGCGACCGGGACGGTGGGTTAGACCTGCCGGTCCCGACGTGGGACTAGCCGGGTGCGCGACGAGTTCGCGTCCTCGCCGGACCTTTATTATTCACTCACTCACTCACTCACCACACACGTGATAGGCAACAACAATAACAAGGGAAAAGAATGTGGAAACACAATTTAGACAAATTGGCATACATTGCATTTTTTTTTCATTCGCGTGTTCTTTCTCTGGGAGCCTCCTCTCTTGGACATTGTCATAGGGATGCTTGCTCAGCAGTGGATGAAATTCCACATTTCAAGTCGATTTTCCGGACAAATGCTCAATTCGGTATTTGTTTATTCAAATCGAAAATTTCTATTGTTTCTACTAATAGTACTTTTCTTTCCCTAACAGCATCCGAATCTTGGTCAACCCCTGCAGGGGGTGTGCGCCATCACTGAAAGAAAACGAAATGAAACGTCAATCAATTCCTTCTAAACATTTAAATCAATCCAACCAGCGAGAAAATAGGTGCTCCTGCGGGCCGAAAGGACAAAGAAAGAACACATCACAAGGACATAAGAGGTCGGACAGAAATCTATACTGAAAAACAACCCGGTTACATTATTCTTTGAAACGAAGTAAAGCGGGACGGGTGAGGCCTAGGAATCCGCCCCTCGCGGTGCACGGTGGGCCGATATGAAACGCGAACACCAGATTTCCGTTGAACGCCAGATATTCTTGTTCGCGTGGTGCAGCCGAGAGGCGTTCCATCGGTGGAATTCCCGAACTATGCTGGAATCGCCGTTCGAGTACAGGTTAAACGTTGTTCTTCGTATTGGCGACGTGTACGTGTCATTCCGATCCGGCGACGACTTGCGATGACTCAAACGATGACCCTGCACATTCGGAAGTAAACCGAAGTGAAACTGGCTGGCGTACCACGCCCAATCCTCCGCGTCTTGGTGATCCGCAGTCTCGCCTATAGTCGCTTTCGTGTGTAACGCTTTCGCGCTTGACATAGCACTGTGTCCAACCGACTCGTCCGGCATTGTATTCTTCGCATTGCAATGCAGCGTTCTTCTGGCGCTAAGGTGTCGATGTCAACTGAGGACACCGCCTCAGAAGTTACACAAGTCCAATTCCTTCTCGATCGTCGTGGGCACTTTCCATTTGAATCAAGCAATAGCAACAACAATTTAGGATCCCTGAAATAACCTGTAGTACTGATGCCTGAAATGAAACTGTGACACTTTGTAGAGAAATGGCAAGAACCACCAGGCAAGACGAACGAACTGCCCCGTTGTCAGGCTGACAGTTGGTCAGCGGCCGTCTTTTGTTTATTGTCTACGTCATCGGTCTTTTCGCTCTGCGACAAAGAGACCTTACAGTCTCGCCAGCTGTCCATCCATGGAGAACCATATGCCACAGGCTTCGCCCCTGCACTGCGCATTTGAAATCTGTCCTGTACGTGAGAAAGCAGCGCCCAGACAAGTAAAGATGGCTTGGAGTGCGTGCAACTGGCACTCCCAGATGGTGGAGAGTAGTTGACGAGTACCCTGTACGAGCACAAATGCGCGGAGAAAACTGCAACAACCGCGCATACTCCACGGATACTCATTCCCTTCAGCGCATCACCGCTTCGAGATTCAAAAGCGAAACCATATAAATACAAGAACCAAATCGAAGGTGATTGTGAGAGTAAGCGAGCGATCAGCTTATGCGGGCCGCAGAAATCACACGGACACACTAGCGATACTTCCGAAGCATTTCCTGCTGGCGTCAATAACCGTGTTTGATGACATGGCGACACAAATTATTGTCGACGTGTTTTGGCTGGCGACATAACAGCGTGATGAAGACGACGGTGCGACGACCACGGAATAACGACAGTGGGACGACGACGGCACGATTACGGCTGCGGGATGACAACGTAACGGCGACAGCGTGATGACGGTGGCACGAAAACGATTGCAGACCACGGCGTTTTCTTCTCCACCCGATTACTCCACGAAGGTGCAGATGCTCCTTCAACCGTTCACTTCCGAGATCATGCAGGTATTGCGAACTCTGGAGGGTCAGTCTAAGCGAAGCTGTGGTGGGCCGGCAGGCTCGATTGCCGCGAATCTCGCAAATGAGTCGTCGCGCAGCGGACTTCAGCGATGAGCGCGTCACGCAACGGTCAGCCCAAATGACGGAGAAGCGCAACACAGCGGTGCCGCCGACCCCCCCCCCATTTAACTCTTCAAACGCGACAAATCTCTCGCGCGATAGCAGGCGCGTTTCAACAAGCAGTAGTTAGCGTTCGGAGAAGAACGCTGAACCGCAACACGCAACACGGTGGCGCGTGAGCGCGTGACGTTGGCATCGGCGCCTTTGTATCGGCGGAGAGACACTGGCCGCCGACCACCACGCGAACGGCGGGCGAAAGAGCCATGGTCAGAGCTGCTCGCTTAAAGTCACTCCGCCAACAGCCGCACGAGAAGCGCTCGACGGCCACTAAAACCAAACTGGACCCTCGACCAAAACCAACCTAGACCCTCGACTATCTTCTACACAATCTCTCTCTCTCTCTCTCTCTCTCTCTCTCTCTCTCTCTCTCTCTCTCTCTCTCTCTCTCTCTCTCTAACACACACACACACACGCGCGCGCGCGCTGTAGAGTTTCTGTTGAACTGCTGTGCGAATATATGCGTGCGTAAAACCTTGTTGGAAACAAGGATCAAAAGGTCATTAAGCAGCCAGAGGCCCAAAGGCCGTGGCGGCCTCCTCAGCCCGCTGGACGACCCGATGTTGCTGGTCATGGGTCCGAGCTGAGCAGAGCAGCCTCCCAATCCTTGGTACTTAAAATTGCGAGCCCTCGTGGTGCGGGGTGGGCCGGGCGGGCCCATATTATTCGATTAATGTCCGCTGGTATGTCGTGGCACCAGGGACAGACTTGAGAGTATTCCCCAGGATAAATTCTGGATTATAGCTTTAAGTTCGCGAAGGTGCCCGTTTGCAATATCCGCCACGTGACTTCATGTCCCTTACTTAACGATTTGTCGCCTGCAGGCTATAGCTTCCTGCTCAGGCGATAGTGGGTGGTGAGCTCCTGTACTGGTCTGAGAAGAACGGACAGTAAAAGCGAACGCTGTATATTAAGCTCGCTAGGCGTCCCTAACGCCGACGGCTTGTCGTCGGTCTCATCTCGCGCACTATCCAGCTGCGACGCCTGCAACGCCACTGGCGATGCTCCTCGTCAGGCCTGTGTTGTGAGACGCCTGGTAAGATACCGGGGCGCTGTTTCTCCAGCCCAGCGGCAGCTGCTTTGCGTTCTGCGGCTCGCCCACATGTCGCACGCGCGTTTATAGTTGGAACGCCGTTCGAGAAGTTCAAGCACGAAGCTAAACTTCAATTGCTATCGCTTACACTGCTTCGGGCGAAACTGTCCTTGTTCAGTTATTTGAGGATTATTTATTTACCAAGTCGAATAGCACGTCCAACGGCTCCGCGAGGCCGCACATGTTATAGAAGCAGTGAATAATTATTGGAGCGTCGATGAATGTTGAATGCGTATATTTAAACTATGTCAGTTATCCCTATAGTATCTTTTTGAAGTCAACCATTAAATTGTTCTTGTTTGTTTCTTCTTCCGGTTTTTTTTCTCTCTTGTTTTTTTTTTCTTCTTTTACTTCTCATGAATGAGGAAGTTAAAAAGTAAAGCGCTATCTGTGCGCGCGGTCTTCTGCACAATTTTCTGTGCGAGGCCGCAAAAAAGAATTCAGTGCTAAAATTTTCCGTTTCGTTGTTCATTTGTAATTTACACTTTTATAGTCTATATTACGTAGCTACAATAGATTGCACATCTATATCAGGTGAATTTTAATTGTCACAAGTTACCCTTACGTTCTGGCTGAAGTTATACTCCTCAAAATTAGTATTGTCTCTTGTACGCTTACACGGTTACACAACCCGATATATTGCCGATCGTTCACACTTGGTTCTGCATGCCACTGGGGCAACAAAAGCAACAACATTGCAGTCTGTTCATGTAAATTGGCTGCCTGTACCTAGATTTGAGAGCTGTTGAACGAAAGACCTGACAGCCGACGTCAGCACAGTGAACGTTTTATTGAAATGGCAATTGCATGCAACCTCCGAGCGAATTGTCGCCGCCGTCGTCACAGTCGGCGCCGTGGGGCTCCGCATATATTTGGGTATATGTATGCCCATATGCTTATCCCTGCCGTATGTACGGGTTATAGTGCACCTGTCTATGTTGCCTATGTCATTTTAGAAAAAGTTTATATTTGAACAAAAGACGATGCGAACACTGAGTCACAATGACGGCAGAATTCCACCAGGACGATAACATATACAATGTACGAAAAATCGCTTCTGTCGTACCTCGTCTATTGCTGTGCCACAATTCTGGTAATTAAGCGTGCACCAAGTAGCCCAGCAACGTGTTTCACTCAGTTATGTTGCTGCGCTATCCCGTCTCTAAAATTACGCAAAGCAGGTCTTACGTTCTCGACTAAATGATTCCTCATCACCTTGAAAATGGCAGCCCACAAACAAACTCACGAAACGTAACGTTCACAGCGCCTGCCTTTTGTCTTAAATCTTCTCAGACAATTAAATGCTAAAAGTGCGGAACAGTGTCAGTGCTTAAACCTGAAAGTGAGCTCATTTTACTCGGGCGACTCTTTACGGGCAGCATAGTGGTAGCGCGCCTGTGCGATATCATTACAGGCCCTATCATCATCATCATCATCATCATCATCATCCTGGTTACGCCTACTGCAGGGCAAAGGCCTCTCCCATACTTCTCCAATTACCCCGGTCATGTACTAATTGTGGCCATGTTGTCCCTGCAAACTTCTTAACCTCATCCAGCCACCTAACTTTCTGCCGCCCCCTGCGACGCTTCCCTTTGCTTGGAATCCAGTCCGTAACGCTTAATGACCATCGGTTATCTTCCCTCCTCATTACATGTCCTGCCCATGCCCATTTCTTTTTCTTGATTTCAACTAAGATGTCATTAACTCGTGTTTGTTCCCTCACCCAATCTGATCTTTTCTTATCCCTTAGCGTTACACCCATCATTCTTCTTTGCATAGCTCGTTGCGTCGTCCTCAATTTAAGTAGAACCCTTTTCGTAAGCCTCCTTGTTTCTGCCCCGTACGTGAGTACTGGTAAGACACAGCTGTTATACACTTCTCTCTTGAGGGATTATGGCAACCTGCTGTTCATGACAGGCCCTATATGGCGTGTTAAAGCTTATAAGGGTGCCAAAAATTTTGGCGCGTCCGCGTATGTCGCATCAGCATAAGCGCAGCGCGACACCTTGGTGCCGCAGTCGCTGCTTCGCTCTTCGAGCGAAAAATTTCTTTCAACTAAAGAGAGAGCCAGCCGTATGTGTGTAATATACACTGCCGACCCGCGCAGCATATCGAGCCAACGACCGGGGCGCCTTGTTTGCCCTCGATGTTGTGGCAAACTTTGTTCGTGGCCGACAACTCGAAGCCGAAGAAAGAAGTTTCCAGCCGGTCGACTCGCGCCACCGGCCCGAAGTGCAACCCGCGCGCCGGCAACTTTCGGCGTCCGCGCTCGCGCTCCTCTTCGGCGTCGTCGTTTTCGAAAGCCAGCCCGAGAACGGCAGCCAATGGGACGCGGCCGAGCCGCTGAGGTCAGCGAGCGAGACGCGTGGGCCCGCGCACTCGTGCAGCCGTTCGAAAAGGGGTGGCTGACGCCGGGCGCCAGGAGGCTCAGTTCCATCTCGGACGCCGACTGACCCGGAGGAAGAGACGTTGCTGCGCCCCCGCCGACACAACCCAGCCCCTCGCGCTGACCGCCCCTCCGCCCCTGCCCCGGAGTCCCAATGAGGTACAGCGGGCCTGCCAAACGACGCCGGGAGGCGGCCCCGGGACGCATCCCGCCGCTGTGGGCCACGCGGCCCACGCCCGGGGGCCCGCTATGGCCTCCGCGTTACCCCCCGTTGGGCTCGCCTTACTTCGTGCCTTTCCTGGGAGGAGGACCGCCCGAGGTGCAGGGAGCGTGCGTTGGGCCCAGCGCGCAGGCAGCCAAGAAAGACAAAGCGAAGATCGTCCAGTTTGAGTGGAACGGGTGTACCTTCTACCGGTACATCCCCGACGGCACCAAAGGAGCCGCGGCTGCCGCTGCCGCTGCGGCAGCCGCCGGCCGACACATGGGCACTCCCGGCGAGCCGCCCATCCCACCACCACCGTTCGTTCGGCCCAGGTCGTTCGAGTGGCACCAGCGCTCCTCCCGCTCCCAGAGTCGCCGAAGGAAGCAACAGCAAGTTTTCCCCCCGAGGGCCCCCGCACCACCGTGGACGCCGGGCCCACTTCCGCAAGACAGGCCCGGAAGCAGCAAGCAGTTCTCTGTCGCCTCGGCCGCCGCGGCAGCAGCCGCCATGAGCGCCACCGGAGGCTGCGCAGGACCGTACCGGCCGAGGGAGCCGAATCCGAGGATTCCTCGCAAGGAGAACAAGACTCCTGCGAGCCACGTACACTTGCCACCTTTCCTGGCAACAACTTCGAGCAAGGCGGCGGCCAAGTCACCGTCGCCGACCACGGCCACTCACGTGCAAGGTCCACCCAGGGCCGCTGCGTTTAGAAACAAGGACTCCGCGGCAGCCGCCCCACTGCCGTTTTCACTCAGGGCGGCCTTCGGCGCTGACGACTGCTGCGCATCGCCAGCCATGTCGAAGAGAAATGAGACACCCGGCATGCTGTCTGGGACGAACCAAGCTTCCGGCGGCGGCGGCAAGCCCAGGATGCCAGGTGGTGGAAACATGACCGTGCGCCGGTCTCAAGACGTCGCTGTTCCGGAGTCTGACGTGCTGGGGGCTAAGCCCAAAAAGCCCCCACGCATGAACAACATGACATTCACAAAGTCTCCGTCCGACCGATCAGGAGGAAATGTGCCATTCAACAGCGGCAACAGCAAGGCGTTCGCCCGAGCGCCGCCATTCAGGAACAGCCCCCGGGTGTACAGCTCAACGGTTCTCAAGGAGTTCAGCGCCACCAGCAAGCAGGACAGCGCTCGCGGGGCGGCGAGTGATGGCAGGCCTATTCTCTCGGTACCTAGGGAGTCTACCCCGAAGGAACAGCGTACTGCGCGGCAGGACCGCCGCGTGCGCTACAAGGCCGAAATAGTCGGCACCAACATCATCGTAACTCGGGAAGAACCGAGTCCAGAGAAGAAGTCTGACATGGGTCCTGCGGCCGCGGTGGCCACAGATCAGAAGGCGACACTCCCGCAGACATCTGGCGGCACCGGAGTTAAAAAAGTGGAACAAGGACCATCGGCTCCGAATGGCTCCACTGACACAACCAAGGCCGAACCAACCGGCTGGAAGGACCGTGAGGAGTCAGCCTTCCAAAGCCGAATTCTGCACGCCGCTTTGCTACATGGAACCAGCGTGGCCGATGCGGAACGATCTTCAGCAACCACTGACGCCTTTACTCAGCTAACCACTTTTGACATCAATGAACAGTTCGACCGTTTTCTTTCTCCGGGTCCTCGGTGTGTCAAACAAGAGAGCGCTGCATCGTTGACTCATCGGAAGTCGCCGTCGGGGGTAGAGTGGTGCGGCAAATTGAGAAGCATACCCGTCCAGACGGATGAAATGGAAGCCAGCACCTGCGAGCCAAAAGAAAAGCACGAGAACAAGCACGGAAATGAAATTCTGGAAACTGATCAGCAAGAGCTGGTCGAAAAGATGAAGAGTAAAGACATCGAAGCCCAAAAGGAAGCCAAGCGTGAAGACAATATGCGGGAGCTTCTCTCTGAAGGCGAAATCACTTCACCGGCATCATACGTGGATGAACCCCACACAAGCAGCTCGGAGATATACCTAGACAGCCTGGTATCTAACGGCACATCTACGCCTTCGCCAAGCGAGGACGCGTTTCGCAAACCAGACTGCGACAAGACTTTGAACCCCGAAGGCGCGGTGGCTCTCCTCAATGAGCTGGACGACTTCCTCAAAGATTGTAGCCCCATCAAGGGGGCACAGCAGCCCGCCGAAGAACAACCGGTTCGTAGGAGCTGCGGATCCTCGACGCCTTTGTCGGAGGGAGCCTCGAGGAACTCCTGCCCAGAGTCAGCGGGTCGAGAGACTTCGTCTTCACCTTCGTCTTTATCCAAAGGCGAAGGTTTCTCAGATATTTCGGAACCACGGTCGCCGTTGGCCAAGGACTTGCAAGTACCGGACAACGCGTCGCTCGCGAGCGATGTGATCCTTATTAACTTCGCCGAGGATACGACAACGCTCAAGGAACACCTGGACGGACTGGTGGCAGACTACAAGGCCAAGCAAGAGTCTGATACTGTTAGTGGTACTGGCATCGCGTTCTCTCCAGACGGCGAGGGATGCCGCCCGCGAAGCGCCAGCAGCAACGGCGCCAACAACGTCCTCGAGAAGCACCCGGGATCCTCCCCGACTCGCTCAAGTGCCCCAGTGCTCCTTCCTTCTGATGTGTCGCCGCGAGAGCTGCTCAACATGGCATCAGAAGAGGCTCGCACAGCCGGTGGAGACTTCAGAAGCTCGTCGGTGGCCAAAGGACCGCGGCATACCCAGAAGGACCGCGTCGGGGAAGCCTTGTCCGAGAGGGGTGACTCGTCATTCAAGATCACGCGCAAGTCTCCCGCTACTGGGACCATCGAAATTGGACGCCCCCGATCCCTGGCCTCTTGCGACAGCTGCGGCGCCGTCTACTGCGGGTCCATTAACAGCGAGAACTTTCCGCGCGTGTGCTCCTGCAAGACTCGGCACGGCGCCCGGGCCAAGGGCAGCAGGCCACTGATCCCGGTCGAGATTGAGGAAGCCCTCAAGGAAGAGTACAGGGACCCGGAGATCGTGTCCTGCTTCGTCGAAGAGAATGTCGAGTACCTGCTCGAGAGCGAGGACGAGGAGTACGAGCAGGTTGTGCGGCGCCGCTCGCTGACCGGTCGCAACCTTCTCGGTCGGCAGGCAAGCCACCACGAGAGATCGGGCTCCGGCAGCGACGACCGCTCAGCGGCCGCCTCTCAGCGCTACCCCGAGAACAGCACGAGCTGGAACAAGATCAAGGACGCGTCCGAGGCTTCGGTCATCTCCGGCACCGAGAGGTGCGGCAGCGAGCCGACTACAGGCGGAGCCTCGCGCGCGCTTATCTACGACTGTCCCTGGTGGACGTATGATCAGGGCGAGCACGACGGCGCCACCAAGGGCGACAGCATCAGCACGGCCCTTGGCAGCTGCGACCAGGTCTCCGCCAACACCTCCGTAGCCGCCGCCGTCGCGGAGATTGCCTCCAACGCGGCCGCCACGCTTCATCCATGGTCAACCACCCTCAGGGCTGCCGCGGCCGCGGCAGAGACCGGAATCCACGGCGCCACCGCCAACGGTCCGGGTGCTGTCGGGGAGGTGCCGGCGGCAGCAGCGGCCGCCGCTTCGAGCAACAACCCTTGGGGGCCTTTCCTGGCGACCGCCCAGGCTATCGTGGGACCCAAACGCGAAGTCGTGATGTCGTCTGGAGACCACGAGACCACCGATGAAGTCTCTTGCCGCTTGGCCCGCTCGGACGCGGACTTCACCACGCTCTACATGGAAGGGCAGCCACGCAAACCGGCGCTCAAGCAGCGCTGGCCGGCGTCCGCCGAGCTGGGCGCTGCCGTGGGACCAGCCAGCCAGCAGCAGCGCGCCACGGGTGGCGACAGGGACTCGCTGTCCTTCTACGAGTTCCCGCTGAACGATCAGCACGAGGCGCTGCCACCCCAGCAGCACTCGCTCAGCATGGAGACACTCGTCGGGTCCAACAGGCTCGACGTCTCCTCGACGTCTTCGACGGGCGGCGGCACAGAGCGACGGCTGGCCGAGGGTAAGCTGTCACGAGTGAATGAATGAAGAGGGACATTGCGGTGTTTTCTGTGCCAATTCAAGCTATCGGAACAGATCGCAAATCCCGACTAAAGTACCGCCAAACGATAAGACTCGCATTTGAAGCATACGCCGCAAAAAGGAGGGCAGCAAGCCTACCACGTTTCACTCGATCCAGGTTGAAAATCTCAAGAAGCCTTAGTGCTTGTCACAGCCTATACAGAGCCTCGTAATCGTAGAAGCAGTACGATCGCGATTCTCTTTAGGTCAGCACGTTCGAATAGAAAGGTCGTTCATCAGGCTCACGGCTTCCGCGCTTCTGTAGCGAATTAACGTTCAGAATGGTATTCATACGAGCTTTGTTCATAACTGAGGCGACGGCTGAGCTAGACACCGAAACGAGAGACCAATCAGTGACGTCCTTGTTTTGTAAGTTCATGTCAGCGAGCGAGCTCCGCCTGATAAATAATAGTTAATAAGAATAATTATGATGATGATGATGATCATGATGATGATGATGACACGGGATTAAAAGCGGACAAGGACGTTGGTAGTCTTCTGAGCGACGTCCTTGTCTGTTAACGTCCATTACCTCGAAGCTTGCTTAGGTGCCAGGTGTTCCGTGTCTTCACCCCTTTGCCGACCTTCATCGCCGCAGGTGAGCCCATGCCTCCTCCGCCCGCGGATGCAATTGACGGTAAAACGTCCGGCGGCGGCAGCGCCCAGAGTCCTGACGCCCAGTACTGCGAGCTGGAGCTGTACGCGCCGGTGAGCAAGAGCGGGCCGGCCGTGTGTACCGTCGTCGTGCCCGCGCACTCCATGGCCGAAGGTGGGGACGGTGCTAAGGGCGAGGCCGTCCTGCTGGACACCGGACCGCGGCCTGCCACCCCGCCCGAAGACTCCGGCCTCTGCGGAGACAAGAAGATCGCCGAGGCCAGCGCCAAGCCCATGGGCAAGATCCGCACGCGCTTCCGCGACTTCTTCTGGAAGCACAAGTGATTGGCTCTGCTGTCCTCAGACTCGTGCTACACTGTCCCGGAGTCCAGCATCGTGGCCACGGGCAAACATCTTCGCCAGGTTTCCCAACCTCCCCTGGAGGGACACTTGACGATGAGCAGTTCTATATTTTTTTTTTCATTGCTCGCTCGTCTTTCTTTTTTTTTTTCTTCCTTTCTTTCTGGACATTTTCCTGTGAGGTAGCCACTTTGTTCCCTTGTTTTTTCTACTCACAGGTGAAGTGGACAGTCCTACTTTTTTTCTGTCTGCGTCGCGCTTGACATGTGACCTGGGAGCCTGTCATTCTCCCCGTTTTTTCCTCGCGATTCCCAGGCCATGTAGTCTCACTTTTTGCTTGTTAATCGCTATCCTTCGGGACGAGCATTTTTTTCGTTGCTTCTCAAGTCTTCAAATTGAAGGTTCACGCAGAAGCTTATGATGGCTGGGTTGTTGGCAGTGAAAACGCTGGGAGCAGCGAACGGCATCGCGAACTTTTCCTGTTGACAGTGAGAAGGAACTTTTTTTTTGCTATAGGTGCTCGTTTCGCTGTTAGAAAGCACCTATTCTTTGTTTCTGTTGAACTCTCTTGTTAAGCTCTGATGAGCTGCGTCCCCAGTGTTGTGAAAAGAATGTGAACCTCTTGTGCCATGTAAGTCTTTTTTGGTACAATAAAAGTTCACGAAAAGCACGGTCGATTGCTCGACGTTTGCGATGTGGAGCGGCTTGCTCTTCTAAAACAACAGTACAGCAGTAGACGCACAAGCTGAACTTGGCACTAGTCGACAAGGCTGTCGTCGTCGCCTTGTACGGTTATCGGTACAAGTTCACATAATGGGAGATTTGGAATCTTTATATAAATAATATGGGCCGTGTCAAAATTAAATTGACTGCTGTATCTTAAATATGACTGGCGCCGCTCAGCTGACCGTCGGTACAACTTTACATCGTACTCTATTCCTGGCGAGAGAAGTGACAGAAGTGTTTAGTGACTGAAAAGTGTTGGTGGAGTGGTTGAGAGACGCGGGATTCTCCCAAGATGCGAGGCGGTAGATCATAGAGCGATTAAAAGAAAATGAGACGTGGGAGAGGATATTGCAAGTGGAAATTATTAAGGCGAAAGCGGCTCATACCCCCGATGGTGTGGAAAACGTGGCGTGCGGTACAGAAAGTCATGTGACCTCGCCTCGCGCGTTCGTCGTCGTCGTCTTCTTCACTGTTGACTGTCGTCGGTCATCGGTTCACTGCTGACTGCCATGCCGGTCATCGTGCCAAAAAAAGGCACTATGAGCCTGTTTGTTAAGCATGCGAATATGAACACTTAACAAGCAAAAAAAAAATTCTCGCCCCGAAGGAGAGCGATGAACAAGCAAAAAGTGAGACTACATGGCCTGGGAGTCGCGAGGAGAAAGCGAGAAAAATGGCTGGCTCCCAGGTCGCATGTCAAGCGCGACAAAGAAAGAAATAAGTAGGACTTGTCCACTTCACCTGGAAGTGGAATGGTGGTTAAATAAGGCACTCGAACCCACAACCTTGGGTGGGAGTCGCACCCTCGACCTTTGGTGGGAGTCGAACTCACGACCTTTGGTGTTCATTAGGGCGCAGTTAATTGAAGTATCGTCAGTTAAGGCACTCGAACCCGCGACCTTTGGTGGGAGAAGTAATAAATACCAGCGCGTTCGAATGAGAATGTCAATCAATACAATTATTATCTCTTGAGCGCGCAGGCTTTCGTCTTCACCGTCTTTGGCGTATGCTAAGGCGACTGTCAGTTTTGGATACTATAATTTTGTATGAATATTTGCGTGACGGTGATTCTCATGTGTGTTCCTGTGCGCTTTTTTTTTGTCATTCCTCGTCAACCAAGTTGTTGTGCCACGTCAAATTTCTTGCTACATTCAAAATATATACATATTACGGCTTCACTGCGTTGTGATCGTTCGTTCGTTGTCAAGCCACGGTCTTAACTCTGCATGTCGTCGTCACTGCGTCATCGACACGACATGGCCGTCGCGCCGTCGTCGTGCATTCGTGGTCATACGTACCGTTGTCGTGATGCCGTCATCGTCATTATTCACGAATCGTCGCACCATTGTCGCTGTGCCGTAGTCGTCATTGCGTCGTCGTCACACATTCGCTGTCACGCCGTGCATGGTCGTTTCCTGGTAATCATCCCAGTGTCGTCGTTCCATGCATCGTCCTCATACAGTGACGCCGTCGTGGTCATTGTGTGGCGACCAACATTAGTGAATCGTCATCCGGTTGTCGCCACTGCGTCGTCGTCATATACCGTTATCTTCACGCCGTCGCGGTCGTTCCAACGTCATCATGCCGTCGTTGGCATTCCATCGTCGTCATTTCATCGCTGTCATCGATTCCGGGTTTTGTAATTTATTTTGCTTTTACATTTATTTTGGGTGTAGCACGGATTAAACATTCCTTTCTCTCTGTTTTTCCCTCGCGTTATGTACGTTCGCGCTGTAGTTTGCAAGGAGACATCAATGGCGCCTCGCGCCAGGCAGCGTGCTGCCCCCTGCAATGCAAACAACGCGACGAGCCCTCTAGCGGAGATCGCAAACCGAACGAACAACAAGAGCGAAGAGCCGCGTTCTACATTGCAGTCGCAGCAACAAGAGTGCAGCCGAGCCCTCACAGCATGCCGTCTGCTTCGCCGCCTCCTTCGGCGGCTCCACAGGCGCAGAAGCTTCGCGAAGATTACCGCAAGAAGCTGACCGAGTGCAAGGAGGTCGAGAGCAGGCTCAAGGAAAGTGAGTCGTACCCTCGCCCACTCACCGTGATATCGCGGACACATGATGAACGCGAACGAGTCTTTTGGGAGCGATATAATTTCCCCTTGCAGTTCGTTCGGTATACAGAACCGAAAAAGCGCTGTCACCTCCGAAGTATAGGTGTTCTAAATAGTTCAGCCAGTTGTGTGGTCGCTGCGCGTACCTGCCTGCAAATCCTCCCACCGCTTATTTTCGCTTTTAATTGGCCGTTCGGTTTTTCGAGCGCTCGTTTTCTACCCCTGCAACTGCACCGAAAGGTGTAATGTAACGCAAAAGGGCCACGTCACTACATAGATGCTTAGCGTCTCCGTATCGACTGCGGGGCCGGGCCACGGCGGCACAGATGCCGAAGAGCCGTGGTTCGTGACGTTTGCGTTTGAGTGATCGCGCTCTGTGGCGGTATTCTCGGGGTGATCGCTTTCGGAGATACTTTGCTTCTATGCTTTGCTTCGGGAGATTTCACGTGACCATAACGCCCGTCGCGTCGGCGTCTATCTACAAGCGACAGCACGCTGCCATGGCACAGTTTGCAAGTACACGTGTCAGCGACGCTGTCTTTCAGTAGACGCCGAAAGTGTCTGGCGCTTGTCACGTGAAATCTCTCGAAACTGAAAGTACATTCGATAGCGATCGCCCGAGAATACCGCCCCTACCTAGCGACGTGGTTTCACGCAAGCGACCACTGCAGTATAGTGCCTAGAATAGTATGTTCTAGGCACTATAACTGCAGGCCGTGGTCGAAGACAGTGGCGGGACGCGTTTATGATGGTTGATGATAGTTTAATGGCATCCCAAACGGCGCGGTGACAAATAGTCGCCTAGTCTGCTTGATTTAATCAGGTACGCTATACGTGTTCTTTATCTACCATTTTTGTATACATCTCTTTAATCTTTTTTTTTTTTTCCTTCAAAACCTACATTGTACCGCTAGCTATGACTGTAGGCCGAATTCACAAAGCTTTTCTTTCGTAAGTGATGTTTTTCATTGGCTGATCGCCTTCGCTAATAATACGTCCTACATTACTGTCATGCTCATATCAGCTGGCATAAACGCACTTAGCCTAAGAACTTTTTGTGAATACGGGACCTGTCCCCTGCTTTTTTTTTTTTTTTTTTTCACCAGTACTCTAAACGTCTCTTGCTTATCTCGACTGCTGACCGGCTAACGCTTCCGTCCACATTAAACACAAGCGCTTCTGCAAGGTGCACGTTGCCCGCGGTTCTACTGGGTGAATTCCTTGGCATTCCATGAGGATGTACTGAATGGTCTCCGGATTTTCGCTGCCACATACACCTGCCTCATCTAGTTCCCAATATTTGCTCCGGTATGTTTTTGTCCTTAGGCAACGGGCTCGATCGAGCCTCAAATAGCGAAAGCACTGCCCGTTGTGCTATCGTGCAGATTTTGGCTTCTAATTTCATTCTTCTCATTCTTGTAAATCTCCATGGTCATTTTTGCTTCCGTTCTTTGCATCCAGTTAACTGCTCTCACTTTCTTTCAAATTATTCCTGGTTCTCTGATTACAGTTTCAATTACCCTGAATGTGGTTGCCAACTTTCTTGACCCGTTGCTCCATTCTCTGTCCACGCCTCTCAGGTACAGATACTCGTGTTCGTCGCCGATGGCAACACCGTACCTTTAGAGAAACGGCCATAGCGCTTCATTGACACTCCACATGAGAAGTTGTTGTTGTGTACACGTCTTTACGCGTTAGAAGCACGTGCAGCGCCTTCTGCAGTCGGGCAGTGGTGTAGCGCTGTGCTCAACTCGGCGAGGTGGAAGAACACCTTTGAGTCGAATATGGTTTGAGAACATGGCGGATCGCAGATACCGCTGCTCCGCGTCTTGCATCCTCTTGCCGTCTGGGGCTCTTCGAGTTGTCGACCCGGACTTTCCAGGACTGCTCGGGACGCTGCCGGATTTCAGGCAGTGAGCGCTGGCGTCCGCAGCGTTCTGGGCAGTCCGGAGTGACAAATCGACGCGGTCATTTCTCTTGCCTGCTTGGCAAGTGCGTTTTGTTGAGAGATGCGTGGAGGCAGTCGACGCATGAGCGCCCGCTGCCAATACTTACTTTTGGCGTGCGCTCCAGTTAAGGTGCGCCCTGACTGCACATCATCAGATATGCGGCCGCTGCATTTGGTGACTTTTTTTTTTGTTACAATTAGGAATGTCATAGTGGGAAAAAGAAAGTATCTGTGGGCAGTGTCGGAAACTTAAGTCGGTCACATGGTAGAGGTGTAGAGGCATGGATGAATGTATAGAGGTGATGGCACAGCTTAAAACAGCATGTATGCATGTAGTTATATATGTAGTGAGGGTGGTCTACTTCGGGCGCACCGTTAGTTGCACTTCACTCCTCGATTAAGGCAGCACGTACGTGTGTCGAGTAGGCTCCTGAACAATTTGCAATGTGGTGAATACGGTTTAAATAATGTATCCGCGACCTCAAGGAGCTGTGGCGCATTTCTCTCGCATTTACCGCTAAATTGTCAGTGAATATTTTTTTGTCATTTACACAGAACGAGCGCGTGCAATATTGCGTGCTGATGTAATATGTAAAACTTCAAAACGGACTGAATCTTAGTGCAAGATTTAGCTTTCCGAGAGTGAGCGGTAAAAGCTGCAATTTGTTGGACTTAGGGGTGCTCACAAGATATTTTCGACTGTTCATTCGTTTTGCGTTAAATGAAGGTCCTAAACCTCTAAACCCTAGAAAAAATAGTGAGAAGCCTCAGAGCGCTGTAAATAATATAATACGTTTTTTTACAACCAGTATCTGTTTCGTTTCCCAGGAGGGTGCTCTATCGTGACGTCACGGCACAGTACGTGGGAGCAGGACATCATCTCAT
This sequence comes from Dermacentor andersoni, assembly GCF_023375885.2. NCBI lineage: Eukaryota > Metazoa > Arthropoda > Arachnida > Ixodida > Ixodidae > Dermacentor > Dermacentor andersoni. Next base: position 83,351,453 of record NC_092820.1, on the reverse strand, counting down.
AGTTTCCCACAGTTGTAGGAAACTCTGTGCTCTGCGCGGAACGCGACTGGGCTAGCAATAGTAGTTTCCATAACTGTTTCAACACAATCATAATGTACTGGGGCGCCGCTGTGGTCGGTGACTGACCCATAGTTCTAGCTCTATTGGTACGAATTGTCTGTCAGAATAACGAATTACAGCTCTACGTCACGTGGACACCAGCAGTATTCGATGCCAAGTAAACTCTAAATGTACGCGGCTTCAGATGAAGTAATCTTTATGCACGGTTAATTTGGCCTCTGTAGCTCGCTCAATATCATTTGCACGCACTTGTATATAATGCCGATTAAGCTCAGTGAATAAGGGAAGTGCTGTATGAAAGGGTTCTGAAACACATGACACTTCGTCTGACCATGGCAGTTTCTACCTGTTTGCACTTTTTCTTTCTTTAGCTTGACAGAACACGACTCGGGCTACGCGGATGTCTGGCATGGTACAGTGCACGTGATGAGAACTGGGACCCAGTAACGCGTGAGTGCGAAAATACGCAAATTCTATGGCGAAAACGCCAACGAGCCAGCTTGGACGATTTAAAAACGCGCTCTAAGTCTGTCAACCATGGTCAACCAACCAAAACCGTTGTCATAAGCGGCAGAAAAAAAAAAAAACGTACGAGACAAAGCCCAGACGAAGCCACATCCGGATTTCCAGTCGGAGCAAAAAAAGAGAAAACATGGCGGCGGCTGCAGTGACTACTCCGCCGGTGGCTCCTGTGGGAGACCAAATCGAGAAATATCGCGAAGACTACCGAAAGAAGTTGACGGAGCACAAGGAGGTGGAGAGCAGGCTCAAGGAAAGTGAGTGAAAGACTCCCCGCCGCTGTGCCGGGGTCGCCGAGTTAGCGGCTGAGACGACCCCGCTTACGCAGGGCTTTCAGTTTGCAATAACGCTGATTCACGTCTGTAGAAATCGCTTGTGTTTCGTGTCCAGCGCATTACAGGTTGCTGTGTGTACGTTGCTTTCGGTGCGTGTGTAGTGTTGTGTGTCGTAATTTGGGCTTTCAAAAGTCCGTGCCCCACTGATAACGTCGTCTGGCAGCCTACGTTGCAAGCAGTTCCTTTGACGAGTTGGGTTATTGTGCTTCCTTGGAAATGAATGGGTCGTTTTATCGCCTTCCTCGTGCCTAACCTTCTTACACTGTGGCATAACACGTCTTTAAGCAAACCTTGTTTGTTTGGTTTGTCTGTTTGGCCGAACTTCGCGAAGCACTGTTTCCTTTTCATCAAGATCTCTGAATAAAACGAGCTTGTTATGTCGCGCACGTTGTGATAGAATGAGCGAGCGCTTGGACTATATATAACAGCTTGTCCGACCCCCCAAAACTACAGAGAAACAAACTAAATTACGGACATGTCGGAGTTGGTTTGCTTTGCAACCTACCTCGCCTATGCGTGGAAAATTTACCTGTACGACGCTTAGCAATACACGTATAGTGTACCGTCTAAAGCAACGCGTTCAGGAGGTATGCTTAAGACGTACGGTGAATTTATTGCGGCCCCGATATAGCCTTAAAAAAAAAAAACAGTCGAAGCATCTAAACGTTATCTAAACAGCATATCAGCGATGTTATCTCGGAAGGTTATCCATGTAATATTGTTATAACATCATTATCGTTCATTTCATTGCAGTGCGTGAGCAGCTGAAGGAACTGAACAAACAGTATGAAAAGTCTGAGAATGACCTGAAGGCTCTTCAAAGTGTTGGCCAGGTAAACAAGGGGCACCTGCTTGCTTCAGTGCTTTTGCGTTTCGGAGTAAAATCTTTGCTTAAATTAATGGCAGGCAGACTGTGACTCTGTGCACAAAAACCTAGCAGTGTTTGATTTTTCTCGCATGCCTGCATTGTAGTACAAATTGTAAAATTGCTGACGCGAACTTCTTGAATTGCACCAGACAATTTTTTTTCAATAATGTCAATTCCTAGCAAGGCCACTTTCTGTACATTGTGGCTGCATAGTCCATAGTAGACTCCACAGGCTGATTTCTTGTACAAGTCTCGCACTTGAAAACAGAATGCTTTGAGCTGTGTAAATGTGAAAGTTGCTGCTTACCGCTGTTTAAGGAAGCAATGCCTAAGCTCTGTCGAATCTGCATTTCTTGTTTTACAAAAGTGTCACGGACCGTTGCACTCGCTATCACATGACTAATGTACCCTAGTCAGACGAGCAAATTTTGTAACACTTCGAGTGAGTGTACATTGCCTAGCTGAATGTCACTTTGTCAGTCTGGTGCTAGGCAGCAAAATGAAGTGTCATTCAAGGTCGATGACAGTGGCAGTCTATGAACCCGTAGAGGTTGATACGATTCTCGGCATTCCGAGTTCTATAAACGTTTACCGTTTTGCTACAAAAAAGATTCTTATTTACAAGAACCTTTGCAATCAAGAATAGAGATGCTGTAATCCCAATAACACATCTATTTGTTTTGAGCCAATACAAGCGAGGAACATATCAAAAATCTGCAAGGTCAAAATGTTGGAATCTGCCGAAAATGAATGTTTGAAACTTGTTTTGGCTTCACTGGTGTCACAAAGACTCTCATAACATTTGAAACCAAGAAAAGGTGGTCTTAGAATTAGTGCCAACTCTGCTGTAAGCATTTATTCTGCAAGCACTGCTATCTAGGCTACACACTTAATACAGTGGAGTGAGATTGTCGAACACACCTACTGGCAAGTGCACTCCACAGCAAATGTTACTTAACGTTTCCATCTCACAGCCTGCAAGTGACACTAATGACTAAGTGCACTCACCCAAAGTGTCACTAAATTTGCTCGACTGACTGGGGTATTACTGGAGCTACTGCCAAAATTACTCTCATTGCTAAAAGGGGACCCCTCAGTTGTGGAAGGGCTGCTGTCATTTGAAGAAGCGTGCAGTTGCAGTCTATTGCATACAGTCGGCTTCGGAAGTGGACACAGGTTTCCGGAGAAATGTGCACTTCTGCTCTTTTAAAGCATGTCACTGTGTAGGTGTCACATAAATTACTGCAGGTTGTAACTTTGAATTCCAGGCTATGCGACCCGGCTGCACACGAATCCAGCTTTTTTCGCAAAACCTGTGTCTTGTAACCTATTGTGGCCAACTGTACGTGAAGCAGTAAGGCAGGACAAGGTCACTTTTTCAATGCACTTAACATATTGCAGCACTTCTTTGAGCTTCTCGCTGAGTCTGGCCTCTGTGGTTCACCTAAATAGCCCATCGCGGTTAAGTTAACCTAAGTTGACCAAGGAAATGAAAAGCTGCCATGACTTTCTCTGGTGCAGGAAACAAAAAAAAAAGAATCTAAAGTGCTCCAGATTGACCTCTGGGTTTTTCTCGAACCTGTACAACATACAAAGCATGTCATCTGATATGCACATTATTTCAATTCTAGATTGTTGGTGAAGTACTGAAGCAACTTACAGAAGAAAAATGTGAGTGCCTTTTCTTTCTCATGTGTGTGGTTTTGTTGCTCTTTCTCTCTCTCTCTCTTTTGTGCAATGTGGTTTTGCAGTTTCTCGGCGTCTATCCTCTTGCATTAAGCCCGAGCGTGCTCTTTTATGCCGTCTCGCAGTTATTGTAAAGGCAACCAACGGGCCACGCTATGTGGTCGGATGCCGACGACAGTTGGACAAAGCCAAGCTCAAGCCAGGGACACGTGTGGCTCTGGATATGACCACACTAACAATCATGAGGTGGGCATCCAAAAGAAAACATCCTTCACAAATGCATGCCAATCTGACAATTGATACATCAGAGACGGCGAAGCCGCGTAAATGTCTCCTCGCACTCTTTTAAAGTACTGAGGCTCTGTTTGCTGGTTTGTGGCCACGCTTGAATGCAGCAGCAGTGCTGCTGCATTCGTACAGACTCCTAGCTGACCTCCTATCTGGAATCTGTATAATGTGATGTAAGAAAGAAAAATGATTGATTCCTGGTTAAAAAAGATGTGCTTGTTGTTGTTTATTTGAATGAGATACGCGTAAGGCAACATTTATTTTATAATCATTGATAAGTACATTTCAGAACAAAAATTTGCAACTATAGTTATTCTCTGATTAACATTTCGTACTAATCGCGCCACCGCATGAAAATGGCTGTGGAACTCTCCCTCACAGCTTCGCTGTAAAATTGTTGATTCGTACTAGCTGTTGATAGCCACGTCGAGTGTTGATGACTAGTGCCTTGGTGTGAGACAGTTGTGGTGTCTGCATCAGAAAGCTGTCCGTCCAGCAGCAGTTAGGGGATTTACCATATTTCAACCCTTTGGAGCCGCTGTGGATCCTGTTTGTTGCACGCCTGCTGTCTTAGTTCGTAATTTTCCCATTCTGGTGGTTCCAGGTACCTTCCTCGGGAGGTGGACCCATTGGTGTATAACATGTCGCACGAAGACCCCGGCAACATCTCTTACTCCATGATTGGAGGCCTTGCTGAGCAGATCCGTGAGCTGCGAGAGGTGAGCACTTGTCAAATTTCTGCTTGAACAAAATATCCATAGGGCAACTGTTGGGACCTAAAAAACTACACTTGGTCTTTCTTTTCTGTTGTTAAGATTAATGGCTTTGTACCTGCTGCCGATAGAAGCACACTTTATTCACCTGCTGCTCTCGTGAAGTAGCATTTGCCACTGCTGCCATCTGCTGTACCGTTCATACCTAGCACCACCCTTGTTCAGCACGGAAACCACGCCACCAGCATCTGCCATCTCTAGGCTGCAACCCATAACTGGCGCTCACTGATGCCTCTGGCTATTTTGTGTTAATGGAAACGTATGCTAAGGAGCAATCTAATACGCGAAAAACATAATTTTTAGCAACATACTTTCTGGCATTGTTTAAGTGCAAACCAGCTTAATGTTTTATTGTTATACAGACACACACCGGCACCGAGTGTTCATCTTTGTGTATGTGGATGCATGTTGACGCAATATCTGAAAGCTGTTGCTCACGAAACTGCTTGCAATCACCTGCAAACATCCTCCCATCAGGTGATTGAGCTGCCCCTGCTGAACCCCGAGCTGTTCCAGCGTGTGGGCATCACCCCTCCTAAAGGCTGCCTGCTGTACGGGCCCCCGGGCACTGGGAAAACACTTCTCGCCCGTGCTGTCGCGAGCCAGATCGAAGCCAATTTCCTCAAGGTACATTTTCCTGTTCTTTTTCTACACAAAGCTTATTTATTTGTTGATGCGAAAGTGTCAAATGGCTCGTTGAGCAAGAAGGCCGGCGTCGGTCATCTGTAGCAGCGAAACTGCAGGTAAATTCCCATTGGTTGTGACGCCACCTCACGAGCGCACCTGGACCGAGTTTCCATTGGCCGCGACACCAAATCACCCTCGCTCTTGCTCTCAGAAGCCTGTGTTAACTGAGCATTCCTTGCCTGCACAAACTCTACCCTGCATTCTAATTGTGCCTCAGTTAGGCCAAATCAAAACAAACCAAGGGTCCCAATGCGCTGAGTTGCCCACGAGCAGTCCATAGCGCGAAGGACCGCTCAGTGGCATTCAATTGAACATTAATGCTATTGCAATCACAACTCATAAGAAGTGCGTAGGTATCCTGGGATTTTTTTATTTATTTTATTTATTTATTTACTTGCACACACATTAAACAGTTGCCTGCATGTGCACCCTCAATTCGGTAGTTGTCTGTTTACGATAGGCTCCCTGAAGTCTGTTTTGAAAGTAAAAATCACGAAGAAAAAATTTCTGAAGCATAATTTTAAATGTTCCTAGCCACTTATCTTCCTTGTCAGTCTCATTTTGGCATGCCCTCACTCATAAAACATATCAGATTCTTGTTGATTGCCTACATGTCTGCTTAGCCTATGACATGCCTTTTAGCTAAAGGATCTAGCCTATAGGACAAACCCTTTATTTTTTAAAGCATTTCATTGTGAAAATTGTAGAGAACCAAGCAGGATTAAAGAACCAAGTCCCTTTATGCATAGCCTTGTGTGTCTTGTCTTCACAGTGGCCTAGCCATTCGTTTTGCATCCACAGTCGCCTCCACATGATAAGCTTCTGTGATGTTGCGCAGCCGTCTCACGTTTGAGCCCGCATTCTTGCCTCCAGGTGGTTTCAAGTGCCATCGTCGACAAGTACATTGGGGAGAGTGCCAGACTCATCCGCGAGATGTTCAACTATGCTCGCGACCATCAACCGTGCGTCATCTTCATGGACGAGATCGATGCCATTGGTGAGGAATTTCTATGGCCTTTACACGGCTCGAGATTATGTACTGCATACTGATGTATAGCCAGTGTTGGCCACAAGCTGGAGGTAAAAAAACCAAAATTCAACTCGGGGTTTGGTTCTGGATACACACCATTTTCAACAAAGTGCATTACTGCAGAGCTGCACCACTCGCTCCAAATGCATTACACAGAACTGCACTGAAGAGACATGTTGCAGCTACTTCATCCATGCTTCTTAACGCACCAAATGCAAAACACAGATCAGGTCAGAACACCTGTCCTTGATCACCTACAGTGGCTGAGCAATTTTTCAGACCTGCTTGATTAACCCTTCGAGAGTGAGACAAAAATATCTGGAGAAAATGTTTCTTTTTCATTCAGATGTGCTAAGTGCACCAAGAATAAGGATATTGAATGAAAAGTAATGCAATATTTTACACAAACATTTTCAGAAGTAGGTTTGTTGCCCAACACACGAACACCAGGCAGCACACCGAAAGCGAGCTTCACCACAAACTGCCTGTGGCTTCGTGTGGAACTTGTGTAGACAGTTCTCAACAAATGTGAAGCAGAAGTGCACATTGCATTTACTTCCTCGGCATTGCTCGTGTGATACCACTGAAGCGGGGATTTTTCTGTTGGACTTTCTACTCTGATTGTGCTTTCAGAAAAATCTGAATCACATAGCGAACTTCTTCATCCTTGTCTTCTGTTCCTTCTTTAACTTAACAAATGACGCCTGCTGCCTATCATTCACTGTTGGACCGAAGACATATAGCCTTATGCTACTTGAGAAAACGCCAAGACTCTGCAAGACAGACAGACAACGAACTATTTAAAATATTTTTTTTTTTAGGTTTGTTGCCTTTTGATGTCAAAAGGAGAAATTTTGACATCTTCTCTCTTTTTCTTTTATTTTATTTGTAGAACAGAGAGCACAGGAGAAATAGAGTTCCTCATTATAAAGGAAAATTGCTGCTGTTATGTATATGGCCAGTGTGTCAGAATGGAATGAAAACAAAGGAGAAAGATATTTTTGACTGGAACAAAAACATAACCAAAAGATTATTTACTATTTTGTTTTGGAGTGAAACCGAAATATTTTTGATCGGTTTTCGGTTCAAGGGGAAAATAGGCGGTTCGAAACAGCCGACGTCAGGCAACGTCAAAATCAGGTCCGAATATGCGCCTATCTAAGGCAGGGATAGAATGAGCGGCAGCCAGTCAAGTGCTTCACTAATCTAAGCCTGCCACTCAGCGCATTGGCAGATCGGCATCGTAGCATAACGTAGGACTTGCGCGCTGAAGAGCTTAAGGTTTCGTTTTCTACTTGTAAAACACTTTGTCACCAAAGTTTAATCGTTCGTTTATGTTCATTTAAGTTTATTTTATTAGAACAGCAGTCACACATTACGGTGAGTACACTTTATGACGTGTTGCTTCTCAGATCATGCTCGGCGCCTTGGTTCAAGGCACCGAGCATGACCTCAAAATTCATGATTGATTTATTGAGAGAAACAATATTATGTTTTGATCGTTACTTTGCTTCGAAAATTGTTTCATGCAAAACAAAACCCTTATGAACCCTTCTTTTCTATTATTATTATTATTTATTTAATTATTTGTCGTTCCGGAGCAGAACCGGAATGTAACATTTTTTTAGTGGAGCGAAGCTAAAACGAGAATAAAAAACATTTCGTTCTGATACCTTGTACTATCACCCTGTGCGACGCCATTGCTATCACAAGGCTATCACAAACTGCTTTTGCGCCTGTGTATTTAGAAAGTTAACTATTTGACTGAGTGAAGGACAAGGTAACTTCCAAAGTACTGTGTGGCAAGTTGCGTACTCATTCTGCACACTTGATCTGCTAATATATTTTAAGGAGAGTCCCAATTTGTCATTCAGGGAGGCATTGCTTCTCTCTTGTTTTCCATCTCCAGGTGGCCGTAGGTTCTCTGAAGGAACATCCGCCGACCGAGAAATCCAGAGGACCCTCATGGAGGTAAAGCCTTTCCCTCTCCCTAACCTACAGTTATTTTTCTGGCTGGCCCCCAGCAGTTCTTGTAATCTGCAACGAGAAAGACTGATGTAAATGGAGATTTGTCTGAACGATTCTGGTGCAGGAGAACCGCGGTTCTTGCGCAGACGATCCAGTTCCTGAACAAACATGTGGAGGACGTCACTTATGCGCAATAGTTACCAGCCGCTGAGTAAGCGTGTCTTCTCTTAGGCATACTACAAATTTAGCACCTCTATATTGGCAAAGAAATCTATTAGTTGACCTGTCTGGGCGCCTTGGGATTCCTTGAAGGCGATGCCCGGCACTGTAGCAGCTCCAGTGTTAGGATTCTGAGTGACAAAAACTTAACTCTCTCTACATGCTCCAGAATGGCTGTTAATTTGTGGTATACAAAGGCCAGAATTGACTGCTTTCCCATTTTGGGAGAGCCAAGCATACCTGCAAGTGCGTCAGCAAAGAGAAAAGAAAGAAATAGACTAGAAAGTCACAATTTAGCAAAACAAACAGCAGCACAGCTTTGCTGCATGAAGCAAGTAGACAGTGAAGTCATGGAAAGCATAGGGGGAAATTAGCAACATAATTTTTTCCTAATTGAAATATGTAAACCAATAATGAAGAAGGAAATGAAAGTAGAAGAAAGGACAACTTGCCGCTAGTGAGAGCCGAAAACCACGACCTCTGCATGATGCAGGCGATGCTCTACCACTTCAGCTACAGCGGCTGGTGGCTTGTTCACTTTCTTGGTTGTTTGTGCATGTGTATTGAACTTAAGCCTGGGAGTGTTGCCCCTCGGTTTGCCTGCTTCTTCTCCACTCAACAGCATAGCTGGTGCTTTGCACTGCCTCCATGTACCCCGGTACCTCAGTGGCTATGGTGCTCTGCTGCTGAACACAAGGTCGTGGGTTCGAGCCCCGCCACTGCAGCCACGTTTCGAAGAAGGCGAAATGAAAAAGTGTTTATGTAGCGTGTGTTTGGGTTCATGTTATGGATCCCCAGGTGGTCAAAATTAGTCCTGGGCCCTCCACTACGGCAACTCTCGTAACCCAAGGGTTGATTTGATGCGTTAAGCCCCGTGAATCAATCAGTGCTTGCCGTGGTGCGAGTGGGAGAGCCTTTCATACACGTACAGTCAGGACCAATATGAAGGGGTAACACCTGATGCGTATCCGTGACAATGAATTTAATGCTGAAAGTAAGAAAGTAGTTAGTGCGTGGGATGTGGGTGCTTCAAGAGGAGAGCTACTTAGCAGGTATAAGGAGGCAAAGTCTGAAGTCAGGCTGCTGCAGCAGTTGTTGCTTGTGCGCAAATTAGCCGTTTCCGTTGATATTTGCACATGTTGGTCACCTCAGTTTCAACAAAGGGCGTTTCACCCTTTTCGTGTTGTCTCTTCTGCATGTAGCTTTTGAACCAGATGGACGGCTTCGACTCCCTGGGACAGGTCAAGATCATCATGGCTACAAACAGGCCCGACACCCTTGACCCTGCACTCCTGCGTCCTGGTCGCCTTGACCGCAAAATTGGCAAGTCACTTTTTAAGACTGATCTTTTGTTCTCTTTGATTTTTCCCCCTTTTTTTCTCCAATCTCCTGTGGTCAAAAGCCACTGTGTGTTCCCAAGAGCCAAATTTAAAACAGAAATATCGCCCACGTAGATTGAAAAGCATTGAATTGTAAAGCACTTCAGCTTTATGCTACAAAAGAAACTTACAGTTGACAACCGATAATTGGGACTCCACGAGGAGCATAAATAAGCCAAACTATCGAATGTCGGAAAAACGAATGCATCCAAAAAAGATCATTTCATTTACGTTTTAAGGCCCCTGTGCAAGGAACAAGTGGTCAATGTGTTGCTGCATGCACTTCCACTTACGTGCAACCAAGTCCACCTGTATTTCTGCCAGTTTTCAGTTTCACTGTACGCCGATGCAAGGACTGCAAAGGCTTGAGTCAGATATGCATGTGGAAGGCTCTGTAGGACACGGCACATCATCATCCTGAGTCAGAGTCGCTGTTTGACGTTGGGAGAACTTGCTCAATTATTTCGTCATCGTTCAGTTCAGAACACCATGAAATCGCCCTGTCGATGTCTGCAACGTCTTCAAATGGAACGGAGGCAGGAATCTGCTCACCACAGCCTAGCAGGCCATCAGTGATGTCCGCATTTTAGCTTGTTGTGGTAGACGGCAGTTCAGCCTCTTCAGTTGCAAAGTCGGACTCGTTCGGACTGCAAGGGCACCGTTGTTGCCATTTGACACCGCCTATCTATAACTTCATGAGAAAGGCTTCTTGGGGCCAGCAGAGCATTGCTTGTAATGCAAACTCAACAGACAGATAGCAGTCCATGTGCGGGGTTCCAGAAAAGGATGTGATGATCGAGATGTTGATACGCCCCCACACTTCAGGCAAAGCCTGCAAGATTGGCATTTGCAGTTAAATCTGAATGGTGTAGAGCGGTGACCAAGGCGAGGCCTCAGAGATTACCATTTAACGAGTAATCTCGGAGGCCATGCTTGATGTCTCGTCGAAGTTGCCAGAGAAGATAATGGCAGCAGAATTGGCGTTCACTACAGCCACGGACGGAGTCCAGATAACCGAATGTAGAGCTGGTAGCTGTCTGAAATATAGATCGTCTTTACTCATTAAGTCTATGGGGCTATTGGCGGTGCCGCGAAACTGTCTGAATAACCAAGCATGTCCGTATTATCGGTGTCCAATTTATCGGCCAACGATTATATTAGGGTTCTTTGACCCATGTTGCATGGGCACGGCTTTTGGCTTTATAGCCTTAGAATTCTCAAACTTTATGAATCCGAAAAAGTTGTATTGCTGCTATAAGGCAAACTCAACAGCTGTTTACAATGATATCTTGATATAACGAACTTCAGGGGATCACTGCAAATTTTTCGTTATTCTTAAATGTTGTTACAGTTAAAGCCCCAAAATTGACGATTCCCCCCTTCAACCCATCAGTTGTCACCGTGTGAGCTATCCATCGAAATGTCGCTGTTGGCTGTCGGCCCGCGTTGTTGCCATGTGAATTCCATAGATTCCGCCACTGCACACCACCGAGGCACCTTATCAGAAGAGTGGTGCGCACGAAGGAGAAGGTGACGCTGAGAAAACCACTAGCAAAGAGGAAGTTCGCTGTTGAACTTTTCCAAAGCGCAAGCACACATAAACAACGCCGTCTGGAAAGTGCGATCGTTTGGCACCCTCAAAAGCACGGAGGTTACCTTTCTCCACGTGCGTAGCAAGTACAGCTGCAGAAAGAGGCGTGTGCAGAAAGTAGGGTGAAAGAAGGAAGGGACACGTCTCCGTTGCTAGGTGACGCTTGTCTGGGTGGAGGATGCGCTTGCAAAGCCTGATGCGTCGTTGCTTCCGCAATAGAGAAAAAACAAAGAAGTCCCCTCCCGCATTTTCTCCTCCCGCACCGTCTCTGATTTTACAAACCCATGCGCCACAGCGCCGCTTTCTGCACCTTGTCATCTGCTAGCCTACTGTTCTGAATGCAGTGAAGGATATATATGGAAATCTAAGAATCCCCAGATTTCTGAATACTATTAATCCGTAGCACTGAGGCATTGTTAGCATGACACAAACTGAATGACAATCGTTATCCTGAAATGTTTGGTATTCTGAAGTTCATAGTACTGAAATATTTCTACATTGAAGCTACAAGCAGTCAGTGGGGGGGGGGGGGGGGGGGGGGGGGGGGGTCTGAAAAGTTCATCAATCTGAAAAGTGTGTTAATGTGGTGTTTGTAGTAATGTGGTGCTTCAGCAGTTTGTCACCTGGCACTTCTGGCGCCACCGTCGCGAAGAACTCTGCATCCCTCAAAGCATTTATCCCTGGAAATTCTTCCCATTTAAAAAGCACATTGTTATTGCTGTGAGGCCTTTAAATGTCATGCCAAGCATTGTATTACCTTTAGTTGAGGTATGGCTTCACTCGCACATTTCATACGGAATGTTGCCAGACTTCTTTGATCGATCTGGCAACGTTGGTGTTGCTGGCTGCAGTGTACTTTTTTTTTTTTCTTCATGGCATGGGACTGGTGTCCGTTGGCACTGCAAGAAAATAATTTTTTTACAAGGTCAGTAGTCGCTAGCTAATCTTGTTGGAACATAGTGCTTATAGCACTCTAATGTAAACACGATGTTGACAAGGGTACCTGTGCCTGCTGGCCACAAGCCTTTGAAGTTACGGTGCAGTTCTACACAACTCTATCAACACAATAGAAAATTCGCTCAATGACCGTTGAAGCAGCTTGCTTTATGCCAGTGTCACAAGGGCACCTTCGATCGCGGTCAAACCTCGTCAGCATTGAATTCCTCAACAGCGATTGGCTCATTTGTGCTAGCTGTGGAAGAAAGCCAATGGTGATCAAGAAACTTGATCCCAATCAGGCTCAATCATAATCGAAAGTGCCCCGTGTGACACCGGTATTAGCCATGCCCACCTAACCATTATGTAAACAGACTCGTCACTTTGAAGGCTTTCGAAATGCCCACATGGCACGAATATTAAGGCTGAATGCAGCACCCGGGGAGCCATTGGTACGCGGTTGTAGCAGCGACATAGTTTTTCATGCGACCTTTCATTCAACTTTTCAGAGATCCCGCTGCCAAACGAACAAGCCCGGCTCGACATTGTCAAGATCCATGCCACACCCATCACAAAGCACGGCGAAGTTGGTAAGGGACCAATTGTTCTTGTCTTTTGTATAAGACGGCTCGCAACATTCTCCGCAACGTACACAATGCATGCAATATTCCTGCAAGCAAGTCACCCTTTTGCTGCAATAGAATTGGTTACTAGCTGCGGTTGCTATTACATAGGTTGCTGCAGTATGCCGTTGTTGCATGGCTGTAATGGTCGTCATTGCAAATAAAACATTAAAGGATGTTGTCTTGTCAATCTCGTGCCGCAAAACATATTTGGAATCCTTCGACTATAAGGAGTTATCGCACCAGTACCCGGGTTTCTCTCTCTTTTCATCTCTGCTAACGCACTATACAGCGGAGAAGCCAAGAGGGCGGAGCCCTACCAAAAAGTTGAGTGTTGCAGTGGCCGCAGTGGACTACTCTACGCAGCACGCTGCTGCTATCTCAGATCCCGCATCAAGTGATTATGACGACAATGCTAGCCCCCCCCCCTCCCCCCAAAAAGAATGTGGCATTCTCTGCTGCATTTTGCCAGCCAGGGAAGAGTGGGCATGGCCTTTGAGACGAAAGTATGGCACACGCTCCCTATCGATAGCATGCACACCCAAATTCTTAGAGGCTGTAGAGTGGGCCACTGGAAGCCAAGCCTGGCCGAGCCACTGGAAAATCCAACTTGGCGGTCTCCAAGATAGGGTAGCGTGGCTCGGAACGAGCGATTTGGTTCAGAAAATCAAACTTTGGGGCCTGAATTCAGTCACGAAAATGCATTAGCTCTATAGGAACCCTCACGGTGCATTTATGTAGTCCGTAACATCCATCTAGTTCAAATTCTTGGATTCCGAAAATTCTATCGGCGGCTGTGTATGCACTGCAGTAATAATTTGACCTGCGTATTCACAGCAGCCGCTACAGCAGATCGGCGATGTTTTCTTGCTGTGTTCAAAAAAGTGTTTAGGGGCCCCTCTAACCAAAAGAAAAAGGGGGGAGGCAGCTTGTACAGCTTCAAACCCGGAACCTTGCCTCTGACAAAGCGGCACTCCAGCCATTTGTGCCACGAGCATATCAACAAAGTGTACAGCGTTCACAAGCCAGTGGTCGTAATGCATGCCACAGTGCCTGGTACAGTCCTAGGCCAGCAGCAAGATGAAAGTTTAAACGGGGCTGGGTGTGAGACATAGGGCACCGGACAGGAAGAAGGAAACAAAAGGAGTTCGTGCTCTGCCGCGAATGCTTGCTGTAACCTATACAGTCGAACTTCGTCTTAACAATGTCATAACTGACGGAAAAGCAGCTCTGTTTTGTCGCAGATAAGTTCTCCGGAAGCTCGATAGCTGGAAGACTGTTCATAAAATGGGAAAATTGTCAGCTGCCCAACAGGAGCTTGAAGTTGCAGAGGGAACATGTAGGAGTTTCTCGTGTTGATTTCATTTGTAGATTTGTGGTACTTGTCAAGTGGATGGCAATCTTCCCTTTCACGAACCTTTCCCACCATGCAGGCTTCTGCGTAGCTATTTTTCCATATTCAGTGTCCCCAATGAAATTCATCATTAATGATGTGTGCATCTATTGGAAGAACTGAAAGCTGGGCAAGTTCTGACTGATTCACGCGTTCAGAAAACATGTGGACGGATGGAAAGGCACGGACAATGCGAGCACAAGCTCTCAACTGGTGTTCTTATTGAAAAGATGTTAACTTGTACAACAAAGCAACTCTTACACGCACCACTTGGTAGTGAATACAGCATCACAACAAACAATCAACTATCTCAACTATGCGAACCTACACTGGCTCACCTTTCCCGTCAGTCAATCCTGTGACACATACTACACAGATACGCCTACTCTTTTTCTGTTAGCAAAATAGACAGCCGAGTGACACTAGCATTTCTAGTGTATGTAATGTGGAATGCCTCCATGATTTCAATGTTAATATGGTGTCTGTCTCTTGACAAAATGCGGGTGTGCATGAACGCCAGTCTGCAACCACAGCTGCAGCAGTGATCTACCAAATCTACTAGTTATACAGGGATAAATCGTGCTACCTGAGCCTATGGTTTATGCACCTGCTGCTTTTGCTGACGCCCGACTTGTTGCACGTTATCCATCCCATAAAAGTCATGCGCTCAGACTCGGAGCAAGATTTAAACAAATGTCTGCTATCCACCGTTCACCACCTCCACCCCCCGTCATCTGCTGCCATGTTTTGGTGTCCTTTCTTTTTTCTTTACTCTCTCTCTCTGTTACAAATGTCTGAGCTCGCAGCTTGGCGACCATGCCAGTGTAGTTGGGTGGCAAGTTGAGGACCATTCGCAGTTAATTGTATGCAACTGCAACATACACAGCCACAATATCTGCATCTTATTGTTATCTGACAAGTAAGGCAAGGTGGCCAAACCTGGTTGCATCTGCAGCCGTCTGTTAATTTTCCAACTTGTTCTTATTGGCTGGCTCCTCTTGTCTTTTTGCAGACTGGGAGGCCGTGGTGAAGCTTTCGGATGGCTTCAACGGTGCAGATCTGCGCAACGTGTGCACTGAAGCTGGTAAGTAGCATTGGCTTTTACACTGCGCTCACTATAAACTTGCTGGTAAATAAGCGGACAAGGTGGTCTGTTAGCACTTTATTCTGTTTAACCCTTTGAGGGTCGAATTATTTTGAAGAAAACTTTCCCGGGTGGTCAAATTATTTTATTGCGGATATTGAATGTACAAGATGTATAAAGTCGGGAATAAATAGTAAAAAAAATTAGGGAACAGTATTTTGGTGTCGGCATCACTCAGAACTGCAATATGTTCAATAGTATTTTAGAGTGTGGTACTCCTTGAAACACGAGTCTCCGCGCAGCCGCAGAGAGCGAGAATACCTCATGAGCGGCGGTGATAAACGAGCTAAGAGCCGTGCCAATCAAGATAGAAATCAACTTCCGCCGCCCCCGCGATAGCCTGCCGACAAAGATAAAAATCACGTTTCGCGCGCCTCCGTTGCGGCGGAACCGAAACCGCGAAAGCGCGTTGCCGCTGAGAGCGAGAATACCTCGCGAGCGGCGGTTATAAACAAGCTAAGAGCAGCGCCAATCAAGATAGAAATCAACTTCCACAGCATTTGCAAGAGAGTGCCGACAAAGAGAAAAATTACGTTTCGCGCGCCTCCGTTGCGATCACGCGGCGAAACCGAAACCGCGAAAGGGGTGTGGCCGCAGTCTGCGCGACGCGCTGAAGCTTGAAGTCAGTTCTGTTTATCTCCCCAAGAAGGTAGCACAAATTTCAAACGCTTCTTGTAAGACCTAAGAGGTGGCAGCACCTCCCAGTAAGCGTGCATCGTCATTATGGCGCGAAATTTCAAACGGAGGGTCGAAACCGTACCCGTACGGCAAAGACCTTGCGGGACAGAAAACCGCCGCCGTACATGTACGGCAAAAACCGTCAAAGGGTTAAGAGATATCTTAATGATAAAATTTTCCGGGACTTTGTGCATAAGAACCGAGCTGTAATCAATGCTGGCAAACTTCTTTTAGTGTTCCCTTTAAGGGGCCCTTCACCAGGTCACATAGCAAATTTTGGTTATATGCTGGAAGTTGTTACGTGCCCTCTAGGGAGCGTTCCGCCGCAAGAATTTTTCACATT
The DNA here is from genome assembly GCF_023375885.2 of Dermacentor andersoni. NCBI lineage: Eukaryota > Metazoa > Arthropoda > Arachnida > Ixodida > Ixodidae > Dermacentor > Dermacentor andersoni. The sequence continues at coordinate 83,334,933 of NC_092820.1, read as the reverse complement.
GGTTCATTAATGAAAAGTTAAAACAGAGAAACGCCGACCAAAAATGAAAAGGTTTAAGAAACTTCAAGATGTTCCCGCCCGTAAGCTAAAGCATGAGCTGGTGCACGTGAAAGACCAGCTCAAAAAAAAAAGTTTCCAGGCGTTATTTATAAAATTCCCTGCGCAGACTGTTTATATCGGCAAGATTGGAAATGTTGAATGACTGCTAAAAGACCATATAAATGACGTCAGAAAGAAGAATGTTGTCTCCAACGCACTTGCAGAACACGTAACTTATAATCATGAGGTTGACTGGGACAAGACAAGCATAATCGCAAAAGAAAGAAACTGGTGTTCCTGTCAGTATCTGGAATCGTATTGCGTACGCTAGGTGTCTCGGTCACATACTAAAACGGACATAAGCTCACTTTGTCGAGCCACTTTTTGTGAACAAGGCTTCCATACGGAAGCCGAAACGTCTTGAAGTTCCTCCTCCCAACCAGACGAATTATCGTCGAACCGTCGATTTCATGGTCCATTAATAGCCAAGATAGAAATATTTCAGTGCCGCACACCCATGATTTCAGGAGGCAAGTGCTACTGCTCAGTTAATTTTAATGCCGAAGGTGACTCAGTGAGCCGTCAATTGCATTAACAGATAAAGAACTGGTTTTTCTGATGTTGCACATGCACTCTCGTTCATCTTAGGCGGTGGTCATAGTCCCTTTGAATTTTGAATGCTTACTCATATCGGTTTGATGCTTTGTGGGGAGCGCTTTTGTCTTGGTGTCTCAGTATATACGTATGCATGTTACTTAAAATAAAAATTAGTTGGAAGTCAGCGCTTGTCTTCGTCATTATTTTGGTCTCTTGTCCTTAAATGTGCTGTAAGTGATGTTTGAAACAATGGAATACCAACTAGCCCGTACCCAAACGTTGCTTCAGCTTATTTATGAAAAAATTGTGGAGTTTAACATCCTAAAGCCACAAAGTGGGTTATAAGTGACTCCGTAGTGGAGGCCTCCGACAGTTTTTGACAACCTAGGGTTCCTTAATGTGCATCTAGATCCATGTACATAAGCGCTTTTTGCATAGCACCCCAATCTGTATGCAGCTGCCAAGGCTGGGAACCAAATCCACAACCTTGTGCCGTAGCAACTGAGTCACTGCGATGGGTGGACTTAATTGTACACAAACGTGGAAGTGATTTTAGAGAATTCGCATTTTCTGTGCTTTGATACCCCTTACTGTTGCTCCTGGAGTTTCTAAAGCTTTCTTCTCTGCCCAGGTATGTTTGCCATTCGTGCCGACCGGGAGTTCGTCATTGAGGAAGACTTCATGAAGGCAGTGCGTAAGGTGGCCGACAACAAGAAGCTAGAATCCAAGCTGGACTACAAGCCTGTGTAGACACCGACCTTTGCCTGACTCGCTGTACACTAAGACGAGTGTTTGGTGTTCTAATTAAAACATTTTTTTTTTAATCTCAAAGCCTTTCTGCTTTGTTTTTGTCATAGGTATCAGGTTGGCTTAATGAATGCTAATTTCCATGGAATGTTAAGCTGGAATGCTAAATTACACTTGTGGAATGCCAGAAGTGCTGGTCTTACCATGAAGGATTAAAAGCCAGAAAATACATTAAACAAGAAAGATGGGCTTGGGCGAACATTTATTGCTATACAATTGGGAGCATAGACTGGCACATAACCACCTGCCCAAGAATTTAAACCAAAAATGTAAAATTCAAGAAGAAGCCACTGAATACAATGCACTCTTCCATGTGCTTTAGAGAGTAGCATGAGCTAACATTTATGTATAGCTTATATTTGTTGATTAAAAGCTTTACTACTATGAACAAAGGTGAGATCACTGGCACTATGTCTGTGGGTAAACTCTAAGCTATATAAGCCTGTTTGCAGCATCCTGCCATCGTGCGAGACACCGACCAACCGATGCAAACTTGTGGTGGGCTACGTAAAGAAAGCTTCACTTGAAAAGACCTATTAGCAGATTAAATGTAGTGCACCGGATGCGTTAACCAGCAGTGGCAGCGATGCCGCGGGACAGTATTTTCGGTCAATTGCTTTTGGAGATACGATCACTTTTGCGAGATTTTGTGCACAACTCTGCACCAGACGCAGAGTGACAGCACTCCACACATACATCAGCATTCCTCCAACGCACGCTGTCGTACGTAGGGGCCCACGCATCCGGTGCCAAGCACGAAAGTGATCGTACCTCGTGCACCTGAAGGCGATCGAGCAAGATTACGGCCCCTTCGCGCAAATCTATGTCCAACGCCGAACCTTTACGCGATGCCTGTCACGTGGCACAAAAACCAGTGTTCTTTAAGGTAAGGGATGCGTGTTCCTGGGCGATCACTCAATTACGGCCCGATGCAGGGCACTCCATGCTACGGCGACCAATTCAAGCGGCATAAACAATTACACGTCAGTGGGACGTGGATTTCCTTGTTTGTGCTGCATTTTTCTCATCGAGGCGCACATTACGCACTGCACTAGGTATGCAAAAATCATTGTCGCATGTCAGTAGCAACATGCGTGCTGCTTCAAACGGGCAATCAAAAAACAAGATGGCAGTCATGATGTGTGTCCAGCGCAGGTGATTGCTACCGGTGTTTGTTTTAAACGAAAATGGCAGCATGCACACAAGTGTAATTTGGTATTTTATGCAATTTTAGTGCAAAGCAATCGTGTTTGATCACATTTTGGAAGCCTGCTGGACTTGTGCGAGTAGGTAACTAGTGGGGTTAATTTCTGGCAAATTTTATTGATGCATGATTGTAGTACAGCGACATCTTGTTGTCAAGGGGCACGAAATGCATGAAATCCTATGGGTGTTCATTGGGGATACTAAAACATTTTGTTGCAGGTTTCGACTGTATACTGTCAAACTTCAATATAATGAACACGGGTGCAGAGAAGTGAACAGAAATTAAATTTTGTTGGTCATGCTTTAATTCAATGGTGCACTCGGCTGCTATAACAGTATCGGAAATGCGGGATCCGACACGGTATCGGTTATAGAAAAATTTTCAAGCAAAGCTTGTATTGGCTCAAGTTTCGGTGGCGTTGTGGTCACGCAAAAAAAGTCCAGTTACTCCCAAAGTAGAGCAGCTGCGGGAAAGGGCGGTTTGATGAGTTGACAGCTGCGCCTGCGCCGCAGCAGGCGTCATTAGCAAGAATTCCAGCTGCATAGGCGCGCGCTCATGCCACGCGCGCAACCAATCAGAGCCGTTTCGCTTCAGCCGGATAAGGAAAGGGTATCGAGCGTGGTGCGCCGGCTTCGTTTCCTTTCGGTTCAGTCGCGGAAAACGGATGGGCCGGCCACGTGTGCGTTCCCCCGAGGAACGGGCAGCATTCGACGAGTGGCGGCGAGAACTCGCCCGTGAAAGGGCTCGACGTCGGCGCGCCGATCAAGCCTTTATATAGCCACCCGAGCCTAGGCAATCCGACAGCAACGAGAAGATCCGCAGCGGAGGGAGCGGGAAGCCCAAGCAATCCGGCACCGTTACCTGTGGGTTGCCTAACGGTGACGAAGGTGAAGGTGCACGCAGGACAAGCTTCGTTTACCCCCATTTTCGGAGGAGGGAAGGGTGGGTAAACTCTAAGCTATATAATAAGCCTGTTTGCAGTGTCCTGCCATCGCGCGAGACACCGACCAACCGATGCAAACTTGTGGTGGGCTATGTAAAGAAAGCTTCACTTGAAAAGACCTATTAGCAGATTAAATGTAGTGCACCGCATGCGTTGACGTGGGTCGTTTATTTGCTTGCACATGCCTCAAAATTGTTTTGGTAGCAAAAATGTCAGACAGTTGCCGAGTGACTTTCTGCAGACGCGTCACTTTTTGGACCTGCGCGATTACTTGGATGTCTGTGCGGCAGCGAAACCTTACCCCTAGCACCACGGTGTAAAGGCAATAACCGAAATTTCGGACGCTGCGCACAAAATTTCGGCCGCTAGACACAAAAGCGCAACTTTGGTTGCCGACTGCCGACGAAGCGGCGCTGGTTAGGCCTAGCAGTGCGACCGCCGGAGCGTTTGGTGACAAGCGATTGCTGCGCTAAGCTCTCCGTCAGAGTATCAGGCCATATACCTCCCGCTGTAATACATTCAAGTATTCCTTCTTTCCGTCAGTCATAGAATTATGGAATAAACTGCCACAAGACATTGTATCCTCGGAATCTGTTATCACATTTTCTGTCAAGATTGAAAATTTTTTTGATCAGCAGGTTGCGCCGTTGTAGAAAGGGAAAAAAAAAGGGGGGGGGGGGGGGCTGCGCACGGAGTGTATGTTTCATGTGGATGCTGACCGCAGTTCTTGTAGTGTATGCTTTTACTGTGTATGCCGCTTGCAGTTATTCCAAAATCATTGTATAACGCGCACCCTTTCCTGTACTGTTTAGTACAGGAACAGTCTGTACTGTTTTAGGACTTTCGTTTCTTTCATTTTCGGATCTTTTTTTTTGCTGGCAATCTGTACTTTTCGTTGTTGTTTTTCTTTGTTGTTCCCACTCCTGTAAGAGCCTGTAAAGGCTTACAGTATTAATAAAATAAATAAAAATAAACATGTTCGCACTTGTTGACCTCATCGATGACCTGGCGCTCGGGATATACTGCCTAGTACGTATCCACGTGTGGTCCCCTCGGTGTACGAATAGTCTGACGGCAGTGACGGCTTGGTCGGACCCGTCCGATGACACCAAGCTCAGGGTTGCGCCTTCACGGCCGGGCAGAGCGCGTTTACCCAATTTATAGCTGTTCCCGTGTCGTGGCAAGATTCCTACACAGGCCAACAAACTATTCAGGGGAACCCCTGCGGGCTCCCCGGTTGCGTTTCTTTCGCGTAGACCTGACCGCGGCATTTTTTTTTTTTTTCGGCAGTGCCTGTGTGTGTATGCTTGTAAGGAATATCGGTTATAACGAAGGCACTTTAGTGGCCGACGTGACCCGCCGTGGTTGCTCAGTGGTTATGGTGTTGGGCTGCTGAGCACGAGGTCGCGGGATCGAGTCCCGGCCACGGCGGCCGCATTTCGATGGAGGCTGAATGCGAAAACACCCGTGTACTTAGATTTAGGTGCACGTTAAAGAACCCCAGGTGGTCAAAATTTCCGGAGTCCTCCACTACGGCGTGCCTCATAATCAGAAAGTGGTTTTGGCACGTAAAACCCCATAATCTATCTATCTACTTCGTTATGATGAGGTTCGACTGTATCAAATTATTTAGTGCGCTGTTAGGCATGCCAGTACTATTTTTTTCTGAGGTTAGAGGCCACAGGCCTTCATTTAAATAAAATAAAATGAACAGCCGAGTATATCGCGTCAGTACTCCTAATGCAGCGGCTTCTTGCAAAAGTTACTGGAGGGAATTCGGGCACTAGTTTGTTTACAGGAGCTAAATACGGTGGTTCACATGGCGAGTAGTTATTGTTGAGACCCGTGGTTGAGACTGAATCAGATATGAACCGGACAGCACCAGAAGCAAAGCTAATTGAATTGCACTTTTGAAGTAATCAGCAGCCATTTTTATAATTTATATATAAAACGATTTTCACATGCTAGCAGTATCCTTAACGTTAGCGAATTTCTGTCGTTACAATGCCCGTTATGGATCGTAGTCTATTAAAAGCACAAATCTAGCATTAGCAACAACTAAGCAGTTTGTTCGCGTGCACAGGACTCTTCGCGAAGTGCGATTGTTTCCACATTAGAGCCGGCAAAGTAAGTCTGTCGCCCTGGGCGACGTAGCCTGCTCCAGTATGCAAGCTATGTTTTATGTCTGTACGATGCCCACAGGAATGAAGTTGATCATACTTTTGCTCCAATCTTACGTTTGACTGCGCACGGTTAACGCTTTGAAATATTCTAATACTCGTACTCCGGTTAATTCGATCCCGGCCGGCTCCCATGCATTTCTGCGGGCCCATACCTCGGTTATCCTAAAATGGGAATTCGCCGATAATACGAATTATAGTCAGCATGCGCATGCCCGATCTTTCGTGACCCGAATAGCGGCCCCATTGTAGCTGCACGTCTCGGCAGAGCTTGCAGGGAACGCACATCATCTCCAGTCGAAAACGTCTGTTTCCGGCCTGCCCTAGAAACATTTTTCATGCAGTGGTAGCTCGAAAAGCCCGATTACCGTATCTAACAGATTCTAACGTGCGCCTTCATTTTCTCTTTCAAGAAAATTGGGCCGAAACTTGCCTGCCCGCGGTGCAATCGGATCCGAAAACAACCGCGCTCGCGGCCGTTTGTATGTTTTACCGCGTAACACGGTTGTACTGCGGCTAAACTGACTTTAGAAACCGTGCGGCAAAGCTGTCTTTAGGAACTCGGCCGCCATTGTGCAACACATATTAGCATTTTCCCAATTGCTAAAATATCGGGTGCGCTTTAGATTTTTGCTTTAGACACATAGAAAGTGGGCGTGCGTTTCATTCGGGGGCATGAGAATCGGGCAAACACTGCCAAATGAATCTGCTGTGTGTGGACATTCGACCAGCCGGATAATTCGATTAAATTCGTCGGTCTCGACAGGGCCGAATTGACGCAAGGCAACTACATTTACAAATGGTGATTATTATATTCGAAGACTGAATCAAATGGGCATCATTCGATTCGTTCAAATATTCGCACACCCCTAATAGGCAGTACATGGATTTGCATAAAATTCATTGCTCAGGCCTCGACTTTGTGAGTTAATCATATGCAACAAAATACTGCGTTATAAATATGATTAGGCATGTGCACAGAATCTTATGCCTTCATGCATTTAGAATATAAATGCTTTAAAACTTCACAATGATAAAGCGTAATAACGCCCTAAGAATGTCTGGAAGCACAAGCATAAAGACAAGACAAGCCTATGTAGCACTTACTACCTATTGCACTCGTGGTATCTGAACAATCCCAACGTCAGAATTCTTTCCAGTAATTTTTGTAGGAAGCTACATGGCTACTCTGTGCTGGGGCAAGGGGACAGGAGGGAACAATAGCCAATGGTGTCCAAGTACACACCCCAAGAGCCCTCTCTGGGTAACAAATGCAGATCTCGATGGCCACGGCCTTTGCTGGCTGCACGCTGTGGAAGCAATTGGACGAGCCAGAAACATGTCGTAGGTGTCAGGTTTTGACAACCACCTACTACATGGGTGACAATGACAACAGAGGGAAAGGTAAAGCACAGAACAAGCAGGCCAGCTCAGTTTAATTCTGTGGTTCTACTTGCCAAAACCATGGTCCAATAAGGCACACTGTTGTGTGGAACAGGCACCCAAGTATGCAAGCATTTTTGCATTTCGACGCCACTGAAATGCAGCTACCAGGGCCAGGATCGAATCTGCAACCTTGAGCTGCCACTAAAGTACTAAAGGCACTAAAGTACTGCCGCAGGTCAGCTCATAGCCTAGAAAATCCAGGCCTCTAGATTTAATTTTAAACTGAATCAAGTAAAGCCTGGATGCCCTGAAAACTAAAGATTTGCAGCCGCTCCAAGGCACCAGGTGTTGAGCCACCAGTGCCCAAACGAAGACGCACAAGACCAAGTGAGAGATTTGCATTTTTATACACTTAAAAAAAAAAAAAAGAGCGACAGACAAGCACTGCAATATGAATTGTGGCGGCCGCTAGACAATCATCTCAAGTTCACGGGCGTAGCCTATGGCCTGGATCGCCAGGTCTTCTGTGGAGATGACGTCTTCTGTGTGCTTCACTTCCGTGCCGAACTGGTACACATTGTTTGTTGCCGTCCACCCTCGCTGATGGAAGGAAAAAAAGAAAAACAAGATGTTAGGTTACGTGCAGCATTTCCTGTCATACCCGAGTCAAGCATGCAAATTTAACAGCCCTAAAGACCAACTGCAACGAAGCTTTTCTTGGCTAAATGGGTGATAGATGGTAATACAGTGGAACCCAATTTATACGTTCCTCGCTGTTGCATTTTCCTGGCTGCTATGTCACGTTTCCGTAATCCTGACCTAAATCCCATTGACTTCCACATATGTTCCTGTTCGATATGCCGCCATTCCAGAAATTTCCCAGATCTTTTGTTGCGTTTATGGGAGAAGTGTATAAATTGCAACAAGCAACCGAAACTGCACAAGCCAAGCACTGCACAAGCATATCGGGAGAAAACGTGCACAGGGCAGCTGGCAAACGCCTCCAAAAAGTGTGCGTCGGTTTAAAACCTACCAGAAACCGTGCACAATGAGCCAAATCTACCAAGCTCAGGGCTACATTTATTTTGGGACCGGCAAGGTCTTGCATGTGTCGCATAATCGCCGGTTCTGTTTAGTCAGCTTAGCCACAATAGAGTTGTGTTATGTGGTGAAAGCACATCAAGAGTGGAAAGGGGCCACTGCCACAGAACATCATACGCACACACACACATGCCGTCCCATCACAATATGAGTGTCGAGGCGTCTAGTAAGCGTACTGGCAGCTATTCAGAGCTGTTGCTGATATTGTGGCGATTTGCAGCCTTTCTCATCGTTACATTTTCCCAGCTGTTATGTTCTTTCCCCGCTGTTTCTTGAAAAATGTATCAGTCAGGTTCTACTGTATATACTAGTGAAGCAATCCTGGCAAAGTTGCAGGGCTGGTAATGGTTTATTTTTCTTATTAACAGCCTTTTAAATTGTACCTAAGCTGATGATGCATGCACCTGGTGGTTACCAGATGTGACAACTTGCATGGCCTCCGATATTTTCGGCGCAACACATAATTTCACACAAGGACATGTTTACATATGAGGAAAGTTTTTTTTCATTGCAGTTGGCCTTGTGCTGATTTAGGATATATTCAGTTACGAATATAGTAGTAATCTATTTGTTCAACTATAGAAAGCAATCTTTACCAGCAGAAACTGTTTAACCTATTGAAAGGTAACTTATGGAAGCAAACACTAAAAACAATGACACCAACTAGAGCAAGCATGCTTGCAGCCTCTTCAGTTTGCTCATTGTCGTAATTTACTATGCAGTGAAACCTCGTTAAACCGTACCCGCTTAAACAGTAGTTTCGTTTAAAAAGTAGTAAAGTCAAATCCCCAAGTCGGCAGCCATTGAACATAATGCATTTTGTATCTGCATAAACCGTACCAGCTTATTGCATATGTATTGGTTAACACGTAGTGTTTTCACTTCTCGTCGTGCAATCATGGCAATCATGGTCAGCCCAGCAGAACAATGAGCCTCAGAGATCGAAACGGCCTCCAAGTGCAAACGCAGAGGCACTATGAAGGGTAATGCCACATCATTTTGGCGCCATGCCAGAGAGTGCTATGGCCTATGTTGTCGCGTCGTGCAAGCTAGGACTCGCGTCTTGCCGAAGCTTGGAAAAAAAAAGAAAAACGGGTGCCGAGTATAGAAGAAAAAAATAGGACATCATTTGTGCTATCGAACGTGACGCGAAGAAGTCGGCGCTGGCACACAAGAGGGATCTACCACTGACTACAGTGTGTGGCATTTGGAATGCAAAGGAGAAGTTGCTTGGCAGGCAACCGCAAAAAGATGTTGGCTACGAGGTTCGACAGTTCGACGTTTCGCCATCGTTGCCTCTGTTATTGCCGAAGTGTCGCCTAACGACAGTTGTGAGGACAACATGGGCTATTCAGACACGACAGTGGCAGAAGCTGCGCGTTACGTCAGCCTCATGCGAGTGTTTGCCCAGAATAAGGGGCTGGCGGAAAAGCTGGCTCACAGCTTAAGAAAGTTTGAGGCCCATGCCTTCGCTCCTAGGCCGCCACGGCATCAAACGAAAATAACAGACTTTTGTCAAGCAAAATGAATACCATATTCACACGATTGTAAGTTGACCACTTTTTTTTTCATTTGAAAATCAGAAGTGGGGGGTCGACTTAAAGTCAAAACCAAAACATGGCACCGCCAAAAACGCGACACCAACGGGACCTACAACGTAGTTACAATTTTATGTTCGCTCTATGGCCCTACCCGTAGCTTTTCGCTATCCCGCGTGTTTTTTCGCTTTTCGGAAGGGTTTCTCAACATTTTTGAGAGTTTTACAGTGCACACAACACTCATGAGGGGGTGTTGATAGTTGATGGAAGTGCCGCTGTTCCATTCGCGACGGCACCCTCAGAACGTTGGCGCTTGCGGGGAGCATCGGTAGTTCATGGAAGAGCAGACACCGCTCACGGGTTTCTGTTTGCCTGTTGCGCTTAGCTTTCTCTATAGTTTGATGAAAGGCATTGGTTTGATGCGATCCACTTGACTGCCGGCTACGTGCTTCTTCTATGCTTCCTCAGTCGTCACGAGTGCTCCAGGCCCTCTAATCATTCGACCCTCATTCACAGCAGCATTCAAGAGGGCTGCCATCCTTTACGCCGAAGAAACAAATCACTGCGCAGCAGGCCGCAAGTTCGATGTTTCTGAATGGGTGGTGCGAGAGTGGCGACTGCAGCAAAGTGAAATTTTCACCTGTGACGGCAAGTGAGGAATTTCCCACGTGCCGAAGTCTGGACACTTTCCGGAGCTGTAGGCTAAGCTTGCGGCGTATGTCGCTGACATGCGCAATCGGTCCCTGCCAGTGAAGTGCCATGGTCATGAAACAAGCCCGGATCTTCGCCTTTTGAGGACCTGCTCCGCCGTGAGTACAACGAGTGGCTGGTGGCAGAAGACCGCGAAATTACACCAAGCGGACCTGTAAAAAGAGCCTCCCTGATGGCTGCGTGTGGCTGGATGCATTCGGCGTGGACTGCTGTTCCACAAGATGTCGTGGTGCGGTTGCTTGCCAAATGTGAAATTTCGCGGGATGACGACGTGCTGTGGGACCGTAGCAATGATGACGATGGCAGCACTAGTGAAGATGAGTAGCCCAGTGACCATGTCAGCTACTAATAAATTTTCGTTATCGAATGCGCCCTCGGGTATGCTCTCTTTTTTTTTTCTGTCACGCGATATGGGGGGGTCGACTTACAATCGTGTAAATACGGTACATATTGGATGTTTTTTGCCCTTTCGAACTGTGAGAGTTCTCTTTCTGACAGGTAGGTGGGCGATCTCGCGCTATTTCGGTTAAGCAGCACTACCGTTTAGTAAATACTTTTTCCGAGCTCCAGCCAACTACGGTTTAGTGAGGGTTCATTGTATTGAAGGCATTTCAAAATTCTACATGTGCAATAAGCGGCTAAGTTTTTGGAAGCCAGGTTGGCTTGTGAGTAACTTGAGTAGTACGTCACAATCATTTCTGTAGAGTTCAAACCATCATAGTGGATGAACAGGAAAGATATGAAGGTAGGATTTGGAAACAAGCGTGTTGAAACTCTCGATGTACATTGTATCACCACTCACAGCCGGCGCCTTAGTGCCGGCTGTGAGTATGAAGTGATTGAAGGCCAGGTGCAGAGAAAGTTCATACAGAAGCTGAGAGAATCGACATGGGACCAAGTCGGAACGTTCCACAAGCGTCGGGGTCAAGGCGAAGCTTTTGCAAGGGCACAAAGAAGAGCTGAGTGAGTGAAGCTTTGAAGCTTTGTCTGGCACTTCTCCAAGAGAAGTGCCAGACAAAGCGTTTTTGGTGTTGGTATCCAGACGTCGTATATGTTTGGAAGCCAGATGGAAGCAAGCTAATAAACAAGGGCACTAACAACAAACTCTAAATGAGCTTACACAAAAAGCAGTCTTTCAATACTACTTGTGTTAATTTTGCGATGAGGGGTTGATTACTATTAAGGTAAATTAAGGCGAAACTTCCACTTTTTGAATCAGTGTAAGACAAAGTGGGTGACTCCGGATTAGTTTTGACCACCTGGTATTCTTTAACATGCACCTAAATTTAAGTACACGAGCATTTCTGCATTTCATCCCCATCGAAATGAGGCCGCCATGACCAAAACAGAACCCATAACTTTGAGTTTAGTGATGCAACACTGTAGTCGTTACTGAAGAAGTTACTGCAATACTCCCGCATGGAGCAATATTGTGTGGAGGTGCACCATCTTGCGCAAAAAGATGAACCAAGGCTCAGGGAAAGCCACACATTGGATTCACAGAAACCAAGCTCATTGAGGCACCAGCGATCGTGAACAACCCGCATCATCTGGGACACCCCAGGATCACTTTATTACGAACTGAACACACTATAAGCTATGGCAGTTGTTCGATTCCTTCTCGGCAAAAGGAATATCTCATTTCACAAGCTGAAACATCAGCTAACGCTGGATCCTTGGCTATGCACAGTGTAGTGGTGCCATCTGTCGGAAAACATGTGAATTGACAACTGCAAATGATCATGAGAAAAAAAAAAAAAAAAAACAAGACGGACACATTTCTGAAGTAGTTGTCTCTGCACTTATCATTTGAAAAGAAGCACCTATCTGTGGCGAACTTTGTTCCGCAGTGGCTTCCCAGCATTGCACGGCTGCTTCTTGAACCAACTGACATAGTTCAGCGAATGGAAAAGAAACGGTCAACTCCGCTCCCTCTGGAACCATGTACAGTATAGGTGTAGCAAAAAAGAAAAAGGAAAATGTGGTAGCGGGTGAGGAGGAGGCACCTTGCTGGCGTAGACGTCGGTCAGCTGGGGCGAGTCAAGGAAGAGCATGCGGGTGACCTCGGGGCTGGAGATGCGCTCGTAGGCCTTCTCGATGCAGCGCGCAATCTCGTCCCGCACCGTGTCCAGCAGGATGTCCATGAAGAAGCTGTAGCTGGCCGCTGGTACGTTACCCTTCGACAGGAACACCTGCGTCCGCCACAGAGGCACCGGGGTAACCTTAATGGAAATGCTTCATCGTCCTTTTCTCCCTGCTTGAATTGTTTCGTTAATTTCTTCTTTCTTTGCAAAATCAGAATTCTATGCTTATTTCTTTGTATGATATTTTTAATCAGAAAACTTATTCCGGGGTTTTAAGCGCCAAAACCATGTCCCAACTATGAGGCACGCCTAGTGGGGAACTTCGGATTAATTTCGACCGTGCGAGGTTCTTTAACGCACAGCTAAATCGAAAGTGCACAAGTATTTTAGCATTCAGCCCTCATCAAAATGCGGCAGCCCCGGCCGGGAATCGTACCTGCCACCTCCTGTTCAGGAGTGTAATGCCCCAGCCACTAAGCCACCCCAGTGTTACTTCTTTTTCAATCCAGAATACAATATTTTTAGTTCTTTACGGGGAGTCCAGTATTGACACTTGTTTTTTAAATGCACGTTGCTACCTGTACATTTCCTATAATTTCATATTGTGGTCACCCCCTCCCCTTTTATTATGCCTTGGTGGGGCTGAGGGTACTGCGATATATTAAAGAGGTCTCTTGTCATTCCAGAGAGCACAAAGTTGGGGCATTTCGCTCAAGCTGTTAAAGGCAAAATAAGATTTGAATGGTCATCGTTACAAGGTTCAAACCAGTCCAGTGGGTCTCAGATGATGTAATGAGTCTGATGCCCCAGTGTGGTAAAATTTGGGGCTAGCTGTTACACACCAAAAACATTTACACTCTTTCAGGCTCACCTTGTTCCCAAACAATAATTGTCGTCAATCTTGCATTGACGCTCTTTATTTAGCAATCTGCACTCACTACTCTCCTGCCAGAAACGCTCTCACGCTGATACATGCGTGCTGTTTGTGACCTGAAAGTACTGGAAGAACAGCATTAAAGAGTGTGCAGGCAAATAATGTAGGTGATTATCGTTCGGGGACAAGATAAGCCGCCAAAGGTTACATGACAATACAAGCGTTGCAGCAAAATTCACTGAGACCCAAAACGTGGATCTCGCAATGGAGACAGAAAGGCGTGCTTTCTAAACATTCAAATCTGAAACAGATAGACACATACCTGCCAACCTATGAAATTTCAAAACTGATAAAAATCTTACGGACACGACACCAAAAACTGCTGTGGTGGGGGAATGAACGAGTAGCACAGACGTTCTTGAAATCTTGACCACAGCAGTTGCCTTTTGATGGATACATTTGGACCTTATTAACGATGTTAACGATACTGTTAACTTTAGATGCAGCAAACAAGGAACAGAAAACGTCTAAGGCTGACGAGCAACACCTTGTTCTTGGATCACATTGACTTACTCAGCAACTTTGCTGACGCCAATTTTACCTGCTTCAGGAGCTTGTCCACACAAAGTTGTGCAGAGCAGGCACACCTCTATTGCCCACGCACCATCATACTTCCAAAAGAAGTATTTTTAATGGTGAAACCTCCCAACAGAAGGTCCGGGGACTGACAAGTAATCCTTTTTCGAGAATATAATTTTTTTATTACTGACACAACATTTACGAAATTGTAAAACGAGCTTAAATTTGTAAACCTTAAAAAAAGTTGGTCACATGTACTATACAGTAGAGCACACACACACAAAAAAAAGGGTAGGAGGTACAGACACCTAATAACTAAAAAAAAATTGAAGTACGAGATTTTACGTGCCAAAACTATGATCAGATTATGAGGCATGCTGGAGTGGGAGACTCCGGAAATTTGGACCACCAAGAGTTCTTTTAACGCACGGGTAAATCTAAGCCCACTGGTGTTTTCGCCTTTTGCCCCCATTGAAATGCGGCCGCTGTGGCCGGGATTCGATCCCGCGAGCTCGTCCTTAGCAGCCCAACACCATAGCCACTAAGCAACCATGGCGGGTACCTAATAAATGAGGTGACACTGTAAGCAGCAAGCAAGCCAAAAGCAGCACAGCATCTGGCGATACCGCACCTTGTTGTAGCTGCCCTCCATGAGGAACTGCTCAAGGGAGACCGGGTGGGTGATGTACACGTTGCTCTGAATCTCCTTGGCTGGCAGAAGCTCCAGCTCCTGGGTGCAATGGCCAACGGCAAGGTGAATTCCGGCAAGCCACAGTCATGACACAATGCAGACTCATTTTGTCACAGTGTAGATATTTGCACCGTAGTGGGTTCTTGAAGTTGTTCAATACAAACAGATTGAGAAAATAAAATGCAAAGCAAACGCTCTCCGTTACATGCATGCAAACACGCTTTGTAAGACTTCAGAGACATAACTTGAACCAAATATAAATTGGGAACATCTCTAAGTATATAGAGTCACAAATTAGTCTTCAAGCTACGAAATTAATCACCATGTGTTTCGGTCTGGAATGTCGGAGGAGGTCATGGGTGGAATGGTGCAGGTGTCGTGTGGGCTGCTACCCTAGCTGGAGCCGGGCGGCAAGACGACGTAGCAAGACGAGGCACGAACGTAGGGCAGGATCATAGAGGATGTGGTCTGTGCTCCGCTGGTGCCCCGCAAACGTACACTAGCTTCAGACGTTGAGCCTTAGGCTCAGGCGCACCAGGCATAGGCAGGAGCCTGGACCCATCGTCCAACAGGGTGCTGCTTCAGCCGCCGCTGCCTTCTATCAGCTTCCTCTCTCACAATGATGTCACTCTCACATTCCTTGCTCCCGCCACAAGACTCTTCGACGATTGTTCTCTTCTTTGATTTTTTCCGGTGCCACTGCACGATCATACTCGTGCCTTCGTCGTCACCGTCTTTCCTTTGCAACGCAGCATGTGCACATCATGGCACATTTGCAAGATTTGTGAACCAGATAGTAAACCTCATTCACTATCAAGACTGCCTTGTTGTCTACTGAGCACATACAGCTTCATCAGCAAGAGCCAAGATTATCAACACAGCAAGCAATGTGTCTGTTCCCAATACATGTCAAAAGTGGATACTAAAACCATGACTTCAGAAAATACTGTTCACTCAAGTTTCCGAAAACACGGGACCTTTCAACAGAAACACTCAGAGAAGCAACTGTCTTGTATCCACAACACTGTGCACGCTTCGTCACCTACCTAGACAGGTGCGATATGCACTGTTTCGAAGCATTGAGTCCATGCTTTGAAGTCGTGATGGGTACCCAGGCGATCTGCTGTTAAAGTAAAACACTGCAGTGTGCTCAGCCGTCATCAACCCGTCGCATCTCGTGGTTCCAAAACAAAGTTTCGACTGACTAAGCGATGGGAGCATAGGTAGCAGCGTGCGTAACGCTATTATATCAGGCTGAGTACATGTGTCACGGTAGCTCAGCAGCAAAAGCAACCACGACAAGGGCACAACTATGATGGAGAAATGTAATTAATCTACGTGAACAGCTAGGAAATCTACATAAGTAAGCAAATGTGCGTAACACCTGGCATCAACTGTCTTCAACACACTCCAAGTTGCCTGTTGAAATGGAACAAGTGCAACAAAAGCGTAGCTTACACTGTTAGGTCTGTGGCCACAAACGAACACAGTGTTCTGACCGCTCACGTGCTTGCACTGCCACCCATGCAATAAAGAGACAGCAGGCATAGGTCGTACACACTGTCAGCTGCTTTCTTCCGCTATCATGTGAACGCTAGAAGCAAAGTGATCCAATGTATGTCACATGTCATGAGAGCAATTTGTCTGCGATCTTGTCCATTGTGTGGAAACAACTTTACAGGCATGCTAAAAGCAAATAAGTCCAAGCTAAAGTACATTGTAACACATCGTAGTTAAAAAGTGGTAAATCGAAGCCTAGGAAAACTGAAAACTCAGAGCTGGTACAGATAGACCATTTTGAAGTGCAGTGTAAGAAGAGGGAGTGCAAGAGAAGGATGGAGAGAGTAGAATCATGTGTGTCTCATTCTCTCATGCTCTGTCTTTATGCGCTACAGTTCAAAATTGTAGTCAACCATGTAATGAAAAAGGAGAAACTGGCTACAATGCATTACAACATGCATGAGAATGTAGTTTCGACAATTGTGTTGTGCATGACACGTTTGTAAACAAGCATTTTGAGGTTACTATAAGAGTAATTCAACAATCTAGATTAATGCTTGCCGACAGCAACTCTTTATGACAAGATAAGCATTGCTTGCTGCACATGAGGCTAGGCTCACAAGGGCCATACTGGTTTCACACGCGCGGGAGACAATGTACTCACCGTGTGGAATTCGGCCACCCTGTTCTGAGACAGTAGGCAGAGGAGGTTGAGGCCGAGCAACTGGTACTTGTACGTAGACTCGGGCAAGTCGTTCCTGCAAGCGCAACATCAGAACAAAACTCTTAGACCAAGAAACGGTGTTTCACGGATGCTGAGCCCACTACCGGTAACTGAATCCCTGACAACCAAATAACCGATATCCGTGCAGTTACAGCAACTACGCACAAATGAACACAGAGCTTTGTCTATACGGGTGTTTCTTTGGTATTAAGCGATCCTGCTATTCTTATTTCTCCCATTTTTTTTTTCTTCTTATTGGCGAAACCTTGGTCATCGCGATGGCGAATGCCGTTTACAGCCACTGTACCCCAATGCCAAGAGAACTTACTGGTAGTCGAGGTAGTAGCATTTTAACTGGGCCATGTAGCGCTCAAAGGAGGGGATGTCCCGCGTCATGACGCTCCACTGCGCGCCAATTTCGAGTATGTCTCCTGCAAAACGAGAAGGCGACAAAAGACCGGCGTCAGGGCGGCTCCGCACGCACAACCAAAGCGACGAAGCAAGCATTTCTCTGGTGCCAGCTGCGACGTGAGCACGCCGCAAAGGACACGACACGGCTTCGTGCAAAACCGCTAAGAGGTCAGACCACCGCGTGAAAACCGCGGTGAGACCGCAGTCATCCCGTTCGTTACAAGACGAGAGTGCGATGACTTGCACTACGCGTGGTCACATCTCCGCGCCAGCAACTGACGAAAACGTGCACGCCACGTTAACGAACAGCGGCCGCGAGACGAGTACGGCAGTTCAGGCAGAAATATAGTTTTACAAAACCGCGGCGTCTCACGAAAGTGCTACATACAACGGAAGCCAGCTGACATCACGAGGAAACAGTTAAATGAAACCAAAATGAGACAGAGCAACACTTACGTGCTAAAAGGAGCTCCTTCTTTGTGACGGCGGTGTTTGAAGTGGGCAAGAACGGCAGCTGCGTCAACGTAACCTGCAGCGAAATGACAGAAGAAACGCACGTTGTGTACAGGCGCTCAGCACAGCAGCCGACGCTCAAGCTGCAGACCACGACGCGCAGACGACGGGAGCGTCGGGTAGCGAATGGAGACATTCCCGACCACGCAGAACCGTGCGCTTACACGGACGCTTCGTGGTCGCTACTTTTGTTTTTTATATATGTACTACGAGAGAACAAGCACGGTGCCTTCACCGCGGTCATGACATTGCATTTTCCCGGCTTGTGAGCGCCTAGGCTTAATTGCCAGTGTTACCGGCACGAAAGGCCTCCTACAATAGCGGGTGACGAGCGACAACGACGCTAAAGACGCTTACCTTTAGCATGGCTAACAAGGCGCCGCATCTCCGGAGGTCGGGGGATTTCTTGCTCCATTCCTGCGTGAGGAGCTGGTAATTTGCGACCAATTCGTCTAACAGCGCCATGTCTGCCGCTATAACAAATTCGGCCTACGCGCTCATCGCCGCAGACGTAGCTGTTTCGTACCGACAGTCAATTTACAAGATACATTGTTTCTGCAGGTTAAGCATAAGAAACGCAAAAATTTTGACTACATCTTATTGTATACATATTTTGGTAGCTTAAGATAGAGTGAAAGAAGATTCATGATTGAACAGGTTGAACCAGCTCCAGCCACTCTAATCCAACCCGAGCACGCCGGAGCTTGTCAACGCGACACAACGCGAGCGTGGGTTTTACGATCCGATTTCACTTTCGGAGGATTTCTCCACGTGTGATATGGATGACCATGTTCTGACGGCGCTGGAGGATCTCAGGCAAGTCTCATTTACTCGTACGATACTCTGCCGGCACCAATTTCTTGCACGTCGCTGCTGAGACGCCAGCTCTGTTGCCGATGCCGGGCCGGCACAAATCCACGCCGACATCTATCGTGCATCTGACGCCACCCGTCTGTCGCCTCTCTTCTCTCTCGTAATTTCCACTTCCCTCTCGGTTGTTAAGGATAACAACGACTGTGTTGTGATGTATACGTGCGTGTGCGTTTCACGCCCTTTCGATCGTGCGCCGACTAAAAAAATAAAGAAAATAACAGAGACCCTCGCACGGCCCGATGTGCTTACGCGAGCATTGTCTTTGTCGCGTTTCTGTTGCGCCTGGTTATAAACGTTGGTTAACACGATGTGCGTCGCAGTATCCTGTTAGACGTCGAAGTTGTGCTTGTATCAAAAGAAAATATTGATCACAAAACGCCATTGATCCGGCGTCCAACCGCATGCAGTGTCCCTCTTTGGTCGTTGCTGCCAGAGTCACCGATTGGCTCCCTTAAAGGAAAGAAAATGGAACCTATACAGTAGCAGCTGCTTTTAAACTGAAAGTCAGTCTGTGGTGAAAGCTTTTCTTTGTTAGAAAAAGCGTGCTACCCGCAATCGCACCACTGACACGCGCTGCGGCAATGGCGTGCGCCACGGTTTCGATTAGATTAGTTTCTGCAGCAGTTGAGCCCGATGCGCCACCAGCTTCGTTCGTATCGTCGCCAGATATAAACCTGAAGTGCTCAAGGCAGAGAGCGCGATGTAGCCCAGCGCATGTTAACTAATTATCTTACTAAAGCTAACCGATTACTCTGCTGGATTGATTCTTCTTGCGTCTTCTTTTTCAGCGTTTGGTTTTGGCACGTAAAACGCCAATATTTATTTTATTTATTCAGCGTTCTGAGATGATTTTGTTTCTATTTTCTGCGTCCTAGAATTGTTTACCTGTAAGTGACGCACATTCAGGACAACAACAATATCACCTGTGTGACTCTTGTAGTTAGGCAAAATGAGTACTAAGACAACAAAATGAGTACTAAGACAACCTAGAACCGTTGTTTCGTCCTCTGGAATTTTCGCAGAGCCCACAAACAGACCCCCCTTCCTGTCATTATGCACCTCTTAAAACAGAAAGGTAGCCTTTGAGTCTGTGTAAGAAAGATGTCATGCAGACCATGCACAAATCAATCAATCAATCAATAATTTTATTGTGTCTGTTTTAGCAAGCAGGCAGAAAAGCAATGGATAAAAGCTGCCATTCGGCAGCTTGATGCGCAAACAAGTGTTACAAGTGTTCACAGCAGCACAAAGACACAGTTAGAGATTCTATCATTAAAGTAACCAGATAGAACTATAATCACATATTGCTATAGTCAACAAACATGTCATTATGGCAAATATAGTCAAGATCGCTTTAATCACTACATCGCAATATATATGTTCTAAAAAAAAAAAAAGCTGTGAAACAATGTGTGGAAGTAGGAAGATTTCTTGACAGTCCTTCTGGTGATTGTAGGCACCACACTGGAAAGGCACCCTTTCTTAAAGGGACACTAAAGTGAAAAACGATTTCTTCTGCATCAGTAAATTACCTTTCTACAGCACCAAAAACACCACTCTTACAACGATAAGACGTTTGGTAAGCCAGAAAAAGCGCAAGAACGAAATACGGGTGGCGACGCCTACTTAAGTTCCCGCACCTGTGGGCTGTGACGTCTTGGATTTTGGTGGCATCTTCTAGGGCCTACTAATTATATATAGCGGTACAGATTGACTACATTGTGTTCCAAAGGAACCAGATACTAAACATGGCAAGTTTCCGGAACCTTTACTCCGTCAACGCGGCCGAAATGCGAAAACATACTTTGGAATCCGTGACGTCACGCTGACGTACCGGCGCTGGGGTTTCGGCGCGAAATTCAAATACTGATGCTTGGACCTTCATTTTCTCATCTAATATACAAATTATCTTTTTGAAATGACTGCCTGCAGAGTTCTGAAACAATGCTTCATTAATCTAAACTGATTTATTGTTTCCCTTTAGTGTCCCTTTAAGAAATACTTGCGTGGCAGTTCCTTCTCACATTCAAGTTCACTTACTATTACTGCTCTTACATGGTTAAGACCTTTGCAAAAGCCATTTAACTCATTGAGGCGTGGCACTATGGTTAGCCAACACTGGGAGATTATTGCTTACGATTTGTTTTTTGTTTATAGTACTTGTAGCTTTCATTAGGTTGGGGCTATTTCTTTCTGAGAAGTGCAAGTCTTCAAATCTTTTTTTTCTGTCTCTCTCTTTCTTGCCTTTGGGTGTTTGTGATTCAGGTATGATGGTCCCTTGGTCAACGATGAGCTGTTTGCGAAGGAGATTGAAGATGCCAAGTCGGTCAAGTTCACGGGGCTCGTGGCCTGGCTATCGACCGAGATCAAATCCCTCTGCAACCTGGAGGACCACGTCAATGCCATCACAGGTGTGCCTTTAGAGCTAGCGCTCGCATGTGTAACACTAGTTAGACGCGCACGTGCAGACACCACTGATAGCCCTGTTTTCGCGCATGTGCTCTGTGACCCGTGCCAGTTTATAAACAATGTGAGTTTAGCGTTTGTTGTTTGTACCCTCCCATGTGATTGTGTCTCTTTCGCGCTACCATACCCTTGTGTGTCAGTGAACGGATATTAGAGGGGTACCTGCTTTGAGCAAGTTCATTCACACCAGTTCCTGAAGGCGAAATCGGCAACAGTGGAGTCGTTGAAAAAGTCACTCTGCTGCTGCTTCTTGTGGGCTGCGTTTACACATAAAGCACTGTTAATAAATAATCTCTGTATTTATCCCACAAAAAAAAAAAAAAAAGCTGCCCCCCCCCCCCTCCCTTCTTCCCTTCGTTGTCATGTCTGCAGGATTCTAACAAATTTTAATGTTCACAGGTTGGCAAGCACGGTGTTATCCTGTAGAGTGAATGATCCTATAAATTGTTAAGTGCAGTTAGGATTGGTCTTACTGCGACGATTGAAGCATACAGTTGAACACAGGTATAGCAAATTATTGGATATAATAAAGTTCATTTAAACTGTTTGTCACTGATGTTAGCGTCTATAAGATATATGTGCTTATAACGACTGTCAGAAGTGACTAAGGTATTTTTTGTTAGATGCAACTTTGTTGTAATGAGCTTGTAATTCTCGTAATTAGTCAATACCTTGAAATGCAAGAACCACAACTTTTGGTGCTCTCATTACAGATGTTGACGACTGGAACACATTCTTGCTTGAGCTTAGCGCTTTCCTGAAGGAGCTGCGTAAGTATTGAAGTTGGCCCTTTTTCAGTACTTATTCTTGT
Organism: Dermacentor andersoni; assembly: GCF_023375885.2. Classification (NCBI taxonomy): domain Eukaryota; kingdom Metazoa; phylum Arthropoda; class Arachnida; order Ixodida; family Ixodidae; genus Dermacentor; species Dermacentor andersoni. The sequence continues at coordinate 83,312,898 of NC_092820.1, read as the reverse complement.
TGCATTTCCTTGTTCTTGTTGCATTAATATTTTTTATTGTTTTACGTTTATTTCTTATTTGTCATTTTGTAAGTGTGTTTTGTGTTTTTGTAAAAGCAGCATATGTCATCCCCCCATTTTTTTTTTTTTGTCTTATCCCTTTTCCTTGCAGAATGTCCAATAAGTGTATTGACAGATGGGCCTGTGAGCCAGAGGATAGTGTCAAAAGAAAACAGGCTGCTGCTCCTTGGTGAGTTTATCACCTTCCACAATGTGATCTAGTCCAGTTCACCTATCGTACCAAATGTTTACAATACTATACTTTCTTTGCCAGGTTGATATCGAGCATGTATAAAATCCACCAATGCAGAAGTAGCAAGCTTAGAAGTCATAGTACATACTAGATTAAGCATCTTGTGATTTGAATACCGCACCACCTGTAAATGATGATACTGTAACCATATTCGTTCTTGTGAATACGTAGTTATCATTATTTACAGTAGGGCCTACAATTAGCAAAAGTATAGAGAGGGCAAAGGTGGTAATTGATCCCGTAAGCAGTTAATGAGAGTTGCAGATCACCTTGACATGTTCCATTTCGTGTAGCTTAGCTACCACAAATCCTGCCAAAACATTCCAAATATTGACTCTGCAAAAAAGAAAACAAAGATGTTGTTTATAGTACTAGAAAATAAAGTGAGTCATGTGGAAGCATTGCCAAGGATTGGTTAGGAACGTTGTCCTGTGGTGCAGCTAGTGGTGCATTTTCATGTCTGCAAATTCTGGCAGCCTATGCGGACTCAGTCAAACAACGCTGCGATTTCCTTCCAGGCTTTCTGTGCGATGAGCTGCAGGCAGCACGCATGATCAAAGTGATGAAGCCAAACAGCAGTGCCCTTCAGGTGCAGATGGTAAGTTTTTGCATCAGAATGCCTTTTTACATGCACGTGACAACCAAATGTCGTGCAGTCCTTCCAACTTCTTCATCAAGGGTGCCTTTGAGAAGCTGCAGCAGCTATTTTTTTTTTTTTTTACCTTACAAAGACCGTGTAGGTGTGTACATGACAACCCTTCCACTGGTCAAATCATTGTCTTGAAAGTGGTTGGAATGTGCCACTACTCAAGGTAGGGCCAATTACATAAGCTTGTCACGGTCTCAAGGATGACGGTACATTCAGAATGCAGGGCTTGTCACTGCGCCTGCATTGAAGCCACATGACACAGTAACCATGTTACCGTCGGGTAGCACGGCTACTGCATATGACTGTTGCATTACCTATGTGGCTTCAATATACAGACTCTGTGACAAGCAACAGAAAGAACGGAGGTGGTGTTTCGTATTGAGTTCAATTGATTGATTAGGTTTTAATGTCCCAAAGCAACACATAAGCTACGAGAGACACTTTACTGGAGGGCTTCAGGCTAACCTTGACAGGTGGAGTTTTCCTTGTGATCGTACATGTGTACTTTTGCATTTTGCCTCCATTGAAATGCAGCTACCACGGCTGGGAATAGAACTCTCGCCTCTGTGGGCAGCAGCAGGATGCCACCATGCCAGCAGCTAGAGTTGAACGTAGGTTAAACTAAGTCGATGAGAATCAAGGACTGTTTAGTTGAATTTGGAACACTGTTAAATTGGAGACGCATTTAAGGTAGCAGAGTAACGACAGAAAATTTTTATATGGTTTTTATTGGACGGCTGTCGACCCAGTAAGTATGCTATAGTGCGTCGATTCTTCAAGAGAGAAAACAATAGTAATTCGTTATGTTGGCCTTTTAATGTGACCAGTTCAAAACACACACCAAGTGGTGAGTGGCTAAGAATGTGAAAAAAAGGAGACTACCTCAATTCACTACCTTCACTACCTCAATTCACTACAATTCACTACCTCAATTCACGCCACCGAAACCTGATGTGCCGGCCTCATCGCAGACACGTGGGTAAACGCACACACACTATGACTGTGCTGCTGAAAGCTGAGTCTATTCAGTGCTCAACGGGACAGGAGGGGGGGTTCACCTGTGGTTTCAAGAGAAGTGCACAATTTGAAGGGCCAGTTTGGCCCTTCAAATTTAGCCTTATATCCATTGCAATGGACTGACTGGTGCACTGTTGAGTGTTTTGTGATACCACATGACCGTCAGCTCTGTATTCAGTGACGTGATTAGTGTCCTTTTTTTATGTCTGAAGCCACAGTGTACTTGGGGCACGATTGGAGATCTTTGTTCGATACGCATTCTGTTAGGTCACTGCAACGTCACAAAGTAGGCGGTGCAAAAAAATTTGTGAGAACGGGAGGGAGAGAGCAGCCAATTGGCAAGTGGTGAACTCCCTGGAAGTTGGCGTTTGTCATCTGCTTGGGGACCATATACTACAGAATCAAATGTTTCTCGTCTTCTAATAAATTATGTGTTTATATGACAAAAAACAATTATTTTTTATTCTCAAACTTAAACACGTTCTCAAATACTAATGCATATGACTACTACAATTTATTAGTATTAGTTTCTCTGCAAGGTCGTTAGAAGAGTGGCCCACTAGACGCGCTTTTCAAGCTTAAAGACGTTGCATCGAAACATGCCGCTTGGCCCCCGGGTCTCGGCGCGTCAGAGGGAGCCTCTCCTGTCTTTTATGGAGGAGCACCCCTCTCTCGTGACGCTGTCGTACCCTCTGAGGCCGAACCATCGAGAAACACAAGCAACGCTGGAATTCACTTTCTGCCATCTCTTGGAACGCATTTCACACCTCCTTGAGCAACGCCAATGCAGCAACCGCAGCTCCCATTGCAAGCGCCGTTTTCTCTAATTATGCTTTGGATTGGATCTGAATGTGCCATTCTATAGACGGAGCCGCCGTTTTAATCCAATCCACCAGACAGGCCACCATGTGAAGCTGGTCTCGCTGCAAGTGCATGACTGCTCGAACTTCACACCTCTCTTCACGTTCTGCTTCTAGCAGATGACTTGCTTGGTCGAAAAATGATTGACAGGAGTGCGTCGTCATTTTGACATTGCCCAAAACATGGCCGCATGTGCTGGTAACCGAATTAACGCACCGAATAACAATCTCTGATCACGCCCTTAGTATGCACTTTGGACAGTTCGCATAAAGCAGGCTGTAATTATTTGTGGTGCCCTCGAGGAATTGAACTTTTATACTGTAATCATGGAGTCGACAGCTACCTAAGAAAAAGCAAGACACAATATTGTCGGGTCAATGCTCCCGTAAAGTACTCACGCTAATAGCGTAACATCTTCTTCAACAGTGAAAAAGCATGTAGTATATGCCTACTTGAGGGGAGTGGGGCTTTGTCAGTGGTGGTGTTTCCCATCGCTTCAAACCAAACTGTGCAAACTGTATGACATTGAAATGTCGTGCAGCACTGCAATGTCACGCTCTGTGACTGTGTCAGATTTCTTGCTCATTGATGATTTTTGCCTTCTTTTTAAAGGTAAGAACTTCTCATTGCACTGGGTTGACACATTGCATTTTAGGCATTCTGAACACTATTTCCAGTGACGTGTCCTCCTTACTTGCAAATGCATCGTTTGCACTTGCAACCAAAGCATGTTGCCTACTGGAAGCACAAACATACGCAAATAATATCTCATTTGACTTAAACTTACGTGCGCCAATTGTAGTTTTAATACTCCATGATTTAGTTATTCCCTAGAAAGCATCACAAATCAGAAACAACTGTGCGGCATGATGCACGGAGTGAGACTTCTGCAACAATACTACTTGTGTATTTCTGCACCTTTGCCTGCCAAGTATGAAACGGAATACAGTTCTGTCAAGGTTCTCATGGCATCATGTTCTGTGAGTAGTATATACTGGGGAGCATGAACTACTCCGTTTAATTGGGGTTTAATGCCTTAACTGCCGATGCCGAGTTAACTCGTCATGACAAAGGTTACACTACCTGGTTATTTTGACACATAAGTAATACACAGTATCTTTTGCTATTCTCTTCTTTTTTTTACAGTAACCTTAAAAGTGCTCTATAGACATTACTGGTAGCATATCTTTTAGAAAAAAGGAAAAGGCCACATAAATGCAAGTTTAGAAAGGAAAGTCCACATTTCTCACACATTTCTTGAACTTAGTCATGGCAGTTGAGGGGTTAACTGCACGTGACAGTATTACTGCTTCAAGGTGACATTCCAGTATGCAGGCTAGGCTATTGGCACTGGTGGGTAACATCCCCAATCACTGCCTATGGAGATTTCCGTGGTTGTCCCGAACCTAGCATTATGTCACCAAATCAGTGGTTGAAAGAAAAGGCTGCCCCGTAACCTCCGAATCGTTGATCTTTTCCATGTATCTGCACTAAGCTGCGACTGTAAACAAGCTGTAATTCATCAAATTTATTTCACAAGCACGTCACAAACACTCAAATGAAAGATGTCAGCACCCCGTGCTGTGGCAGTTTGCAACTCTGGGCATGTGCAGTTTGTGCAGTTTGACAACTCTGGGAAGGGCCACGTTAGGAATCCATTGTTAGTGTTCCAATTCACTCTAGTCATTCTTGCACATAATTTTATCGCTTCAAAATACCACAGTCGTGATCAGCAGAGGACGTGCTTTCATTTGTACTACAGTATTTAAGCAATTTGTGAAACAGTGCCCAAGGGTTTCGAGTAATAATGTGTACTTGGCCACTATATCTTGTTCATTTCCTGCAGGATGAGTCACCTGTGGCCAAAGCCATGAAGGGCATGCTGATTACGCTCGGCTTTGGCAAGCCACCACCAAACATCACACCTGCACAGCTCTTCTCCAAGTCAGAGTCCAAGGTAAGCAATGAAGCATCAGCTTAGTGCGATGGTTTAACAAGTTGAAAGTTCTCCATTTGCTGTGAAATGAAATTGAGGATGCGCCTAACTTGCACTCGGTGAACCCAGTGAACTGCTCGAAGTGTTCTGTTCCTGCTTCTACAGTGAACATTCACCACCTCTTGTGGTTCTGGCCTTTAACGAGGGCTGCTTGAGAGGATGCAAAGAAATGCCAAGTTACGAACGTCTCAGACAGACCGTTTAGGGATCTGCTTATGCGTGACAAGTTTGTGAAGCCACTACTGCGATTTCTGCATAAGGAGAGCCTTCATGCTTTTGTCTACATAAGCATTTAGTATGGCACAAAGCAAGCTTCACGAAAAAGAAAAAGAATGAAGTTGTACATCTTGAGTCCTCAGTGTGTCTCACTGAGAAACTATTCCTTGCATTTCAGCTAACCGGCACAGTTGTTAAATCCAGAAGCAGTAAATGCCCTTCTTGCATGTTTGCACTATTGCGTGCTCTCTCCTTTGTTTCTGAAAGTTAATCGACCCCACATATCTGCTTTGATCACGTGCATGCAGGTGCGCGAGTTGGTCCCGAAGGCAGGCCCCGCAGTGATGAGCAAGCCGCTATTCGCTGGCGGCCTCACGGAGAAGCAGTGGTTTGCGCTGGCCAAGTTGCAGGAGCAGATGCAGGACGAGTACCGCGTGCGACGTGAGACACTCATCAAGCGTCTCGACGTCACCATCCAGTCCTTCCTCTGGGCTGAGCGCCTCAAGGTATGGGCAGTTTGCCGTATGAAGCAAAGTCTGGCCGAGCAAACTGGGCCAATCTCAGAGACAGCATAGTCACGGTGGTGACTTGGTGAGCCAATCCTGGTACCAGCACACAGTAAATGTCATTGTTGAGAGAGGAATGGCTGATTCACCTATAGCGGCAAGGGAGGTGCTGTGAAGATTACATCATGTGCTTAGTTATGGTGCGGGCGATGCAAATTGAGGAGCGGCAGCCAGACTTGCGGCAGCAATTTTCTGCACAAAAGATTTATATATTGGCGCCCCAAAAATAGTGATAGGCTTCTGGAGAGACAAGCTATAGATCCAACTCGGCTTAATATTTTCTTTTAGTGTCCTTTAAGGGCATTAAGATTTTCATTTCTGGCCGTGAAAGTCTGCAGCACGTTATGATAGAGGGCACAAAATTAAAGTACGGGCATGATAATCCAATTCTCCCATTTAACAGGGGCCAAACTGGCAAGCCTGTAGCATATCGGCACCCTAAACATTTTGCCAGGACCACTGGCCACAGCGCTATTAAATGATCGTGCAGGGCATGGAAGACAAGATCATGAAGGCATACCAGCCAAGGCGAAAAGTCATGGAGACTGAGCCCAATGTGAGCGTGGGTCACGTCCTCGCTGCCAGAGAAGGTGAGACCCCTCCAGCCAGGATCAGTGATGGTTTAACCTTCCCAGTGTCTGGTTTATTTAATGCGATAGCATTGTACACAGACATCACGCACCTTGTATGCATCCATCTGACGAAAAATGTGGGCCAATCCCTAAGGTAGTGCATTCTAACACTGTGTGTCAAGCTAGCTGTCACGAGGGAATAATGTGAGAAACTAGCGCGAGGGAAGCATGCATGCAGTTGTGGCCTAATGGTTGGAGCATTGGGGTGCTGTACTGGAAGACATACCTTCAATCCCACCAGCAATCATGCATTTCTTTATAGTATTATCACTAGAGTCTAACAGCAAACTTGGTTTGTTGAGCATATGTGATCGCATCACAGTGTGCACAAAATCACAAAAGAGAGACGAGGTGTACAAACGTCACTTTGGTAAATGAAAGTGTACAAGGTCGCCCGTGACGTGCGCATGGCAGCTATGGAGATGTTACAATCGTTGCATACTTAGAGAGTTAGCAGTGCTAAGTTCTGGCCTAGTTTTTTTTTTTTTTCCAAAGCGCAACAAATTCAATTTCTTTCTAAGTATAACACATAAGCAGGCTTTGAATTTAAATGTTATTTAATGGCGCTATATTGCTGAACCTTTTACAAGCCTTTAATCTCAAATTAAACGAAAATAGATAACTTTGCTAAGTAATTATTTTAGCAAGAATAATTTATGTTGCTCTGGCAACATGACCTCTTTGTCGCTACCATTGCCTCTTCAGGGCACCGCGTAATTAACGTTGATGAAGTCCTGTGAGTCAGAGTTCATAAGTTTTTGAATGTATGCATCATTCAGTAAACATGAAGGCTTTCTTTGCACCAGTTCAACATGTAGAGAAAAACACAAGACGCAAGCGGCACTGTCGTGTAAAAGCAAAACCTGCCTTAAAATTTTAGTTTAGACAACTTCTTAGTAGATGGTGCAACCAGTTTACTGGTGTCTCGCGTCTACGAATTAAATTGGGCGCGGCCAGAAGTGTGCATTGGTAGCCAGACGACTATATACTCATCCACAGCACTTGAAGGGTCAAGGCATGCGTGGCAGTACCAAACTATTATGGCATCTCTACAGTCGCAGACAGGAAATATACAGCGTGGCATTGTAGGCAGTCAAAACTGTAGAATGGAACGAAGAATAATGTTCGCATATCTGGCCACTCTGTAGGTAATGCAAACTGTCGTTGGGGATAACAGGAACTGATCAAGCTAGGGCATGTACCCAGTCAGACGTGATGTGAAGAAGGCAGGCGATAATTCAAGAGGCAGATGGCGCAGATTTTGGCAAAGAGACGTGCGAGCACTGCTGCGACATCACTATATGTTAAGAAATTGGCTTTCTTGAAAGAGCGTCATCTTAGGCATGATGTCATCATATAGTTTTCTATAGAAACCTCTATAGAAAACTATATAGTACTATAGAAAACGAGCAATCTCAGTGCCGCAGCTATGCGGCAGCAGGTTTCTTCTAATGGATTTTCTCGTGATTGAATTTGAAGGAGTCATTAACTTAATCCGGAAACTTAGGCTGTCGTCTGCCTGCGGAACTGATGAAACGCGAAATTTCTGAAAAACACTGAAGTGTACTCTTCCATAATATTGTCACACATTTTCATGCAGTCTCTCCAGTGCTCTACTTTGCCGACTGATTGGAAGGTGGGGAAGGTGATTCCCGTCTTTAAATCCGGTAACCAACACTCTGCCTTAAACTACCGACCAATTTCTTTAACAAGTATCCCCTGTAAAATGCTTGAGCATGTAATCTATTCTAACCTTATAACATTTCTTGAAACCAACTCATTCTTCAGCAGGTTCCAACACGGCTTTCGTAAGCACCACTCGTGCGAAACTCAGCTTCTGTCTTTTACACATGGTGTCATCTTAGCACTAGATAATAGAATTCCGGTTGATTGTATGTTTCTAGACTTCGCAAAAGCTTTTGATAAAGTTTCGCATCAATTATTACTACTGAAGCTCAGCACGCTGAACATCGACCCCAATATTCTCATATGGATAGAATGCTTTCTGACTAACCGCACGCAGTACGTAACCGCTAATGATTGTTCCTCACATTCCTGTGCAGTTAAATCTGGCGTTCCGCAAGGCTCAGTTTTAGGTCCTTTGCTCTTTTTAATATACATCAATGACCTTCCGCGTAACATCACATCATCCATAAAACTCTTTGCAGACGACTGTGTCATGTACCGTAGAATAACTAACGAAAACGACAACTACCTTCTTCAAGCTGATCTTAATCGCGTCTCTGACTGGTGTAATACTTGGCTAATGACCCTTAACGTAAATAAATGTAAAAGTATGGCAATCTCGCATTCTAACACTTCTGAACCTTTTACGTACACCTTGAACGGAGCTAAATTAGAGCAGGTTAGTACTTACAAATATCTTGGTGTTTACATATCGATCGATTTATCATGGCACTCTCACATTAACTACATTACTAACAATGCTTGTCGTACGCTTGGTTAGCTTCGCCGAAACTTTCGCCAAGCGCCAGCACACCTTAAACTACAGCTATATCAAACATTAATCCGTCCAAAGCTCGAGTACGCTTCAGCCATCTGGGATCCAGCTCAATCAATGCTAATTGACACCTTAGAATCAGTCCAGAGCCGTTCAGCTCGATTTATACTCAATAATTTTGCTCGTACTGCCAGTGTCACCTTGATGAAATCCACTCTTAACCTTCCAGACCTGGTGATGAGAAGAACGATTTCACGCCTCTTGCTTTTTCATAAAATTTTCTTTCATAATCAAGTACTTCGACAGGACCTCATCTCAGAACCTCCTTACTTTTCATCACGTGTTGACCACCCAAATAAAGTAGCCGTCCCTTTGTGCCGCACTAATCTCTCTTTACATTCTTTTCTTCCCAAGACAAGTAAAGAGTGGAAATCACCTTCCCCCCTCCATCGCTGCCACTGAGGACGAAGCGTTGTTCAAGTCTGCAGTTACTCAACACTTACTGGTGTAGCTGCAAACTGTTGTTTTTTCCTGTAAATTCCTTTTATTGTTTTGTTTTGTATTTGCATTGTACCCACCCCCTCTGTAACGCCCTCTAGGTCTTGAGGGTATACTAATAAATAAAAAAAAATATATAGTGGCACTAGTGCCTATGGGAGTTGCAAGCATGGTCGTTCAGCCAGCATGGGAATAACGGGTGTATTACATGGATTTCCCTAAACTTCATCCTTGTGGCTTCAACTGGCCTTGTGAGTTTTGATCATCTTCGAGAAAATGATAGGTGGTGTCCCAGTAGTGGCACCCTCTGGATAACAGATGTGGATCTTGAAGGGCTATGTTTTTGCTGTTTGCATGCGGCAGAAATTTAGGCAAGTCCACCTGCCATTCTCACAGTTGCTGAACAGTTGCAACACCAAAGTTCCCTCTAATAATTTTTTTAGGAAAATCTATGGATGCCACGTCTTTCTTTCTTTTTGCTATGTACAGTGGATCATGTGCAAGAAAAGTGTGTGTTCCTTGAAATAAAATAAGCATCATGTGTTGTTGCACTATGCATCTGTCCTTGTTCTCTTAGTGCTCCTCAGTTTTTCAGTATAACCGGCCATGGTAGTCCAACAGCTATGGCACTGCACCGTTAACCTCAGGGTTGCAGGTTCAATCCTTGTCATGGTGGCTACATTTCAGTGGGGGTGAAGTGTCAGAACACGTGTACTGAATTCTAAGTACAAGTTAAAGTTAAGTACACCCCCTCCCGGCGATCCGAGTTAATCTAGAGTTCCTCTCTACGACTTGCCTCATAATCAGATCATAGGTCTGGCACATACAGTCCCACAACCTTTTGTTTTTCAGTATGAAAGCTGTTACTGAGGTTATTGCTGGCATGCATTTGCAGGGCCAGGGCGTCTGCCTGTGGCTCTCAGCATCATTCTCTTTGTTCTTTCGGCAAACTTGTTGTCACTGTAATTTTTTCTTCCACAGACCTGACGATGCTGGAGAAGACAAGCGGTGTAGGCGTGCGCAAGAACACCAAGAGCGCCGTGAACCGGGTGCTGATCGGCATGGTGCCCGACCGGGGCGGTCGTCCCGAGGAGCAGCAGCCACCGCCTCCCGAGATGCCCAGCTGGCAGAAGCGCTCCGACGCACCGCAGGGCGGTAAGTTGTTCTATTTCTTTACAACTGTGACAAGGGCTGGCACTGGCAGGGCAGACGCGTTCTTCGAAACAGACGATGCCAATTGAGAGCATTGCGGTGCTTGCAAGAATGCATACCTGCCAAGTTCAGAGAAACCAAACCTGGAAGATACCTTCCCCCCACTGATGACAGTTATTTCTTCATGTACTAACGGTACATCTCCACAAAGACAACTTGATTATACAGTGAAACCTCATTAAACCGTAGTTAGCCGGAGCTCAGAAAAAGTACGTACTAAACAGTAGTAATGTTTAACTGAAATAGCATGAGCTCGCCCACTTACCTGTCGAAAACGGAACTCAGAGAGAGTGCGATGAAAGGGGAATAAAATATGCAGTATTTATTCACTTCACGCTCGCGCGTGGTAGCTCTGCAGAAGTCGCAGGGCGCCTTTTTCATTTCGGGGTGCTGTTCTCGTTGTGACGATTGCGTTCACGAGCCTGACGTAACATGCAGCTTCTGCCACTGTCGGGCCTGAATTGCTCGCGCTGTCGCTTTCCGGGTCGTCCTCATCACTGTCGTTAGGTGACGCTGGCAACAACAGAGGCAATGATGGTGAAAAGTCGAACCTCGTAGCCAACATTTTGCAGTCGCAGCAGCGCTGCCAAGCAACTTCGCATTCCCAATGCCACACACCGTAGTCAACGGTAGATTCCTGTTGCGTGCCAGCGCAGACTTCTTCGTGCCATGTTCGATAGCACGAACAATGTCCAGTTTTTCTTCTATGCTGAGCATCTGGTGTTTTTTAACCGAGCTTCGGCATGACGCGAGTCTTAGCTTGCCCGACGATGAAATGATGTTGATGTAGCTTCATGCGCAAACGTACAGGGTGCTTGGAGGCCGTTTTTCTGATCTCTGAGGCTTGTTGTTCTGCCGGGCTGCCCGATGCATACGACACACCGCCGTGATTGTGCAACGAAAAGTGGGAATGCTATGTATTAACCGATACGCAATAAGCTGGTACGGTTTATGTGGATACAAAACACAATACAGTAGAATCTCGGTGATAGGAATCTCGAGGGGAGGCGAAAATATTCGTATCACCCGAAATTTCGTATCACCAAAAAACGAGCGAAATCCGTCCCGGAACCACGATCGCCACGATTGCCATCCAATCTTCAACGACGGAGGCGTCAACCTTGTTTCCCTTCGACGCAAACGGTTTTGTAGGAGAGGTCATGCCGTGCCTTAAATCGGTGAATCCATCCACCAGAGGCCTGAAAATTTTCAATTCCAAGTGTGAGTGCGATGTCCGCAGCCTTCTCACGCAGAACTTTTCCGTCAACGTTGACGCCGGCTGCGGTGACCTCTTTAAATCATGTTAGGAGAACCTCCAAAGTTTAAGCCAAAGTGCTGCACATTTTGCATAATTTGGTCACGCTGACCAACGATCGTAGACAGCATAGAAATTGGCAGGCCTAATTCCTTGGCAATGTCAATGCGCCTTTTTTTTGGGCTCTTCGTCCACCTTCCTTAAAATATCCAGTTTGTCCTTCAAGGACAGCGCCTTCCGCTTTCGCGACATTGTACTGATTGCAGTACCTTTCGGGCTGACGCAATCGATGCTCGTAAAACGACACACACAAACAACACACTGCACTTCTGTAGTCGTCACGCACAAGGGAACAAAGAAGCGGGAGCTGGTGCTGGTGTGATGATCTGCTTGCTGGCTGTAGCGGAAAGACCGGCGGAACGGGCGCGCAGGGCCATGAGAAATGTGGAGAGGACAAATCGCGACCAACCGATTGGATTGGCTGTTTCGCAGGGCAAACGGACCAATAAGCAGCAGCGCTAACCTCGGGCAACAACAAAGTAAAAAGAAAAAGGCAAAGAGGCCGCCCCAGAAAACTAGAGAGAGAGAAAGCTTCGCTTGCCTCGTCAGCCTGCTGCCGCAGAATCCCAAACCGGCACTGGCGCACGCTGCGCCGGCGGCAGCTCGACGGTCGCAGTACCGAAGTTCGCATCAACCGGCGCGACGCAGAAAAGTGTTTGGAACATCCGAATTTTGGCCCATTGTACACAATGCATTTTGGCGGGGGAATTTTACGAATTCGTATCACACCGAAATTTGTATCAGCCGGGTTCGTATCACCGAGATTCTACTGTATGTTCAATAGCCGCTGAGTCGGGGATTTGACTTTACTACTTTTAAAACGAAACCACTGTTTAAGCAGGTACGGTTTAACAAGGTTTTACTGTATCTACGAAATACCCAGTATCACTTCATAAATGCGGCAGAACTTTAGCAGCCCATCTGGACCTCTCCGCTGCAAGACAGCTGTCCACTGAGTGTCTGCTCATTCTTTGTTTGGTATGTCTGCAGAAATGCTGTAAACCTGTAGCTTTACAAACTCTATTTATAAAGCATCAAGAGCTTTGGTGTGAGTCTCTTTCATCCATTGCAGCAGCGTGGGTGGAAACAGCTCCACAAAGAAAAGCAAATTTCTGAAAGACACGCTATCTACGGCCCTCAGATTGTCAGCCTCTGCATGTAGCAGGGCAGCATCTTCGAATGGAAACACGAGTTTGAATGTAGTCACATGCTGTGATAAAGTGTCTGATACAGCACCGTAAAACTCCTGCTGCTCCGTTGGCTTTTTCTCTCACCTGCATAATACAGCACACAAAAAGAGGCCACTGGCAACTGTCCACATGGCTGACAATGGAGATGAAAGCAAGGGACCAAACTCCACTGGTGAAGTCAAGCGTGGCCGCTTTTCTGAAGCCTGACTACCTGAGGTCACATCAAAAGCAAAAGGACATAGATGCCTTGCAGAGCACTCTTAGACACATGCACTACACACAAACTCTTGCAAAAAAGAAGAAAACACATAATTAAATACAAAATTTAAAAATATTGTACTTGCTGCCTAATAAAGGCAACCTTGGAATGGCCTTGCATTCATGCCTTCCTTTGCTTTGACCTTGAATTAGTTCTTGTTCTGCTGCGATAATGGCAGTGAACGCCATCAGTAGCTAATAGTTTGTAGAGTAAAACTTCGTTAATATATACCCGCTTAATAAGCAATTCCGGTCTAAATATAGCCGTGATGAATTCCCCACCCTGTCGCCATTGAACCTAATATATTGGCTGACCGCTTTCGTAGTCGTCTACCGCATGCCGAATGGTTGGTGCGCAGTATCTACTTAATTTTTCGGTGCCTGCAAGCATGGCATTGGTGAAATGTTGTGCACGCAAACCATAGATGGTGGCCATGGCATGTTTCCTGCTCCCGTAGCTTTTGGCGCTTCCACGTCGTCATCATGGACGATATGGAAATGGATGATGGCCGTCATGAGGGCGTCCGCAGAGAAGTGGGGCCTGACGGAGAAACTGGCCCGTGGTGTCGCATAGTTTGAGGACGCTGTCGTGGCTGGCAGGCCGCCACAGTGGCAAGTGAAAATCAGATTTTTTGCTGCCTGCTCGCAAATAAAACTTGTCTGCACGTGTGTTTGAGTGAGGATTAAAACGTAGTTATTTTCTGGCCGCCCAACTGCCAGTCAGTTAATTAGTGTGTCGCTTAGTGTGTCCCTGATCCGCGTTCCCCACTAACTACATATTAACAATGTTTTACTCTATATAGGCGACAGATGCTATTTGGAGCACATGTGATGTTAATAGCAGATTGGCCATTCAGAAACCTTGCATAATGTAAGTTTCCCAACACATTCCTAATTGTTCTTTTGGCAAGCTTTCTTCTAGCGAGTGGTTTCAGTTCTGGTTTCCTGGAAGTCAAGCATTAGAATTGTGACATGGCTGGCTGAAAGCTTTCCTCAGATTTACTACTCAATAGACATTGATGGTCCTGAACAATGCTTTATTTCTCCGGTCTCTCAAAAAGCATATCAATTGGGAAAAAAATAAGGCCCCATTTTGTGGTCAATGCTTAAACTTAAGTTGGTGCCAACTGACTGAACAGCTTGCATGAGCCAATGCCATTGAGATTTGGTTGAAGCAGAAATGCCACCCACAGGTTCAGTCAAAAGTGGTTAAAACAATTGTCCTAGTTCTGCAACTGGTAAGGTCCAGCGAACGGGAAAAGCCAAGGTGTAAGTTTGTACTGATTTACAAACACACTATTGAACCAGCAAGAAATGTAAGGGTTTGCTTGAACCACAAACAGCTTTCTTTGTGTGCTGATGTTCCCCCACGGAAGCAACTGCCCCATTTTGTGTTTAGATGCGACAGGTAATACAGATGTTCAGCAATTGGTCATATACTCATAAATGATTTAAAGTAAACGTCTATAACAACTTAAGTAAAAACTACACAATAAAAATGGACAGAAGATAGGCACAGAAAAAGCAGGCACGAGCGCAGATCTAAAGCTGACATGCACAAGCTGGCCTGATACAATGTTTTACTGCAGTCCATAAGAAGCGACAAATATATTGCAGTGAACCTGTCGCGACTAGAAGCACTTGAAAACATAAACGAGACACATAAACAAAATAGTATGTGTAAACAGTAGACATTCAAGTGTGAACAAGCACTAACTGCTTCACTGTGTATTGTGTTGTGATTCTGCGAAGCTGCTGAAGTCTACTGGTGTTCTATATTCACATTTCACTGTGGCCTTCTAGAGAACACCAATATCCTCCCGTTGACATAACTGTATCAAGTATCAGTGCCAATGAGACTAGAGATCCAAGTGTTACAGCAGTAATACTATGTAGTTGGAAGCACGCCTGAATCAACTTGAAAAAAACGAAGCAACTTCCAGCAATGCCTTTTTGCCCGACTTTTCAGTGCATTGAAGCGTATCTGCTCGAGCAATATGATAAAGAACAGCCCTAATGCTTTGACAAGACTGTAGAGGCTAAACACATGCATGCCCTGCAAGAAAGCGCTCAGTGCGACTGTTCAACGATGCTCATTTGCATGTCAGATTCGAATCCACAGATGATGAATAATCAATGCTTAAAAACAATTTTGGTATTCCCTCTCAATGTACTCATGGCTGTATGTACCAAATTCCTGCAGGCCGCGGAGGTGGGACAAGCTACTCAACCGGCCGCGTCCAAGGTGCCGGCTGGGACGACCAGAGGAGAGGCGGAGACGGACGAGGCGACGGGGGCTACGGCGGCGGTGGCTATGGCCAGAGGGACGAGAGAGATTCCAGGGGAGGACACGGTCGGGACGGAGGCTACCGTGGCGGTGGTGGCGGTGGCTACAGGCAGCAAGACAGCTATGGAGGCGGCCAGCAAGGAGGCTACGGAGGCGGCGGCTACAAGCAGGATAACTATGGCCAGAGAGATGGACACAGTGGCGGGGGAGGGAGAGGAGGCTACAGAGGGGGAAGGGGAGGCCGGGGAGGAGGAAGACAGTACGACAGATGATCATGCGACACTTCGGGTTAACATGAACAACATGTTGTGGGGAGCATGGCTGGGGAGTTGGGGTCTAACCGATACATTATGGGCATAGTTTTTGGAATGTGAGAGCCCTTTTTTCGTGGGGGCACGGATGCAAGATTATAAAAATATTTCGCTGTAATAGCCTTCGCTGTAAAACACATCCGCAGTAGACAATCCCGTGAATTGTCTACTGAGGAGGTGTAAAATTGTAGATGTGTATGCATTTAGAGACCTCCAGCGATGTTGGATACTTGGAGCTGAAATTGCGCACGCAGGTCTGCTAGCACGTGTTGCAATAGGTCGTGAAACTGAGCATAGTCAGGCCTTTATGACAAAAAATGAATGAATGTCTGTGTAGAGATGGGGGTGGGGGGGTTGCTAGCAGAAACGAATTGAGCATGGTGAATGTATCAGTCGGCTAGCAGAAAATGAAATAGAGGGAGGCCATTTAAGAATGTGCCTGCCACTCGTAAATTATTGAATAGCGCGCATGTTTTTTGTTGTATGTTCCTGGTGTGCAGCCAAAGCTATTTGTGTGAAGTGTGCGAGTGAATTAAAGTGACCAGTGGAACTTTGCATTACAAAACTGTTGTGTGTTGTATCAGAGTCGCAACGTCGTGGGTTACCTAACTGCCTCGCGTGTATACGTACTATTCAGCACAATAACGGACAATTAAATTTAATTTAACTTCTGGGGTTTCTGCACGCCAAAGCCACAATATGATTGAGGCACGCCATAGTGGAGGATTAAGGGATTCATTTTGACCAGCTGGGGTTCTTTGGTGTGCATCTGAATCCAAGTATACACAATCGTTTTTGCATTCCACCCCCGTCGAAAGGTGGCTGCCGTGGCTGGCACCGAACCCTCGAGCTGAGCAGTACAACGCTGTAGCCACCGGGCTACCATAATGCACAGCTTTTGTAAAAAATTCCAAATCCACTGCACACATCTTGATGAGCTGTTGCTGAGCTCTGTGGCAAGGCCCTGCTCCAACCTCAGCGGTGTAACAATAACTACTGCTATAATCTATCCGAGCTTTTAAACAGCAGGAACTTTCACAGGGACCCCATGACTTGGCTAAATGACAGCTCCAGTCATGCGCAGAGTGGCTTCGCAACTTTCGGCAAAGGCTATACAGGTGCTACAGATGTCCTGCGATCACCACCACCATGGTGACATTAGCATGCAGTTGCCTTAGCGTAAGAGGGCATCTGCTGTTCCATCTGATTAAGTTGCATCAATTGACAATTTGCAAAAACTCTGTCGTGCATGCACGGACATGGCCGGCATGAACTCCTTCTACCTGGTTAGATATAAAAAGAAGACGGAACAATCGCTGCAGACAGCGTGACTTGAGATGCCGTTTTGCGGTGGTTGTAATCACACTTTTTCATAAAACATGCCGGCTAGGACATAAATGAAGTGTACGACTTTCCTTTGGACAGATTCAATTTTGTCGATATCAGATTTTTTGTGTGGGTTCCATACATACATGCCATACTCCAGTACCGGGCAAATACAAAGGCTCGTATGAGTTTTACAGGTGAGGAAGATCGTATAGTAGGGAGCTGAATGTTGGGTACATTGCAGATAACCTAGCTTTTCGAGCGCGCCGTTGCTCGTCTGTTCTTTGTGATGAGACCAAGATAAATTTTTTGAGAAAGGAAGACCAAGGTATGCATGCTGTGACACATTACCTAGCGAAGAACAACTTGAGTAAGTGAATGGAAATTGGAAAGGGCATTTTGTAATTGATACAAGCTGTTTTAATAATTAATTACCATTTAATTTAGCAAACAAATTAACATCTGCCAAGTCGTACAATGAGCAGAATGATGCAAATGAATTGTTGAGGATGTTGAGATCACTGTTATGTTTGAATGAATGAATGAATGAACTTTCTTTCCCTTTTAAGAAAGGGGAGGGGCCGGGGGGTAGAGAGGGAGGTCTAAGTACTCCAGTCCCAGCAGGCGTCCATCGCTACATTATGTGGCTAGAAGTCCGTCTACCAGTCGTGGTAGGCCTCCGCTACCTCCTCAGCCCACTTCGGGACTCGGTCCTGTAGGGTGGGATCGGAGCTGCGCAGGGCAGTCTCCCACAGCTCCTCGCTACTAATTAATGGTTTGGCATTGCCACATGATATGGGAGAGGTCTGCTATCGGGACAGGGCAAAAGCGACACTTGGATGTCGGGTATGTGTTTGATTACTAGTATGGCACATACCCAGTCATCAGCTTACAAGTAAACTTTAACAGTAATGTTGCATGGTGAATCATTTAGTATAGACATTAAAGGCCTGACAACTAGTGAGAACGTGTTGCAAGATGTTGGATATGAAATTATCATGATTTATAGTGATATAATCCAGTGTGCTGACTGTGATTTAAGTAGAAATTATAATTTTAAATTGGGAACAGAAAGTTGCAAAAAACGGTACGTGGCATAAAGTGGCAGTGAAGCCTTGGTACTTTGGATGTATGCGAGATTACTGTGCATCAGTTGGCTGTTATTAAGTACTGCACATTTATTGTTTAAAGTTACAGTTCTTTTATTATTGGCTGGTTGCGCTTTATTCTATATGTGTATTACAACGTAAAATAAGTGTAGTGACGATTACGATACTACCTAATGTGAAGTTTGAGCGCAGCTGTATACGTTTTCATTTTGCGATTTATTGGCCGGTGCGGACAATCCGTCTTGCGTGGCACGTTGCAAATGGAGCAAAGCGTGGCGCGACTGCCTCGCTAATCGGGAGATCTCGAGAGGTGGCGCGTAGGCGAGACGTGTGGGCACGATTCACAGCAGCCACCGCAGACAGACCACCACCACTCATGCAGTACTTTGTTTCCATACAGACGACACACACTACTCTGGCGCCATCTCGTAGCCATCATCGCCACAAACCCTGTCTTGCACGGCACTATGCTTTTCTTCTCTGGCTTTCGCCATACCCTCCTTTTCCACTTTCCTCCTCGCGCTCTCTTCGTTACTGCCTCTTTCATCGCTTGCTGCATTCTGCATTCACTTTCATCCTTTGCTGTGTTTGCTCGGTTATGAGGGACAACGCCAAACCCTCGCTACGGACTGCATGAAACCATATCTTTCATCGCCGACTCAAATTCAAAATTTTTTTCCTCGTTCAAATCCATCTTTTTTTTTTTTCATTCTGCCAATAATAAAGCAAATTTTGCGGCCCCTTCCATGTGAGACAATTCCATCAGTGACTGCACTTATTTGCATAAAAGATCTAATTTCAATATAATGAAATTTCGATATAACAAAGTAAATTGCAGATTTTACAAACTTCATTATAACTGTACATGCTGAGCTCGCGGCGAAAGAGAAATTTAGCAATCAGGACTACGTGATAGGAATGCACGCTTGATGCCTGCCAGTGGCTTAATTGATGTACCGGCACATAGTACAGGAACATATTACATACACACACTTTGCACCATCGATAATATGCAGTGTGATCGACGTGATCACAAGGGATCGGCACGTCGGATTGCCGGCTGTCAAACCGTTCCATGCCACTGGCTAAATAAAATGTGCACGCACATGTGACTTTTCAAGTTGCTCTTGCTGAGCCCACCTCCTGTTGCTTAGCACAGTTTCTGCCCAATTTTCCGGACACAGAGGGAACTGCACACGGACCTGAACTTCTCTACTACATGCAACCATCAGCCTAATCGTGGCTGCAACCTCGTGCTCGGTTGCCGGTGGTCTTCTGGTACGATCATAGTTTTGACGGCAAACTACCCACCACCAGTGGTTTTCCTGTTGTCGGCAAATTTTCGGCAGAGCCGCGGTGCCACTAGGCCTCACCAGTGCCACTATCAAATAGCTTTGTTTTCGTCTGGAGTGTGGTGTAAAGTCTGGCGGAGATTCAATGTTTTTCGCAGCCATTACATTCACATTACATAACTGTGCATGCGCGGATCGATCGCATGCGAAAAATTGTGCAGGTCTGAAAGATTGTGAATCTCAGAAATTTGTTAGCGAGTGTATTTGGCCCTCAAATAGATATTAATTTGCTGCTGTATGACCGATACCACACATTTTTAGTTTCGTTATAGTGGGAGAACACCCAATGAGGAAAGCATGACCAACAACATTTCAGTTAACGAAGATAAGCAAGCACTGAAGTGATACATTGCTACACTATACACCGAGTGACTGCATTACTGGACTCCACGGCTCTCTGCACGCAACTTTAGCATGGTCGATCATCGGTATATGTATGCAAGAAAGCAACACCGAGGAAGGTGGGGCAAAACCACTTTCACATTCCCGGATAAAGAGAATGACCAAGATTGCAGCAATCACTAGCCATAGGTAGCAGACTTTTAAGGCAATGGCTCTTTTGACATTCACAAGCAAAAGTGCATGTAGAGTATATGCGCAAGCCGAGATTGTGCATTGTCTAACACTTTAGACTTCCAAGTGCACGCAGTTTATATTGTATAGTTTCTATATTGAGCCAATAGTCTTGCAATCTAGATTTTACGGAAGCACCGGCTTTGTATTGGAAATCTGACTTCTGCAGAACATGCTTTATGTGGCAAGTGGCCAACCCAGAAACTCTCACCACCAGCTGAGCCATGTATCATTGTCTCACAAATGGCCGAAGAACCTCCGTTGCCTTTACTATTGCGATAGCAATTACATGGACACTCCAGGCAAATTTTCGTCGGGATGTCCCGTATGAAGTCCCAAGGGCAATAAGATCATATCGCATGCCATGTGCTGTGGGTGCGAGGGGAAGCGAGCAAGAGTGAGCCGAGAAGGATGGTAGATTGATGCACACCAAGGGGTTGTGGGGGGGACGGGGGTGGCAGGTAAGCGCGGTGAGCCGTGCGTTGCCACACCCCACCTTGGAGGTAAATCTCCAGCAGGGGCAAAGCTTGGGCGAGCTGAGATGGCTAATGGCTGCATGTCCACTGCCCTCGCACACGCCTAGTACCGAAGATCGCGTAATCTCAAAGCTTTGGAGACACATTATAGGGAGAGACAGCAGAAGCGTTCGGCAAAAGTCATCCATGCCTTGTCGCTCAGTTGTCCAACATTTGTTTTCCCAGCATGACTTTCACATATCCTGGCATTCAGCTTTCCCACACAACACGCAAGCGGCACAGAGAGAGTCAGCGTTGTAGTTTTGCGGCTGTGCGAGATGGTGCACATGTTAGATGCTGCACTTGCAACTTTCTGTGCAAATGAAGCGAAAGCTGCAGAGGCACACTGTGTGCAAGTAAGACTGCTCATGAAAAAGGTGCCACCTTCTTACCTGCATTAATTTAAGCTTACATCTCATTTACAACAGCAACACCACTGAGGGTTAAATTTGGCTTCTTTTCCTTCTCTTCCGAATTTGGACAAATGTGGAAGCGCCGTACGTGGGAGCTATGCCGATTCCCCCCAGCGTCTACTACAAGAAACCAAAAGCGCTGTCAAACGCTGCAGGATTACTTGGCGCATTAACACAAGCGCAGAAACTGCGCCCTTCTAACTTTCCCTTTATTGCAACGGAACAATATCTGCGAAAATAGCGTGAACTGATAGCGTGGATAACTCGGCCGCACGAGGAACTCGCTTCCTGCCTTTTGGCTGCGGGTGCAGGCTGGCCGTGCATGAAACCTGCGGAAGGCTTTCCGTTCAGCTTCCGAGAGTGGAACTGGAATCGGCAAACATGATCGCTCAGATGCGCTTCTGTTCGTGGGACTGCGCCCGCCAACAACTTAAGGTCCAACCACGCGGTGCTAATCGTATGCACCCAGAGACACGACTCACGTCTGCAACGCTGGGTGCGTTTGTCCTGCGCATCTCAGCGAGGGGAGACAGGTGGGCCGTGCGGCTGGCAGGCAATGCCCAATTTTGGGCATACGCTTATGGCACGCTACGGAAGTGGCAGCCTGTGCGCCGATACCATGTCACTGGCATGTGAACTTCCAGAACTGTTTAACGATGTGCACATGCAAACTGAGCATTTCTCAATTGAAAAACAATGTAGTACCTCTAGTATAAATAAATTAAAAGGTGTAGCATAATGAAGTCGTGAATAAACTGATCTTAAACCCAAACAGGAATGTTTCCGCTGAGGGTGATCTAGCAACACTGTGCCGCGAGGAATGAAGCCCGCACTTGTGCACGTTTGATGTGGCTGGTCGCCCTTCCCTTTGTCAAGCACGTAGGGACTCGGAGGTGCATATGCACATATCCCGCACTCCATGTGGTCGACCCGTTAGTCCTCTGTGCCTGGCATAGACGAACATTATTCGCTCGGTATCACCGCATGGCACGTCGACCTCCCTCACTTTCTCAGCGTTCCATCGAGGAACTATTCCTTCAATGTATTTTGTCTAGTAAAAAGCAGGGAGAGTTCTGAAAGTCATTTATGCGGTTTGATTAACTGCTTTCCATTAATGCCCATTTTGGGCACTAAAACCAGTTTATTCACCATCACTTATGTTCAATGGTAGAGGGTGCGGTCTGCTTCGTGCCACACCGACATAAGACAAACGAATGACACCCATTGATCTGCAAGTGAATGTTTATTATAAAATAAAATGAACAATGCAATCATTCTCAAAGAAGTGTTCTCAGGAGCACAATTCATTTGTGCTCCAAAATAATAAATGGAAAAAAAAAACTATTTTCTAAAATAATGTGCAAGCAGCTTGAAGCGCTTGCTGCTGAATCACAACAGGAGTGGCAATGGTCTTCGGAAAAAACCACCGGCCACCGAAAAAAGTCCGACCAAGGGAATGAAATGACCAGACATTCAAACAGGTGGAAGTCCCAACATACGTTCTAACCACAAACCGCTAGTCCATTCGGATTATTGTACATTATATTACAAGTTGTACACTAATTTGCCTTGCTGCGAAGGAGCACAGGTGCGAACGAGGGAACAGGCGTGCAAGTTCATTTGCCAGCAAATGTGACTGAACCCTACTCACACACACTCGCAGGGTTCAAGTGGGTTCTTGGGGCAGAACAACCATATGTACAGCTCAAGGAGGCTCGAACGAATTAACCGCACGCCGCGATGAATGGCGTGTAACAACTTGTGCTCGCTACCCTAAAAGTATTATATCACTCCGACCACCTAATCAATAGAGATGGAAGTCGATCTAGAATATAAATTGGCGATTATAAAGCGAAGCTACGCAAAAGAAGGATTCGTCATTGGAACAACATTTAACAATGGCACCGGCAGTGTCAGGAGGCCAGCCCGAAAAATGCACACTCAAGAAGTGGGGCCAAGCAAGAATTATCTCGCAGCAGTGAGGCGCTGCGAGAAAGCGAAGTGACGCATGCGTGGAGATCCCGACTTATCAGAGCCACAAACTCCTTTAGTGGAGATGTCGTTGAATGACCGAACAACGGTGCCACGTCGCACGCGAGCTCAAACAAGGCGCTACGTCAGCTTTACAGCCTCGGGTTTAGGAATGGCAGACAGCGCGGCGCACCACAACTGAACGCTGTCAAAGATGGTCCGTCGGAGATGGTCAGAGCCAACAGCCTCGGCAACTTTAGCAAGACAGAAGAGCCCGCCCATGCTTCTGCAATGGAAACGCTAGTGTGTAACCACTGCAATGTTTGGGAGCCATTGATGCAAAGGTGTCAAAATACTGCAAGCCTTCATACCTGTTGCGCGCAACAGTAGTTGCGCAATGCTCTGGAGCAAGAGACTGCTGTTGCCGCACCCACAAGCCACAACCGCTCGGGGACGACGTGCTTTTCTGCGAAGCGTGCAGATTGCATTGGGCCCGCCACAGTGCCGAAAACTGCCCCCCCCCCCCCACGTGCCATCGATGGCGTAAACATGGTGCTCGCTTCTACACATCACAGCTTCGAAGGACGCACCCGTTCTGCCGGCATGCCTGCGGCGTCCCCGAGCATTGCTGTGCAGCGAATGCAGATGGAAGTGCCGGCAATGTGATGGAAGTGCCGGTTACATGATGGCAGCACCGGGCAGTAGCTTGTCCAGCACGCGCACGCCTTTCTCCTCGTACTCGCTGCGGCTCATCCAGAACTTGTCGTTGTCCTTCATCACTTCGGCCAAGACTGAACCTCCGATGAAGACCATGTCCTTGCGTCGGGGAGGGTCCTCGATACGGATCTTGAACTTCTGCTCAGGAGTGAGTGGCGAGGAAAAAGGAAGGGAGGGGGTAGGGGACAAAAAAAGGAAAGGCCGTTTAGTAAACTGTCGGGTACCGCACACAACTGTGACTCAAGAACAACTCTGAGCCAATTTTGGGGCAGAAAACCACAAGGAGCAAGATATCGAATGCCAACTACCCAAGGCTAGCTTCGCAGCTAAAACACTAGCTTCACAGGACATTGAAGCAGACTTGCTGGGCCCTTAAGACAAACTGCAGCAAAACCAGTTTCCTGGTGTCCTTTTTCCTATTTATTTTTTCCCCAATCACACCCATAACTACCAGGAGAGAGTCATACAAATTTCATAAGCTTTTCTTTTTTTAGCTAAGCATTATATCTTTGTTATGGCTGCCACAAAATACAACAAAACAGCACCTCATTCTACGCAGTACGAAGCTTCTGGTGCTTTCTTTGATTAGGGGGCACTGTCGCAATGGGCGCAACGATGCCACAACAAAGCAACAACAATAATCATCAGGATAAACAATGAGAACATGTATCCTAACAATTGTCACTGCTTTGGTACAGCAATGTGTTGTCCGGCTGTGTTGTCCGACACTGCTTGGCAAAACAGCATCCCAAAGCCAACGGTGTGGCCCGCACACAAGCATTATTCAAGTGCACTCTCCTGTGTCTACTTTTTACAGCATCACTTTTATGGAGAACAAAGCTTCTGTAAGTAAGAAAATGACATACACATAAGATAGGATTGGTGCTACCACTGTGAAGATGTGGTAGCAGTGGCACGACACAACATGCCCCACTATTCATTGGCAAGCTTTAATCAACCACTGACAATAGAAAGGCTAATTTTGTTGCATATCAATACAAAATATGGTGCAACCTGTCAACACTATGCACCCTCTCTGTGCAGGCTTTTGACTCAAAGCCGGCCGCAGCACACAGCTGAGCAAAGCCTCAGATTTCCAGGTCAGCTGCACAACAACAATAACAGGGTGTCTACCAAGTTGACATTTCCAAATTCCCTGAGTTTTCCAGGTTTTCCCTGAGTGCCATTGCAAATTTCCCGGAGTGATGCAGAACTATGTTTTACGTTAAGACGGACTGAAACCATATCGCCTGATGCTGTCACTCTCTAGTAAGCACATGAAAAAAAATGAAGAAGCGACTTAATCCAATTTGAATACTAAGGAGCAGTGTTTATGTTATTCAAAAAGAGAATAGAAGGCATGGGTTAGTAAAATGCACAGCAAATAAAGTGTCTTCGAAAAACATTGCGAATGGAGTTGGACATTATCAAATACGAATAAAAAGGAGATGCATATAGAAGCAAATATTTTCGAATATGAGCTATTTCTATCAACTGATAGCAACCTCAGCGGGATGAGGCCCGAACTCTGTCACAATTGAGATTCTCTCTCAACAGCTCGTAGGTCAACCTCAACTGTCCTGACATACTCTCAGCCCGCGCACGACGCCCGAGTGTTGTGTTTCACTGCTTTAAAGAGTTTATTTTGGTTTGGATGAGGGACACCTGCGTCTCAGCATCAGCCAAAACTTTATTTTTTGAGCTCAAGCTCTTTCAAAACGGCGGCAGCAAGCTTCCATTCCCGTTTATTCCTCAATGCGTAGGTCATTTCTGTTCTTGTCCGCCTTCCACCACTCGTTCGCCCCCAAGGACCATTTGAAGCATCTTGGTCAGTTGCACAGTCCACGACCGATTTTTCGAACTCCCTAGGGGCCGCAAGAACGTCCGAAAAATCGGCCAGTTGGAAAAAAATAAATCCGTGTCATTTACTGCCCTTAGGGGCTCAAACCGCCACAGGCACGTTCGAAAACACTCTGAAGGCCTGTCGGTACACATATTAGGCATATCGATGCTCGTACTGTGACAGGAAATACCGGGTGCCTGCGTGTATAATTAAGGAATACATACTGTGTTCCGTGGCCCCTTCTCACGCTTGTTATGCTTCACTGCAATACTTTTGCGTAAGCTTCACCAAGTAACATTTCTGTACAGAGGCGAAGCTGACTTTCGGAAACGGCATTATACAATGCACTGTGCTTTCCAAGCTTCGAAGCCAATCGCGAGGATCGCAAAGGCGGAGTCTGTGCCATTGCTGACAGCAGCGAATTCTTTCAATAAAAAACACGGCACCCAACGGCAAGAAGCTGCATGGCGAACGTCGCCGCATTGGTGGTTACGGCTGCCAACGGATCTGCGTGAGAGAGCGCCGGTTCGAGGTGGCGAGTCAATAAAAATAGCAGCGGTGGTGGCTTTTATTAATGCCGTGTCGGACCTGCGGTCGCGGCAAAACGTCCGGAAATTCGGACGGCGAAGAGTTCTTGCGTCGGAAATTTCACACGTTTTTATGCGTTGACTCTATGGGGTAACGTGGCGGGGCCGCGAAGCCGTCCAAATTATCGGTAATCCGGAAAGTCGCTCGTTGACTGTACACTGGCAACTCCTCCTGCCGACGACAGGGCATCAAAGACGATTCATTACGATTCCTGTCTGTTACTCGACCCTTTCAATAAAATTGCCGCTAATTTTCCCTGATAGAGGCCCGAATTCCCCGAGTTTTCCCTGACTTTTTCCAGACTACTCAAAATCCCTGAGAATTCCCGGTTTTCCCGGTTGTTAGACACCCTGAATAATAAAAAAAGAACCATACTTGTGAACAATTTCAATTGTGGAAGATTTCTGGCTCCTGCAGTTGCACAAGCAGCTTGCAAAAGCATAGCCTTCGAGATGCGTTTCTGTTATTCCAAGCAAGCGCTCACTCAAGGCTTCAATTTGAACATTACCTATTGCGCAGCCCCTACTGTCACGATTCTTTTTTAGCCATCTCCTGGCATAAAACAAATGTTTCGAGGTTGCTAGAAGAGTGATCAAACACTCTAAATTAACTTCATGGTTGTCTTTCGTGTCCTTCAAGCGGCTTTTGCACCCATCCACGGAATGCCTAATGCTCCACAAATGCAACTGACAAGCACTGAAATGCATGCCGTACCATGAGCTTCTCCGTGTCCCCCCGGAGCACGCGCTCCAGGTAGAGCTGCTTGATCTCGCGCTCAAGACGGCTCGGCAGACCCGGGTACATGGTCGAGCCCCCCGACAGGATGATGTACTTGTACAGCTTCGTTCGCACGTCCATCGCCGCACTCTGGATCGTCTGGAAGAGCAGCTCCGCAATGCCCAGCCCCTCCACATTGATAAGGTGTGGCTGGAACAGGGCCTCCGGTGCCTCAAAGCGCTCGCCGCCCAGCTTGATGGTGCGACCGTCTGGAAGCTGCACGCACCCATGGAAGTAAGGGAAACAACACAGAACACTAAGGTAGCACGCTGTCAACAAACATGGCATCACCAATGGTGAAAACATAAGCAAGAAAATTCAAACTGGAACAGCGAAATCGGAACATTGTTAGTGTACTTGGTCAGAAACATGTTAACCTAACAATTTTTTGCGCACTCGTCCCTTACCTCCAACATTAATCCCTTAAAGGCCCCCTGACCAGGTCTGACCATTTTGAGCCGACAAGCGCAAAGCACATAATGCGTGCCCATCATCGCGTCTGCTAAGAATTACCTCGCTATGCACCATGGAAAGAGCTTAAATTTCAAACTAAACACTGTTTGCCCTTCTTCTCGTGGGTGCCACGCTCTAAGACGGGGGCATGATGTATACAGTTGAACCTCACAATAACGAGATCGGCGGGGAATGCGAAAAAAATGACTTTTGTGAGTATTTCTTTGTTGTGAAATGAGAGAGCACAGATAGAATGCGTCGCAGAATGAAAATTTACTGTCAAAATTCCATTAGCCTACTTTGGTAAGCTTTGCTTGAGGATGTAGAACCACAATGCCGACAGTACAAAGTGCGCCACGTGCATCAATCAGCAGTGGCTGCGCTGTTGTGGAGCAGTACTCTTGGTCAATCGCTTTTGGAGATGCGTTCACTTTTGCGAGATTTTGTGTAACTCTGCGCCAGACACAGAGCAACAGCACTCCATGCATGCATCATCACTTCACCACACGCTGCGGCGCGTAGGCACTGACGCATCTGGTGCCGAGTGCGAAAGTGATCGTACCTCGCATATTCGAAGGCAACTGAACAATATTATGGCCTCTTCATGCAAATCTACGTCCGGCACCGAATCCGCACACGATGCCTGTCGGGTGGCACCAAAACCAGCATTCTTGAAGGTAAGGGATGCATACCGTAAAAACCGGACTATAGGTCGGACCGGAATATAGGTCGATCCCCCAACTAACGAATCCTCAAAATGAAAAAAAAAAAATATCCTTTTCAATGGCAAAAGTACCGAAAGACATGACACCCTTACCTTGAAACAAATGCGAGTCGGGGGGTTGCACAATGGTGACAGTATTTATTCAGTATTATGCTCGCATGTGCACCCGGCCAAGTTTTTAGCGGTTTCGCGCGATCATCGACACGCGTGCTTGTCAACACCTTATTAATGGCGCTGAGCAGCGAAACAAACGAGATACGCGCATGTGTACACATGCCCTTACTTTCGCGATTTCGCCGCTCCGTGCCGTGATGATAAGGTGCTGACAAACACGCGGGTCGATGGTCGCGCGATACTGTTAAAAGTTCGTCGGGTGTACAGTACACAGAAGGGCACGAAGTGCGCAAGCTCTACTCCGAATCAGAGCAACGCCTTTGATCAGAGTCGGATGACAAGTGCTTCTCGCTGCCCAGTCCATAGCGCGTGCGATCTCTACCGCTTTCAAACGGATGCATTCGGCAGTCACAGGCAGCGATCTTACACGCAGCTCGCGGACGGACTCCACAACCTTGCCTTCCAGTTCTGCAGTCCACTGCGATCCGGCACGAAATGACGTTTTCTTTTGGTTGCTGCAAGTTGTAATACGTTGCTTTTGCCTCCTCCACTACCGAATGCTCTTTTCGGATACTTCAAGTTCGCGCTGTGCCGCCAGGTTGCCGTGGGCTTCCGCGTACTCAATCGCCTTTTTCTTGAAGGCGACGGTGAATTGACGTCGGCTTCCGCTCCCGCTCATTTTGAAACAAAATGAAAGTGCAGCCTTTAATTAATATAACTTTCCGACAATGGAAACGCAAAATGCCGGTGTCACAGGTGCCACAGCGTCGCCACGCCGCCATGCTGCTGATGGCGATGGCGAAGGCGGCTGTTTACTTTATCCGCCCATTGTTGCAAGACTTCCGTAGTTTTTCCGCCAATGTCCGGTATATAAGTCGAGGGTCGACTTTTCGCGATGGGTTTTTGAAAAAAAGTTCGACCTATATTCCGGTTTTTACGGTACTCCCGGATTATCGCTCAATCACAGCCCGATGCATGGCATTCCATGCTGTGACTGCCATCTCAAGCGCCATATGCCATTCTACATCGGCAAGATGTAGATTTCCTTGTTTTTGGTGCATTTTTCTCACCAAGGCGCACGTTACGCACTGCACTACGTGTGCAAGAACTGTTGTCATATGTCTGTAGCAACATGTGTGCCACTTCAAACTGGTAATCAACAAACAAGATGGCGGCCATGACGTGTTTCTGGCACGCTCGATCGTTTTTGGTGCTTGGTTGTTTTTGTTAACAAAAGTGACGGCACCCATGCAAGTGTAATGTGGCAGTATTTTATGCAATTTCAGTGCAAAAGCATATGAGGATATTTTGGAACTTGCTAGCCTTGTACAAGCAGGCAATATGCGGGGTTACGTTCCAGCAAATTTTGTTGATGCAGGATTGTAGTACTACAGCAACATTTCGTTGCCGAAAGGTACGAAATGCATTGAATCCTATGGGCTTTCGCCGTGGATACAAAAATATTTCGTTGTCACAGGATTTCGTTATCGTGGGTTTCGAATTTATCAGCAAGTGCGCCTACGCACATGTATGTGCTGCGACGTTGGTCATAGGGCCCTGTGACACATCGAAAATTATTCAAGGCAACATCTGTTGTTTGTGCAATCTTTTGCTTCAATAGAGAAATTCACACACCAGCACACCAGCACTTCACACACCAGCAAGAGATGTACTTCCATTTCGTCTGCTTGTTACAACATCGTGCAGTTGCGCGTGCTGAGAGTGAAACTCATCTTCTACAGTGTTCCTGCGTGCGATCTGCTGTGATCTACTTGTGTCTGCCTCAGTATTCGTGTAGCACAGACTTGTAGCGCTAGTCAGGTGTTCTTGTGCACAGCGCAAACAAGACAAACGCAAATGCTCACGCGCACAACCATCAACGAAAGTGCACCATGCAGCAAAAAAGCGAGCAGAAAAAATAAAGCGGGGCCCATGACGTATGCGTCACATGACCCTCCAGCTCCAGTATGGGAGAATGCAGGGAAGGAATTTCGCTTGTGGAGACTAGACTGGGCAAGTGGAAAGTGCATCCTCATTGGCGCTGAAGCTGACCTCCTGAAATCATGGGTTCGGGGCACTGAAATATTTCAATGCCAGCCATTAATGAACCAATTTGAAAAATTCTTGCAGTAGAAAGCTCCGAAGAGGGCACATAACGACTAATCATAATTCGCTATGTGGCCTGGTGAGGGGTTTCTTATAGAAGTCAAGTTGCATTAAACCATTTAAAAAATACTTTGCCACAAAAAGTTATTCAGTGCATTCAGCAGAAGCAGATTATTGGCAATCAAACACACCGTTCACGGTGCTCCCACTGCTCCTTCAATGATTTGCACTGCGAATGCTACGTCGAAGCGGGGCGTGCCCACAACGCTTCGCCTACTGAACGTCACCATGGCGGGCAGTTAAAATTCGGCTTTGGATGTTGACATAGACACCACTTTTTTCCAATTCTGAAAACCCTACATGACCCTCCCCCTACGTGCACGCCACCTCCTCTCTCACCAACAACATGCTCTAGTGCGAACACCTCTCCAACAATGCAAACGATGCAGTGACGACTCAAGTGCCGTGCAGTGAATCCCTTGCAAAAAAAAAGGGGAAAAAATATATGCAAATCCCGCGCACCGTGGGAAATGGAGCGCGTGAACCTTTCATGAGCCAGCAAGGTGAAAATGGCAAATTACGACGAGAGATATGCTGCAGATTTCAGTGACAAACGCGTTTCTCAGCCACCACCGTGGACCTTCCAGAGCAAGCAGAAGCGTTATTCGATGTGTTGAATCAAGAGACACGACCTGCTCGGCTTTGAGTAGCTTTGAGCGCATCACACCACGATGACAGACGGACAACGAATTCTGGCGACAAACGTGTTCTGTAACTTCCACCTTCATCGTCCGCTAGAATATTTGTGCGCTCACTTTCTATAAGTAAACTGTCGGAATGCAACACAGCTAATGATCCAAGCTTCTCAAATTGCCGGCTTGCATGAGGGAAATTCGTAAGGGTGCCTTATTCTGCCTTTTTGGGCATGCATCCGTAGTGGTTAAAGCATCGAGGGAACTGGGATTAAAACAAACCATCAGAGACGTAATTTCTTTGTTTATTGAGTGACAGCTTCCACTCTGCATCAATGTGCACATGTGTACACAGCAAGTTAGTAGCTGTTAGGAACGGGCACCAAAAAGTGGAAGAGGAGAGGGGGGTATTAAAAATGTAAAAATGATGCTCACAGTGTATGACTCCACCAGGAAGGTTGTCTCTAGGGCCAACTTCTGCTCCTGCTCCACATTGTAGCTGACGTAGCAGAGCTTCTCCTTGATCATGCGCACTGTTTCAAAGTCGGCTGAATGGTTGAACACGTAGCCACGTAATAGCAGCAGCTGCAACAGGAGGAAGCAAATCAGGCAAGCCTTGTCTCCTGTCGCTCCCACAAGCACCATCGACGACTCTCCATTTTCAAGCTTATCTTAAAGTCTTGTCATAAGCTTTGCAATATTAAATTTTGTGAAATGAGAGGATCAGACATGTACTAACATGAGCACAAGTCGGTATGAAGAATTGGTTATTTTTGTGTCTATGAACTGCAGGCAGATTTAAAACTTAGGTCCTTCACCGCGTACATGCATCCACCATCACAGTCGTGACAGAGCTGAAAGTCCAGTGTGGAAGCTTAATGTTTACTGCAGCTCGCAGCTGGTTACGCTTCCCGATGACATAACTGATAACTGATAACAATTCATTGTCGAGCATATGATTCTTGCAAACGCTTTGAATTTGTCATCTTGCAGAGATCAGGAGCATACCTTGATGAGATACCGCGTGATGTCTCGGCCCGCAATGTCCAGCCTCCGAGTCAAATGATTTAGGGCAAAGCCTTCAAACACAGGGCAGATGTGCGTGACACCATCACCAGAGTCCACAACCACTCCTGTGTAAAGGCCTGCAGGAAAGAGTGAACGAGAGCAACGACCCATAGCTGACTTGAGCTCGTTCACTCCATGACCTCAGTGCACTACAAAACACACACGATACCCTCGAAATTGTGGTGAAATGTACTGATGGTTCGGTTAACACTTCAGCACTACACAGTGCTCAGGGCAAGAAACAACAACTAGAATGTCTGGTATAATAATAATAATAATAATAATAATAATAATAATAATCACCGGCCTGGTAGCCCAGTGGCTATAGTGTTGCACTGCTAAGTGCAAGGTCATGACTTTGAGCCAGGCAGTGATGGCCACGTTCTAATGGAGGCGGAATGAAAAAAAAACTATGTTCACGTGACGAGCATTGGGTGCACGTTAAACAACTCCAGGTGGTCAAAATTACTCCGGAGCCCCATTATAGCATGCCTCATAATCACAATTGTGGTTACGGCATGCAAGACCGCAGAATTTAATTTCTAATTTACTATTACTAATAATAATGACATACTTCCTATCATCGCAGAGTGATAAGAGGAGTGGAAATAAATGCTCCCACTCCCTTTACAGCAGGTAGCGGTAGCACATTATTAGAAACAAGTACGACCTGCGAGGACCACAAAAAGAAACCTTTGTATTGTATGCCGGATTTTGCAGTAAAACGGGTTAAACACCCGGCAGAGCGCAATTTGCGTGAGGGAAATTGAAGCACGCACCTTGGGCGTAGAGTGTGAGCACAGCCTGGATGGCAATGTAGGCACTGTCGAACTGGTACCTCTCGAACATGACCTCGATCATGCGCTCGCGGTTCTTGAGCGGGTTCATGGGCGGCTCCGTGAGGAGCACCTTGCATTCGTGCGGGTCGATGGCCAGCTTCTGCTCCCCAAAGGTGTAGTCCCACACCAGGCACATGTCATCCCAGTTGCGTACGATGCCATTCTCCATGGGGTACCCCACCTCCAGCATGGAGCGCAGCTTGGAGGCCTCATCACCAACCATCACATCCTGTAGACGGCCGGGAACTAGTGTTACAGGCGTTATGGATGCTGATAAAACACTGGTCATTCAATTTGCAATTTTAGTTGTAAATTTGGTATCCAATATTTCCTTATAATTTTAATACGAAGGGGCTGCAGGGCATAGTGGGGTATTTCCACGAGTATAGTACAATCCTTGTATTCCGCCTGTATGCCAGCCTATGGGCCTGTATGCCAGCCTATGGGCCCCCAAGACGGCTTGGGGGCCCACGCTAGTTTTCGATTTTTGGGTCTTGGGTTAACGCGAACGCAAGAACCCAAGACTGGCTTGGGTTCTGCACATGCGCACTTGTGGCGCGCAATTTTCTTGGGTCCCGAAGCTACTTGGGCCCCCAATTCTAAAACTCTCCAATGTGTACAGCAGTCGACAAGTGGTCTGCAAGACTAGCAAGCAATGTGTGCCAATTTGAAAGGAAGTGGAATCCACGATGGTAGATGATTAGGTATTGCTGATAAAAACTGAAAAATTTGCAGCTGTACAGTTGCTGTAAGCCAACACAAGATGGGGCAAGTGAACATCCCTGGGAAGTCCTGCAGTGGAAGTAAATCAGGCTGCTGCTGATAATGACTTCTAACATCCACAACATACCTCCAGTGTACATAAACACCACATATGGCATACATAAATACCCCACTATGCGGACCTTTAGTTGACTCGGTTCATGGACTGCTGCTGTGTAAAACAAAAGACCCCAGGCGCTCAATGAATCTGTGAGAGCGAGCAGAAGAGCTACGCAAGCTACAAATGAAGTAAAATTTCCAGTTACTTGAAAAATGCTCCAAATGTCGTCAGTTCAGTTCAACAAAGGCAGTGGTAACAAAAAATTTATTACCTCAGACGGACAAGAAAATTTAGTGTCACTTTGACACTTAATTGCCTTTGTGACAGGCTGTCACAAAGGCAAGGTTTAGGCACTCAATGCAGAATGCAGTCATCAGTTAGTGCTTTCGTTAAACTCACTTCGCTAGGTCAAAGTGTGTAGCCTCAACAGCAGTGCTTCAAAAATAAATAAGAACACTCAATTCAGGGTTGGCACCAATTCTGAAAATACAATTTTTTTTGTTTATGTCAATGTCATAACCGTCACTCTGCCATAAGTAGTCATTTGCAATCAAAACTGCCATTATCCGTCAGCTTGCCTTGGCTGCAATGCTGTCTCGTATTGGATTGTTACAAATGATCATGTTAATGTGGTTGCAAAGAATTACGTTACACCACACACTAAATTATGGATGGTATTGAGTGTTGTCTTACAAGCATGAACCAAAATAACAAATGCGTAATACAAGAGTGCTGGTTGGACCTCATTAGCTGAAATTCTACATATTGAACAAATAGTGTAGGCAGATGGGTGTTGTGGAAGACAAAGAGTACCTGTGTTCTTTTTGGCAAGTTCTATTTACACAGTTTTCTTCAATATGTCAAATACACAACATGCATACTGATCTGCCAGTTGACACTCCCATCAAAGCTAAGGGTGACTTTCCTTTCCTGTCAAGCAGCGTGCAGTCAAAGTGCCACTTCGGAAAGTAAAATGCACTAACCGCATTAAGAAGTTCCAGAGGAAAGACGGAAACAAGGTACAACATTTTAGCAAGTGTTTCTAAGGCTGGTGTAATGTAGTAATTCCTTTAACTGGGTTCTATTCCCTTTATAGTGATGACATAGGCAAATCAAAACGATGCTTGGACCATTGGTACAATGTGAAAAGAAAGAGTTGTAATAGAATAGCTACATTACCTGCCGCAGATTTTAATTGATCTACGAACGTCTCAACTGGTCGTACTGTGACAATTTTACAGCAATAATGGTGAAATATGCAGCCGCAAACATTTTATTTAAATGCGTCGGCACAACTAGCCCGCCCCTAGCAAACATCTTGTTCCCTGCACATGCCCTTCCACACGTGCATGCATAAACAAAAGACAGCAATGTTTACAGACAACAACCTCTCTTGTTGCACGTGCTGGTGAAAGGCAAACAAGCGAGCAGTAACAGACCACGCCAGAACCTGCTGACGCAAGTAGTGACAGAGAGGCCAGCAACAGTCATGGGCCAATGCATTCCTTCAACGGTAGCAATCGACGGCGCGATGCGTGGCCGCGTATGCAAATTACGTTGCCCGCGCACGGATGTACTAATGAAAGAGCTTCGAAACCAGTCAGGCAGAATGGAGGCACTGCTTCGAAACCAGCAGCAAGCCGTTTTGCACGAGCAGAGCTTTCAACATGCGTGAAGGTATAACCGCTATGGAAACGTACACAGCTCAGGCTATGTCGGCTACCCGTCTGTGGATAAGTGAGCACGAATGTGTGACGGGGGGCAATCAAGTTCGAGATCATAGCACATCAACCGTTGCGAGGTGCGCAATGAACACATGCAGGTGCGAACGTTCTTATCATGGGATGACGGCTACAGGTCGGAGCTCGTACTCACGTATGTTTCTGTCGTCGAGTCCTTTGCAGCGTGGATGTGGGAGAGAATTTTTGAAGTAAATACACGGCGAAAGACCAAAGCACCGCCAAATGATACCCAGGTTCTTGAAGCTGAATAAACTATTCTTGAATCAAGTACCGCATACCCCCCGGACAGACAGCGGAATGACATCACCGGAAACTACTTCGCGAAGACCGCTCCCTGAAGTTGATAGCGGCGTTCGCAGCGAAATTCCCGTAGCGACAAGGCGCACAGGACATCAAAAAGCCGGGCCACTGAGTTTCACGACAGCTTAAGCACCCAAATAAACAACGGTTTGTTTACTACAGTCACTCATCTCGAAACATCCAAGTGACTCACCTTAATTTCGATGTCACCTATCTTGTGGGCGGCTCGTAGAATCGGCCTCCCGACGAGCGACGGGAATCGGAAGGCCGGGAAGTTGGATCCCGCGTAACCACATTTGACGAACTGCAAAGCGCAAACACCAAGGCAGGCCCGATGAGAAGTGACGGGGGCGGGCAGTCACCACCATCTTGGGGCGAAAGGTAGGTACACCGGCCCGTTGACAATCCGAGGGCCATCGGCGAGCGATCGCCGCCTCGGGCGCCAAAATAAACGCACGGACGCTTAGAACACTTACCCCCGTTCCGTTGTCGCACACAATGACTTTTTTACCTTGGCTATCCATTACGATTAATGGGGACACAAAAACTTTACGCTAGCTACACATCCAGACATATAAAGCACACGGACACATTCACCGCCCTACCACAACCGGAAGTTGATGAGGAAGTTACAGGAAGTTGTGTGCGAAAGGGCGACGGCAGCGACGAGACGGTCATTGCGGCGGTGCCCGTCGTCTGCTACGTTTCATAGATGGCGCCTCAGGTTGCGCCAGAATCGCGCCAGTTTCAATCGATTAATAAATTCTTGCAGGCTTTTAAAACGCACGTGTTTAAACTCGGGAGTATTTGCACTCCAACACACACAGGTACTAGAGTTAATGGCTGCCAGTATGATTGTGCCAGATAGCGTTCTGTTCTAGTAGACTTTCATGTGCATGCAGCAGACAGAAAGAAGGCATGGAGTTTCATACAATAACTATTAGCGGTAACTCTAGCGCTAGTGCCAACGAGAGCTGCAATGGGGGCAGTTCAGCCAGCACGGGAATTACAGAGAGTACGTGTGTTTGCCTAAACTTCGCCCTTCTGGCTTCAAACGGCGTCGTGACTTTGTAAAGTCGTCATTTTCAACAAAGTGCTGCATAATAAGTAAAGAAACATTATTAAAATTGTCGGATGGTAGGATTCGAACACAGTACCTCTAGCACAGAAGCCCGATACTGAAGCTATTACGCCAAAGACGTATGTATGAGGCCGCCTCTCCAAAGTTTCATTTATGGAATGAACATGTTTATCCGCTCTCGCTCACAACAAGCAAAATAAACAGCCCTTACGAATTTATCGTGGGCATGCCATTGCCATGAGACACTAGGCATGTTTCAATTTGGCCCACTCGACAAGCTCAGCCATTGCAATTAGTAGTGATCGTGCGCGTTCGCAGCGTCTTCTGAACTTCGAAAAGTATATTTGCTCCGAAATTTACGATAATGAAGGCATATAAAGCATAAGAAACAAGGCCACAAGAATGTCTGAATCCACAAACACGAAGATCAGACAAATCCATGCACTTCCCATCATTCCCATGGTGGCTGAACGACTGCAGTGCTAGGATTCGCTCTAGTAATTATTGTAGAAAACTCTATTAAAAAAGGTAAGCGATTACTATTACAATTACTCCTTTCAAAAATGTAATTGACTATCGTTACCAATTACTGCCCCACAAAAATAACTGAGCAATTACTAAAATGTGATCGATTACTTTAACGTTACTTTTCTCCTTAGTTTATTAACATTGCACAGATACAGTAAAAAGGATGAGCTGGCGTGTGGTGGCACAGTGGCTTTGGCGTTGCGCTGATAAGCACCAGGTCACCGGATCAAATCCTGGCCGCGGCAGCTGTATTTCGATGAGGGTAAAAACGCCCGTGCATTGGGTCCCATGTTAATGAACCTTAGGTGGTGAAAATTAATCCGGTGTCCCCCAAGATGGCATGCTTCATAATCATATTGTGATTCTGGCACGTAAAGCTCTCGAATTTAATTTTTAATTAACGAGCTAGCCTGCTTCTTGCAATGTGTTGACTGCATCCCTTCACACGATTCACTAAGAATTGCTTTTCAAAATTTGCTTAAATAATCTTTCCTCGTTTTCTCACGAAAACATCTGTCAGAAACACTGAAAACTTGCTCAATCAGTGTGCTGGAGAAAAGGGCTGTGTTCTAACATACAAACAACTTGCGCACAAAATTGTTGCGATGCTTGGATCTGGGTCACATATGAAGCGTCATTGTTAATCGAGCTAGGGGAAGGCGCTCCCGATAAGGCCAGTGAAAAACTGACAAATCGCCCATAGGTGATTCCCTGGGATTAACATCCGAAGTGACCATCGCTATGTAGTAGTGCTGTTTGAATTTGTGCTCTTTACTAGTGAACCACTTACACTTAAACAACTAATTGTAACAGATGCCACCAAATATTCACGTTCCTTGAAAGGGTGAGCAAATCTGTAATGTAATTTAACATAAAGCTGCATATTATTCAGCCCCAATAGTACCGTTTCTGCATTGCAATTGCGAAAATAGGTGTATGCGAGTCACATATATATCAAACAGATAGAAACATATGCGTCTGTAAGGTTGTCTTCCAGTAGATACCTTCCCATGTTTATATCCCTGAGAATGAAAGAGCAGACACTATTGCTA
Organism: Dermacentor andersoni; assembly: GCF_023375885.2. Classification (NCBI taxonomy): domain Eukaryota; kingdom Metazoa; phylum Arthropoda; class Arachnida; order Ixodida; family Ixodidae; genus Dermacentor; species Dermacentor andersoni. Next base: position 83,274,431 of record NC_092820.1, on the reverse strand, counting down.
AAGAAGCTCTCTCAAGGCCACCAACAGGTGGAGCACCAATCAACCAATCTTTCCCAAACGACGTAATTTGCAGCCACTTTGTACCTCACCACATGAGCCGTGCACAGTGAACGGGCTTGACCCATCGGAGGTCACTCTAGCTGATGGAATAAGAACAGGATCGGCCCGCACTCGAGCATGGGCATTCAAAAATGGGCGAGGTACCTCTCCGCTGTGCACAGCATGTCAGGAAATTGGTGGCGTGGAACACGTCATGTGGTCCTGCTGGTGCTTCAATACCAAATGGCAAACTCCACTTGACAACCTGCCAAAAAGAGGATTTCCAAACACGTGTGGGACAGATCATATTCTTCGAAGGACCGAGGATAGTCCGCAAGGAGATTTCATGCCTTTTACTCGCATATCTAGATGACACTTAACTCACAGACATGTGGTAACAGATTCCTTAACAGTGAAACAAACAAAGAGGTGGAGCAATTTCTGGCCCAGACTGCCAGGCTAACACCACCTGTAATCAACACCCTATGCAACCAACGAACTGCCAAGAACTTCTGTCTATATCACAAAAGCCATAGAATGCATTCAGCAAAGAATTAAGTAGCAGCTCTTACTACCTATGAAGGCCGCTTAAAAGCGCTTCCAGGAGAGAGAGAGAGAGAGAGAAATCCGTAACAGAAAAACTCATATGTCGGACTTCCAAGAGAGCTATGCAAATCTACAACCCCGCCTCAGGTGATCAAGACGTAACTGCAGCGTGCTGATTGAGGGAAGGAGGTAAGCCATGTACCATGTTATCATCCCTTAAAACACTGTAGCTCCTGCTAAATTTAAGTACTCAAAGCTGCGTAGCCCGTTATAACTTGTTTCACTGAATATGTAACTCGTTACATGTAAATGGTTACTGGAAATAATAACTGAATTACAGTGAGTGTTACCAAGTAAACTAAGTAATCGGCAAATTACAAAAATTACCAAGTAGTCAATTACAAGTAATAAATTACATGTAATTTATTGTGTACAAGTCTGGTATGCAGGCAATATGTTGGGGTAAGTGAAGACAGTAGTTTAAGCAATGTGACCAGCAAGGGACGCATTTCGTAAAGATCCATTTAATTTTCCCTTTCATATTCATTTGTCCAACGCAGTTCGCATAGGTGAGAAAATATGAACCCAGCTTGGCATTAGTAGTACAGATTAAAAAATTTGCAGTTTCGTCCAAAGGTTAAAGTACTGACAATGATAGCAAAGTTTAGCATTGAGCTTTAACTACTCAGACAGTGTTCTAGCTATACGCAGGTGGGACTATACGTCGATGCAACATATGCGAATGTGCCAAAATTTCTGGCACACCCTTAAAAGCTTTAACATTCCATGTAGTGTGCGTAATGGCAATCTGACAGGAGCCACTGCGCGGCCCGTGAATAGTGGTGCCAGCAAAACTATATCACTTTCAGATTGTGAGCACTAATATTGTTTTGCTTTCTTTAATAATCTAAGAGGGTTTAGGATAAAAAGCATGTGCTGTGAATGAAATATTTCATTACTTTTGTTTGCACGCTGAAATTCTCTCAAATTATGAGGAATAATTCAATCAAGAATATAAGATCTAGTTTGAGCGACTTTGACAGTCGAATAGTGTATCATCTACATTGTATATAGATATAGATAAATGCATACATACAATACATATACCTAAATATGTACAGAACATTAGGCAAAAATGCACTTGGAGGGTCCGTATAATTGCTATTGCAATAAGAGTGCTATGTCCTGCATTAAAAATGTACAATGGTAAGTAAGGATCAATGAAAAATATACAGCAGGGACAGATCAAGACATATTTGTGGACTACGGTAAGGAGTAAATTAGAGAAAGCTAAGAAGGTTTATGGAGGTGGGTATCAGCTGTCTGCACGAGGCAAAAGTTCATAGGATTGAAACACCGTGACGAGAAAAGAATTGACTTTGCATTGGTTTATTATTTAACCGACTTATGACCACAGCAAGCGGAGAGCACCAACACAACTACAAGGAGCTCTGTTGCACACTTTAAGCAAGCTTATAGTACAAAAAATATTGAGTTGCAAGATTTTGGTCAGCATAGATTCACCTATTCTCTTCACCTACATGAACTGTACAGTGCTCAGCAATTCAAACGCGATAATCCACCTACATGAGCGATGAGCACAGCGTGGTGGATTGGGGCCAAATGAAATCATAATGCATCACAAATGCCCTTGCTTTCATCATATACCAGAACAGATCCACTCAGTGTCTCCAGCACCCACCAATGGCGCAAAAAGCACTGGATGCCATGCAGGTCAATCATCATGTTTGAATCGCTGAGCACTGTACATGTTACATAAAGTCTTCCAAAACAAGTGACAAATGTCGTAAAATGCATAATTATTGTAAACAAGAAAAGGAAGAAACAAAACATATGAAAGCACGAGACAGAAGTCAGTGCACAGTACAAAAATTAATTTGGTTGCTTACAGGCCCCTTCCATCAGTTCATGCACCTAAAACAGAGCTCTTCAACTAATGTAAGTCCGACTGCTCAAGGTAGTATGACACTTCTATAATAAATGCAACAGACTCCATTTCACCTGCTGCAGAAGCAGGAGACACATGGTACAACACTACATCTGATGTAATATGTGGAGCGTTGGAGAGATGACTGTTGTAACTGTTTGGGCCTACTGAAGCTTGCTGGGCACAGCTGCTAATGTGACCGGAGTGCATGAGAGTGCATGCAGAATCGCACAAAGTGACTCCTGCTTTATGCACTTGTAAGACTAGGATGTCACCAGAAATTTGGTCAACAGTGTCTGTAACAAAGCAGGGTTACAGACACTATTGGGCAGGGTCAGTGAATCATGGCACTTCCTAGTATATAAAACAGCAGGACTTTTGAAATAATTTTGCCAGGGGCTCATGAGAGCACTTTCTGGCAATATAAAGTGCGACTGTTTGCCCAGTGGAAACCCTGATGCAAGGCACGTTCTGCAGTGATGGTCTCTCAAAGGCATTTTCAGTCTATGGCTCATGGCACAAAGCCGTTAGCCACAGCAGTGAATGCCCTGTTCCCTATTGCAGACACTGCCAGCACATTACATTCTGTTCAAGTGCATGACCTAGCACAAACAAGCTGAGCTGCATCAAGTTCATAGGTGTGCAGAATGCAGGCAATGATTGTGCCTTTCTTGTGCAATCAAGCAACAGCATAACACACTTTTCAACCCAGTAGGAGCAAAGTTCCATGAGCTTACTGGCACAGGAGTGCTTTACCTGACAATAAAAAAGAAACACAATAAAGTCAATCCAGTATACAACCTTTTTACAAGGCACCAAACAGGTCACAAAAGAACACATTTCAGGATGTTCCAGAGAACACAATACAAAAAGTTTCACTCGCGACCTCATCAGCAGCACTCACTGTTTAGAGGTGGCAGTCCCAGTCCTTGTCAACACACACTGCACGAGAACTCCTCAAAAGCATTTAACAATGCGTGTTTACATGTGCCGGGTGGTATTCATGAACGTTGGGCTCATCAGCTACACTGCTCTGAATGCAACAGTTCATAACTACTTGGCGGACAATACACACAGCCCTTCTATGTGAGTCGCAGAGAGGTAGGCTGAAGATCATGACCTCCAGGCAGCCTTGCAAAAGCTTGAATGTAGTCATCAATAATGCAGTACTGTACACTGCAACTCACACAGTAAATGGTGCAAGTCGTCTGCGCTCTTTGCACTGTCAGTCACTCGCACGGTAACACACACGTGACCTAGCCACCCATTTCCCTTGTGTTCGCCACAAGGACACACTCCAAGGTAGGCCCTAAAGTCGGAAGGGATCGGTTAATTGTTCTCGATGGTCTTACACGGTCACCACCAAAACAATTCTAGGCACTGAGCTTTGAGTGGAGTATCTGCATGTCCATAGATTCTTAAAACTTTGGTCATCTATTTACACGCACCACAGATGCACATTCACTTGGACATGCGCAGGCGACCTTTCCACTTGTTCGACTCTTGTTCCCTGAGCCGACGTCGCTGAAGCGCCTCTGCTCGTTTCTTGGCTATCTCCTCTGGTGTGCAGCGCTTGACTTGTACAGGCTGGGCTGCAACGTAGAGCAGAAGGACAGACGACCATAGCCATTAGGTGCAAGCAATGCGCAGCAGCACCAGATGCACCAAACATTGCACCAATAATGAAGACTGACATAAACACCTCTTCTGGCTATACCACTGGATAATTTGTGCTAAAATTTTGCGTGCAAGTGGGATCTCGTGATGCATTTCGCACAACGTCAAGTTTAGCTGCAGTACAGTTTCTTGTTCTGTGAAGAATAAGCCAGAAATACAAATTGTGTGCAGCCATGCTGATAAACAAAAGGTGGGTGGGGGGAAAAAACATACTAAGTGTGGTGGTGCCATCTGTCAGCAGGAATGCCAAACTGCTCATTCTTATTAGAAAATTCTTCAGCGCTGTAACACAGCCGATGATGTGCACTTCAGATTTACCTTGAATGAAACAGGCAATTACTGCATCCAAGCGTAGTGTATTAATCCCTAAAGTGCTCTGGACAAGCCTAGCTTGCCAACGTTATACTAGTAAACTTTGGTTTGGACAAGCTCAGCTTATGCATGGCAACAGCATTCCCGTTTTTAAAGCAATCTGGACAAACGGAGGCTGTCCATTTAGCTTTTCTACAACATAAATGGCAGAATTTTGTCAGCGCTCAAAGCCTGCATTTTTGAAATTGTGCTCTTTGAGTGCCTTTTGGCAGGATGTTTTGAAAGAAAACCAAGACCTGGTGCAAGCCCTGTGGCAAAGGTCTGTGTGCCATTTCATGGTTTATGAAATTTCACATACTCCATGAATTGCCTTAGCAGTGCAACAATGGGTAAAAACCTGGCTTTGGTGCTCAAATTTGCTTTGCAGATCAGTTGATTTTGAGGCACTGGAAAATAAATCATTTTTCTCGTTTCCGACCATACCCTTTGCGGCAATGACTAATGTGCATATATTGTTTAGTGAAGAGGTAAATTAGGCTTGCATGCTTAGAATACAAACAGTGCTGCCAACTCTAGGGAAATATTATGCAGATTTAAGGGTTTTGCACATTGTTTTGGGAAGTAGGGAAAATTGACCAAATCTAGGGAAATCTTGCACTAGGACATTTAAATGGTGTAACTGTTGACATGCTGGCGTGTTCCGATTTCAGTCACTTGCAAATTAGCTTCGCATTAACATGCAAATAACAAGTTTTGGTCGCACAGCGAACACAGCGAACACATTCCACCGAGTAAACGACAGTGTGTGGATGCCTTGGGCCCTTTAAAGAAAGTACTGCTACTGTGATGTTGCTGTTCGTGCCTCCGGCTGGGCTGTCAATGTATGTGCACTCTGAATAAAATACGCACTTATCTGTAAGCGGTTAAACAAAAGTATGCTATAACACCGAACAAAGAAGCACAGGAAAATCTGGGCATAATCAGACACACATACCTAGTGCCGAGCAAGGTATGTGTGAATACTTCATTGCTATTCAAAGTTATTTTGCATCTAAAGCGAAGTTCCGAGATTACATGGAAAATGGGTGCCAGACCTCCCTTACAGAATGTAACAGTGTCAAAACAGTGCACCACTTCGCAACGCCAATGTAAAAGATGAGAACACATTTTTTTGTATGCCGTGTACTCATGTAGCATACTTACACACTTACATATCATTTGCAGCGAAGCATGAAAAACAGGAGGCTAATATTCATCTTTCCTCCAAAGGAAGACTCGTACAGACACATGACCACTAGGTCTCTGTGCAAGGTTGCTCTGCCTATGGGCGATTCGAGGCAAATCTTAGTATACGTGTGCGTAGTCGGATGTTTAGCGCCCCAACCACATTGCCGTGCTCAGTGCTAGATATGTGCGTCCACTTATGCCCAGATGTGCCCGTGCTGCCTTGTTTATTGTACCAGCATATGTTTGTTTTGCTGTTAGCAGATAAATATTTCATTCGGAGTGCACAGCCATAGATAGTTCAGCTAGAGGTATGAATGGCAAAACCGTATTAGCAAAGCTTCGTTAATGCTAATGCGAAGACAACTTGCACTGACTGAAAGGAGAACATGTTGTCCCGTTAGAAAGTTCGCTGTTTCAATATCTTAACGTGAAATTTCTCTAGATCAGAACAAATTTCCCTATTTCCCTAGAAAATGCAGAGTCCCTATATATATTAAGATTTCCCTAGCACTGACAGCACTGGTCCAGTCTCAGTGAAATCTTATTATACTTACACTCAACCTCCTCCAGCCATGACATGACTTCTGGCGTTGCCAGATCCGAGTCATCGTCATCAAAGTCCAGGGCAGCATCTGCAGTCCTCACCGGAGTCTTGAACTCGGCACTTTGAGGACGTACCGTGCCAGTAGACAGTCGCTCTGAAGGGGACTTTGTGTTCAGACACGGCATCGACGTTGATGCCGTAGAAGCGTGAGCCGATGAAGATGAAGGGCCCTTTCTGTGCGGAGGGGCTTTCACTGACTTCGCAGTGCATCTCTCAAGAATCACTCTTGGCTGCTGAAGAGAGTCGGTGTATCCTGGTTTTGGCTGGTTTGTCGCATTCAGCGAAGATGAAAATCCAGGTTTGGTTGTCGAGTTTGAGCTCTGCTTCACTGCTGAAATGGACATCGTTGGACGGAGAGCCGCTAGAGGTTGTGCTGGAATGGCCACATTATTATGGCCATTCTTTTGCTGGCCAATTTTCCTAACAGAATCTGTGCCAAGACGGCTGTTAGATACCATCACTCTGGGAGCTTCAATTTTTGAGGGTAGCATAGTGCTAGCCTTCGAAGTGACAGAGGAAACAACTGCTCCAGTATGTGATGTCGATGTGATGCTGTGAAATGGAGTTTTCGTAGATGATGTCAAAGTCTTAGATGAAGATGCTACAGTAGCTGCCCCAATTTTGGCATCCAGCTGTTGTTGCTGCTCGTAGGTGCAACAAATTTGGTCGAGGAGCTCATCTTCATCGTCAAAGAGCAATTCTGTTGATGACGATCTTGAGCATACTTGTGTGGATGGTGCCTAAGGCAAGATAGAAAGAACATGTTTTTCTTGAATGCCAGATCTGATCTGCATACCAGGGACAGCAAAAGTACAAAAACCCTGCAAACAAAGACCATATCTCAGCCAACTTAAATAGTTATCAGCAAGATTTGAACAAGATTGATTTTTTTGTTTCTATAAAAAAAAATTTGGCAGAATTATGAAACCTTGGAGAATCCCAACCCAATTCCAAGCAAAGCTGTCGGTGCAACTAGTCAACCCCATCTTCCTTTCACCTCGAGCCTCTCTGAAGAATAGGCAGTGACTTATGCAATCACATTAGCAAATTTAACAATTTTCTACAATGCATCTAATTGACTCTTACATTTATGACTTTGTTACACATTACCCTAATCACCCAAACAGTAACTCTTTTTAGCAAGCTCCGCTCTAGATTTTTAAAGTCTAACCTATGACATTGTTTCTTCTTATATTACAATATTTCTTTTATTAATGTTACTATAATGTGAAAAGGAGTAGCTGTTGCCATTACTGGGTGACTAAGTCTCATTCTATTATTGTCACTTCAACAACAACAACAACAAGAAAAAGAAGAGGAAGAAGAAGAAAAAGAAAGGACACCAACATGTAGCTGAATTTTCAGCGTTGTATGACCATTGGTTTCTCATATAGCTGCAGATATTTATAATGATGGACGTTTGGTACAGAAAATTCCAGTGTTCACATAGGTTAGGTAAAGTCCCAATAACAGCTCTATATTAAAAGGAAAAAAAAATTAGCAGTTTCACCAGCAGCAAGGTTTAGCATTCTGCTCAAACTTCTCGAATGGTGTTCTAACTATATCCGCGTTCGACTAACGCAGACGTGGCATACGCCAGTGTGGCAAATTTTCTGGGTCCCTTAAAAACTTGACACGCCGTGCTGGGTTTGCAGTGGCATCACAAAGAAGCTGCTTTGTTGCCCATAAAGGGCCACACTAGTAAAATCACATCGCTTTCAGGTTTGAGCACCAATACTGCGATTCACTTTTATTATTTAATAGTCAGAGAAGAACTAAAATAAAAGCCATGTGCTGCAAATGCTACGTTTCATTACCTTTGTTTGCGGGATGCCATTCTTGAAATTCTGAGGGATAATTCAGTCAAGAACTTATGAACTGGTCTGAGCATCTTTGGCAGTTGAATAGTATACGATCACCTGGCATAAACTGCATGCATAAACACACCGTATTTACTCAAATCTAACGCGCAGTCTTTTTCAGATAAAACGGGTCCAAAAATTGCATGCGCGTTAGAATCGAGTATGACCCTAAATCTGCCTTACGATATCGCCACTGGTATATTAAAATGGCGGCGGCGCACACGTTTCAAGCCTAGCTGCGGTAGCTTCCTCCATATGCTGTAGCATGTGTGCATAGGCATTAGTCCACCATCCGTCTTCCCGTTTTCTGCGTTTGCTCTGTCAGCATGGAAGTGCCGACTGCAAAGACACGGCAAGCTCATCACGATGCCGCAATTAAAAAGAAAGTGATTACGTGTGCAGAGGTGGACGGAAATCAGGCCGCATCACGGGCGTTCGGAGTTCCCGAAACTTGCATGCGGGACTGGGACTGGCGCAAGTAGGAAAGGCGTTCTACTCTGGCGGCTGCTGCGTAAGGCACAGCCGTGTGGCTCATATTTTGGAAACGATCTGCGATGGATGGACACGGGGTCGACACACCTAGGCGCACTGCGCTGTGTTCTCGTCGCTTAGTTCGGGTTTGAAGCGAGAGGCCGCACAAAGGTCAATTCGCTCGCTCCTGGTACTGCACTTCCTCACTCCAGCATAATGATAAAGAGTTTCCGTGGTCATTGAAAGAGATTTGTTCACGTTTGCTCGAGTGCACGTGGCACCATGCTTGTTAATTTAGTTAGTAAGCGAATGTTTAAAAGTTTATACGGCCAGAAATACTACTATCCTTACTTTTCTGATTTGCTATCGCAATCGATGCTTCGTCTTTAGGGCAAAACTGCAACTTTCTTTTATTTATCTTGACTTTAGTGTATTAGAAGTAAATATTTGTTTTTCCAAATGAGAGAAAGTTGTATTCCTGTATGAAAGAATGAGGTGCGTAGTAATGCAAAGGACTTTTCTTTTTTAAGGTGATGGCATACTGGTGCGAGTTACAATCGAGGGCGTTTTTTTATCCCCCACCCTTTTTTTGGTCCTGGAAAACGGGTTTGCATTGCAATCGCTTAACTACGGTATAGCATAAATATAGTACTTAAATATATGCAGAACCTCATGCTGACACCGATGGCAAAAGTTCGACTGGAGTGAACATATAATTTGCATAAAAAAAGTTTTGTTTTGAGTAAATTTACACACGAGATTCAGTTGCCAATCCACTCTGTGACTGAACGAGAGTTTGTTCACACGCAAAAGATAGCACTGCACATTGGAGCGTCCACCAATGTTCGCTGCAGGCAACATGGTTTGCCATCACTTAACACTTTCCTGCTTTCCTGCCCATGGGAAAAGCATCAGTTCTCGGGTAGTCTGGCAAATACATTTTTTGCTATCACAGAGCAAGCTTTATACAAAAATCAAATTGAAGAGGAAGAAATTCTCTTACCGACAGTACTATAGTCGCAAACAACATGTTTACTAAAGAAAATCTAAGCAAAAACAAAAATCTAAACAAATATTTTGTAGTAATAAGAAAAATTTATATAAAAGCGTCATTGTTGCTTTGCATAGAAAGACCTTTAAAAAATTTCAGAATCTGCATTTTGAATGCAAAAGGCTTGTGCAATATTCCAGCAAACACCATCTTTCTATGCAAAATATCTTTTTGAGATATAAAAGAAAACATTAACTCTAGTGACTAGCTTTAGCGCAATGCCAAAGTCAACTACCGGCTGTCTTTCCATGCGAAACTTGGCTCCCTGTGCGACCGCCAGCAAATGATCCCGACCAAACGTTGTTAACTCCCTGCAGATAAAAACTGTAACCTTTATAACACGCAGGATAGCTTTAGATCAGCACACGGCAGCTTTGAAACGGTTCGGCAAAGAAAGCAAAACTGTGTAGTGAAATTTGACGAACCGAAGCTGTCTTCCGCGTCAGTGCTGCTTTCAATATCGAAAAACCTGCGTGCAGATGCATTGGAATCGGTAGGAATGCGATGTTTCCATGCATGAGCAGCAAGTGGCACCAACGCTATCTTGGAAAGTATGAGTGCTCATTGTGCAGACTCTGCCCCTTTTCCGGAGGTGCTTTAAAAATCTGCGCACTTCAGGAAAAGAATACCGATAACCAAAAATAACTAAATAGTTCCTGAACAACCCAATAAACAGAGCCAGCTGTCAGAAAGCACTTGGAAAGTGGCAAAATACGAATTTGCGACCGTCGACAATGGGCTATTGATGGTGATAGGCGCGGACAGGAAAGCACTAAACAGGTTGCATTTGTCTGCAGAATGAATCAGCAGTTTGGCCCATCACAGGGATCTACCTTTACAAGTTAACTCACCGGTTCAGCAGTCTTTACAGGTTCAGCAGTCTTTACAGGTTCAGCAGGCTTTACAGGTTCAGCAGGCTTTACAGGTTCAGCAGACTTTATAGGTTCAGCAGGCTTTACAGGTTCAACACGCTTCAGCAGCTCATCAGGGTTCACAGGTTCGGCATGGTTCACCAGTTCAGCGGGCCTCTTGGTCTTAGCTGATGATGGACGCAGTGGAGAGGGCGTACGGTTGAGTGAGAGTGCAGAGAGCCGTGGTGACTTGCGGATGGCACTCATGTTCCATTTCGGAGTGGAACGGCCCTCGTGACGTTGCAGTGGTGATGCGGAGGGTGGTGTCTTGCGCATTGAGGGCGAGCTGGCATTGGCAACGTGAACGGCACTGCGGCTAACACTCAGTGGTTGTGCTCCATTCGCTCGCGTCGGTGTTTTGGCACACTTCCTGTGGGATACAAAAAAAAAAGTTAACTAATGCTACAAAGTCATGGTTTGAAGAACCTTCAGTTATACCGTAAAGCACGATAATAGGGGAGTGTGACAATTTGAAACCTTCGAACAACGATTTGAATAATGTCCTATTTTATCCGGTCTTTGAATCGAATAGTCACAATTTGTAAATGCAAATATACTACAAACATTCAATTTGCAAACACAAGTATTTCAAAACGTCAAATGCGCCCAAATAAGCATAAAATTGGAGCAGAAATACGGTAAATTTTCACCACCGCAGGCATGGTGTAGCCATAAAGGATAAAACCTTGCGTAGTGGGGCAGGGTACATCACTTAAGTAGCCATACTTTATAGACTGTACAGTGACCATTCGCATTCTCTGCAGAGTCGTGTGCATCAGAAGAAACTACTTCTTTGCTTCTAATGCTCCATCTGTGATTTTTATAAAAAACGTTTCATAACATGCCATGTAATGACAGAAACATGCTAACTTTAAGAAAACTAGGATGTGAACATCATTTTATATAAATTCTTGTAACGGCTAGTCATTATACGAAAACTATTCTAAACGTATTCAATACCCGACTCGATTCAACTTGCTTCTGGCACTATTTGATTCGTATTTGATTCATTCTGAAAAATCACTATTTGCATACCCCTACAGAATATCCATTCTGGTTGTGCTGGTACTATCACAACATGCAGTCCCATTGACACAAAGACTCATAATCTCTTATTAAGTTTCAATATTGATTGCAATAAACGAGAAGAAAGGGGGGTTAACCGAGGGGCCTGATTTTTGTTAATCATAATATAAGAAGCCAACAAACAAAGACACCAAGGACAACAACACAGGGGAAATTACTTGTAATGACCAATTGAAAAAAAGAAATGATAAATTAATGGAATTGAAAGAGGATGAAAAATAACTTGCCGCATATGCGGAACGATGCGTACCACACAGTGTGGAAATCGATGTTATGCGAAGCATCTTGCAGGTAGCCGACTATCCAGCATTGTTTAGGATTCATTCAGGATTTAGGATTCATCGTGGACCAACATGCTTGTGCAAAGCAAGCAGTTGTGTGTGCAATGCGAGTATGTTTAATGTGCGACAACAGCAGCAAGACGACCGCAACAATGATAACATCATGGCAATGGCACGATGACAAATTTTTTTCTAATACTTTGGTGACGAAATGTTACAGCTTGTTTCATTATGATCTGGGCCGATCTTGAAGGTAATACAATGTCGCACAGTGTCTACACAGCCTTAACTGCTATAGAGAAAGGCCTGGGTAGAGTGACCCAATCCCGGAAGGGGAACAGTCTAACACAGCGTCTCAAAGAGCCAGTTGTCATTGGGTAACAATGAGAAAAACTGGCCTGCTCCCACTTCTTTAAGCAGCTTCTGCAATATGACACAAATAAAGGACACTGGCAAGTCTGTAGCCAAATGGAAACTGATGCGTGCACACACATTCTCCCTCGTGCTATGGAATGTAAAGCACGCTCCCATTATTTCAAAGTGCTAGTTGGAAGTGGCATGAGATGAGTATACAGTCGACTTCCATTAATTTGGCTCCGAATGGACCGGATGAATCAATTGAATTATCCGGTAGGTCGAATTAAACAAGATGCAGAAAAAAATGCCAATACGTTGCCGATTCATTGGGCTGATTTTGCCCTATTCTAACATGTGCACTCTAAAAAAAGTTTACACCCTTTGGGTTGTGTTTTGTCCTCCAACAATAATTGTCATCTCTCTTGCCCGCATTTCCTTTCTGTAACGCTGCGAGCCCGGTACTTCCTAGACATGAATGGCTTGCGTGTTATCAGCTTGACACAGCATTCTCGACAGGAAAGTAGCGAGCACCGAGTTTTCAAGAGAGGAAACGCAAGCAAAGCAGATGACGATTATTGTATTGGGACAAGATAAGCCCCAAGGGGTGTAAAATTTTTTTAGAGTGTTCACTCACTTTCTATACGTCCAAAGGAGAAAACTAACGTAGGAATGACATTAAAGCTCTTAGACATACTAGAAATCTAACATGCACTCGATTTTCTAGCAAGAAATATTGTTGCACAAAGGAGGCCGGTTTTCCCAGAATCAGCTTCACAACGTTTTTTTATTTCACTCTGCCACAATACAATGGTGTTATACGGTAACACATACGACCATTGCGAAGGTGGTTTTGGTTTCGTGCCTGACTGCACTGTGCAGGCAATTTTTGGCCCAATTTTCCTCTCAAAAAAGAAAGAAAGAAAGACAAGCATTAGAATCATGTAAATACCGTAATCAGACATTGTGAGCTACGGTTATTGCTTGAAAATCTTCCTAGGGCAGGCGGAAAATAGGCATTTTCCACGAGAGATGACATACGTTCTAACGGATTCGTTGTCCCCTCAGCTCCACTCGGACAGACGCTGCCACTAATGGGATCATTATCAGGGTCACTACAGGGGTGAGGTGCATGCATAGTTGCTGGTCAGGTTAAAATCATCCAGCAAAAGCCAATTTTAGGAGTGAAATGACAAACGCTTGGGCTGATACAAATGCATGGGTGTCGGCCAGGATTTTCGGTCAGGTTCGAATTACAAAAAAATCGAATTAACCAGAGTCGAATTAACAGACGTCTACTGCATAAGTGCAATTGTGGCCTGATGGTTAAAGCACCAGGCTCTGCTGTGCTGGAAGACAGAGGTTCGATCCCACCATTGCACACAAATTTCTTTTTCATTGAAGAGGCCCGAAATAAGGTGAGGTGGGAACCTACCTACCGCCAAGTGCCTGGATTGAGCCGACAAAGGCTTTTCAAAGCTGTGCCCATGACTGCCGCTAGGGGTCAAGCCCATGCCCCTGTGGCAACGTGCAGCTGGGAGCCAGATGCACTCAGGACTGAGTTATCATGTAACACTCACACTTGGCGAATTGTGCAGAGTTTTGTTCACCACAGAGACTGTGAGAGCGGTGCCATCTCTGGTTGCTTTAGATGACCTTATTGAACCAAAGAACTACTAGGGGCTGCAGCCGTCATGTTTTGCCCTTTGGCGGGGTTGTCAGGGCAAAATGAAATACTAGAGTTGTGCTTTCTGGATCAAGTCTAAAAGGCAGTCCAGTATTTGCTTTCACTCCGGCATGGAGTGAAGCCACTCGTGGAACGAATGCGGTCGCTCGTTCCGTAGGGAGGTCTTCAATTACCCGGTGCCAAATATTACCAAGGCCCGAGCACTGCCATATAAGGTGCTCCAGCTTTGCCTGTTCTACTGGGACTGGGCACCAGGGTCATGTCTCATCTGGATGTGCACATAACAATGTCTCGGGTTTTGTCTGCAGTAACTGACGCAGTGTGCCACTGCTGGCTGGCATGGGTGTGTACCTTTGTGTTCCTGCTGCTGATGTACAGTGAAATCCTAAAAATTTGAAATCTCCTAATTTGAATTGACGGATAATTTGGATTTGTCCGTTGGTCCCGGCAAAGTCTTGTATTTGAATACACAAAAACTGCCACGAATTCGAAAACTGAAAACCATGCAATGGTTATTTCAAACAAAACCTCTCACTCCCATGCAGTTCCTTTCAGACAAACACGAACCAAAGGCAACGGTTCGGTGCATCATCAGCTACCTTAATACTGCGTGCCGTAAAAATGACGAGGAAAGATGTGCAGGAAGCCAAGAGAACTGGAGCAAGCAGAGCAGTGCACACTCTCCTCCCCCCATAACGCTTAAAGGGACACTAAAGGTAAATATTAAGTCAAGCTAAAGTGATAGATTAGTGCTCGAGGATATCTAAGGCGTCAATACTATTGCAAACAGAGCCTTCGTAATCGAGAAATTGAGGTGAATGCAGGATACGATTAGAGACTTCCACGGGACATTCAAGTACTTGCCTGATGACAAAGGCACTCCTCATTTAAACTCTGTCACTAGTACTCAACCACTCGTTATAAAAAACATCATTGTGTTGCATTATAAGCCGAAAGAAAATGCTACTTGTCCAGTTCTATTTCATCTTTAGAAAAAAACAACCTCACTGACATTACCCTTGACAATGACAAGGGCAGTCGAAGGGTTTCGTTTACACTCGACTTTGCGCCGCCTACACTTCCACGTTTCAGTAGGTTCTTTGTCACATAGTACTCCACCGGTTTTGCTGGAGTGCGAAACTCGCACAAACTGCAAGTAGCAGATAATTCCACTTCCATGTGATGTCACGGGATGCCTGAACGGTCCACGTGACTTGACCAAAAGCAGCTGCAGCAGCAAATCCACCGCTTGTGTCTTGACTTGGTTTCTCCATGGCCACGCGGTTGCATTTTGTACAGAAAATCGTACCGCCACCTGTCGGGTGCCGTTTTACTCACCGTCGGCAGCAAAGCGCTGTGATGGAGTATGCAACGTCACCCCTCCCCGTTTGGGTGGCAGGAGATTTGAATTAGGATAAAAATATTCGGACCATTCAACGCAATTTTCTCGTAAACTAAGTCTTTTCTTGACACGAAACAAGTGTTGAGGTTTCTGGAATCGTATTTAAACAGCTGATGATGACCTAGTATTTGCCTTTAGCATCCCTTCAAAAGGAACAGGAAAGAGCCTCAGCTTGATCACATTACCACGCGCTCCCTTCCTAGCGCCGCAGTACGATAGCTCACCCTTGTACATTTTCCCTCGCACCCATAGCAAACAGCACGCGAGGGGCGATCTTATTGCACTTGGAGTTTATAAGGAACCTAGGCTTCTTCCAACACGTGTCGCGAGCTCATGGAGGAAACATACACAAGACTTCAATGCGAGCCCAGTGACAGTTTTAATTTTGCAAACTGTACCTCACAACTGATCAGATGCCATATTTAAAGGACTCTTTCTAGTTCCAACTAGGTTTTATTCAAATAAATTTCCAGTCCCTTTGGAGTTCGAATTATGGAGATTCTACATGCTACTTCAGAGGCTACAGAGACAATAAGTAGCAGACAAAGACAACACCGTGCAGACTGCGAAGTATGATGATGTGTGGTGTTTTATGATGCAAGGGCCAGGTATGGTCAAAGAGCGCCATGACAAATGGTAATGTTATCAATGAATTGTAGATAATGTGGACAGTGAATTCCTTATGGTAGATATGACATGGCTGCAAAAGGGCCTGAGACCTGTCGTTGTAAACGGTGTACAATATATAGGTACTAAAATAATGACACTGCCTAGTTAGTGATGTGGGCTATGGCAATTGGGTTTCGTTAAAAACATGATACAATGAAACATAACAGTGATACTAGAACCTCAAGAAAGCCATTGATTACAAGGGCTGTTAATTGTGTGCTAAAAATTACCTGGCCAAATGATTTCCGGAGTGTCTATTTCAGCTGAAAACTATTTTCAGGTTCAAAAGGTGTTCATTGCTAAGAAAAAATGCCGGGTGAAGAGGTATATTTTCGGGATATGCAGAAGGGAAATACGTTTTCCTCTCTGCCTCTATTGCAGGGCATTGAATAAGAACATGGAGGACTGCGAGATTATTGCCGCACTTGCTGCAAGCCGGAGGATCCTTCCCAGTCAAGAGGTAAGACTGAGTACCGTAAGTACACATTGTAAAGTACTAGTAGTCACCCTTGAGAAGATGACCATGCCTGCCGTGAGATCCAGCCGATGCCGCAGTAAATTAGCTCGGAGCAGGAGGAATTACTGAAGCCTTTTCTTTTTCTTCTTATTTACAACTTTAATGGTGAAGTGTACAATAAAAATGCTATGGTGGGGTCAAAATACATCTTTCGCCACCAAGATCATGCTCAAAATGGAAGAATTGTCGTAAACCAAGTTTATCTCAACACTACGAAATAAACCTTGATGATGATGATGATATGTGGTGTTTAATGGCGCAAGGGCCAGGTGTGGCCAAAGAGCGCCATGACAAGTGGTGATGTTGACGATGTATTATGAAGATGTGACTTGGCTGTAAAGTGGCCTAAAAATAGTTGCTGTAAAGTGCATAAAATCTACGTGATATAAAATTATGGCCATGATTAATGACGAATACTATGAACATTAAAATCCATCGTAAAAGAATGACATAGAATTGAAAGTATATGAGATGGTTAAAATAGCTGGAGCACTGTTGCCTCGCAGGAGCCCTTGAAACACAAGGGCCTAGAGGCACGTGCTATACGAAAGAACTATCACAGCGCCATCCTCTGAAGAGAGGAGGCGCTATGAACATGTGGGGCTAACAACATGCAATACAACATCTTTCAGATAACTTAAAAGTGCATTGGTGTCAAATAGCGGTTCTGGGCCGAGTAACATTAATGGATGAAGGGGAATGTGCTGCCGATACGCTAAGGGAAAATGTCTCTTTCTCTCAGATTCGGCTTCCCGACACTCCAGGAGGACGTGGAGTACGGTCAGCCTCTCCCCGCATCTACCACAGGCTGGAGGCTCACTTCCGGTTAGTAGAAAATTATGTGTGCCAAACGTGTGCCCTATTCTGAGACGACAGAATAGGACATCTGTTCGGCGCGATTTTGTAGTAGAGGGCCAGAATCCTAACTGTGGTTTTATCAGGTGGAGCTTATTATCTGTTTCCGCGTCCCACATGCGTTGCCAGTGGTCTCGCAATCTCCTTCGCAAGAAAGGCCTCAGATCTGTGACAGGCACCTCAGCGGTAGGGTTAACGGCTTGCGATGCTATAGACGTGGCCATCTCGTCCGCCAGAACGTTGCCTTCAATTCCCCTGTGGCCAGGTACCCAGCATATTATGATATGCTGCTTAGATGAGTACGCTTTACACAAGACGGAATAGAGCTCATTAAATACGGGATTTTTATGTTTGCTGATTGTGGTTAAGGCCTTCACGACGCTTAGGGAGTCTGTATAGATCGCTGCTTTTGGAAGTTTCGATTTTCTTATATGCTTCACAGCAGAGAGTAATGCGTAGGCCTCGGCCGTAAATATGCTTGTTTCCGGATGAAGTACGTTGGATTCCGAGAAGGATGGGCCGACGGCTGCATAGGATACCCCGGAATTTGATTTCGAAGCGTCTGTGTAGAACTCTGCACAGGAATGCTTGTGCTGGAGTTCGAGGAAGTGCATTTTGATTTCGGCCTCAGGAGCGTGCTTTGTAACTTGAATAAAAGATGTGTCGCATTGTACCAGCTGCCACTCCCAAGGAGGTAGCAGCTTCGCTGGATGCAATAGGCGAAGCCCGAGGAGTGGAACATGCATTTCTTCACTAAGCTCCCTCACTCGAAGCGAGAAAGGCTTTCTTACAGAAGGACGATTATGGAATAGTGTAGTGCAGGTCATATCGTTAACAGTGTTAAAACATGGATGTTGATGATTGGAGTGTATTTTTATGAAATATGTAAAGGTGATGTAAGTTCTCTGTAGATGGAGCGACCATTCATTTGATTCCGCGTATAAGCTTTCAATCGGGCTTGTTCTGAAAGCACCAGTGGCTAAGCGGATACCTAGATTGTGGACAGGATCTAGGATCTTTAGTGCGCTCGGAGCGGCTGAGTTATATACGACGGCGCCATAGTCCAATCGTGATCGAATCAGGCTCCTATAAACGTTCATCAAACACTTCCTGTCGCTACCCCATGTTGAGTGGGATAGAATTTTAAGTAGGTTCATTGTCCTTAGACATTTTTCTTTAATATATTTAATGTGCTGTATAAAAGTAAGCTTGGAGTCTAGTATAATACCTAGAAATTTGTGTTCTTTGTCGATAGGTATTTGATGTCCACAGACTTGAACACAAGGATCTGGAACCAGGCCTTTCTTTCTAGTAAAAAGAACGCAGGAACTTTTGTGGGGGTTGATTTTGAATCCGTTTTCGTCTGTCCACTTGGAAACCTTGTTCAAGCCCTGCTGTACCTGTCTCTCGCATACTGTGAGGTTGCAGGATTTGAAGCCTATTTGTATATCGTCTACGTATACGGAATAAAAGATGGCCGGTGGCAGTGAGGCACGTAGTGTGTTCATCTTAACGATAAAGAGAGTGCAACTCAGCACGCCTCCCTGGGGTACACCAGTTTCCTGCGTAAAAGGACGTGAGAGTGCATTACCAACTTTTACTCGGAAGGTACGATTTGACAAATAGCTTTCAATAGTGTTCAGCATATTTCCACGGATGCCCATTCCCGACAAGTCACGCAAGATCCCGTAACGCCATGCTGTGTCATACGCCTTCTCCATGTCGAGGAATATTGATAGGAAAAACTGTTTATGAACAAATGCATCGCGGATATTTCCTTCAATGCGCACAAGGTGATCGGCAGTCGATCGTCCTTCTCTGAATCCACACTGATTGGGATCGAGCATATTGGCGAGTTCTAGGAAGTGTATAAGTCTGCGATTAATCATTTTTTCGAAAAGCTTACAGAGACAATTTGTAAGAGCTATCGGTCGGTAACTTGCCGCCAAGGAAGGGTCTTTACCCTGCTTAAGAACAGGGACCACAATCGCTTCTTTCCATGAGGGTGGGAGGTATCCCGCAGCCCACATAGTGTTGAAAAGTGTGAGAAGTGTAAGTTGTGTGTCAGCATGTAAGTTTCTGATCATGTCATACATGACTCTGTCAGGTCCCGGTGCAGTGCTTTTGCATGTGTTCAATGCAGCTCTCAACTCGGCGACACTAAAGGGCTGGTTATACGGTTCATTCTCTCTGGATTTTCGTAAGAGTGGCTTGCGTTCTTCTATTTCTTTAAGTTTCAAAAAGGATTGGGAATAGTGAATTGAGCTCGACACGTGCTCAAAGTGCTCCCCAAGTGAGTTCGCCTGGTCTTGTAGGGTATCGCCTTCTGTGTTTACCAAAGGGAGTGCATGTGCTTGTCGCCCTCTTATCCTATTGACCCTGTTCCAGGCTTTCGCCTCATCTCTGAACGAGTTTATACTCGATAGAAACTTCTGCCAACTTTCTCGTCTGGCCTGTCGGCGGGTTCGCCTGCCTTCGGATTTTACTTTTTTAAAGTTGACTAGATTCTCTGCAGTGGGAGAAGCGCGTAGCAACCCCCACGCCCTGTTCTGTTTTTTACGAGCCATCCTACAATCGTTGTTCCACCATGGGACACGTCGTTTGCAGGCCAAGCCCTTTGCTTCTGATATGCATTTAAATGCGACATCTATTATGAATGCTGTAAAAAACTCGACTGCAGCGTCAATTCCTAACGAAGACAGGTCAGCCCATGAGATACTAGTTAGAGATCGAAATTTCTCCCAATCAGCTGTCTCAATCTTCCACCTAGGAGCGTATGGTGGATACTCGTTTTCTATAGGTGATCTTAGCAGTATAGGGAAGTGGTCGCTGCCGTAAGGGTTGTCGGCAACTTCCCATTTAAGTTCAGGCAGTACAGACGGGGAGACTATGCTAAGATCTATTGAGGAATAGGTTCTGTTTGCGAGAGAATAGTATGTCGCTTCCTTCTTATTCAGAAGACAAGCACCAGAAGAGAAAAGGAACTGTTCAACGAGACGACCTCGCGCGTCTGTACGAGAGTCGCCCCACAGGCAGCTGTGCGCATTGAAGTCGCCAAGAACAACATAAGGTTCTGGCAATTCGTCTATAAATGACTGAAATTCATGTTTGTTTAATTTGTAGTGTGGGGGTACGTAAAGCGAGCAAATGGTGACGAGTTTATTAAGGAAAACAGCTCGAACCGCCACTGCCTCAAGGGCCGTTCGTAGCTGTAAACGTTGGCACGCTACGCTTTTTTGAATTATAATTGCGACACCGCCCGATGATGCGACAGCATCATCGCGATCTTTCCGAAAAGTAACATATTGTCGAAGAAAGTTTGTGTATTTTGATTTTAAGTGTGTTTCCTGTAAACACAGCACTTTTGGATTATGTTTGTGGATGAGTTCTTGCAAATCATCAAGGTTTGTAAGGAGACCTCTAATGTTCCATTGAATGATTTGTGTATCCATATTTAAAATAAATTGGTGCTGTGTTTACGGAAACGGACGGGATGCCTTAGATTACAGAACCCTTTCGAGGCCCTGTAATAGGGGTTTTGTTCTTTCTGGAGCGTTCGAGGGAGCCTCGCCGCTCCTTAGGCGCTTGGTGCGCCTTGAGGATGGGTGTAGTGTCCATTGCCTCTTGTGAGGCGCCGGACACGTGCTCTTGCGAGCGGGAAGATTTCAGAGGGAGTCCCGCCTTGGAGGGCAAGACCCCTGCGCCCACCAGCCCGGAGGTCGATGGGGCTCCCAGAGGGATTTGGCTACGCCGGCCGTTGGCTGCGCAGGAAGGAACCTCCGAAGTTGAGGCAGCCTCGGCTGCGCCCTCCTTCGGGGTCGATGGTTTCTTCTCCTCGGTTGACGGAGCAGCGCTAGCTGCAACCGTCGCGGGGGCAGATGGCGTGACTGCCGACTCACTGCTTGTGGGTCGGACAGCCGCCGGAGGCCGTTGTGACGCTGCCCCCTGACGCGCCACTTCGGCAAAGGTGGTCTTAGGAAGGTATGAAACCCGCCTGCGTGCCTCTTTGTATGATATGTTTTCCTTTACTTTGATTGTGACTATTTCTTTTTCTTTCTTCCAAGACGGGCATGACCGCGAGTATGCGGCATGCTCGCCATCACAGTTCACGCAGTGTGGAGCGTTTTCGCATGTTTCAGAGGCATGATCGCGAGAACTACATTTTGCACATGTCTGCCGGCCTCTGCAGTTCTGGGAACTGTGACCGAAACGCTGGCATTTGAAGCAGCGGAGAGGATTTGGAACATACGGCCTGACCCGTAACATTACGTAGCCGGCCTCGAGTGTCTCAGGCAGAATGCTTGAGGAGAAAGTCAGTACAAGGTGCTTGGTTTTTATCTCCTTCCCGTCGCGCCTTAGCATGATTCTTTTAACATTGATCACGTTTTGCTCACTCCAGCCTTCCAACAGTTCGGCTTCTGTGAGCTCCATCATATCATCGTCAGAAACAACACCACGGCTGGTGTTCATAGTTCGGTGTGGGGTTACTGTTACTGGGATTTCCCCAAATGACTCAACTTTAGGAAGATTTTCAAACTGTTTTGGATCGCGGAGTTCCAAAAGGAGATCGCCGCTAGCCATTTTGGATGCTTTATAGCCTGTACCAAGAGTTTCAGTGAGATACTTAGATACCAGGAAAGGAGAAATCATTCTCATGGTCTTTTCAGGTTTGCTTGAATGAATTACATGGAATCGGGGGAAGTTTTGCGATTTCTTTCCAAGAAATTGGAAAATATCTTCGGTGCGCCCTCGTTTTTGAGGGCGATCAGGTAGTCGAGGGAAAGAAGTGGCCATTAGGAGTATGGTGTTTTCGGCAGGGATGGCCGCCGCCCACCATGGAGCCCAACCAGGGGACGACACAGGACGGAAATATTCAGTTCTGCGCACGCCAGCGGTACAACCCCGCTATAACCGAATACATATACCCAAGAGTGGATATAGTGCACAAGGTTAACCCTCGCTGCCTACGAAGTCGGAAGTAACACGAAAATAAAGAGAGGACAGGAAAGATTAAAAGTGAGAAAAAGACGAAGGTTGGAGGGAGAGAGAGAGACAGGAAAAGGCAACTACCGATTTCCCCCGGGTGGGTCAGTCCGGGGGTGCCGTCTATGTGAAGCCGAGGCCGAAGAGGTGTGTTGCCTCCGCCGGGGGGCCTTAAAGGTCCAAACACCCAGCTTCGGCTCAACCCCCAGGATCCCCTTTTCCCCAGACACGGCTAAGCCGCGCACGGCTACACGCGGGAGGGTCCAACCCTCGTGTGCTCGGGTCCGTGGTGTCGCAACACACCAAACGCCTGCTGACGCAGACGCCCCTGCGGGGGAAATAAACCTTAACAGTTTTCTCCGAAAAAGGAAGCTGGGCAGTTACAAAAAAAATACATTTGTCCTGGTGTGGAGATGAAACCTGGGAAGAAAGCCTATCTGGAGCAATCGCTCTACCATTGCAGCTAACCAGGAGGCTAGCAGATTTTTCTCCAGAGAACTCGGAAATTAAAGAGCACTACCCGGCACACACCGTTCCCTTCCAGTGGTCTCTTACCTGGCGGGTGACAACACGTCAATGTCCTGTGTTGCGGCCACCAAGATGCTGTCGTCACCCATTAACCACTGGTCGTAATCATCTTCATCTTCAACAGCATCAGCCACCGGTTCCACTGCTACTGTCGCCTCCGCAACGTTGTTGATGGGATCCTTCTGGGATGCCATATCCTCTTCCACTTTCGCAGCAATGCTATCCAGGCTAAAAGGACACAAATCAATAATGACACTTCTTTAATAAAAGTGGCATAACACCAACAGGAAACAGACAAACAACATCAACAGTAAACCATATCAAGCAGGAAAAAAGGATGCAACAACAGAGAAAAAAGCTACTATTCTGCCATTTGATAAAACCTAAACCAACACATCCACAACAGCTAAAAAGAAAAAAATCCAGCGCTTGTACAGAGCTCAATGAGTGTATTACAGTAACTCAAGCACTAGGGTAGGTCATGTAATGAGCATATAGGGTCCTTCGTTTTTGGGTTAGATACGTATAATATATATTTTCAATTTAGGGGATAAAAATTGGTCGTTATTTTCACATGACAATGCACTTGTATGCAAGTCATGTGACGAACTCATTTCTGCAAATCCAAGTTGGCAGGCATTATTTATAGTTTTAAAGGAAACTACATAAACAAAAACAACAAAATGAGTCATGCTTGGCAATCCCTTCTTTACTTTGTTCTCTGCACTTTATTATTTAACATATGGTAGTGCGCATGGGCACCTTTCGCAAGAGGCGTTCCGCTTTTCCTTGTCTTACAAGCCCTTCTCGACGCACACATTATCAGATGCATTTTGAGCATTTGTGTGTGCATTCTAGACAGCTGTTGGGCCTTTTGTCCTTGCCTGTTGTCATCCAGTTTTTACTGCTTTGCAACTTTTGCTCTTGCCACAAAACTAATGGAACGCCAAATAGGCTGCATCTTCCAACCCTCTTTGAGCATAATGTAGTCGATTAAACGTCCTTCCAATGTCGCAGTTACCGCTTCCAATGCAATGCGTAAGCATTTAGCGCTACGCAGCAATGCGCTGCATCAGCATTTCCCCGAGACACGGCAAAGATAGTTTGACGAAAGCATTGAATGGCGAGTATGTTATGTGGCGAGCATCGCTAAACCATCACAGGGAAACCATCATATGTCAAATCCTGCGAGTGACACTAACAGTGAAGTGCACTAACTCAAGGTAACACTAAATTTTCCTGTCCAACAGGAGTATACAAGAGTGACAAGCAGACAGCAGCCATTTTAAGTCTTGTTCCAATTCTGGCAAAGCCGTCAAAGAAGACAGCTTCACGAAGCCAGCCTGGAATACGGAAACCATGCAGGCTACTTTGCTGTCCAAATGAGATGGTGACTGAGCAGGTAGTGTGGAAACTTAACAGGAAGGTCGTCTGCACACAAGAAAATGTAGTCATGCTTCCCTATGAGCTTAATACAAGCCATATTTTGTTTTTCATAAGGTCATACATGCACAGCTCTAAAATGCAGCTATTATATGTGCCTTTTTTAACTTTTTCTTGTTAGCGCAAGGTGGCGTCAACATGCAGAGGCACCTTCCAGACACATTCCACTACTTGGGCTCAAAGCTGTCCTACTAGCTGTCTACACAGAAGGTCCCCGATGCTAGCCAGAATTGGAACGCCCTAAAAGATCGCCTGGAGAGACGCTTCTTTGTCCTTTAACTGAAGTTCATAGCCTGCTCGGTATCAAAACTCAAGGCTTTGATAGGTTTTGCATTGTACCTCATTTTGCAAAGCAACCTTTCACTCCCGGCAGTTACAAGGGGATTTGCACGCTTCTCACTACCTTCAAGAAACACATGGAATTCACAGCGCCACAATATGTTTAAGACAACAAGTGCTCACAGTACATCGCATTTCATTCGTTGGCAACTGTACAAGTAATCAGTTTCGCTGGCATACCAACATAACTTCGACACACAAGACAAGGTGCCTCAGTTTCGCATTACGACAACACAAGTGCACAGCTAGTTGTTAGCACTGCTTAAAACCACGAACTTGAACTACAGGAGGGGACAAATAACAACTAGATTGTAATGTCTAAAAATGAACTGAACGTTCACACTCACAGTGATTTGCTGTTTGCAGCATCTGCAACGTAGAAAACCAAGAACAAAATTTATCAACATGTGCATCATTTTAGAGATGCTAATAGATTCAGGTAAAGCTAGGCCGGCAGATTACACTTGTTATACAGCAAATATCGTAAGTCACTTTTAATGCATGAAGAAGCTTGATATGCATGGAACGAGCAGATGGCGATGACACCACGTGACGTGAATCATGGCATCAAACGGCCAAACTCACAGTTAGCAATTTGAACAACACTGAGATGGCGCTCAAAGCTGATAAAGAAAAAAAAACCTAGTCATTAGCGGCTGCTTTAACTTTTGCACATCACGCAGCAACATAAGTGAATATTTCTAATCATAAAGGTGAAAACTGCAGTGCACAAACCAGCAGTTGTTTTTGATCGCCACATGAAAGGAAAGCCTCAACCCAGATGTATTTGCTACTGCAGATTCTGTAACTGTGTCCGGGAGAGACCTGGTGCCACCGCTTAAGTAATCTGAATTTGCAGGGCATCTAATATGTCCTCTTGTATGAGTAATTTGCACATCCTGAATGATTTCATGTTCTCTTTCTTCCGAGTAGTTATTACTTGCTGCCCTTTGCATGCCTCGCCCTACTACAAATTAACTACACAGACCTAAACCTTGATTTAATGAAGTCGGTAAAATTAGCGATTTGCTTTGTTAAATTGTAATTTCATTGCCTTAAAATTCAGAATTGTGTGAAAATAAGTAGAGTTATCGACGGACATTTCTTACAAAAAAAGGGGCGACAAAATTTTCCAAATTGTCAGGCAATCAGAAAACGAAAATCTGAATGAGAAAAAATTTATTGACGATTACGATAGTCCTTAATGTGAAATTTGAGCGCAGCTATATACATGTTTTCATTTCGTGATGTACTGGCTGGCGCGGACAATCTGTCACATGCAGCACATTGCAAATGGAGCAAAGTGTAGCATGACTACCTGGCTAATGGGGGGATCGTGAGAGGCAGCCTACGGGTGATGCGTGGGTGCAATTCACAGCAGCTGCCACCGACAGACCTCTGCTCACGGGGCACTTTGTTTTCGTATATGTTGGGATCGGTGGACACGCTCACCCCGTGCCATCGATGAACAGACGACGGTGCGCTACTCTGGTGCCATCTCGTAACGATCGTCGCCGCAGAGACCATCTTGCGCGGCACTACGCTTTTCTTCTCACGTTTTTGCCATACCCTCCTTCCCTGCTTTCCACCTCATGGTTCTGCTACATTCTCCTCCTCACGCTCTCTTTACTATCGCCGCGTGTGACATCACCCCCCGCCGCTCTCTGCGTTAGTTCTTTCATCCCCCGTTGCACTCGTTCGTTCGCATAGGTCGAGTGACGCTGATGCTAAATGCAGGAACGAGCGGCTAAGAGCTGTGCTTTAAAAGTATTCATTTTGTTGAATTTGAGAGTCGACATAAAAAGATACAGTTTCATGCTGTGTCTACAACAACTTCGTTTCCACTCCGCCCCCTTGGCTGATAGAGTTGCCCCTAGTCAGACGACGCTATCATGAAAAGCGCCGGCAGCGGGGAGCGAATGCTTTGTCTGCCTCTCACTTGAACGCGTCTCTGAAACTCGAGATTATGCAACTGCCACTACCAAACAAGCAGGAAGACAGCGCACATGATGCTACGTCACCTTGGAAGGCCCACTCTTTGTACACGTAGCAGATTACCTTTAAAACAGGGCACACAAGATGCATATGCGCTAAGCCGCGCTGAAAGCCATAGGCAGCTGCGACTGCACTAGAAACGGAGACACGTGCCAACCTGGCCCCCACTCTCCCCCCTCCCTTTCCCTCGCACACGCTTGACCACGGTACCACAAGCTCGCTCCCCTACTTGTTTCTCTTTGCACATGCGGGTATATGGCACTCACGAAGCCACTATTCTTCTCGGCTTCTTTCTTTTTCTTGCCATTCCAAGCAGCCACTCGTAATTCAACCATTTGGCCATCTGCGACCACAGAAGTTTCGGTTTAATGTCTCGGATTTCTTTGCAACGGCAGTAAAATCTCGTTCATTTGAAATCATGTATAAACACACTTCTTTATATTGAGGTTTTACATACATGGTATTCTATGTACAAGAAGTTATAAAAAGCTAAACACTTTGTTATATTCATTATATCGATGATTAACTGCATAAAAACAAAAAATATATAATGTCTTGCTCAAGCTAAGGGTTCATAATGGTAGCAAATTGGGCGAATTGGTACTGGCTGACCTTCGAAAAGGCACTTAAAATGAGAGATAAGGTGAAGAACAGAGACGGGACGCATGTCATAACTTGGCCACTGATCTGCATTTGCTGTTGGGCAGTGAGGTCTGATTGGTTGCCAATAAAAAAGATTTGGATGCAATGGCAGTAGAGAAGAAACAACAACAATGCATTCCTAAAATGCCAAAGCCAAGAAAGTGCAGCTTTGAGTAATTGAGGCCTTGTACTGTTATTACTGAGTGAAGAGGTAAGTAATATAAAAAAAAAAGGAAGGAAGCAACACGGAAGTGTTGTGTCAGTGTTCTTGAAAAAAAGCTTGGAGGACGTGATAGCCGTTCATCAGTACATGTCTCCAACACACTTCATTAAGTTAAAGACAACAACCCATTCACCAGGTCCCCCTAGTATCCACACCTAGCGTCCATGGCCACTAAGACAGACCTCAAACAGCTGCTGGAAAAATGATTTATGTTGGGAGTTTCTGCGTAACAGAATTTTGTTTTTTTGTATATTCAAATTCCAATCTGATGCTATCATGTCTATACTTTCCGTGTAAGTCGTGCTTTACGAATTTACTGACGCATTTTTCTTTGAGAAATTAAATTACTTTAGTAATGCCTACATGCCAACAGGAGGGCCTGCATGGTTCGGCATGATTTTTCTCTAATGGACAACGCTGCCAATGCCTACAACAAATTTTTTTGTGACACGGGCTCTTAACATTATCACATTAAAGACACACGGAGACAGCCTGACCTTTTGCCTCTACAGACACCTGAGGAATGTCAGCAGCCGTCGACGGCCCAAAGCCATTCTTCTTGGACTGCTGCACCATGTCCCACAATTCTTGCATCTGGTCCATGACTGCCTGCGCACTGGCCACGCTGGCTTTCTTCCTCGCATTTCTCTTCTTTCTTCTGGAACGGTTGGCATGACATGAGACTGTCGCACAGAGCGACCGGCATCTGCTCGCGAGGCAAAACACTGATTTCTCATCATTGGCTTGGCCCCTGTTGTGCAATGACTGAAGAGGAGAACAGCAAGTGGCCTCTCAGCAACTTCAGTGGTACTAGCTGATCAACAGTGAAAAATTCAATAAAGCCCCTACAGACCTTTTCAATCTTTACAAACATAGGCTTCAGGTGCTTTCCTGTTTCATCCACTGACATAGCCTGACAGATTTACCAGGCAAAAAAGACAAGGCTGAGTAGCCGGAGCAAGTTAGAACAGAAGTCCACAGATCTTCAACACTTTTTCCCTGTACATGACCACAATTTTACAAGTTTGGCAAAAGTTACACAAAAAATTATAAGTATTAAACTTGAGCCATTATACGCGTTTCTCTTATCTGAAAATATATATAGTAAAAAAAAAAGACTTTCCATACATGAAAAAACATTTAAAAAAAGGGGGAGGGAGTACACCAAGTGTCGACGCTGAAGATGACCAAGTAGACGTACACCATGGTTCAACTGATTCAATCATTAAATTTTGATTATCTCTATTCTGTCTCTTTCTCGTGTTCCTTCCACTCATTTCGTTATGTTAAGGGCCGTTTTTTTTTTCCCCCAACAAGATAGCTAGATCCCAGATATTGAAGCCTGTGTGAAGTCAGCAAAGACCGTCTCTTTAGAAACATACTTTTTGTTCTGGCGTAGCAGACTGATAAGGCATGTGACCGTAGGTTTCTCGGGGCCACACGCTTACTGCTGTTACCATGCACATGAAAGTAACAGTACTCCATTTAATACTTAGCAGGCACTGGTGTGAAAGCGACGCAAGCAGTGCAGTAAACAATAAAACAAAATTATCAGCATCAATTCCTGTTATTGAAGGACAGTGGGCACATTGTTCTAGAAAAACTGGCCACCCTGTATACACAATGCCTCATGACCTTGAGCGTACCGGAATCTTGGAAGAATGCTAACATAATCCTAATCCATAAGAAAGGGGACGCCAAAGACTTGAAAAATTATAGACCGATCAGCTTACTATCCATTGCCTACAAAGTATTTACTAAGGTAATCACAAATAGAATCAGGAACACTTTAGACTTCTGTCAACCAAAGGATCAGGCAGGATTCCATAAAGGCTACTCAACAATAGACCATATTCACACTATCAATCAGGTGATAGAGAAATGTGCGGAATGTAACCAACCCTTATATATAGATTTCATTGATTACGAAAAAGCGTTTGATTCAGTCGAAACCTCAGCAGTCATGGAGGCATTACGGAACCAGGGTGTAGATGAGCCATATGTAAAAATACTGAAAGATACCTATAGCGGCTCCACAGTCACCACAGTCCTCCATAAAGAAAGCAACAAAATCCCAATAAAGAAAGGCGTCAGACAGGGAGATACGGTCTCTCCAATGCTATTCACAGCATGTTTACAGTAGGTATTCAGAGACCTGGAGTGGGAAGAATTGTGGATAAAAGTTGATGGAGAATACCTTAGCAACTTGCGATTCGGTGATGATATTGCCTTGCTTAGTAACTCAGGGGACCAATTGCAATGCATGCTTACTGACCTGGAGAAGCAAAGCAGAAGGGTTGGTCTAAAAATTAATCTGCAGAAAGCTAAAGTAATGTTTAACAGTCTCGGAAGAGAACAGCAGTTTGCAATAGGTAGCGAGGCACTGGAAGTGGTAAGGGAATACATCTACTTAGGGCAGGTAGTGATGGCGGATCCGGATCATGAGATGGAAATAATCAGAAGAATAAGAATGGGCTGGGGTGCATTTGGCAGGCATTCTCAGATCATGAACAGCAGGTTGCCATATCCCTCAAGAGAAAAGTGTACAATAGCTGTGTCTTACCAGTACTCACCTACAGGGCAGAAACCTGGAGGTTTACGAAAAGGGTTCTACTTAAATTTAGGATAACGCAACGAGCTATGGAAAGAAGAATGATGGGTATAACGTTAAGGGATAAGAAAAGAGCAGATTGGGTGAGGGAACAAACGCGAGTTAATGACATCTTAGTTGAAATCAAGAAAAAGAAATGGGCATGGGCAGGACATGTAATGAGGAGGGAAGATAACTGATGGTCATTAAGGGTTACGGACTGGATTCCAAGGGAAGGGAAGCGTAGCAGGGGGCGGCAGAAAGTTAGGTGGGCGGATGAGATTAAGAAGTTTGCAGGGACGACATGGCCACAATTAGTACATGACCGGGGTAGTTGGAGAAGCATGGGAGAGGCCTTTGCCCTACAGTGGGCGTAACCAGGCTGATGATGATGATGAAAAACTACTAATGTGATTGAGAGTTTTTCTATGCGTCGTAAAACATTTTCACTGGAATTATGCAAGCAACATTGTGCACCATCTGGAATGACGACTGAACTTTAACCATTTGTCAGATTTGTTGAATTTTGGCAGTTAGGGAGTGTGGAGAAATAAAACAGACTGGAGGTATTGTAGAAATTAGCCTCCAGTGTTCCTATCACTCCTTCAGTAAAGAAATGCAATATTATCACTCGGTCAAATCATCTTTAAATGACAGGAGTAGTGAAGACATAAAAGCTTCTCTCAGGTTGTCAATCTTCCAATGCATAGCCTGTTACAACAATGTCTCAAACAAGAGTAGATGATCATGAGTGTGTTATTTTGATAATTGTGTTCAGATAATATCAAGTGAAACTTTATTTTCCCCACCAAGAATAGTTTTTATCCATCAGCGCTTTGACAGCGTATGTACAAATTATTATGAGCAATCTTTTTCGTCGTGTGGTGTTTTCATTCATGCAATAGCAAGCAGTCGATTTCAGACCGACCTTCGACTGAAGCATGACTAGCTGTCTAATCTCTTACATCTTGAACACCGTCTGTGCAAGTGCACTTATTCATTACTGTTCAAGATTGTGCAACACACCACATTACTGTACAGCACTGTACTTGAGACCAACCGCCTTGCTTGCACAGAAAAGCTGATAAAACGCAATAATCAAGTGCGAGGAGGCTTCTGCTCATTCCTTGATGTGATAACCGTTGCTTCGTGAGCCTCAAGACTGCAGCAAAAAACAAGCCAGGTGCCTGCTGTAATGAGTAAAAACAAATGCTTCTTGTACAATAAGAACTCACCCGTTTTTGGAAAGCTAATGCTTTCATGCAGAGCATGGGTACCATTATGGCTAGTATTGACGCCAACAAATCTTGAGAATACATTTTTTTCCTTGGTCTGATTTACAAAACTTGAAAACTAGAAACCAAGTGCATATTTGAATATTAAAGTGTTTGTTTTCACTCTCAGTACTTATAATAAAAATAGCACATTATTACTTTCTCTCGTGTTCCTTAAAGGGCCCCTCACCAGGTCTGGCCATGTTGAGGTGACAAGTGCAGAGCATACAATGCACACTAACGATCGTGTTTGCAAAGAATTACATTGCTAAGCACCGCGTAAATGTCTGAAATTTCAATCCGAACAGCGTTTTCCCTTACCCTCGTGGCGACCGCACTCCAAGCCGGACAGTGACGTAGTCACGTCCCTGCACCTATGTAGTCGTGTCCGCAGCGTGACGTCGCTTGTAGTGACACGACTTCGAGAATTATTCAAGGCAACATCTGTTATTTGTGTAATCTGTTGCTTGAATTGACAAATTGAAGTTTAGAGAAATAATAAAACACACAAACAGAATGTCTGCGTGTGTTTTGTTTTACTTCGCACCGAAGCAAGAGAGATGCGCTTCCGCTTCGTCTGCTTATTCCTACGGTCGTCACGTGCAGTGCAGTCACGTGCGCAGGTACCGAAACTATGCCATTTTATACCCTATTCCAGCGCGTGATCATGCTCCGCAATCCGCTTGTTCTGCCTCAGTATTCATTAGCACTGAATTAATCATGCGCTGCACAAAATGAGATATCACAACAGCTTGTGCACAACACCGTCAGCGGAAGTGCGCAGAGCCACAAAAAAAAAAAAAAAAATGCGAGGAAAAACAAAATGAAGGCGGGGCCCGTGACGTATGCGTCATGCGATCCTCGAGGTCCGGTATGGGAGGACACAGGGAAGGAATTTCGCTTGTGGAGGCTAGACGAGGTCGTTGGAGAGAGTGTCTCGCTATGCAGTGGAGCTCGCCTTCTGAAATCATGGGTTCGCAGCATTGAAATATTTCTATCTCTGCTATTAATGAGCCGATTTGAGAAATGCTGGCAGCAGAACGCTCCCTAGAGGACACGTAACAACTTCCAGCGTATAATCAAAATTTGCTATGGGGTCTGGTGAGGGCCCCTGTAAAGTGCTTTTTTAAAGTTTCAGATAAGAATTCTCAGCAAATGTCTAAGCAATTATTACTGCTATAAATCCATTCCAAACACCAGTGATCAGGCTATAAATTTATTTATTGCAGTATATGTTGCGACTACTATGTCTTGAAACAATATATTACAATAAAACCACTGAAACTGAGGATGTTTCTAGTGGTAACAAAAGAGTTAAGTTGAATTGCTCAATTACATCATTTAAACATCATGTACCCTTGTCACGAGAGCAGTATCAAACAAATGACATTGCAGCTGAGCTTATCAGCTTATAAAGGTCACTCGCTGTCATCAAAAAGTCACCAGATCTACACAATGTGAGGTACTTGTAATGTGAAGCACTCAATAAGAAATAAGTTGTAAAAAGAAGTAGCTGGAATTTCTAGCAAGCCCAAATGGGCTTTTATTAGTTTGATAGTGAAACTGTTTCACGATCACTTAGACTGCTCATGACACAGAAGTAGTATTATAAGCTCAACTGTCACCCCTGTGATGTTTGAATTTATAATACCAGCATTTGCAGGCACATCCTAACGTCCACCAAACCCAATGCTATAATCATGCTAGCAAACCACCAAATAATGCAAAAGTGAAGCAAACTCACCTTGGTGTGGTAGCACCTCCTACGGTTGAAGTCTTGACATAGCTTGCACTAATTATGCTGAATGCCGACGGTATTGGTTTGGTATCTTGAGGCTGAAATGTGAGAGTTATCATGAAGACCAGCAAGGAACAGCCAACTAAGGTTGCGTTTGCAAGGTCATTCACACATCATCAAAACAGTTCCTTGAGAGAGTTCAATATTAGGAGAAAATGACATGGGCAAGCCATGTGAATCCAAGCAGCGTGCTCGTGCCTCACGGTATTCGTGTCTTGTGGATGCATCGGAACAATGCTCTGGGTAACAAAGCCATTTTCCGCCCTTTCTACCGAAAAGACTCCGTTGCTTGGAGAGAGGTCACTTGCAGGCAACGATTTTCAGTACTGCTAAGGACAATTAAGCCGCACTAACAAATAACAAAGTTGCAGTTTTTCCAAAAAGTACAAAACTGTGAAAGAGCAGTAGTATGACATAAAGACTTGCAATGCTTTATGAAATATCAGCTGCACCATGCAACAACCTGCACATCACTGTCCGTCTAAAGTTAGGCTTTGTAGTATAAAGCGCACCAATTTACCATCTACAGCCGACTGCAAGGTCAAGTCCTGTAACCTCCATACGTCTATAGGACGGGCCAGTCGTAGAGCTTTGCGTCAGCCTCGGTCACTTCAGACTTCTGCAATGGTGTAAACCACCCACTACGAGATGGTCCTCCTTATTCTTCTTACCTGCTGCAAAGCAAGGGTCCCGACTTTGGCAGCCTTGATGCCTTTAGGTAGCATACAAGGCTTTATTGATTAGTTGCGGGCTACCAAGTTTGGTACCAGGCAACTAGCAACCAGGAGTGTTAGAAAATGCCGCGGCTGTGAGTGGCGCTTGCTAACACTCCCAAGCTAAGATGTAGGACACAGGCACAAATTCCCAAGAAATTTTTTAGGAGGGAACCCACCACCATAGCCGGATGGTATGGTAGAGCATTGCATGCGTAATATGTGGCTTCGACTCCCATCGGGACAAGTTCTTTTTTTCACCCACTTTCATTTCCTTTTTTTTTATTATTTCTACATTTCAATTAAAAAATAACAGCCAATTTCATCTACGCTCGTTTTCCTTCTTGCGAGTGTGTTACCCAAATGTATGCACCAATACAGCAACCATGTTTTGGCCACCTGTGGACAACATTAAAGTCTTCTGCGGCTTCCTATCTTTTCCTTCACTATGTGATGTTGGCATTGCTCACCTCAGTACTGGGTCCAGACAATCTTGCGCATCACAGCATAGAAGTTGCACTGTGAGGCATTGCGAGTCTCAAATTTGCACATTGTGGGTTTACCCAGATCGGCCCTTATACCCCGAATATTTACATCCGAATATTTACATCGGCAGCATACGGCATTATGTTTATAAATCATCAAGCGTGCGACGTTTATGGTACATGTTAGAAAAATATATGCACCTACGAGGACAATGCCTTCAGTGAAGTAGCAAAAGTCCACATGTTACTTTGCTGCACAGGATGTGGTTAGCTGAATACGTAAAAAGCCATGAATATTCACTGCTGCTTTAGCGATTCGTTGGTCTCGGCATTTGTTTTACGGTATGTTACACAGAACATCAAAAACAAAATTAGCATTGACATTCACCAATACGGTATTCACTTCCTTAATGTATCCAATATTGTGACATCTTCTTCGATCGCCTGATGTTTGACTTTTTCCTGCGTTTTGCCATAGCCTATGCATCGTTTCCGTTACTCTATGACAACAGAAAAACGCATTTCCTGGTGGCGCGGTTAGTTTCGGCGTCAGCTTTCAGTTGTGGTTTAAAACCAGCTGAGGTGCATGGCGACCTTCGCGCGGAGCGGGAAGGTCTCTGTAACAGTTATAGCCGCAGTAGCAACGCTGGTCCCTAAAATTCGGCTACCTCTCTATTACACAAATTTTGCTTACCTTTGTCCGGAACATCTTGACCAAGCTTTCGACGTCCGATCCGCCGGGCGCTGCGCATACACGATGCCAAGAGGATGTCAGTTAAAACTTAAAGGAATCAAAAGAAAAGCGGCCACTCGAAAACACGTTACCAGAAACAAGCCTGCTGCGCGGCGAACTGCAGTCCCAAATGACATCGCTGTTTACGACGTCTTGGGAACAGAGGAACTCGTCGACGACCAAGTTGTTGAGATCCACTGGAGCATGGTTGTACGTTTCATCGTGGAGATCTCGCGGACTGCTTTCGGCGGAACCTGAAGGCATATGAAATAGTTTATAAGCAAGTGCATAATATCTGAAGCGCCAGCGTTTCAATGCCTTACTATTCGGCGTCGAGCGTCCAAGTTTATTCGGAGTCGACCTGGCCTTCCCGCTGCGTCGCTTGGGTGTAGTGAAAGAGGTCGACGCCGCCTTAGCTGGCGAGCTTCTCGGCTTTTTCATCTTGAAGCATTCAGTTATTTGCTTGTCCGACGACATGACAGGGACTCGAAAGCGCTACGCAAACTACGGGACCCATATGACCGATGCAGCGGCGGCACTCAAAACATTTTTGCCACTTTCCGCCATATGCAAGTATGCATTGTCGATGCCGATGCCGCCAATGCGAACCACACATCCGAGCACTGAGTTTCCGATTCTCTTCATAAGTTCTGATTTTCGCTACCGATCGAGCACGTTTGTTAGCATCAAGTACGTGACGGTTATCTGACTGTCGCAAAGAAAATGAACCATGCAAGTTAATTTGCTGGAGCATGCAATAGCTGTTCTCGGAAAAATCACGTGCGTGAGAACTTTTGCGGTCATAAATGAGCGCAGGTCGGTGGGCGCCGCCGTATGTCGGTTGCACTCATGGTTGCACTCAAATAAAAATTTATGTGCATCGTGAAAGCCACACACCTTCATTTTGCACGTAAACTCTGTCTGAAGACCGTGATCTGAACAGCATATACACTCTACACTCTTAGAAAAATTTACACCCTTTGGGGCTTACCTTGTCCCACAATGATAATAATCACCATCTGTCTTGCCCGCGTTTCCTTTTTTTAACGCTGCGAGCCTGGTACTTTCCAGTCACGAACGGCATGCGCGTTATCAGTGTGACGCAGCATTCTCGACAGGAAAGTAATGAGCGCTGAGTTTTCAAGAAAGGATCGAAACAGCAGGGCAAATGACGATTATCGTTGTGGGACAAATATACACCCCAAAGGGTGCAACCGTTTAAGAGTGTAAGAACAGTTTACACCCTTTGGAGTGTATATTTGCCACATGTGCACAACGATAATCGTCATCTTGCCCGCACTTACTTTCCTGAAAACGCTGCGGTCGTTACTTTCCTGTCGAGAATGCTCTGTCACGCTGATAACGCGTGCCGTTCGTTACTGGAATGTACCGGGCTCGCAGCGTTAAAGAAAGGAAACGCGTCAAGGCAGATGACGATTATTGTTGTGGCAGATATATACCCCAAAGGGAGCAAACATTTTTTTACACTCTTAAAACGTGTGCACCCTTTGGGGTGTATATTTGTCCCACAACAATAATCGTCATCTGGCTGGCTTGCGTTTCCTTTCCTGAAAACTCGGCGCTCGCTACTTTCCTGTCGAGAATGCTGCGTCACACTGATAACGCGCATGCCGTTCGTGACTGGGAAGTACCGGGCTCGCAGCGTTAAAGGAAGGAAACGCGGGCAAGACAGATGACGATTATTGTTGTGGGACAAGATAAACCCCAAAGGGTGTAAATTTTTCTAACACTCTTAGAAAAATTTACACCCTTTGGGGCGTATCTTGTCCCACAACGATAATCGTCATCCGTGCTGCCCGCGTTTCCTTTCTTTAACGCTGCGAGCCCGGTACTTTCCAGTCACGAACGGCATGCGCCTTATCAGTGTGACGTAGCGTTCTCGACAGGAAAGTAGCGAGCGCCGAGTTTTCAGGAAAGGAAACGCAAGCAAGGCAGATGACGATTATTGTTGCGGGACAAATATACACCCCAAAGGGTGCAACCGTTTTAAGAGTGAAGAGTGTAGAGTGTAAGAGTGTAAAACAAATTACACCCTTTACGTTGTATCTTGCCACACAACGATAAACGTCATCTGCCATGTCCGCATTTCTTTTCTTTAACGCTGCGAGCTCGGTACTTCCCAGTAACGAACGGCATGCGCATTATCAGCATGACATAGCATTCCCGACAGGAAAGTAGCGGGCGCGGCGTTTCAAGAAAGGAAACGCAAGCAAGGCAGATGACGATTATCGTTGTGTGCTCATAACACGGCAGCCGACGCCTACTGAGCTTTTCTCGAGATTGTTTTTCGAGGAAGTCCGGACGTGTTACCACCACGGCAATGACGAACGGAGTGTTTGTTAGCATCAAGGCAATCGCATTGGCGTGTTCATCGTTGTACAAGCACACAAAGTCTTCGTAGCACGCAGTGGGCTCTATACGGCCCAATATTGCTCATCAATTATGAGGCCTTCTTCAGTTGTCAAAACATGACCGCACAAACCAGCGTGAAATAACGAAACAAAAGTAATAATCAATGAACGTACATTGCGCGCTCTTCCATTTGTCAAAATTTTCGCACAACCTAGCTGTGGAAGTTGTTACCTGTCCTCTAAGGAGTGTTCTGCCGCAATAATTTTGTTTTAATTATTTCATTAATAGCATATATAGATACGTTCGAAGTGCCGCGAAGCCATCATTTCAGTAGGCGAGAGCACTCTACACTCTTAGGCAAAGTTACACCCTTTGGCTTGCCCCTTCTGCCACACAACAATAATCGTTATCTGCCTTGATGCGTTTCCTTTCTTTAACGCTGCGAGCCCGGTACTTTCCAGTAACGAACGGCACGCGCGTTATCAGCATAGAACCACCCTTTGCAGTGCCGCTTCTGATAACGCGCGTACCGTTCGTTACTGGAAAGTTCCGGGCTCGCAGCGTTAAAGAAAGGAAATGCATCAAGGCAGATAACGATTATTGTTGTGTGGCAGAAGGGGCAAGCCAAAGGGTGTAACTTTGCCTAAGAGTGTAAGAAAAGTTTACACCCCTTGGGGTATATATTTGCCACACAACAATCGTCATCTGCAGATGATGAGTTTTGTTGTGGAACAGATACACCCCAAAGGGTGTAATGTTGTATAAGAGTGTGTCTTGCCCGCACTTACTTTCCTGAAAACGCTGCGCTCGATTACTTTCCTGTCGAGAATGCTCTGTCACACTGATAACGCGCATGCCGTTCATTGAATGGGAAGTACCGGGCTCGCATCGTTAAAGAAAGGAAATGCGGGCAACGCAGATGACGATTGTCGTTGTGTGGCAAAAGGGTGTAATTTTGCTTAAAGGGACACTATTAAAAAAAGGTTACCAGAAAGTCAAGTTAAAGTGATAAAGCAATGCTCTAGAACGTCTAAGGCGTCAATATAATCGCGAACAGAGCTTTAGTAACCGAGAAGTTGAGGTAAATGCACGACACGATTCGAGACCCCCCAGCGACATTCCGGTACTAGCCCGATGACGAAAGCACTCCTCATCATAATTTGTCACTAGTACTCAACTACTCGTATTAAAGAGATAATTTCATTAGATTATAAAACGGAAGAAAATGCTACTTGTCTACTTCTATTCGATTCTAAGAAAAAAAAACATTTTGACGTTACCCTTGAGTAGTATGGGGGATCGAAAGGTTTCTTTTTCGCTCGACTATGCGCGCTCGACTATGCGCCGCGCGCGCTTTGGAGTTTCAGTTGTTTCTTTATCGCGTCGTGCTGCGGTGGTCCTGCTGGCTCACGAAACTTGCATTTGGAACAAGCAGCGAGAATGCCACGTCCATGTGATGTCGTGGGATGCGCGAACGGTCCGCGGAACTTGGCCAAGGGCAGATGCAGCGACGAATCCAACGTTACTTATCACTGTGTGTCGAGTGAACCTCTCCGTTCGAAGTGGTTAAGTGCCGTACCTCTGCCACAGTGCGCTGGCAAAGAGCCGAAAAATAACGTAGTGTGCTCGCTGCACTTTCATCCAGAAGATTACGAGTTCAACGCCGACTTACTGAAGTCGCGTGAAGTGCCTTTCAAAGCAGGCCGTCCTCGTAGTAGTACGCAACGACGCCGGCAGCGCGAGCCCTCAACAGCAGGTCACAGTGCTTAAATCGCTGAACTCGAGCCCAGCATCGCGAGCTAATATGTCGTTGTCAGGGTCATCCATTGCAACGAGCGTCGAAGGTGGCGTCATAAAATAAAGAACCAGCTTATCGTCGTGCGCTTTCCCTTCCGCTAGCAACATAGTTCCGCTTTCGCGCTGCTGTCGGCTCTGTCTTGGCCCTGTTTCTGGCCGCGCGTTTGCGTTTTGTGCAGAAAAGCCGTAGCGCCGTCTGC
The DNA here is from genome assembly GCF_023375885.2 of Dermacentor andersoni. Taxonomy (NCBI): domain Eukaryota; kingdom Metazoa; phylum Arthropoda; class Arachnida; order Ixodida; family Ixodidae; genus Dermacentor; species Dermacentor andersoni. The sequence goes on along the minus strand of NC_092820.1, from coordinate 83,234,816 downwards.
GGGAGCTGTTTTACTCACCGACGGCGCAACGTCACTATGAGACCATGACGTCAATACTCCTCGATCGCAGGGCGGGTGATTTGAGCTTCGCTAGAGGTACGCGGACGCTTCAGAACGCATTTTCTCTTAAAATAAGTCTCTTCTTCTCACGAAAAAAACGTTTCGAGGTTTCTGGGATGGTATTTCAACAGTCCACGTTGACTTAATATTAACCTTTAGTGTCCCTTTACGCACTCTTAAGTATCACCGCCAACGTAGACACTCTCTCCATTTGCCCCTTCTAGCGCCTCGAGCGCGGCCAGTCAAGCGGCAATTTTGTGTGTATTCGCGGGCTCATTTCACGCTCGGAAAAATACTTTCGTCTATTACGTATTGAGCAACAGAAAGCTGTATTGAGAGTTTTTAATAATGCGCTACAATTTTCCCTTTGACACTTTTCATCTAATTACAATATTTGAGAAAGTATTTATTAAGTAATATGTCACCCATGAAGCCATCCTTAGCATGTTAGAAGCCGTCGGACTTGGTGGTAAGATGTATATGTGGGTGTGCAACTACTTACAGAGGAGACCATTCTACGTGCACACAGAAAATGGCCCGACATCCGAGCATTACGGTAGCCGAGGAGTCCCTCAAGGAGGAGTGCTTAGCCCGACTCTTTTCAATCTCACCATCAGTGGATTAGTTTACAACCTGCCAAGCACGGTAGGACTTTCCATCTATGCGGACGACATCTGCATTTGGGCATCAGGTGTGACACGACTTCAGCTTCGCGCTCGGCTTCAGAAGGCAGCCACAATGATATCTTGCTACCTTCGTGAACAAGGACTTGAAATTTCGTGCGGAAAGTGCGCAATGGTGGCATTCACGAGGAAGCCAATGTCTGGTTACGGCGTATCTATTAACGGACAACTTATACCATACAGCAGAAGTCACAGATTCTTGGGAGTCGTAATTGACAGAGACCTGTCTTGGACTCCGCACGTCAATTACGTGAAAAAGCGGCTGTCTGCTATCTGTCACCTGTTCAGGTTCCTTGAAGGAAAAAGTTGGGGAGTATCTATACAGGCTATGTTACAGCTTTACACCATGTAATTACGCAGAATGCCAAAAATAATCTGAGTATCTCCAAGCGACGGCAAACAACATTACCTTGGTTCTGTCCAGCTACGTGGCATTTGCATATATATAAATCTTGATGCATGATTGGTTGGGACACCCTAATGCGAGAGTAAGAAGCCTTCGATGCTAACGTAGCTCTCACGCGAGTTCTAGATTATGACATCTGCAGCGGTAAAATAAGTATTTTGTCAAATGCCACTAGTGAAATAAGGCAATGGGCGATAATGCGATGGCGCTTCTGCTCAAGAGTTTTTCTGCAGGCTCGAGGGGCAGGGTTAGAGTTACTGTATATGTTACCGTAGGTCGGTAGCACATACAGTAACTCTAGGCAGGGTGCCTGAACGCCTTTTAAATGAGTGGAAGTGAATGTGAGTGCACTCGTGAGTGAGTGTGCTGCCCTCTGATGCTCACAATTCGTGTATATTCAGACCGAAGCTTCCAGTTTAGCACCTATTACATCTGTAGTGCGAGAAGGCAGTGTTTTTGGCCCGGGTTTACTTTTAATATAGATAGTAGATTTGTCTTCCCGATTACGTGGTAACATATCCGTCTAGTCGCTGACGATAGCGCTTGAAATCACGGTACTGCGTGCGCGTAGTACCATGTATGCGCGTGCGCAGTACCGTGGCCCCAACGCTTGCGTTCCACTTGGATTTTATGCGGAACCTCACGGCGACACCGACGGCAACGGAGGAAATTCGCCTGGGGTGTCCATATCGCAATAACAAGTGCTTGCTTTTGGCATCGATCCCTGTATGGAATTTCACCCTGTCAACTATTATCCTGTACGACACCACCACGAGGTCGAGTGTATCTACGTGGATTTCGTTGAACCTCGTGTCTATTATTCCAACTTAATAATAAACTAGTTAATATTGCAACATTAATAACTAGAAGCACTGTGGTGAAATCCACCCAGTAGTCGTCACAGCGAGTGCCTCTGATCTGCTGTAAAAGGGGGGACAACTCCTACATGACATCGTAGACGTGATGGCTTCGATAGTAAGCGTAGAGGTATATAGCGTAGAGGTGCATTGCGTGCAACACTTCGGGGGACACTACCAAGTAACAGTGAAGCAGTCATATATTTTGTGAAGAACCCAATTACTCATTCAGGAAATTAATACGGCATTCTACTGGTCTCATAGAGATGTTCGCAAATGGTCATGCAGACGTTCCTCCAACTACATCCCTATACAGAAGCCACAACGAATGAGAGAATATTTTGAGAATTTACACGAATACCTAACTGCTGGAGTGAAATTTCGAAATACGCAATTTTTTTTTCTGTGGCTTACAAATCGACGTCAGGGTAAAAAGAAAGAGCATACGTGTTTTCATTTCGCGATATATTGGCTGGCGCGGACAATCTGTCTCGTGCGGCGCGTTACAAACCGAGCGAAATGTCGTGCGGCTGCCTCGATCGCTAATCTGGCGATCGCGAAGCGCGTGGGGGACGCACCTGCGCGATTCACAGCAGCCGCCGCAGGCAGATCTCCGCTCATGCAGCGCTTTGTTGCCATACAGACGACGCGCGCTAGTCTGGCGCCATCTCGTAGCCATCGTTTCCGCACAACCCGTCTTGCGCGGTACTACGCTTTTATTCTCACGCTTTCCGCTTCATGGTTCCGCTGCACCCTCTTCCTCGCGCTCTCTTCGCTAGCGCGATCTTTCATCTGCCGCTGCGCTCCACGTTAGCTTCCATCCTTCAATGTGCTCGTTCACTCGGTTACGAGGTGCGACGCCGACGCGCGCCGCAGGATCGGGCGAAGGAAAATTCTGGCTCCCTGAGCGAGGTATATATAGCGTGCTCCATTAACGTGTAACTACTCGCGTTTTATTTCCTACATGGCCGCCGGGATGAAATTTATCACACTTTTGCTCCAATTTTATGTTTGATTGCGCATACTATAAATGATTTAACAATTCATATTTACAACCACTATAGCTATTAGATTTGAAGGCGGGACCAGATAGCGCATTATCCTATTCGCTATTCGAAATGTTCGGATATTCCCACACCCCCATTTGTGAGCTCGTTTCTTTACAGCTGCGGTTTCCGGTGTCGCAAGCACAATAGAAGTATGTGTTAAAGTCGCCTGAAAACATACTCCAACAAAACGTGACGCCAGTAAATATAATTTGCCGGGAACGTACTCACTGGAGCTCGTCTTTCGCACTTCATAAAAGGCGCGCGATACAGTATGTCACGTGATAGTTTTCAAGAGGCAAGAAGACATAGATACGTCACACATGCATGGCCTAGAAGCGACTTTGGCCTCGTTGGCCGAGAGTGCATAGTAGAATAGTAGAGTAGAATAAAGTTATGCGTGCACGCGCAGGACGTTCCGAACAATGCGCACATGTTAAATGAAACACAATGGATATTACTTGGTAATAATTAAGTAACTAGTAATATTTTAAGGTAAACTGGTTTTGCCGCCGGTTGAGGTATATTTACTCTACAAAGACGAAGTGAACCTACAAAGCAATGTCATTTCTCCACTTCTAATAGCAGAAAGAAAAAGATGGCTGCTGTGTAGTCGGCGTAAAGTCTGCAATTGCGCAGTTTCATTTCTGATTTGGTTTCTGTGGCGAGTATTTATTTTGATCGTTAGCACATAGAGACGAGAATGAATACCTCAAAGTCGAGCAGGGTAAGTGAACAATGCCTCACAATCCATACATCGATTTATTTCGGTCGTGGAGATGCGTGCTCGGCTTCATTGCGCGGCCACATTTCATTGTAGAAGAGCCTTCTCTTACAGCTAAATGTGTACTCAATGTCTAACGATGTTTGCTCTGAGGGCAATATGCTGTGTGGCGATCTCTCTGTAGTTACTACGAGTCGAACGTTGGGTCTGAGCGTCGCCTGTTGCGACGTTGAAAAGTGTCAGTCTCGCGTTATATTCTTTTAAGTCGCACTTACTAACCATCTGCAATTTCGTCTTCACTCTTCCAGAACGCATGAACTCTGATGGGTGGAGCTAGTGCTTACGCTTAAAACATATCGGCAAACAAAAGTACTGCCTTCTGCTCCACTTCTCGTTTGCATTACCGTAAATTCCGATTCGAAGGTACGTGGAAACGCCGCTTCTGTCGCATCTACTTCTCTGCCGTGCGTCAACGTCGGGCGTAGGAATCTTGTTGTTAATTGGCGTTTAGTTTAAGTGTTTCCCACGACCAGTCGCGTGACTCGATGTGAACTGTCCTCGTCTGGAATAAGTGAGCAGACCACAGGTCAGCAGTGATCACGTCGTCCCGCGTACAGTTGTAACACAAGAAATTAAGCTCGACTTGCGTTAAAGGAACTAAAACGGCCTGCATGGCGTTGGTCACGGTTCCTACGCCCACACAAATGACTTGTTCGCTGAATCGTCGCTACCTGTCGTGTGTGCTCGTGCGTTCTGCCTGTTCTTGCCCTGCCATCACCCAACGATGCTTCACCACCAACTTCCGATAGCGTCTCTGTGACGTCACTGTTCACCTGCACTGACCTTTCTGTGTGTTTTGTGTGATATATTGTGTTTGGCCGCGCAGTGTCCCGATCATTTTGTGTGGATTGCCTGAAAACTGCTCTGTAGCGCAGTTGTGTGTTTTTTTTTTTTCTTCTGCCGCCTACATGCTGATGTTGGGGATAGTTTTCCGAAACAGAAGGAGCACTTCATAGGCTCATGCACCACTGCTTGTTAGTTGCTCACTGTTGTCACGTGACACTGCAAACCTGAGTGCCTTGCTTGGACATTGTACAGAAGCGCGATTATGTGTTTACTGCACCTTTGTTATGAAGGAGTAATGCTATTCAATTCCTCCTGCCTCACGTGAACTAGTGTGTGCCTGTTCAGTGATGGCACTGTGCATATGTACACCTTCTGAACTGCTTGTGGGAAGCTTGTACTGCCTCTTGCTCAGTTGCAGTGGAATGTGTAATCAAAGGCCGACACAATGCAATGACCCTTTTTGCTCGATACTATCGCATCCGCTGCTCAAGAATGTCTTGGTGGCGACGTAGGCAGAGCGCAGCTCAAATTGGTGAGAAAGAAATTGAAATGGAATCGCTACATTATCCCAGCCTAACTGCATATAACATCTGTGCTGTGCTAGTGTTACCCACTGCAATGATGGGGAAAAATGTAGTGACTGCATCATTAACACAGGGCAGGCAAAGTGAATGGACTTACTGAAATATGTAGAGATTAAATTATTTGATAGGTAATCATGTTACTAGCGAAACTCCGCGTGTAATAAATTTATTGCGTGCTTTCGCACCTAAATTATGAAGGCCGGCTGAAAAGCAAAGCACATTAAGCCGTAACTTGTAGAGCAGTAATGCTCAAGTGTAACAAAAGCATTGTGGAAGTATACGTAGATGGAGGAGTGCACGCTTATTTTTCAAAACAGTCGCCGTTGTGAGACATTTGTTGCAAACAGTGAACTAGCTGTCTCAACCTAAAAAGTTCGTCCGTGAATAATGAGCTGGTTATGCTCATCAACCTGTCATTAGTGGCAAATCGCATGCCCTTAAGTTATCCCCGTCAGGTGCTGTCACACTTCCAACATGATGCTGATAACCAGCAGGCAATTTGTCAACAGTCTCCATGGTAATCCTTGCTAATCACTCTGAGCCAACGTTGACATGACCAAGTACAAAATTTCTTTGCAATGTGACCAGATTTAGACAAAACTGTTCTGCCAACTGCTGGCTAATAGCGTACACTGTGAATGTATGTAATGTTTCTACCTTTCTTTTGCTTTTCTTAACATTGTGTCTCCTGCAGAATGTCCTAAGGCAGCATCACATTCTTTTTTTTAATTTACATCCTTTTATTGCTTGCATTAAACTCATTCTGGCATGTTAGGAGACATTCTTTAATTATGCACCTCGGAAACATGTTGGCTGGAGGCACACTGTGTTCGCTGTTTTTTAACCTCGTAACACCCAGCATATACATGCTATGCTTAATTGCCTCAAAATGCTTACTTTTAGCACTATAGACTTAACACAAAGCTCGTAGCTGTGTTTTTGATATGCTGGAAGTGAAGTTTCAGCTGTGGGTAGTTCAGTAAACCAATGGCTAATTAATTTACTATTATAATAGTGAAGCTTTAAATCAAATAACATTTTATTGTTTCTTTAGTACAAATTACTCTCTGTGGCCAGGAAAAAAGTTGGAAGCTCCAATTTTCTTTAATGTAGAACTGTGTTCGGGCATATCAGTTAACCCTCTGCTAGGGTTATGTAGGGTGTGTGTTGTAGGGTGTGTTGAATAAAGATCTTAGTTGAGAGTAGCGCCTTGTCCGGTCTCCTTTGCTGTGCCACCCTGATTGCTCAAAAATTTATTATGACTGTGAGTTACTTTTCAGCTAACCCTCATAGCTTGTTACAAGGAAATTTATTGTCAGGTTGATTTAGGTGCAGCAGAATTATAATCGTTACTCAGCTCATGTGCAGACATCAGCTTTTCTGAACATGGTAATATACCATAGCATGAAAGACATGGTATAAGAATGAGCTATGACAGGTGAAGCGCTGTACTCGCAAAGTTTATTGGTGGAAAAGAACATTCATGTATGCACATGAAAAAATGCTGAGCAAGTTTTGTTCCAGTAAACCTTAGTTTTGAGTGAAGCGCTTTGTATGCGTCTTGGCTTGTTCTTGTGACCGGCCTTACATGTTGCCGCCAATACAGAGTAGCCCAACTCTTCTTTCGTACCCAACATTCTTTTGTTGACTGTAGCATCATCAACTGTCTCCAGTCGCTATATCTTTCCAAGGAGACTGGCTGTTTTAGAGATATGCCAGCAGAGTTTGGCAAGCACCACAGTGTATGCCATGTTGCCTTCATTTTCAGCCATTGTCAACTTGTAAAGCCTTTTTCTTTTGCACGCCAGGCTGGTTTGTCACCTCTTTTCCGGCTAACAATGTGTTTACGCGCAGGGGAAAAGAAAGTCTTCTCCATATGTGACCGACGCCGAAAAGGTGTGTAACTCCTTTTGCAGTCTCTGAAGGTTGTGTCCAGTTCAAAAAAGGAGTGTGTGTGCCTCGTTTGGACTTAACACTCTATGTTTAAGAAGTTTTCTAAGTTCAAGTTAAATGTTACGGCAAGCAACCGGCTGGCTTGCCTCTGCTTACAATGCCTGTTTCTGCCGGATTTCCTAGTAGATTCTCTAGACAGAATGCTTGCATTGTTTCCGGCTAATTTTGGGCAAGTCAAACTATTTGTTTGGGCTTATTTTCTGGAGGACATCCCCTTGCTGGCTGGGATATATCTGTTCCTCCTGCTTGAAGCTGCTTATGTGCCAGTTGCAGGACATTTGAAAACTCGCTGGGCTTTGCATGCTCTGCTTTCAGGCCCAGCAGAAGATGCCAAACTGGTACTACAGCAAGAAGGCTCTCCGGAAGACACCCTCCTACCTCGATGGTATCTCTGTGGAGAAGGAGCAGAGATACCGGCGGGAGGGTGCGAGATTCATCATCAACGTCGGCACCAAGATGGGACTGTATCCTTCCCATTTGCAGCAGGCAGTAGTCGTGTACAGATGAGACCCAGATTTGTGCATTGAAGCAGGGGTGCTGCCTTCTCTTTAGCTCAGCTTTCTCCTTTTAGTTCTTTACTGCGCTTCAGCATAGGTGAAGCGCAGTAAAGAACCAAAAGGAGAAAACTGAGCTATAGAGATAGCAGCACCCCGTTTCAGCGCACAAATCTGGTACTGCTCTTCAGCGTAGGTGCAAGGTCGCGGGATACAATTCTGGCCACGCCACCCGCATTTCATTAGGGGCGAAATGCGAAAGCACCCATGTACTTAGGTTTAAATGCACGTTAAAGAACCCGAGGTGGTCCAAATTCCTGGAGTCCCCCACTACGGCATGCCTCATAATCAGAAAGTGGTTGTGGCGCGTAAAACCCCATAATCTAATTTTTAAAATTTTTTCAGCATAGCTGGTGTCGAGATTGCACCGCACAGTTATAACTCCCTCAGAACAATAGGAACCAATCTCAAAGGCCGTGCTTTTGCCTACTGAGGGCACCTGTAGTAACTGCTGATGCTTTGACCACCATTTCTCTTGCAAGAGAACGTATGAATCTGGTTGTAGATGTAGCATGTATGCAAATTCCCTGACCACGCATCAAAGGGGTCCTGTCAGAGTCAAGCCCCCTGAATAAATTTAGTATCGACATTCCTCCTCACCCAGCCTCTCCTTCTCCTGGTCTCCTCGCCACTCGCACTCTCCCTCATTGCTCACCCCCTGCAGTTTTGGTTGTACGCTCTGCGGCACGCCGGTATTGCCCATAGAGTTATGCGAGGTGAGACATTAAAAATTGTTGTTCGGTGCTTTCACATGGATTTTTATTGTAATTGAGGCTTGTTTATTGTGTGCTGTGCTAGGAGTGATGATGGAACACTATGAAACTGGCAGAAGTAGATAATTTTTGTTCTTTTTTGGCACAGTAACTACGCACTCGTTTTGCCGTTTCAAGTTGGCTGCCTACTTCCAGTTAGAAGCCTTTTGAGGCTAGTTTCGTGGACAAATTTCTTTTAGTGTCACGTTCCAGCACGAAAATCGGAGCTCTTTGTCTTGCCAGCACTGTAAACGTAATGTGCACAATGTTCATATACCTGTCGGAGCTTTATTTGAGCGTTGTTGTCCACAAGCAGTGTACCTGCCGGCAAAAACACTGTCACGACTTGCACAGATCCAGCCGCTTTGCAGTTGATTTCTATTGCATTGATAAGATTCTTTATTTGGCTCTCTAAAGACACTTGCCCGGCATGAAAGGGCTGCGATGAAGGCAAGGTTTCACCATTACACACGAAAGGTGATGCGTTTGCATGTGTGCAGCAATATGTAGCTGCCGATTCAACTACTCGGATGTGTGTGCGCTACTCGAAATGCATACTTGTGTACTTGTGTTGACCCGATCGACTGCTGTGTATCGACTTTGTGCAGCTTCATAATTTGATCATCTTAGTACCATGATGACCGAACGTAAGGCGCATGACATATTCACCTGAATAACGAGAGTGTCACGTAGAAACGCGTGCGATCAAAGCGCAGCATCTCAACTTTTCTCGTCGTTTCGTCGTGATGCTGCACGCAGTAAAACTGGTCCTATGCCTTTATGAATAACTGATGCCTCTGGCTCTCAAGCGCAATCTCAGTGGAACCTGTACGTCATTTGTAAACAAAGGTTATGCAAGAATGAAAGTTACACATAGAAATAGTTTCCATCAATGAGCAACCTTCCCCCTTCCCCTTGCACAATTTCCAAATCATTATGAGCCAACAAACTTGTTCACCACTTTATTGTACCGTGATGGCGAAGGGGAGAAAGCTTACTCACAATAGTCAAAATAATTTGCACATGGTAATGAACTGCTTGTCCTCGCAAAATATAGTTGCAGCGCCTAACAAAAGCATGCAGTGACAAAGCCGTGCACTCTAATTAGTACAACAATAACGCATGTTAAGCTTTTAGCACGATATATATCGCTCTCCATAGCTTCATACACTTGTTAACGATAGCGTATACGAAAAAAAAGAAATAAACTGCACGAACATCGAGAATAGCACCCATGCATAAGATTACCCATGCCTGAGCTCCATACCCCATCAAGAAAGAAAAAAATTTCGTTCGTACATCTTTGCATCTTCAGTACCCTTAAAATCAATTACTAACATAAAACAGAACAAAAACATAGTTCTTCAATGGCGCGAGCAGCCACGAGACAGCCGAAACATGTGAAATTCTTTGCGAATGCCTTACCACAGCAACTCGACGGCCACCTGCCAAGGTGGCGAGTGCACCAATGTGCGGAAAAACAGAAAAAAGGGCACGGAAAATGCCACCTGATGGCGCTCCATCAATTGGGAGACGCAGACCTTCTCTCCTGCCTCCTCTCACGCTCATCGTGGCAACTGCGGCGGCAAGATAAAAGTTTGTCGCTGCCTTTAGTTTTCTTCAGGGGCCTTAATTGGAGTAGGTCACTTGGCCGATAAGCGAGCTAAGGGTGGCTTTTAACTCTCGAAAGCCCATGCAACTCGCTCCCAAAAAGTGGCAGTAGTAAAGATTTCAAAAATTTTTCCACGGGGAAAATGTAGCTCTGGTGTCTATTGGCGAATCCCCCAATTAAAAAAAATAGAGAGGGAGAGAGAGAATGATTAAAAGTGAAGAGCTGTGGCTCGGTCCATCTTTTGGCTGAGCACATCGTGCAAGCCATACAATATTACACATGCTTGTTGCACCTTGACTGTGACGTCCCTCCCCAGACGCTATGACACCATGGCGACAGGCGTGGTGTACTTCCACCGCTTCTACATGTTCCACTCCTTCAAGACATTCCCCAGATTTGTGAGTTCTTTCATTTGTTTCATCATAGTCTACTGCTTCATGAAGGACAGTGGCTTTCCTATTGTGCCAGGCCTAGTTTAGCTTGAGCAACTGCACAGAAGTAGCTCTGAAATAATGTATTTGTCGTTGCTGCTGCTGCTGCTGTTTTTGTTGTTTCTGTGTAATACAAGAGCCCGCGAATTTTATGCAAAGTAAGCCTGGATCTGTGGAGAAAATGCACTCTCCAAACATAATGCTGCAGTGCACCATATTTGACAACATTGAGGCTATGTTAACCTGTGGAGCGAAGCTTGTTTACTGATGAGCCAAGGTTTTTTTTCGATAGATCTGTTGTCATCAGTTAGAGAAGTCGTGGCCCAATGGTGGTCCACTGCTCTTAGTGTTTTGTGTTTTGTCTTTCTCAGCACTGTTAGCCTGTTACGCGGTGCCACTAACCAACTCACCCAGCTGTCGGGAATAATGCCTCCTGGGTTAGAATCATTTTGCCGTCATGCTCGTTGCAGATAACGGCCTGCTGCTGCCTCTTCCTGGCGGGCAAGGTAGAGGAGACACCCAAGAAGTGCAAGGACATCATCAAGACAGCGCGCTCTTTCCTTACCGACAAACAGTATCTGTCCTTTGGAGAAGACCCTAAGGTCAGTGCAACCTTGCCGGATTACTCATCCAGTGTTGTTGCTCCGCTTCCGGAGTGCCATGGAAACGTGATCAAATTCTGTTGCCTGCCGTGGACTGATTTCATCATGTTCAGCACACTTGCACACCACTCTTGCCAGTGCCATGGTGACAGTAGTCCTTGCCGCTTTCTCGCTGTGCTTGTGTTCAGGGCAATATTGAAGGGAATACTGAGGAGAATGCCACTGTGTATTTTTACAGTGAATTTTAGGGGGCACTTGAGGCCTGCCTCTCCTCAACACCACTGCTATTGTAGAATCTTATTAGTTTTCACCTTTTGACTTCAGTGGCTAAACAGGCGTTTTCATGGGACACACATCTCGCTTAATGCCATAGTTGCCTTTTAGCCCACTAAGGCGTACTGCTACTACTGGCATGCTGCTACCGGCGCAGTGAAAGTCCTAGGATCGGGTCCATTTCATAGTGTGCACAACTGCATGGTAGACAATGAAGAGAAGTCGCCCGTGCCGCTGCCTCAGAGATTGGAAATGTGTGCTGGGTTCGGTGTGGACGCTTGTCCCGATGCGCTCTGCCAAAATGTCCCAGCAGAGCCATGACACGCTGCCATGAGGTGCTAGTTGCGTGGATGCCAAGGCAGCTGCATCTGTGCGAGTGAGACCACATTCAACAACATTGCAGTACCATATCGGGCGGCCGCCAGATATCAAGACTTTCTGAATAACAGACATTCGGCTTAGTGCACAGTTCTCCTCTATGTTACTGCTGGGGTGGCTCAGTGAGTACAGTGCTCTGTGGCTGAACTTGAGGTTGTGGTCTCAATTCCCGCCTGTGGAAGTCGCACTCTGGTGGGGCAGAATGCAAACATGCTCATGCACCATGCTTTCAATGCATGTTTAAGAACCACAGGTAGTCACAATTTACCCGAAGCCCTCCATTATGGTGTCTCTCATAGCCCCCATGTGTTGGCTTGGGATATTAATCCCTATAAATGTCATCGTTCAACCACCCCTTTGTTGTACTTCACTTCTTCGCTGACTCTCGCCCCCTGTGCCACACGTGCATGTTCTTCCAACGGGGAGAGCCTGGTCGAAAAGCTCAGTGGCCTTGTGGGTGAGCTCCCGTAATGCGAAGCACAAAGTAAGAGGCAAAGTGTTTCACATTACATTTGGACTGCTGTTCTCAGCGTAACTTAAGGGGCTTTTTCAGAGCAGGTAATGGCACACATGAATCTCTCGTTATATTAATCTACACATATGCTACCATGTGTTGGCTACCCAGTTAGGGTAACAGTGCATGAGACAGTGCAAACAGAAAGCAGCGCTTCATTTGTTTCCTTCCATTTGTCCTGTCCCCCAGCACTGTTCCATTTTGTGACAAGTACCCAATAGCACAAGTTGGCCCTTCATTATGGCACTTAACCATTTAATGACAGCACCTATAGATATACCTGGTAAAAAATATTATTTTCTATTTAAATGTGAAAAACACATTGAGAATAAGCATAATCAGAAAAAAGAAGAAAAAAGTACTTTGCATAAACCTTATTTCAGCAATAGGGGGAAACACCAGGCAGGAAAGTGGAAGTAGGCTTCACCCCAAGCCACCTGTGGCTTCATTTGTAATTTGCACAGGAAGCTCTCGTCATATATGAACCACAGGTGTACACTTCATTTGCTTTACAACATGCATGTGAAAGCACTGCAGCTGAAAATCTTGCATCAGTCAGTCTCCTCTGGCCATGCTTTCAAAAGATGAGTCGCATGCCATGCTTCTTCTTCCTTGTCCCGTGTTCTTGCGGTAGATCAACAAATGATGCGTGCTGCCTGTCATTCAGTGTTGGCCGAAGACACTTATCGTATCTACTCGATTCTAACGTGCCCTCGATTGTAACGTGCACCTGTTTTCCGTGACCAAAAAGAAAGAGTACAATACTGCGCACCTTGTGCTTTCATGTAGAAATAATATATTCTCTCATTTGGAAAAAAACAGGTTTATTCCCAACACACCAAAGTTGCGATGAATAGAAACACAAATGGAGGCGGCAGTACGAGTCGCGTGGGGCAATAGATATCACTCGTCGTCACTATCAGACAACCCCTTATTGCTATCAACAGACCAAAGCATTTCATCCTCGGTGCCGTTCATCGCATTCGAAATCCTGCACTTTTTAAAGGCCTTGTTAACCATGGCAGATAGGATCGTGCACCATGCATTTTCCACCCATCCACCGAAGTCCTGCAGCGAGGCATGCTTCATTTTATTGGCGGGCGTGAATTCATGGCAGCCACTGACAAGCCATTCGGTGTAGAGCGCCCGAATTCTATCTTTAACTGGCTTGTTCAAACAAACATCGAGCGGCTGGAGCTGCGATGTCATGCCACCGGGTATCACGACAAAGTCGGTGTTGCATGCAGCCAGCTTGTCCTTGATGCACTGGTCAAGGTGGCACCTAAACGCATTGAGCACAAGCATCCCATGCAGACCCAAACTGCCGCTGGGTCTCTTTCGCGAAACATTATCAATCCAGTCAGCGACCAAATCCGTGGTCATCCAACCTTTTTCATTTGTGTGCGCAATTACGCCACTCGGAAACACGATTCCTTTCGGGAGGGTCTTCCGTCTGAAGATAAGATACTGGAGCAGCTTGGGCCCATCCGCATTGCAACAAAGCATTGCGGCGACTCTAGTTTTTTCGTAGCCGGAAGACAAAACGCGCCCTTGCTTCACCCCCTTCTTTTCAACGGTTGTGATGGCAGGCATGTCAAAGTAGAGCGGCGTCAGATCGGCATTTCCAATCTGTCCGAAGTGGTAGCCATTTCTATGGTGCAACTTCAATACGTACCGCTGAAAAGCTGGGCAATTTCTCTTCATGTTCTTCGGGCAATTTTCGGCACATTCCTGTCCACCTTCGAAGAGAAAAGCCTTTTCTTTTCATAAAATTTGATAGCCAGCACCTGCTCACTTTGAAGTCGCTCCGCATTAGCCCTTTCTGTAAAGCTAACTGCAGCGCCCGTACTTTGAGCAGATCGGTCGTCACAGGCCGCTGTGCCACTCGCTGCTCTTGCACGTATTCTGCATACAGCTCTTCTATTTTGGCAAAGCGGCCCTGCTTCGGTCCACTGAAACCCTTCCTTGTTGCTTTGCTGGCGAAAATATTCTCCTTCTGTTTGCGCCAGTCCCGCACGCAAGCACTCCGAACGCCCGTGATGCGGCCCGATTTCTGTTCATCCCTGCGCACATGATAACTTTCCTTTTAAATGTGGCATCATGGTGGACTTGGGATGTCTTCGCAGTCAGCGCTTCCATGCTGATTGAGTAAACACAGAAAACAAGAAGACAGGTGGTAGACAAGGTTATACCAGCGCCTGGTTACACATACAACATGGAGGTATACACATGGAGGAAGCTACGGCAGCTAGGCTAGAAGCGTGTATGAGGCGACCATTTTTCGAAAGCCGATGTTGATATGGTAACATGGATTTAGGGTCGTACTCGATTCTGATGCACATGCAATTTCTGGACCCACTTTATCGGAAAAACGGCGCGTGTTAGATTTGAATAAATACGGTAGCCTGATGCTTTGTACTCAATACCGAAATGCTGCAATGAAAAAATTGCATTCTGTTAGGTTGCCTGTTGGCCACACTCATCAATAAAGGGTGAATGGCTGCAGCTTGCAGGCAGATGCATTTTTTTCCCAAGCATTTATAAATTTACACTCTCGCTATGTGTGACTGCAGGAAGAAGTCATGACCATGGAGCGAATTTTGCTGCAGACAATAAAGTTTGACCTCCAGGTCAGTCATCCCTACGGGTTTCTTCTCAAGTACGCCAAGTGTCTCAAAGGTAGGTCTCACTTGATACCTTTCACACATTGCTTCTGTTCTGTTCTGCTGCGTCATAAAGAAATTTGTGACTGCATTTTTAAGGTGGCTGAACTTGTTGGCTGAACTTGTTGACTGGTTTTTAATTCTTTGTGGACAGGCTATTTCTGTGCTTATAAATAAACTTCTACTCTACAAACAAAGTTCTAGTTACACTGTTACTATGGTCAAAGACCAAAAATGTTTTGTTGTTGAAAATATTGCCTCTGTTTAATGAAAAATGCACCAGTCCTGCCATAGGAGGATGGAAATATAGTACGTTAAGATTTTTGTTGCCATTGACAAGTTCGGACCCATTTTTTTTTTTTTTTTCGTATTTGGGTTCACCAATGTGTTATGCTGACCAATACGGGAAACATTGTCAAAGCACACTACAAAACCTGTCGTCCTACTTCTGTTCCTTCCTACTGCAGAGTAAGTGTACTCTAGGACTACCAGGACTTGACACTGCCTTCTTTCCAACATCCTCGGGGTTGCAGCAGTGACATGCGTGCCACACTTGAAAAAAAACCTAGGAATGTTCATGACACCCACGGTTGCCAACAGAAAAACATAAGCAAAACTACAGTTAACCACGACATGGCCAATATTTATCTTCTTTTCAGGGCACTTTAGTCGTGCATAAACAGAAAAAAAAAAAAAAGAATTTACTACACTCGAATCTCGTCAATTTGAACACTCTTAATTTAAACTTCCGGTTTATTCGAACTGACGCCGTGGTCCCGTCAAAGTTGTGTGCATTCTAGTGGGCAAAAACGCCTGGCAATTCGAATGCGCAAGCATTTGCGACAGTTAGTTCGAGCATACTGTGCTCCGACAATGCTCTCAGCAGCGTGTCAAATCGCGTGGCGGCGCCTCCGACCAGCATTGCTTCGACTCCACCATAGAGGGAAGCCTTTAGAAGAAACCCCTCAATACCGCGTGCGACAAAAAAAAAAAAAAAAAAAAAAAAAAAAAAAAAAAAAAAAAAAAACGAAGTGGAAATCTCGCCTTCTCTTATATGGCAAGGTCACCGTTTCTGCGTTGTGCCGTAATGCCCCAGCCACACTAGTGGCAAAATGCACCCCGTGGGTGGGATCGGTCCTGGGCCGATTTTTCGTGGCTCGCTGCGGCGGCAAGCGAGCCACGAGCGGAGGAGACCAATAAGAGACCAATAATTCTGTATCCTTTTAAGAGGAAGCTTTAGCTTGGGCCCAACTCTGATGTGACCTATTCAAATACATGTAAAACACAGTCACGCTTGTCTGGGATAACCCTTTGGCCAATTTTAATGAAATCAGTTGCATTTGATAGAGGAAGTTAAATTCTAGTGACAGTTGGAAGTGGAATTTTTATTTATGGCTTGAACGTATTGAAAGGACTTTTCAAAAATTGTCAGGCTTGAAAGTAATACAAGCAAGACGTTTACAAGTCCATAGCGCCACACCAAGGGCAGCTATTGCAGTTGTGTAAGCTGCAGCCGTTAGAGCATTCACAGTGGACAAATTTGATATATCAATTTAAATCTTGCGTGAATTTGTTACATTGCTTAAAAGGGCTTTGTGAAAGTCATATTCACATATGAGGAGTCTATTTGAGAGCCATGTATAATACAATTTTGTCCGCTATATATGTATTACATATCAGATGCTATTTAGAGAATTGTGATATTGCTTTTCATTGCTGAGTTAGAGTTGTAAACTTCATAATTTCATTTTCTGAGAACTTGCGATTTTCAACAAATTTTATTAAAAGGTTTATAGCCTAAATAAACAATTTGCTACTATCAGTCACTAGATTCTAACTTTTTCTTTTAAATGCAACAAACCTCGTCAAATTTGGTGCTGTGGTTGCTGAGAAAAACAATTTCTCCTTTCCCATGTATCTAGATAGGAGCCACCGAGCTGAAGCTTTCTCTTGAGAGAAGGCGGTAGTGGTGTCAACGAGGTTGTTCTGTAAAGAGCCCCTGAATGTATGACACTGATACCAGCTCAAACTGCAGGTGACAAGTCAAAGCTTCAGAAGATGGTGCAGATGGCCTGGACATTCATCAATGACAGGTGGGGTGTTACGTCTGTCCAGCTTTCTTTGTTGTAGAGATGGAATTTGTTTTTGTGCACGTAAAATATTCCAGCATAATTGAAAGCTGCAATAACCCTGTAATTGAAAGCCACAACCGCCTACTTTCCAGTTTGCGAACACTAGTGTTTGTAATGTGTTGTAGCAGTGTTGGGCTTCCAAGTTGAGCTGACGTTGTCTCCAGGAGCATTCACAAATGCATGCACGACCAGGCTTAAGGTGAATTACATTAACCAATATCAAGCTGTTTTAGCCATGGGGAGTCTGTTTTCCGCTGGTCATTTCAAGCAAGTAGAATCAGCAGATCCCACTCCGACCTTTACAAGTGGACCCAGAATGCATCATGCAACAGTGTGGGAACAAGGGAAGCCTCAGCCTGGAGCCATTGTGTGAACAATGGGAATCGTCTTCATCGAGGCCCTGATGAAAACAGGTCACCCTTCAACCTGAGGTTTTCCTTGCTCGACAACTGTTCATGGACATCTTCACCTTCTTGCGGTCCCTTTAGTTTCTTCAAGGTGCATCATGTTGTGCAAGTACCGCTGAGATCTAGTGTGCAGCATTTCTCCGGCAGATTTAAATTTGTAAAATGTGAGCACACACCCAAGTGCTCGCTCAAGTATTTGGCTAGCTCCTTCAAAGTGATTGCTGAAATTTTCCAGCGTTGTTCATGAGATAGTCATGCAACAATGTGGATATGTTGTAAAGAAGTGCTTGCTTCTGTCAGGGAGCCTTTGTAGCACATTAATGTCTGGGACATCACCAGCATGTGCATTTTGGATATGCAAACATGGAGTATTTCTGTGGATTTTGGCCAGTGCTTTGAAATTGAGGATAGCCTTCTCTCACTCTGCACTCTTCGTCAAGAAATCTGAGAATGCCGTAGGAAAGTCCTCCCTCACTTTCAGCAGCTCTGTTGCTTGTTGAAAATGGCCCGCTGTGATTCTGTACTAGCTTCCTAACCCAGCATCTCTGTCAGCTGATATGGAATAATATCGCAACGTAAGAGGTCGATTCGGACTGAGGTTAAGGAAGAAGATAAGCAGGTCGTTTAAAAAAGAGAGAGAGATTTTGCAAGTGCCTGTCTGTGATGGTTTTTTTTTGTATGAGTTATAGGCTAATGCAACTGGGGCTACATTTTTTATTTTTCTGGTTTATTCTTTTTGCTCTCTGTTGCTGCCTTGAGCATGCTGACATGCCCTGTTCTCACCGTAATCGGCCCACTAACCATGTTCGTCATTGTGTGCCATTTTCGTTGCGACTTGAACACATCTTCCCTTATACAGTCTATCTGTTACCGGGATTGGAACGAAAAATACAGCGCGACTGGCCACACAACGTGATAGAAAAAGAGAAAAGGTAGAAGATGAGAAAATTATTTGAGGTACTTCTGGTGAGCTGCCATAAATATCTGAAGCCATGAACCGACTCTTCCAAATGCACGCTTGATGTGCTTTCTGTCCATATGGTTCATCGATTGCTTTACGGATGATTTCAAGTCATTTTTGACTAGTATGTAATTCCGTGTATCGTGTACATTAAGCATACCGAACAACCAACTTCAGTGACTCAATTCATCATGTAGATCTTGGGCCAGCTGGAACAAGATGGGGCATGCTAGAAAAGAATGAGCAATAAATTTTTGCGGCATATCACCTGGGAGGGGGGGGGGGGGGGGGTATTCTGTAAGAGTCCACCTAGTGCACTGTCCATTTTGGCCACTCCCGATTGGCTAAGCTGCCCGTCTCCTCCTCGCCCATACAGCTACATCCAATCAGCAGCGGCCGAATGGACAGTCCACTAAATGGACTCTTACAGAATACCCCCCTGGTGACAGTTAGTCTACTGCGTGGAAAGGCGAGACACCTATTTACATCTCTCGCTTTGTGATTAACATAATGTTTGAGACACGGAGCCAGATTATGTTGTGAATGTACTGCTGCCAGTATGTTGTTGGGAGCTTACAGAGACAAACCCTGCGTTACCTCGATTGTGCAGTCTGTGCACGACGCTGTGCCTTCAGTGGGAGCCCGAGGTGGTCGCAATTGCCCTCGTCTACCTGGCGGGCAAGCTCTCCAAGTTCGAGGTTACCGACTGGGTAGGGCGCACCTCGCGACACCAACGCTGGTGGGAGGTTTACGTCGAGGACATCACCGTCGAGCTGCTCGAAGGTATGCTGCTTGAGTGGTTGGGGTTGGGGGGGATTCTGATGCCGAGTCTGCTGCTGCTGTTGCAGAATCGCATATAGATCAACCCTTGACCTTCAGTTGCATAAACTTGAAAATAAAAAAGAAATTCTGCAATGCAGTTAGCTACAGAACATCAATTGGCTAGCTCATCGTTGGAGGTAAAAACCGCGAATGAACTGTCAGGATTCTTGTCCTGCGACAGCTGCTATTTACTTTTGATGTGCTAAAGCACATCTTCATTGGGGATGTCCAAGGTATTTGTTATGCTGGAGCAGGCAGGCATGACAATGTCATCCGGCAATGGGCGACAGCGCTGAGCACCCGAGGAGCGTGTGCAGCGATCAGCGTAGCTTGCCTGAAGGCTTCCTCGGGTTAGTGCCAGTCATTCACTCATTTTGATGGTGGCCCATTGACAGCAGCTTTATGTTTCTTGCACCGTGTTTGCAGGCTACGATGGCCAACGAGACACCTCTTACGTGCTGCCGATTTGTCCCAGTGGACAGCCATTCTTTTGCTGCATTGTCATTACAAAGCGCTTACAAAGGCTTTCTTTGTGCTGCTCATTCAGGTGGATATGCCTGTCCCGTGATAACGTTCGGGTGCATTTATGTTCGTGTTTTCTTTCTTTCACTTACCTGTTGTGCCACAAGCATTGACAGGTGGGCACCAGTTTTCAAATATTGTAACTTGCCCCCCCCCCCTCCTCCTGTCTTTTGCACCTCACGCTCGCAGACATCTGCCACCAGGTGCTGGACCTGTACTCGACGCCCATCCCTAACACGCCGCAGGACTCTCCGCCGGACTCACCCGTGCTGCCCATAAAGTCCGGCAAGCGCTCGCTGCCTGTGAGTGGATCTCATACACCCCATGCTCTTTCATGCTCCGGAGTGAGTTAAAGGTGGCCAGCTGTGCCCTCTTTGGCTAAACGGAACCAAACATTCTCAATGCAACTTACAAGACATCTTTTTCCTTTTTTTTCGCCTTCCCTCCCTCCCTATTTTTTGTTTTCTCGTTTCTTGGGAAATTGGCACAATTGTCGCAGTTTTGCTCAGCTAATGTTAGGCTGTCACTTTTGTGACAGCTGCTGTTGTTGTGTACTTTAAGAATAAAATCTTTTTAAGTTTTCTTGGTCTGTTTATAAAAGTAAGATTTCATCTCTGGTGGAGACTCGTGGAGAACCCGACGCCCGAGTACTAAATTTTTCTGGCGCGATATGAACACGACAATAAGAATTTTGTGGGAATTTAATTGCTGCACCCCCGAACACCAATGTCGTCAACTTGAGAGATGGCCAGCATGTTTCTTTAGGCCCATTGGTAGGACGTTGCATCGAGCAAGAAGAATGAGGTGAACTGAGAGGCTCAATTTTTCGTGTGACAGTCGTGCGAATTGAAACACAATGAAGCCAGAGAGAGCTCAGATGTGCAGCACAAGCGGACAAAGAAGAAAGTTGGTGTGAGACTGGACAAAGCACAAACTCTTGGCCTTATCACAATATTCAAGTGCCAAGAGAATTTCATTGTTGTAACTGATAATTACTATAACCGGGCATCACGAGAAAAAAAAGAAAGAACAGAGGGGGCAAACACGAAAACATTATAGTTAGACACAACAACTACGGTCATACTGCCACTTGCAGCATTTGCAGTTTTAGCAATACTCAGATGTAAGAATGAGCAGCCCAGGAGAACTTTTGTTTTATGGCATAATAAATACCTTACTACTAGTTCCCATCCCACATTATCGGTTACAACAATTAAATCTGGCCACTGGGCGTCTGCGCCAAGAAAAAAAAAAGGAATGTGAAATCGTCGAAAAAAAAATTTCACTTTTTTCCGTCCAGAACGTGCATTTCCTCAAGGTCGAGTCCCTTTCCCCTGTCTGTATTAGTTCTCTCCCTGCTTCCTCACAGGGAAGACATAGGCACAGCATTTCTACTACAGCATGCTGCTCTGAAAAGCACAGCCAAGTAGCTGTAGATAATTTATATATACAGCAGAAACCAGTTGATACATTTTCCAAGGGCAAGAAAAGCTGCAACAGCCGGAAAAATGTAACAATGAGGAAGGCCGCAAAGTGCCACAGTAACGTCAGAAACAGGTCTGAATGGCTGCACGTACAGTTATTAGACGTCTTGGTGCTCGTACTGTGACCGGAAGCTGCACATGCGTGCCTGTATAATTAAGAGATTCCTACTATGTTCTGTGACAGTGGTCCCCTTCCACTCTTAATAGCTTCACTGCATAATGCGGCAACCACATGCATGTGACATTCAAGCGTCTGCCTGTTGTGTTGCTGTGGGGAGCAACCATATGGACACATGATCGCGAAGAAAAGTGGTGACATATTACATCGTTGTGTAAATAAGTATAATCATGCGACCATAAAAAAATTGCAAACGTACCGCGAGGCTAATGTAACAAAGTGCATTAGATCTTGCTTTAAGGGAAGGGACGCCGCATTTACATAGCGAAAAATAGCCAAGGATTCAATTTTTTAAAATCGCATTTTCAGTTTCTATAACTATTTTTCTATCCGATTCTGAAATATCTTCACTGAAAACCTTGTAAAAGTCCTCTAAACAATTTGTTGTATTGCCTGAAGTGGTGAAAATTTTTCACGGATATCATGAAAAGACTGCGTTTTTCAAGCCACTATACTTCGGGAATGGCGCAACCGAGCACAGCCATCTTGGTCTCGTCGGAAAGTGCATTTCTTCAGCTTCAAATTTGCTGCTTCAGCTATCTCCTCCACACAGAAACAGGCACACAAAAAGCAAATGATTGAAGGCCGTTCCAGAGCCTCCCTTCCATTGGTCACGCCCGCCATATGGCACCAGCGCATTTCACCATTGGTCTGGCACTCTCCTCGTAGGGGTGTCGTCTGCTCTTTACACCTCGCGAGCTCTCGACGTATCGACCGCCGGGACTTGACAAGTGTCGAAACGGGCGCGATGCGGACATCGCATACCCAAGGTCGATCTCTCCGTCACCGATGTGTCAAACCCACGGTTAAGCATTCTGAGCATCTGCGACACGGGCTACGCAACCAAGCACCTCGCGTGCGAAATCCTCTAACACACGGACAAGCGTATCGAGCGTCTGTGCTTCGGACATCGTGACCAAGCACATTACGCATGCAATCCTCGGGACCCGCGGCTAGGCATTTCGCTTATCGGCACCTTAGGCTTGGTGATCAAGAACATCGCACGTGGATGCCTCGGACCCGCTCCTAAGCATTTCGCACATCCGCCCCTCGGATTCGGCGATCGAGCAACTAGCGCACCGAAATCTGCCTTTTATTTTATCCATTATTTATTACAGCGAAGCTGTTAGCCTCTCGAGGGTCGGCATTTTTCATGTCTGTGTCCGTTAACAAAAATGTGGGCCGAACCCGGCAGCAGTGCACGCCTGGAGCAGTGGCTCATACCCCCGTGTAAGGCAGGGGCTTCAAGCAGCCAGCAAAGTGAAGCAAACAGTGCGTACATTCTTTGGAATCGAGCATACAACGTACAGGACAGCATACGCTTCAATAAAGAAGAAGCACAACATGAGCATCCAAACTACGTAATTGATGTTAAGGCGCACGTGATAACAATGCGAAGCATGTGGCGCCCCCCACGTACGTTTCCTGGTAAAGATAACCGTTGTACAAGCTGCCGTGGGCCACGGCAGCTAGCGACGTGGGGTGTGACGTCCCTAGCCTTTTGTATATAAAAGAAGCAACCTAATTTCAATGTTGTTGCAGTGCCGCTATGGGCGGTGGCGTGCCGTCAGAATTACCATTACTCCCTGTACTAGCGTTACTCTAAAGCAATGTACTATAAAGCATTGCATACCTTCCTCAGCAGTTGTAGTGGTGGTTTACAGCAGCTTCGCTGGGCATCCACTTTCGCAGGGCCGGGATGGCGAGTCAATTTTTTATTTACTTGGCAACGGTCTTGAGCTATAGTGCAGGTCAGGACTTTCACGCTTTTTTGGCTTGATTATTTTGATTATTTTACACCCAATGTGTGTGTCTGCTGATGTGAAGCTCTCAACAAAAATAATATGTGGAGGGGGGGAGGGGGGGGGCAAGATTGTCACATTTAGCTGTGCTCACAGTATTCAACAAACCTTTCACTGCATTCTTTAAGCTCTCCTGGCCCTCACAAGGTTCAAAGGAAGAAAAGTTTGTTCGGTACTATGTTCTCAAAATATGGTAACTGGTGCAAACATTATGACACAAAAGCACACTGTAAACTTCCACATAAGTGCTTGTTCGCAAGGCATGCGTGTTTCAGCTGCATTGCTGCCCGTGTGCCCGTGTCAACCCGGCTCGCTTATCAGACAAAATGAGAAAAAATTACTGTTAAAGCTATAACAGGAGGTGATGTGAACATAGTGAAAAGCACCTATATCACCGTTCGGTAGTGCATCAAAACCGGATCTTTAGTAGAGGTTAGTGGTAGGCACGTAGAGTGGTACACAGGCCACAGCTCCAGTGGACAGCCTACCACTTCTCTGTCTGTCTCTTGTGCACACAGCCCTGTCCAAATGCTCTGTAACAATATTATGCCTTTGTCTTAGGCTTTTCCATCTCACTGTGAAGTTAAATGGCTTGTAGCTAGCATGGCGTACTTAAAAGGTTCGTTATCTGTATGAAAACCACACAATGTGCCTTTTCTCAATACTTGTCTCGGCCCTTGTCCTGTAAACACACTGAAACGCAGGCTTCCGCTCTTCTTTGCTGATGGGCTCAAGAAGCGCTTGCTTTTTCCAATTTGCGTTGTCTGTCGTTGTGTGCCACTTTTCAATACCTCGCACTGTTTACGTCCTCAGAGTCAATTCTTCTGAATGCAGTCTGAAATTGCTATGAATGGCGCTTGTTGCTCCATTTATTAATTGCATGAGCAGCCACTGGTGCTGACTTGCCATGCTGCTCAAGACTCCTGCATGTGTCAACGTTTCGCCATTTCATTTTTATTAAGTCCAGTTCATTTGCCGATCCTTTGTCGCTTACATATAGTTAAGAAGGCTTCTAAACTGCCCAGTGGCCGCTGGGGACACTTATTTGGATGTGTCACTTCTCAAAAAAGAGAGAGGTGTTTTGTGAAAGGTGGGAGCAGTGCAGAAGAATGCAGCTGCCATTGGTGTGTATAGGAGGCTAGTGCTTCCTTTCATTCCGCTTCACGTCACAAGCTACCATGCTCAAATTGGATGGCTCCCAATAGCAGTTGTGCAAGTTGTCGCTGTGTGCGAGTGTGTTTAGGCTTGTGTGCCACTTTCCAATGTCGCTTGAGCGGTGCGAAATACATGCACGGTTTCCCCACCTCCTTGTCGGTGCAGTCTTCCCCGCCCAAGTCTCCCATCGTGCTGCCGCCTACCCAGCAGCTGGCGCCACAGCTTCAGCAGCCGCCGCCAGACCTGGCGGTGGCAGTGCCTGTCACACTAGCAGTGCCATCGACGTCGTCCGCGCCGCCACCCGCCGCACCCCCCATGGCAGGAATGCCCATCCCCACCATTGACAGCAGCGCCACCAAGCCCATGACTGTGGATGTCGGGCAGCCGCCCCCCATGCACCACGAGCTGCCGCCTCCCATCGGTGACAAAGTGCCACCCCCCGAGGCAGCCTACCGGGGCGGCTACCCGCCGCCGGCCCCGCTGCCTCACAGCTATGGCATTCCGCCTCCACCGCCGCCGCTGCCGCCAACGAGCCATCCGCCGCCCACTCACGTGCCGCCACCACCGCCCCCCACGGGCCAGCCACCACCGCCACCTTACTACCACCACAGGCCATTACCCGATCAGCCGCCACCCCATCCGCCCCCGTCGTATGCAGGTGCTCCGCCCCCGCCTCCGTACCACCACCACGCGGGCCCGCCACCTCCGCCACCCCCGACCTCGCTTCCTCCATACACGGGGGCGGGGCCTGTGATGTCGTACCCACCCCCTCCCCCACCCGGCGGGTACCTGGCCCCACCTCCACCGAGGCAGCAGAACCCGACAGGCGTGCCATCGGTTAGGATCACGCGCATCACCAACTGAGTCTCTGTTGGTGCCAAATGTGTGTTGAGTGTCCCCTCCCTACCCAGCAACCCCTTTTTTGGATGGAGACACTTCTTTGCTGGCTTGTGCACAAGGCTCGGGAACAGTGCACCATATTGTTGGCGTTGCCCTATTGAGTTGCCATCCATTGACTTTTGTTAACTTGCCTAGATTCTATTAGACAATCGAATAAGTAACAGGCAGGATCAGTAACAGGGAAAGATGCCACATTCAAAGTGCTGCAGAACAATTGGTCCAGAAGCAACATAAACACAGTGAAGCTCTCTCTGGTGCCAGTTTCTGAGCAGTGTGTCTGCTTAGTATCTTGTGTTTCTGTAGTCTCTCATTTTGTTGTTGTGTACACGTATGTCTGAGTTGTGCGCTCTCTCAGGACACACAAAATATGTTCGTGATGCGCTCTTGTTTGCTTAGTCAGACATCGATGACATTGTCGTACGTCTCCAAGAAAGTAAAGTTTAGCAGTGCACACAAGACACAAGGTTAGAAATGTGTGTACTTACATCTTTAGCAGAAAGCACTGTTGCGACCCATTCTGGCTTGTCCAGCAGTTTTCGAATGAATGCAATGTTAAGCCTGGCTCCCAGTACGCCTATGTCCTTGAGACGTATAGTTTAGAGACCTTCACCATCATTTGAGTCGCATTGCGTCAAGCATGCAGTCATCACATCATCACAGCCTTCGATGCAAGTGGTACAAAATGCGCGAAACGCCACATCCGTGTTGCGCAAATCTGCGTGAGTGTTGTTGTCCACACCATTAGGTATGGTGCACGTTAATCTGGGCATTTGTAAACTTATGCATTTGCATGTTGTCATGCTGAGTGGCAAGTGTCAACATACTTCCACTGTGACCCATTTGATGTTTCAACCGGCATGTGCTATATGAACTGAATTTCCCTTTTACTTTTTTTTTTTTTATATAACAGCAGTGCTGGGAGAAAAGCGGTAGCCCAGCCAGAAAGGACACTGTATTTTCAGTTATCGTGCATTTTTTTGACGAACTTGAATTAGCATTGGCTTTAGAAGTGACGGCTGATCAATCTGTTTGTTAATTTTTCTTTGTTAGTACTTGCTTCATCCTCCACTGTGGAGAGGTCATTTTGTTTGAACTCTGAATAAATGCAGCAGAATTCCCAATGGTGTCTTGTGTTATCTATCACCTGGGTCTGAGGGCCAGAACCTGAAGACCGAGTGAGCTGGCCAAAGTATTCCTCCAGCTTCCACAGGGGACATTTGCACCACCTGTTATAACTGTGCCCTGAAACGAGGGCTACTCGAGAAAGGGCTCTTAAAGCTTCCAAGCTGTAAACAGGTGACACAGGCAGTTATAGGCGTTGGCTCATCGATGATGGTTTCACTAAGCCACTACTGCAATTTCTACTTCAGGAGTGCCTCCACATGTAAACGTCTATGCCACAGAGCAGCCTTCACAAACACACAAAAAAAAGTAAGCTGTCAGGAGGACGCATTTGTGAGTTGCACAGTGACAATATTGAAAGCACTTAGGGTGAACCTCAGCAATAACTTTGGACCTGAATCCTCAAGCAAGGACTTGCATCACGCTGGGATTTCACGAACCAAGATCTGACAAAAGTACATAAAACTTCGTGGCGAATCACGGCGGAGGTTGTCATGTGCAGCTGGCAGAGCACAGAACGCTTTAAGACTTTCAGTTGAATCGATGCCTCAATACAGAAGTGAGGAAAAACGATCCACCGCAGAGAAAGCTGATATACAAAATGACAAGTAGAATCGGCAAAGCACAGCGAAGGCTACATAAATTGTTCGAAAGGAGGGAGTAATTCTAAGGTTTAAAATAACACCAAGTTCCACACCTTCCTTGCCAGGCCCCATTGTATATCTTGGTTATTCGCTGTAACTTGTGAAGTGCCGTTGAATTTGCGAAGTGCCTTGTCAAGAGGAGACTGGAAGAATCGAAGTGCCACGCTGCCGCACCACCAGGAGGCAAGCTTCGCTGCCAATCTCTCCATTGCCTGTACTAGTGTCTGCAAATGACCGTTCCCCGCCTCCTCCAATACTGGAGATGAGACTGTGTCATGTACAGGCGCCGACAAAAGTGGTATACTCCACGCAGCGGGAGCCGGAGCAACAGCAAACTGCATCGCAACGCCATCTACAGGCAGCATCTGGGATCGAGACAGCCAATGGGTGCCCTTTATTATATGCAGGCATGTTGCTTGACTTGTGTCAATGTAGATGGCGTTGCGATGCAGTGTGCCGCTGCTCCGGCTCCCGCTGTGTGGAGTATACCACTTTTTTCGGCGCCTGTACCTGTCACAAGCCCCACCTTTATTTTTCCCCCGTGTTTTTCTCACCGCAATGTGCCAATTGTGGTATTGGATTTTCCGCACTGGATCACTTACTGAAGTCAAAGTCCATAGTTGGTAATGTTGCAGGCAGTGCGTTGTACATCGATGTGTTCATGCACGTGGCCTTGATTCTCCATCAGGAAGCAATGGTCTCTCGAGAGGAAGCGTGCAGGGGTGTTTCATTTGAAGTCTGCTGTTCTCGTGCTGCAGAATGGTTGCCCACTAATTCAGACTTTACAGACATGATCGCCAGCATGTGATCAATGCACCATTATTGTCTATTGGCAAGTGCTCAAACCTGGTGAAACTTGAAAGATTGTTACTCTAATGCTTAACTTCGAAGTGTCGGAACTCTTGTTCTAGGGTAGACAGAGCAACAAGGTTGGTCTTGCAGCATCCCTTGAATCATGTAGATGTCAGTGATACCCTGTTTAGAGAAATATGAGGAACTGACATTTTGCAAATTTTAGCAGAAAATTTCTTTAGAAGAAGCTTGCAGAAAATTATCACCAAATGAGATAAACAAAAATGGACCTCATATTCAATATAAGCACACGACATTGCATATATGTGCAAGTTTTCAGCACCATTGCTCGAAGAATAAAAACTTTTCTTTTAATTATTGGTCTAAGACCTCCTAACATAATAACAATAATTGATATTGACAAATTCACTGATTACATTTAGGCATTTTTATGAAGAAGAAATAGTACTTTGTCTATGTTGAATATGAAGCTTGTTTGTTCATTGCTTTATTACTTATACATCAAGTGTTATCATGACTTGTTGCTGGGCTAGTTGGTTCATTGTATTAAGCAAAATTAAAAGAGTGCAAGAAAAGAAAAACTGACAAGGCTGAACACTACAAGCACTCACTAACAACTGATGCCTCTCCGGAAAAGGTGAAATGAGAATTGAAGGTGTGTACACACGCAACAAAAATGTCACAGGGTTGAGACGCTTGTATCACACATGTGCAGACCTTCAATTCTCATTTCACCATTTACTAAGAAGAGCCACTTGTTAGTGAGTGGCTGTGGTGTTCTGGGTTGTCTGTGTCCTTGTTTCTGCACTTTTAATTTTACTTTATACTGCGAAGTGTAATATTCTTTCTTGATGTGTTATCTTTTTGTTGAAGAGACCTGTTGCTTTTCGACTGAGACTTTTATGTCAGAGTAACCTATCGTGTGCTAACTGCTCTATCTGCATTTGCTCGCTGCTGTGGGACACACAACATCTCGTGCAGGGGTCAGGACCCCAGTCAGATGCCATGAGCACCTTTAGCCCTGTACCATCTTGTGCACCCGCATTCAACAGAAACGCTATTGCCCATGCTCGTGCAGGCAGAAGTGACATGCAGGTTTAGTGCATCCACTGTTTTTATTTGTCATTTTCCAGCCAAGCTGATTGCCCCTTGATTGTGTCTCCAGGATAAACGCTCATACACAACGTAAAGTTAATGTCTTTATCTGCAGCACCTGAGTGCGTGACATGTGAGCGGAGCAGAGCGTACTGTCGCGCTCAGTATGAGCTGCAACGGGCAACCGCTTTGCCACATGCTTTTGCATTGTAGCTCATACTGAGCGCGATAGTACATGATGCCCAGCTAAAGACACATGACACATGTATATGTGCACTGCTAACCAACAGTAGTGGTTTCCCTTGAGGCCATGCATACACTGGTGTGTACCGTGTATTGCTGTGAAGCTGATGTACATTCGGGCCCTTTATGAAAGGGAGCATGCGAGCGTGTGGCCTGTGCTCTGCGGCGGCTGTGCCTGGCAGAATAACCAGGCACAGCTGATGGACAGGCGTACTAGATCTTCGCCCCCCAGTGATAGACGATGTGCCAGTCGACTGAACTCTTCCTCGCCGTCGGTTGTCGGCGCTACAATTGGTCAGTGCAAGGCACAAGCCACTTATTCCTGTGTTTAATTTCATAAAGGGCCCCCGTGTACACAACACGTTGTTCCGGAACAAAAAGGACTGCTGCCATCTATCGCCATGCTCCGCAACTGCAGCATATGCCTCCTCTCTTCACTTTCTCAACCGTTGCTCTCTTCACCTGCTCCACAATACAAGGCATTGACAGGTGGACAACGTTGATGGAGTAGCTGGCGATAATGGTACTTTCGACTGGTTCCTGTTGTGCCCCGACTCAATTTGCAGTGATGCGGGGGCCCTCTCATGATTACTGGAGCCAAGGAAAGCCTGCCCAAGCCAAACATTCAGCTGCTGCCTGAGCGATTGAAGAAGTCACTTGACTGGAGTTCTGTCAGATTGTAGTCGTGCTCCCAGAGTGAAGGTGAGAATGCTTCTGAGCGCTCTGAACTGCAACGAAGCACTCCAACTGAACCAGGCAAATGTTTACCAAAGGCTCGATTTCAACCGTACAAATGTAAATTACGCCAACGGAGTGCTCTAGAGGTCTTGAAAGGGACCACTCGAATGTACCATGAGAATGAGTTTGTGCAAAAGAAAGACATGCACAGGTATTACAGATCTGACAGTCTGACTACTATGTGCATAAGAAAAATCATGCCCCAGCTAACTTACTTTGTGCCCACACACTGAAATGTGTGGATCAGCAGTTGCTTCCGGCCTTTTGTGTAGTGTGCTCATCGTTTTGAGTGCGAGGCACTCCTTGCATAGCATGCAAACAGTGCTAATTTCAATGACCAACAATAAGACTCCACATTTCAAAAACAAAAGGATTTATGCTCTCCATTTTTATTTAGACATTTCTTTTGTACATTTCAAACAAGGAAAAAAGCAAGACACAGACATTTCAATGTTTTCTACATCTGGCTTGTGGAATAATGCCCAACTATCGACATGCACCACCGAGCACTGCAAGATACATTGTTTAACTTCATTTTTTCTTTGAAAATTCGCTTTCCTTTAGAAGCTTGGGATTGTTCTTGAGGTGGGGTGCTTGTTGTTGCAAAAGGTGAAATGGTTGTTCAGGGAAAAATGGCATGTGGCTTCAACTGCTCTGAAAACGCCGCAAGAAAACACATTTCTTCTGCGTGCATGCTTGTTTAGTCGTACAGCCGAATTCGTGAATTTGTAAAATTCTTCCAGTGGGTTGGTCTCTCTTCAAGAGACAAAACGTCTGCAAACGGCAGTGTCAGTGACACAACTTCAGGGACATGGGGCAGTGACTTGGAGTACCTACAGACCAAACCGGAAAGCAAGAAACAGATTTCCAAAGCACCAACAGTAAGTCTCATGATGCATGCATTCTCTCAACACTAAACCAGCACCAGACCAGATGGTCTAGCACCACAAGAAAACAAGCTCTGGCACCTCAAGAACAAACTCTTGCCTCCATGTGGTGTGAGGGCAACTTGAAAGACATCCTTATGTATCGCCACACTCTAGCTCAACTGCACTACTTGTCAAACTACGCTGCTATACTGGCAGGCAGCTTCTTTATTTTTTATTTTCACTCTGAAAGCCCATGTTTCTATCACTTTGTTGTGTGGAGTGTCTCACCACGTACGCTGGTACCTCATTTTGCATGGCAACCGGTCAATTTTTCTAGTAATTTTTTTCTTTGTCACATTGTTTCAATCATCAGCAAGGATACTCATATTTACCAGCGAACTTCTATGCTGCATGCTGAATCTGCAAAGTCATGCACAATGTTCCACAGCCTGTCATTCACAAGTGAGAATAAAACAAAGCTAGTTCTCTGCAAATGTAAAAGCTGAGGCAAGTTTTGGTAACCCTTCATTAAAATGCTGTCGACAGTGCATACGGAAATAAAGGATAGGCATGGAGTGATAAAATGCTGCACTGTTCTTTCACTCTCTTATTTACTCAAATATATGCACACTGGGAACATCATCGAAATAGTTCTCTGCAGTACACGGTAGCATTGCTTCTCATCTTTACCTGCCAATTGGCTTTAGCAAAAGGCATCAGTTGGAACTTGTACCAGAGGTGGAAAATGCTCAAGAATTTTGTGACTATTTCACAGAAGAACATTCATGTTGGTGCATCTGTCACTTTAAAGTACACTTTTCGATTACTTGTCTATTATCCTAAGATTCCTTAATCCACTGAGTAGCTGCGTTCCAGTGCCCACAATAGCAGATCAATTGTGGTTTTGCTTGAACAGAATCTATTAGTGAGAAGGTTAAGTCTGTTAGAGAACCCTCACTTACTGGCTGTGATGGCATGCCTGGGTACAAACATAAATTGAATTTAACCAGACCATATAATGAATAGCGACCAGATATGCTGTTTACTATGCCTATGGACTGATGACTTACATTTGTGCTCTTCCCGAATAGCCATATATCCTACAACCTACAAAGTTGACACCTTCCAAGACATACATTTCTTTCACAACTGCTCGAAAAAATAGTTCAGTCTTTTCTGAAGCACATCTTTTTTTCCATGACACTCATAATAATTTTTGAGCACACTTCCTTCCAGAAGAAATATGTGCATGAAATGGTCAATGAAGTGTGTCTTGAAAATCATTTCGTATTATCACAAGATCAACTTACCGGAAGTTTACTGAATCTGTGGGTACTAAGCAAAGATCACCAGGCCATTCAGCCTAGCAGGGATATTGTTTTAAAGAGAGCATACTGTACTGCTACAAAGCAAGTATGTCTCAGAAGATGCAACATCTTTTACTACGGATTTCGCTGGTAGTTTTACAGGAGCTATCTCAATCCTCAAGCGACTGCTTGGATCATTCTTTGCAGTACTTCACAAATCTTCAAGGGGAAAATGTTATGCTTCTGCACTGAAGCACAGTAAATGTTGTAGGGGGCAGCTGGCAGAAGTGACTCAACGCACTCTGAAACTTCTGATTGAAACCATGCCTCAGTGGCAGAGCATGAGAGAGCAATTCATCGCGGAATGAGTTGGTCCAAAATGAAGAGAGCAAGGCACCAATCCACTCTGAGCGAACCAGCAGGAAAGAAGTTGTCCAGCATGGAGCAGGGAAAGTTGCCCGAGATCAGGCCGTGGAATTTGCCTTCAGTGTGTGCTCTGACAACAGAGCGGACGTGCTTTCAGAAATTCCATCAAAATAAGGTCTGCAGCTTTGTGGTGGAACACTCCGTGTGGTGCTGCGTGCAGCCCCCAAGACGCCAAGGAGGCGCACGAGAAAAAAAACTTTGCTTGGTTCGCTTGGAGGGACGCGGAGCACAAAAGTGGGGCTTCTTGGCACTGTAAATGAAAGACTGGGTCATGTAATAATGGGAGCTGAAACTCCTACTATGCCGCCTGGTGATGGCCGGGGTTTACACGACGTCTATGGGTGGGTGAGCGTCTTGTCGGCTGCTATGACCGGTCGGTGCCCGTCTTCGGCACTGTCTAAAATGACTCGGCAGAACTGTCAATCCATGTGTTAAGAATTCTAGGTGCAAAGGCCAGCGAGAAAGGGTTCTAGAGATATTTTTTTTATTTATTATTTTACTTTCATTGGAAAAAGAGTGAGAAAGGCGTCTGGTGTAAATACTGCTGTAATTGTTGCACCTCTGTCCCTGCAGGATAAACTCTGTAGGAGGTCTGGCTTTGCCTTTTCCCTGTCGAAGCCAACTTCTTTTGCCTCAATATGGTGAGGCTGTTATTTTATAGGTAGCATCGCTCTTCTGTAATGCACAGCTATGAGCAGCTCTGTTGGAATGCCACACTGTCGCGTGCTTAATGTACACAATGAAAGCCCCTGCTATCACTCATCACCAGTGGTTACATGGTTGGCAAGCAAAAATGTACTCTTGTTGACTACGCTGTCAACATTGCACAAATTGTCACTTTAAAGCAGCAAATTAGGTGCTCTTCTTCTTTTCCTTTTGCACACAGCTGTGGCTTCGCGGCACTCAAGGATTCAACATGACATAATGCACTGGACGCTAAGGTGAATCTTTTCGACATGACAATTTCACTCCGAAGCTTTTCTGCACGTTAGGGCAGCGGGGAACATACACTTATGTGCTTTTCACTGTTCATGCTACTGTCACATCTGCGAATGGCGAGTTAAACACAATGTTCTACACGAAAATAGTAGTAATAAACGCACATTTACTCGTCATTTAACATTGAGCTAGTTTTTTTTCTTTTAACATGCCCACGTAGCTGCTATATGAACAAATCGCCTCGAATACGCAATAAATTTTGCATTTACCTTATCAAAGTGCAACAAGTCAAAGTCTAAATAGCAACGTTGTGATACTATATTCACATAAATGGCAAACATTCGACAAATGCAAACACAAAGCATCTCTCAAAGACACACTTACAACAAGGTCACCAGTAAAGCAACAACATTTCCAATATAGGAACTCTTCAAATTCACACCACCACCATAGACACATGACAAGGTGAAAGAAGTGCTAGACATATGAGCTATCTAGCATTGTGAAGAAGAAATTCAGAGGCTGTACCATCCCACGCCTGTTTTGCACCCAGCACACACCAGCACGTGGTCACACACGCACTAACATCAGGCCAGAAATGTGCCTAGGGCACGAAGCAGACACAACTCATGCGTACATTAGCACTCTCAAAGCTCATGTGGTCGCACAACACACAACACTGGGAGGCTTCATACATTTGTGTATACATATATTGCTTTCTTTGAGGGGCTTTGTGACCAGACAACCTGTAAAGCACGCGCTTCTCGCAGAGCTTGCGTGCTTTACGACACACTCTGATAGTCTCTACAATGACAGTTGCAACTTTAGTTGCAAATTGATTGGGTACCCGAGTAGTTAGCATAGACACTGATGTCTTCAAAACGATTGTGGAGGTTTTGATTCGATACAGCCATGACTGCGGCATTTGAGGAGGATTGTTCGACGGTTACAGAAGATTGTTTTTTCACTCACGATTGTTGATAGCACACAGGATCAGTGGGGGCGTGTGTTAAGAGAACTTGTTTCACAGCGTGTTTTGTTTTGCCACTTATTCCCTTCAGGCACCAATTAATGCCTTCAATTAAAAATTTACTTTTAATCACATTTCTTGCAGCTTCAGAATCACAAAAAAGCATACGCCTACAGAACAGATTGAGAGTTTTCATTTCTTAGGTGAGTTTTGTCAAGTTTACAGAACGTGCACTCTATGTGAGGACTATCTACAGGAATGTCAGATATGGGAACATCAACTATCTCACGTGTAGCACACTTGTAAAGCACCTGTCCCTTGACTTGAACAATATGCTTCAGGTAAAACATTGCAAAAAAGGAATGATAGAAGTGAAACAGCTTTGCAATGCCACGCTGGCATCAAGAGCAAGCACCTAGCTGTCTACTTTCCAACTTTGTTTTACTAAAACACTTCATGTATATTTTGCGAACTTACAGTACAAGTCCAATCAGAGGTGTTTCAAGATGCATGCGACGCGTTTTAAATGATTTTCCCCTGTTTTTAGTTTTGATGCACTATCTTGGCATGCCCAGTTGTGTGCACAGTGACTGGAGGGTTTACGCAACAACAGAAGGGAACGAGGCTGACACTGTTACCTTGATTGCTTAGATGCAGTGCCTGCTAAGCCTTTAACATTTTGTGATGGTTATCGCCGGCCAGGTGATTTACAACAAATAACTGATTGTGCAGTTTCACTGTTGTCTGTATGATTGGTAACTGAGTTCCTCTTGTCAAATGTGCTTCCTGACGTGCCGTAAATTAGGTCCGTATATGACGCCAAACGCTCTGTGGCTATGGCTGATGTATATATGCGATTGAGTAATTTGGGAACGATTGCCAACACTGCTGATATTGATTGTACACTGCCTGAAAACAATGCTTTTTCTTGCACGTTTTGAGGTCAAATTGTACCAGCACCATGATGGTATTATATTGAGCACCAGACACAGGCACCCTCGATATTCTCTGTTTTTTGGGATTGAGAGAGCAATAACCAGTGTCATCTGCACGAGGCACTTTACCTGGGTGGACTTACCCGTGGATAAAAATACTTTGCATAAATGACAGTGTAAATGCTGCACAGTAAGTTGTCAAGTGACAAAGTTCGGTATGCAGCAACTCGCTGTCCTGTTTGCAAAGCTTTTCGAATTTACTGACAAATAAAACGCTTTGTGCATGCTTCCCCTGAATTTTCCCGCCATGTGAATTTAAAACTGAAACGGCTTCATTTGAGAATGCCACCAATTGTATCACTTCCAAGTTTCATCTATAGGTTTCTTACGCATATATATATATATATATATATATATATATATGTCATTATTAAAATCTAGGTACAGGACAACCTAACAGAATTGGTAGACTCTAATGAAATTTGTTAGCAATTGAGATGTCTTTCTTTAAAGCCTTGAGAATACATATGTGTTAAATTCCAGCGGAAACACAATGATGTTTTTGAAGATAGCTTGGATGTTTCCCTGTCTTTCACTAGGAGGTCAACAATTAAGGAGCATCTCTGTTTCCATGGTTGAAATACACATGTACAACAACAGCACAACACCTAGCTCAGTACACACGCACATGCACACACGTTAGCGGTCCATTATGAAGTCCCCAAGAAGATAGCTAGAGCACGATTAACATGAATCGGCAACAGTGAATGAACCCTTATACTTAATCTATTCTCACTGGGCAAAAAAAAAAAAATATTTGGCTGAAGTCAACAAGCATGTATGAATAGCACTATGTATATATAACACTCACATATAGCGTTCACAACTTCATACAAGTCTACATACGGGGTTGAACTGCGCAAACACACAGTAAAAGTGCCCTCTGGAAGCATGTGTGGTGAGTGGGAATAGCTTCCAGAGAGAAGTGAAAGACTTTGTTGCGGCCCAGAACATGGCAACCTCAGTTTGGCAAAGATATTGCATGAACCTTGCACAACAATATTTTAGGTGGAGCAACAGCTTGAACCAATAAGTGCTGTTTAACACCTTGGAAAAAGCTTTTAGAAAATACCATTTTCATTTATCACTTGCACATACTATCCTAGCATGACTGACACGAGTACTAAATTCAGAAAAATTTGTGTCAATGTAAAAGCAAGCACGATACACCATGCATGGATGCGCAAAGCTGGAGGTACCCATTAATATCGGGCCCAAACCTCCCTGCAGCACTGGCTTTCTCGTTGCCATAAGTGCCCCCGTGGCCCTCTCATGTTTGCTCCGTATCGGCTAGCCACAGAGCTGCCAAACCTTCCAAACAGCCATTGTGGATAATTTGATCAAAAGTGAAGGGAAGCAAACCTTGTGGAGCTATTCCCCACTCTTTAGGTTCACCAAAATGTGTGGCAGTCCTTTGGCATCTTTTGCATGCACAGGATGCCAAAGGTTACGAGACAGACTAGTGGCCCCAACTCGGCAAGCCAGGGACGGCCATTGCCTCCTCTGTCCCTCAACCCCTCCAACCCTCTTGGTGGGCATACGTATGGTGCCATATGTAAACCATTGGTACACCCCAATAGCTTGCATCGCTCGAAGTCCTTAACTCCGGGCAATTCTTGCTGAAAACCCTTTGTACACATAAGCCTCGTCCTTGGCACTTAAAGGGGTAATCAGGCGCTTGCCACATGTACTCACTTTCTTGTGCTGAACATGGCATTTAGACACATATGCTGTAGGACGGAGCCACAGTTCACCATGTACCATGTACCATATAACACGGACCATGTGCGATTCGTGCGAATAAG
Organism: Dermacentor andersoni; assembly: GCF_023375885.2. Classification (NCBI taxonomy): domain Eukaryota; kingdom Metazoa; phylum Arthropoda; class Arachnida; order Ixodida; family Ixodidae; genus Dermacentor; species Dermacentor andersoni. The sequence goes on along the minus strand of NC_092820.1, from coordinate 83,197,549 downwards.
TCTCCCCAAACTGAGGTCCCCTCTACTGCTCTCTCAATCGAGTATTACAGCAAAGCATTGAATTGATGTTCCCACAGAGGCCACATCTCTGATTGGAGCGCAGCCATTTTTCCGACACTAGTTCTTATGGTCGTACTGAGCAACTTCGTGCATTTTGGTCATCGGACGTAAGACTGCATACATGGGAGTGCGTTTTCTTGTTTCAGGACTCGGCAAACCTTGCTGGTACAACTTTGCTGTGCAGTCCTTGCCTTGTATATAATGGGCTCAATCCTCCCCACTAAATAATTCGCAATGCTAGACGGTCAATACCTGCACAATTTCGCAGAACAACAGATGCACATAAAAGAGCTTGTGTACGAACAGTCTATAAATAGCATTGGTGCTGCAGCGGCTATCTCCACCATGCTCACTGCCACATCGCCCTACTGTCACAACGTGAAGCTACAGCAAAAAGCAGAAGTGTAAAAAATATGTGAACCACGCCTTTTTCAATGTCTGTGCATCGTCCTTTATCCGCTCTCGATTTTAGTGTTTTCTGCTTAGTGGCACTTTACTGCAAGCCATCTTGTACGCACCTTACCCGACACTATGATTAAAATCTACATCTCTGTCGGACACGCGCGAGTTATCGCCCCAAACCAGCACTGTGAAAAAGCTGTGGTCACCTCGTACTAGTTACAACCATATACAAAGCCATGTGGTGACAGTCTTTCACATGTTTCCACGGAGTTCCAAATTAAGCTACATCCATTACAGCTGCACCGCCAGAGAATGGGGGGCACTGCCAAGAATTCTGCAAGGCTAAATATATCTACAACTTATAGACACAACCTTCCATCCTGTTTGAACTGGCTTCTGCAGCAGGCGACAAGAGCACCGATTTCATATGAAAGCCTTGGTCTAACCTGAATCACTGGAAATCAAGCGCACGACTTTGATGAGGCTCGCAATAGAATTCATAGTTCTAAAAACATGGTGCTGTGTTCACGGGAGCTGGATAGCAGCTTTAGAGACTATAGGCAGCATGGCTAAATGTTGTACTGTGCAGTCTAATGTGACAGGGAGTGCTTTATGGACTCCTTTACCGACATTTACTCTCGAAGCAAGTGTTCAGCCATTACTTGTCGAAACCTGCTGCACAATTAATTTTCCTACCTACTGAAGAACATGTCCTTGGTAGTCTTTCTGGTTAACAACAGTCATAAGGAAATTTAGCTTTGTGCATTTCTAGTCACACTGAACTTAAGGCAAGTTTTCATGTTCCCACTTAAATGTTTAGCATGCAGTGAAGACAGTGACCAAGTTGAGAGCTTAACGCAGGGTATCTGCTAGCACTTACACTGCAGCCCTCGCATGTAATCTCATCGGCGATGACTTGGTTCAGACTATCTTGTACAGCTGAATCTCAAAGATACAATTGTGATTGATCCGATCTTATGGGCGATTCATACTTCAAAAAAGTTTCGAGCAGAATGCATTAAATACAATGCGGCACGTTTCAGGATGACTGAAACGTTTGTTTGGGCTGTGGTAGACGACACAGATTTTTATGCCACCATAGGTCTCTCTCGGTTGTGGAAGTACGGCTGCAGTGTACAGTTGTTAAGTCAGCGTACGAAATATTGGTCTTTCACCATCCCGGCGAATGCCCGTGCACTTGAAGAGCGTTCACTGCGACATTGAGTGCTGGCAACGAAGGTGAAAGAATGAGTAATACTACAACCTTATACGCATGCCGGAAATGTTTCCTCAAGAGCATCAATGAAAGACTGGTCCACAACACCATCAAACGTCTTCAACCAAAAGTAGTCACTGCAATTGAACGAGACTGTGTTATTCTCACTTTCGTGCTATAGCTATCATTTGTTATGAATCGTACGAGTTTTGGATGATACAAATATTTTAGGAGGTCCTGAGAAATTTATATAATTGAGATTATACTGTATTATGGCTACCACCTGTTTGGTTTTCAACCGACGCAGTGTTTGTTTTTTCAGATGTCGCTAGTTACCAGTTCAACGTTGTGACTGGCACCTAGCTCCCTGGACAAAAAGCTGAGATATCACATAACAGGGATGACCACTGGTGGAAAAGTTATAGTGCACTATTGTCTGATTGATTTATGCTTTTGAGGTTTAACACACTGTGTTGATAGTGCAAAAATGGTTTGTTTACATACTGATGTCCACATATTGCAGTACATATGGCTAGCCTACATGGCATATAGCTTCCAATGTAATGTTACTTCTTTATTATTTGTGCTTAAATAAAAAAAATTGAATTGTACAAAAGCACTGCATTTTCTGAATGTATAAAATTTATAACTACTTTTGCTTGTGCTATTTAAAGGGGTCCTGAAGCACTTTCATAACTAATCCTAAAATGGCATGACTATTAAAGGACGCTTTGTCACAAACCTCATGCTGCAAATTTTTTTAAAACCCATGAAGTATAGGTGGAGTTATCGCACCAGTAAGTGGCTTTCTCTCTCTTTCGTCCCCGCTAGCGCGCTGGAAGCTACACAGGGGAAAAGCCGGGGGGGGTGCAAAGCCCAGCCTGAAAGTTGAGTGCCTTGATAGTGAAATACGGTGAAAGGGCTTGTCACGGCACCCCATGGTGGCTGTAGTACACTACGCTATGCAGCACACAGCTACGTGCAACTGTCATGCATAGACTAGTAGCGCAAAGATGAAATTATTTTTGTCTTTTTGAGACTGCAGGCATATATATTTTTCACTTATTTAACTCACGGTTGGCAATTATGTATTATCAAGAATGTTCTCACGATCGTGACATCAGCCAACAGCTATTGGTGGGTCCAGCTGTTTGCGATGACGCTGCATGACGACACTGCGGAAGTGAGAGCGAGCGATATTTCGCAGTTTTGGACACGAGATTGTCAATTTCCTGCTGTGTGCAGTGCAATAACATTCTGATCACATGTTCACAGGAGCCTCCTGTACAGATCAGCAATGTTTTCGTACTGTGTTTAAAAAGCATTTCAGGGCCCCTTTAAATGTGTGTTCAACAACAGCGCATTTAAGTATTGCATCCCTCTGCTGTACCCACTTCCAAAAGCCGTTGTTTAGCCTCAACAAAGGTGTCAACCCTATCTTGTAGCTCAACATCGATGACGCAAAAGAAGTCTAGAGGGCTCCTTTTCCCCTTTTTCCAGCATTGTCGATCATTTCCCTGCATTCACCCAGCATTGCAGTATGCATGTGTGCGTGTGCACTGGGAATTGTTCCCTGCGATGAACATCGGCCGACTAGAATATCCCCAGACTAGGGAGACTTTGCAAAGGGGCCGTGGCTTGCAGCTCACTCGACGCACATTGGTGGGTTCACGTATCCCAGCAGGTTGAACTCAACCGCGCTGCAGACGACGAGGAAGATGACGTACACCACCATGAGGAACACGCCCAGCTTCTTGGTGAGCAGCCAGTGGCTCCGGTGGATGGCGTAGACCTGCAACAGTCGCTGCTGTCATATCGAGTTGTCTGCCCAGGAGCACACTGTCATTTCTTTCACAAGGCGGGGGAGCTTCCCCTGGCATTACAACTAGCAGATACGTGAAAGCAAAATTATTTGAATGCGACAGAATTGGCCATGTGGAATGGCACTCCAAATATTACCAAGTCTAGAAACTACTCTCATCAATAGGGTGAAAATTGGAAGTTTTGTGGACTTGAATGACAAAAGACAGGCAAACATAACGGAAAAAATTTCCCGTGGATTTTTTTAGGCAGCATACTGAAGCCTCTTCACATGAATTGTCAGCAAGTCAAGTCCATTGAAGAAAGCTGGGTACGGTTCTTCGGAATGATTAAATTACGATTAAAACGGTGTAGCACATGACCACGAGTTAGATCAAGACCATTTTTGTGCCACCCAAGGGAGAAGATATGCTAGCGGCCTAACCTCAACATAATGTGATGCTTGGGGCATTTGTGAAAATACCAGGAACAATGCTTGGGGCATTTGTGAAAATACCAGGAACAACCATGTTTGTCTGCGGCTTCAAGACAGACAAGTTACGTACACTCCATTTCATACTCATCAGGCAATGCTGTAGGTACTACGGAAGTATAGCGTGATCATAAGTGTCTCACTCCTTGCTTTCTGCTATGCAGTTTTTCATGTGTCATAGTGCAGCTTGTCGACGCAAGGTCATGACAAATTGCATATCATTTATGCACCTTCGTGCTTCCCGTATGTGACACACTATGTTTTGGTTACGAGCACAAGCAGTGCACGGCAGCCACTGGTCGAAGGAATGCGTCGCTTCTACTACTGGATGGCAAATGGGATGGCAATAGCCTTGTCTTGAGCTACAACACTTAAGCGCTTAGGTTACGTGATTACTGTGATTTCCCAATTCTGCATGACACTGGACCCACTACTAGGCTTGTAGCTATTGGTCCAGACATCCTTAAGTTTATATGTTGAAAATAACAAAAAGACAATGTGGTTGACTTCTCTTACTTTGACATGGTTTTGTTTCAGGGGTGTCCTAATCTATTAATTGATGAAGTTTATCATTCCAAAGACAAAATGGGGTTTGTAGAAAAGCTATGTACATAAACATTCTTGCATTATCAAATGATGTTATTGCACCCACCTCACACTCGGCAGCAGAACACCATGGACGAGCCATAGAAATAAACTCTAACGTCACCAACGAAATTGCATATTCAAGACAAAAATACCTTCATTATATCTTATATTTGTTGTAAGCACATATTCGCTACACGCCAACAGCCAGAAACATTTTAGATTTAGTTCGTTGTAGCCAGTAATTCGTTATATCCAATACTTCGTTATACCCATGTTTGTTATATCGAGGTTCGCCTTATATTGACAGTGGTTAGTAGACAGTCGTAAGGGAACTGAACTCACTGTAATGATGATGGTAAGGAATAGCAAGACAACTGACCACACCAGGCCCCCGCTGTTGATGTAAGCCTGCACAAGAAGTTTTGCAGAATTAATTCAGCAGTTTCATAATGAGCCCATAAATGTATGTGCCTATGTGCCACACGTGGCAGAGAACTTACAAGTGACCCAGGTTTGACCATCCCTGTCTGAATCAGCCATGGCAGTGCTAGACCTATTAGAATGTCGAAGACGTTGCTTCCAATACTGTTTGCTATGGCCATGTCTCCTTGACCTGGCAAAAAAAGGTTAAAATGAGTTAACAATAAGGTTTAAATATACCCGACCTGAAGAAGGGAAAAAACAAAAGGAAGTACTGACAACAGCTTTGGGATAGACGTTTATGCACTGTATTGAAAATTTACCATTCATTTGACATGCATAATGCAATGTTATTTCTGAGTACAATTGTTTGCATTTCTATTTCGTGCAAAATTATAACGTCATATGTACCTTCCTGGGATGTTTTCTTCCTAAAATGTGGTGTGTATAGATATAATGTACCAGATATACGGAAATGAGGCAGGCACACAATTCCATCAACTATTACAAGAATTAGCTGTGCACCTTATACTGTATGTTGCTCGGTATAAGGGGCTCTTCCAGTTAAACTTCTGGCTTGTTCTTGCTCAAATTTTGTACAGAAATCAGACATTATGGTAGGTTTTGCTTAATACTGTGTTTCAATGCAACGTCTATTCATTTCATCCAGAATAAATCTGGCTTACACATTGTCTGGAGCAATGTCTGACTAAACAAGTATATTTCGTCAGCAAAAGTAATGGTGGAGCACTCTGTTTGGGAGTGGCAGAACTTTCACTTCATGCTTGGGGAAGTAGGTGTCGGAAAGAAAGATCAGGCTAAGTGTGGCTCAGTATGGAAGCTTCACATGGGTAGCTTTATAGTGAGTTAAGTGTCTCTCTACTCATTTGATGCCAATGAATATGTCCAGCCTGACACACTCTGACCTAGTGATTCATAAGGTATGTCTGCACATTTTTAGCACATTTAGGGAAGAGCATAATTGGAAGTGATTAGGGGAGGGTCACATGGCAAACTGTATGCCATGAGGACCATCACAACATGATGACACAGAATTGACACACTCTCAGAATTGTGGGAAGTGCATTCATTGCTATGATGCTGTCTTGTGTGCTGTTGGTTATGCTGGTGCATGAACATAGTAATGTTGTGCACTGGGTCATTTGCGTTCATGAGAATTGTAATGCAAACTACAGTACTGCGACAGTCGTCATTGCTGTCCGTGCACTTGTGGTCAGCAGTGGCAGTTCAAGTGAAGTATCCTAGAACAGCAGCAGCACGACAAACAAAATATCTTGCATTGCTGGTCTTTCCTCATCATGCTGCCCTCTATGATGCAAATGCATTAACAGGCCTTTAGATGAGTCATCGGTGTTGTGCATCAATCAGTGGGTAGGTTGTGTGCTACGTGTCAGCCCAAGGTCCTATGTCATGAAAGTGAAAATCATTGTCATCCACCTGACTGTAGCACAAAGCTACAAAGGAAACCCGTTACGGGTTTCTCAGAAAGAAAGCTTAATCAGCAGTGGAAGAAAATTTTTTCCTGATTTGGGGATCGAACCTGAGACCAACACCTCTCCGGGGTGGTTGCTCTAGCAGCTGATCTAACCAGGAGACTAGCTGATCGCAGAATGAAGCCAAATGATGTTATGTGTCGGTAGGAATGGTCTCAGCCTGTGTCAATTGCAACATCAAGGTTGTTATGCTGGGCCATAAATGCTCTGGCTAGTTCACTTGTTCGGAGCAAGACCTTTGGCAACAATGGTGTACATATTGAGAGTACAGAAAATGTGGTGGGCATGGAAAATATGTGGGGCAGGTGGGCCACTGTGCCAATAGACTGAGTGGGCATGATTATATAGTGTCAGATGCACACATGAAGGGTGGCTTGCTGCTCATTGTAAATCCTGCAGTTGCTCTCCCATACCGAGTACGTGATTTTGAGCAAGCACAGCTCGCCCGACATGGAGAATCGTAGCATCTGAAAAGATTGCGTTGTCAGGCAATCCCTGCAGATATATAAGTATTTACTCGTGGCCTTATTGACGAAAGAATTATGCTTTCTAGAGATACATTTGATGAGAGTCACATATCTGCCAAGTTGAAAAAGTTTTGCTGTTCCATAGCTGTGCCCAACGTTTTATCAGCATGCATGAGTTTAGCGCATTCTCTATACTATTGGCATATTGATATGATTACGAAGGTATATATGCTGCACACCTTTTCCAATAAAATTTGTTCTCTAATCTCTCTCTTCAATAAAATCTGCTCCTGTATATCACGTGTACCTGTGCTGTTTGTCTAATTCAGAAACACGGCCTTCAGAAGTTCAAGTTCCTCCTGCAATTAAGTCTGTGTAACCTATACCCCTCTGCACTCCAAAACGGTTTCTGGCCGGGAGACGAACGATGAAGTTCACCACGATGTCACTGAAATGAGTCAACATGATTGGTTGGTGCATCTATACAGATTTCTATGCGAGTTGGACAACCTTAGGTTGTCAATGGCGACTGCATCATTGCACATCACCCATGCAGTTGCTGCATTGACTTTTGTGTTTGTGCGCGGTTTCACTGGTGTCTGCTTTGACTATCACTTTACCGATCTCAAGGTTCTGGTGTCGGTGGTGTGGGTCCTGTGATGCTGTGTAATATGACGACAACCGTCAAAGCGCGTCGGATAGCATGTACACGGGGTTGCAGTTGTGTTCGATGACAGCATTTCTCATCTATATGTATATACATATATATATATATATATAGTCTGCGAATAAGCTGCAATCTGTGGCCGGCGAAACGATAAACATTGAGTGCATGCTCTCAAGGTAGATGAAAGCGTATGTGTGTTTGTCGTCCAAAGATACCTTACGCGTCTCTCTCTGAGGACCCATCCACCACCACCTCCACCACCACCATCATCATCAGCCTATTTTATGTCCACTGCAGGACAAAGGCCTCTCTCTGCGATCTCCAATTACCCCTGTCCTGTGCCAACCGATTCCAACTAGCACACACAAATTTCCTAATTTCATTGCACCACCTAGTCTTCTGCCATCCTCTACTGCGCTTCCCTTCTCTTGGTACCCATTCTGTCACCCTAATGGTCCAACGGTTATCTAATCTGCGCATTACATGACCTGCCCAGCACCATTTTTTTCTCTTAATGTCTATTAGAATATAGTCTATACCCGTTTGCTCTATGATCCAAACCACTCTCTTTCTGTCTCTTAAAGTTATGCCTACCATTCTTTGTTCCATCGCTCTTTGCATGGTCCTTAACTAGTTCTCAAGCTTCTTTGTCAGTCTCCAAGTCTCTGCCCCATATGTCAGCACTGGTAAAATGCACTGATTGTACACTTTCCTTTTCAATGATAACGGTAAGCTCCCAGTCAGGAGCTCACGATGTCTGCCATATGCGATCCAACCCATTTTTATTCTCCTGTGAATTTCCTTCTCATGTAACTGAGCATGTGTTGGTGGGCTAGTTGGTTAAGCATGATTACAAAGACGGCGCCGAATAAAACAACATGGTCAGGGTTCCCTGTGATTATTTGACCTAGGTAAACGTACTCCTTCACAGAGAGGCTGACTTGCGATATTGAACTCGTTCCCTTGTCCAAATATTTATCATTATCTTTGTCTTCTGCATATTAATCTTCAACCCTAGTCTTACACTCTACCTGTTATGACCCTCAATCATTTGTTGTAACGTGTCCACAGTGTTGCTGAATAGAACAATGTCATCGGCAAACCAAAGGTTGCTTAGGTATTTGCCTTCGATCCTTACTCCTAAACCTTCCCAGTTTAATAGCTTGAATACTTCTTCCAAGCACACAGTGAATAGCATTGGAGAGATTGTTTTTCCCTGTCTGACCCCTCTCTTTATAGGTATCTTCCTGCTTTTCTTGTGTAGAATTAAGGTGGCTGTGGAATCTCTGTAGATATTTTCCAGGGTATTTACGCAAGCGGTCTGCACTCTTTGGTTACGCAATGCCTCTATGACTGCTGGTATCTCTTCTGAATCAAATGATTTTTCGTAATCTATGAAAGCCATATAGAGAGGCTTGTTGTACTCTGCGGATTTCTCGATAACCTGATTAATCACATGGATGTGGTACATTGTAGATTATCCCTTCCTGAAGCCAGCCTGTTCCCCAATTGGTTGAATAAAGTGCGGTGTTGCCTTTATTCTATTGGATATTATTTTGGTAAATATTTTATATAATACTGGGAGTAAGCTAATGGGCCTAGAACTTTTGAGTTCTTTAACGTTTCCCTTTTTGTGGATTAGTACAATGTTTGCATTCTTCCACTTTTCTGGGACCCTTGCAGACGATAGACACTTCGTATAGAGAGCCGCCAGTTTTCCTAGCATTATTTTCCTAGCATTAAAGCCACGTGCCAGCGGCCTCACGAGAAGGAGACGGTGGCGAACTGTCGTGCCAAATCTTAGAAGAGACTGAAACGAGGCATTACTACTGCAGCATGACGAGTGCGCGCCTCTAGCAAGACCGCCGCAGGATGGACTCCGATACCTGCAGGAAAAGAGCGGCCCAAGCGTGAGGCGCTAACGTTCGCTGCCATGTAGCGCACACGTTTGCGAGAGGGTCGGAAGCGCACGCTTGCGTGCATGGCAAACGCGCCAAGCAAGCAAACCCAACCATAGTGCAATAATAAACCAATGATCCCGATATAATCAACTTCTTCACGAAATTTGGGTGAATCAGCGTTCGACCAGAAAACCCGTTTGTAGCTGGATCTCGACGCATCGTTCAGCATTCATAAAAAACAAAAAAGCGAGCAAACAAACAAAAATGTATGAACAAAAACCGAAACTAAACGAAGCCTTTACACGAGTCCAGTCGATCCAATTCAATCCAGCCAGTGACATTTGGTGCGTGAAAAAAAGTTTGTCTTGCTTGTTTACATCTGACAGCTTTACCTAAAGTTTGTTCAAGGCCGGCAAGAAAAAAGAAAGAAAGGAATTGCCCTGTCGTCCCAGTTCTATTCCGTCATTTCGTGACATTGCTGCGAGGCGCGCGAACGGTGGCGATGCAGAAAGAAACGCAACTCGGAGGCGCGGAGACTGCGACGAGAGCAGAAGCTGCCCCGAAAGCACCGACGGGTACGTTGTGCACCTCAATTACAGTTTCACCTGTTTCGGTATTCGAACACCTGTATTGGCTATTCTAAACTTTTGCTTCTTTACTGACAGACCGGGCTAGAATTGTCGCGGATCGTCGGGCGTTGCCCTGTCTGCGGAGCATGACGCAGACGACTGGACAAAGCGCCCGCGGGCCAGATGTGACCTCGGGCGTCACTCGCAAAACTCGCTTGCCAGTGCCTAGCGTCGCAGCAGATGTGATCGGCAGAGAGGTTTAACGCATCGCCCCCAGAACGGTTAAGCCGCAGCAGCTTAAGCAGCTGGCGCGCACGTTGCCAAATTCGAAATAAAGTGCATTTTCTCTCTCTCTCTCTCGAGAAGGAACAAGTGTAGCGTTAGTTTTAATCTTGGCCGATGCTTCGTCAAGCATTTAAGATCCCTGTGAGCTACGGCTTGCGATCCAACCAGCTAAATAAACAAGTATTCCGACTTAGGGCGTACTGCCAAATCTTGCTAACTTGACGCGCATCCTTAACCTCCTACTGTGGCATGGTGAAAGATTACGTCTTGAGCCATTTAATGCTGCACTGCCAGGCGCTGCAGAACGGAACAGACAAAATATACGGGGCGCCTACGGAGAACCAGCGCCTTTATGCAGGTAAGCGCTTGTATTAGTTTTATCGCACGTCAACAAAGTTGGTCTTCTGGCAAAAATAATTACCCTGGCATTTCTTGCGGATTCAGAATCAATAGCTGACAATTCGCAGTGACCGCACTCGAGCAGTACACTGTACACACTCAGCAGGTATTGCCTGATCTGTGTCGAATCACGCAGGCCTGTGTGTAAGTGCTTATCAGGGTTATGAATTGAGGTGGTTAGACGTTTTGTAGATGCACGCACCTTGTCGGGAGACCAGCAGGCTGGCATAGGCGTCAGGTATGCTCGTACCTGCTGCCAAGAATGTGATGCCCATTATCGTGTCCGGGATCCCCATTGTGTAGCCAATGAGGGTCACCTGCACAGGTCGCGTGCTTGGCTGAACATCTGTTTTTCGGCATGGTGATAGCATTGCATAGCTCTTTCATCATGGGAATGAAAGCAAAACATGACACTGGAGGTCATCTTGCAGTGGCAATGACTGCTCCTTTTCACGTAACATAAGTAAAGACATGAAAAAGTATGTTGCACTGCAGATAACAACAAAAATTCAAATGGTCATAGGAAGAGCTGACGGTGGCTCATGAAAGGCCACCTCTTGTGGTCCTGAGCACAAAATCACAGAAGAAAATGACTGCTTTCCCCGAACCACTCACACATACTGAAACACAGAAAAGTGGACCTGAAGAGGGAAGTACAGCACTACGCAGTGTTGCACATAGTGTCACACTCCATTTTCACCTATGCTTAATAACGGCCATCTTGTCTTATTTCTTCGTATGATTGCCATCAAAATTATACAGGGTGTTGGTTCCAAAAGAAGGCTGATCTATTGTGCAGTTTGTACCTGCAGGTAGTGAAGCAACATGAAAATATGTTGATTGCCTAGTGTAGCGCAGGCCACATTTCTGAATTCAAGACTGCACAAATTAAGAACCCTGATAGAGCAACTGCAGATATAGTAAAAGTTCTGCTTAAATTAGACAAATGCTCCACTTCCAGCTGATTTCCCGCATTTTCAGTGGCATAAAATAAACAATCGGCACTGAAAATATCGCATCGTGGGCACCAGTGAACATGGAGCAGCTTCAACCATGCAGTGACGTGCCTTTCCAGGCCGTCTGTAGAAACTGCACATTAGGACGCTAATGGAACACCCAGTGTATGCAGTGGTTTTCATGAATTTTCTGTTTAGCAGCTGTCTCTAGCCAAGTTCACAATTAATGCCGTAGCAGTCTCCTTGCATGGTGGTCCGTATTGAAGTGCTTCAATGGCTCACTGTGTTGTCCTCAGGCAGCTACATTTTTAGGAGTTAAAGGTTCATTAGAATCAACCCACTCAACAAAAAGATCTGCAGTACGTTAAAACCTTGTTCAAATTGCTACCCAGGTTTGGCAAAACTCCAGTCAAATAAACCTGAATCCCAAAGTCATTAATACACCACCCCAATTTTATTTGCTATGGTAAATTGAAAGTTGCATTCACTACAGAGATGACATAGCTAATTCAGCAATGGGTGGAGGCTTGAGCATACACTTGCAACATCCAGTGGAAAACAGTAGTAGGGTAAATTTTTCTTTAAATAGTCTCTATGACAGTTAAATTGCTTTCAAACTCGGATAGATGACTCACTCTGAAGGATGCTCTTGACATCCAACTGCATAACCACAAAATATGCGTAACTAAAATGACAGTAATTGGACTGTCAATCCTGTTTTGCCTTTGTAACATAAGGAAACTGAAGGGCCTTTTATGTTCGGGAGAATGAAGGTGTTGCAACATCCACTTCATCAAGGGCACAGCATCCATGAGACACTGTCTGGGAAGGAGTTCTATTAGAAACTGTCATGGGTGCCACAGTGACCTGCATTAGCTTCGAAGTGCGCATAAAAAAGTGCCGTGTTTCAATTACAATTTGTAATTACAATTACAATTTGTAATTAATTACAATTACAATTTTTACAATTACAGTGTTTCAATTACACCAGCAATATAGAAAAATTTGAAACTTTAAAGTTTTTCTGCATTTTTCTCAGAACAAGTCTTTACTGTTTAGGGATGCCCATGGAGTTGGGGTTATGAATGACAGAAGCAAGAATGTTTGACGAGGTGGTGTACATGAAAAAAAGACAAGAATGAATAGAGATGAAGTGGTGTCTGATGCACTTGAAATGTTGCTGTGTCCCTGTCAGCTCTCCTCTCCAATTATATACACTCTCGGTAACCATGCCATTCGAGACCCACCATCCAGACCATGACGTAGGAGAAGGCTGCCGTCCAGAAGATGGACATGGTGAAGCTGAGCATGAAGAGCCGCTTGCCGGTCGCAGTCCGGCAATCCGGCACCGTGTAGTGCAGTGTTGCCAGCAGGGGTGCCTGCACCACCCACTTGAGCAGCGCCCAGGGGCCCTCCCCTACAATAAAGTAGGGCAGCGTGCGATCAGATGACCAGTGGCATCAAGAAATAATACAGTGGATAGTTGGGCGAGTAGGCACGGTGTCGCTTTGTGCAGCACAAAGAATGGGTGACTACACAGACAGACACAACACAGTGCTGACTCTCGACCAGGTTTCATTTGGTAGTACGTGGAGGCATATTTTTCAAGAGAGCAACACCACAAAAGAACACTACCCTTTGGGAAGTCACGCATAGGACAGGTACACCCGTGAGCGAAAGTATATGGACCACGTGGTCGCCGAAAAAACTGAATTTCTTTGTAATTAACACGCATAAACAGAAACTGACCAGTGCACTAGAAAATTCGTATTGCCAAGTATCAACTGATATCACAGACAAAGGAGAAAATTAGTTTTATCGTGCAATCCCTGGTCTGTATACTTGTGCCCACTGGTATACATCAACTCAAGGAACAAAGTGTGTTGGGCACGATTTGAAGAAGCCTACTTACTCAGTGAGGGAACTCTTTTCCAGTCAGCCTCTGTTGACAGAGCAACATCGACGCTGGAAAAGGAAACACAATCCGATTTGTGTCACCGAAAGAAAAGGCACACCACATTGGCAAAATGAAGCTTGAGAAGTGCTCACAGAAAGCTTCAGAAATTGTGGCTGTCCTTGCACAGCGTTCCTTTTGTTACTTTCAATAGCATTTCACTGAAAACATGCACCAGAATGTTTTTTGCTCCATTTCAGCCATGCCTGTGGAACAACAACTTTTGCAAAGTAGTATCCTGCTAGGAAGCTTCTCGTCATGTAGGGGCATAGCTGGGGGGAACACGCCGAGCACGCCCCCCCCCCCCCCCCCCTTCATAAAAAATTTCAGGCTACGCCACTGTCTTCATGTGCACACTGACAGCCTTAGTATTAAGACCTCAGTGCAGCTTTGACTTAGATTACCAGAGCACCTTTATTTGGGGCAAAGATGGAGCCTATTACTCTGCCTTCTAACCCTTTGTCTCTGGAGTTATTTATGGACAAAAATGCCCAACCTTTCTGAAAATCCTAAAATTGCATAAATGTTCGTCCTAAACCTCGTGACATGAAAAAAGAAAAGAAATGTTTATGTATTAGGTTTTCCTTTCATCTTCACCCGGATTATGAGACAGGAAAGCTTGTTTCGAAAAGGAGGCATTCCTACAACAGATGTGTGTGTTTTAAATATTACTGCTATATATCAGCACATGATCAGGGAAGGAATGTGAAGCACTAAATGATATGCATGAATGCCCAAAATGAACTGCTTGTGCTGAAGTCAACTGACAAGCAGAGTGTTTCTGGCAAGCAAGGCAAAATGAGCTGTCGTCGGGATGAGCAGAGCTCTTCTTTGGCAGTATTGGTACACAGTGATAAGGCAGGCATGGGTTTGGATTGACAGCTAAAGGGCTTAATAACCTGTGTGGCAGTTGCAGACAGCTAAAGATTCTAGACATTCATTGCACAAAAGCGAAACAGAAAAGATGGGGAGCACATCAAGAGAGATGTGCACGAGTGCAACTTTGCATTTGTGTACTATTATTTTGCAGTAACGATTTTGCACTTTTGTTTCGCTTTGTTTGATGCAGTTTCGTAATGTCACCACTTGAAATGTGCAGGACGCGTGCCCAACCTGGAACTCTTGCCACGTCGGACCATGTCGTTGGGGTCGAGAGAGGTCTGGGAAGGTAAGTGCTGGATCTCCCCACGGCAAATGCGCTTGTGCTGGAAGTGGAACAAGGATGTTATGCATGTGTCCTTGAGTCTGCAAGTTGCAGGTTGTAGTTGCCCACCTTACTTAAGTCAGAGGTAATGCCAATCGCAAGTGATGAACTGCGCGGAAATTGCTTCGTGCTTATGGCGCTGTTCATTTTCAGTGATTACTTCATTAACCTCTTAACCTATGTGACAAATGTATAAAGAAATTTTAAACATGTGGAGTTCTTTTTAGACCTGCATATTTTATGCCAACTTTTTCTAAAAATACTATTTTTATTGGTCCTATGGAAAAATTTGCAAAGGCCATTGTTTATTATCTATTTGTCAAAATTCCAAAAGATTGCACGTATACACATGTGCAAAAAGTTGTGACAAGTTTATGACAAGCTAATCATTCACAGTTAAAACGTTAGGTGTGACCAGCATTTTCGTTCTTCACACTGAAGTGAATTTCTGTGCAACGATTAGTTGCTATTTCACTCGTTTGCAAACCACAAAAACTGTCAACCAGCTGTCAGCTTCAATTCAAGCTGAATTATTTCTCAAGTCTCGCCAGAATGTGGATTTTCTTCTATTGAGGAAATCATGGTGCTGCAACTTGGGCATAAGAGTTCAACATTCATGACCTGTAATTAGAGCACTTAAGTTTTTAGAACGCAGCTCTTAGGCGCCTGTTCCTGCTGTGATTGTCAACGTAACTGAGCGAACTAGCGCAGTGAAGGATGAACGCGGAGCACAGTGGCAGATGAAAGACAGCGATAGCAAAGAGAGTGCAAGGAGGAGGAGGGTACAACATAACTGCGGCGGAAATCGGAGGAGGGTATGGCGAAAGCATGAGAAGAAAAGCGTAGTGCCACGCATGACGGGCTTTGCGGCGATGATGTCTACGAGATGGCGCCAGAGTAGCGCGCATTGTCTGGGAGGTCTATCTGCAGTGGCTGCTGTCACGGCACGATTGCTCCGTTTGTGACATGCCGCACGATACAGATATTCCGTACCAGCCAATATGTAGTGAAATGAAAACACGTATAGAGCTGCGCTCAAATTTCACATTAGGGAGTATCATAAATATTGGTGAATTTATTGTGATTTAAGCCGATTTATTTACAGTGCTCAGGTAATGAAACACGACAGGGAGCACTTAGTGGAAGCCTGCACATGTGCAAAGTACTCGAGAGTACCATGTCATGTTGCTAGGAATCTGGTCACCAAAATTGACATAGACTCCGGTCTAAGTGTATGCACCAAAATTAAGTAGATTTGACAATAACTGCAGCCGGCAGATACGAAATTATGCGCATTAGTTCGCCCTAAATTAATGCGTTTCTTTCTGTGAGCACTGTACCTAGCTGGAGGAACTAGTGCTTATTATGAAGCTTGCAGCACACATTGGAAGATGAATAAAAATGAATGGGCTGCAGATTCACTGTTGCAACAAGTTAACTATGTTGTAATTTATAACATAATGCACACGACAATCATCCTTGCCTAAGAAGCCAAGCTGCACATTAAAGAGACATGACAGCGAAGCTGTGAGAAAAAGCTGATGTGGGTAAAGCTAATACTGCTGAAGAATGTGTAACAAGAACAAAATCAAAGTGGCTGACGCTGTTGAGAGTAACTTATTCACTAAAATGTTCCTGGTAGTCAGTGAACTTGCTGATGAGTTTGTGTTATGGCAAAGTAGATGAACCGCATGTTTCAACACGATAGCGTTAAGAGCCCTGTGTCGCAGAGAATCTGGCGTTGGCGTCCAGCGTTGACTGTCGTTTTGACAATAGTAATTCTAAACCATGCAAACCCAACCACGCACACCCTCTGTGTAGCGCAAGGAAGTTACTGAACTAATTGAATTACTCAGAGTGAAATACGTTGGAAATATCGTAAAGTATGACTTACACACAACCTACAGACATGGTAGCATCGGATTGCAATGTGAATATATGAGAAAACATAATTATGTTATGCAGAAACTCAAACACAAACCCCTTTGTAGCTTTCTACCATTCATAGACCAGCCACGGCGTCCGAGATTTGCGCGTGCCGGCGTGCACAAATCTCGGAGGGCACAGAGTGGCATGCCCAGTTCTTTGCAACACCTCCAGATGGCACTCGCCTCCACTGCATCGCGGCCCACGCAAGCGGCCACATTTCTACCAGAAAGCTTGCCCTTATGCGTAGCATTCGCCGCCAGCTTTTTCTGGTAAACATTATGGTTACATAAGCTGCAGTTGCCGGGAAGCGTGAGAATAAGCAGTTGGGGATCTTTGAATGCTATCGCATTCCGCTCTTAAAGGCGAAGCTTAAGCGTCCTCCAGATTTTGTTTTATCAAACAAGTCATGAAGGTGAGATTTCAGTGAGGTTAATAAACGATTCAGCAAGTGTCCAGTGCATCAACGGTGTTTGCGCTAGGTTGGTTCAGTGAAGTAGCGTGAATGGCTCACTGTGCGTTCTGTTACCCCTGCTGCGGAATTCCTTGTTTCTGCATGTTCTTTAATTCTTGTTCCACATGACAAGCACCAAAATGCTATGTTATCTGGATCAGCCCTATGTGTAGTATCAGCAAGTTAGACATTTGGCTGACCATGGCAACCAAAAGATGGACAATCTGTGTGAGAGTTCAGAGCAAGAGTTTGTGGACTGTAAATAAACAGAACCCTATATAGAGACACTTGCGATAGAGGCCCTGACAAATGATTTATCATGAATCTCTTTGAGGAAAGTTCTTACCTCGTGGGTGATCCTCTTTGCTGCCGCCCAGAAACGGGTTTTGGGGCGGAAGTATCGGGTCATGAGCATTCGTAGTGCTGCTTCGTACAAAGTGGGCCTGCAAGAAATGCAGGTAGCACATGCTGTATTTAATGTATACAAGGAATGGCCACATTTTTTTCTTTTGTAGAGTTGTCTTGTCTGACCGCTGGCCTGTGAACTTGGCGATTTGCTGCAACATATGTACACCACGTGTGTAAATGTTATGCGGTTCCGTTACAGACGTATTCTTCCTTGTTATTTATTTATTTTTTCGGCACGCCGGTGGACTACCAACCCTCTAAGCTTTGCAAGAAAGCCTACCCTAACCTTAAAGCTGGCTTCCTTCCAAAGTTGTCTTTGTTGTGAAAAAGCCCGACTTAAGGCACGCCTTTTTGCATTGAGGCATGCAGGAAGTTTCCCACACGTCTGGCGGGTAAAGCGGTGCAATGTGTCGCAATTGCATCAGTAGAGAGAGGCTTGACACTAGTGCCATTGTTTTGTTCCATTATTTTGCTTATATGCATGCAGGGATTTCTCTGAAAAATAAAAGGAACCGAAGTTTGATTTGTACCAATGCTTTTCATTGCATCTTCATTCCACTACTTCTTCCATTGTTTGGTGGTGCTATAAACTACCACTTGACAAAATGTACCCTGCGAGATGGGCATTCATAAAGAAAAAATATTTACTTATGGTTACATTCTTTTAGCAAAATGGCGCATCATTCATTGAACTCTCATCATAATTTTCGGAGTCTTCTTGTGTGGTACAGCAAATGCATTCCCTAGGAATCCTAGACTCACCTTCTCCGGCTATCTCTGATCACTTCATCCAGGGGCCGTGCGTTTCTTGCAGCATTTTGCTGGGCGAAGTCGTCAATTTCATTGTTGAATGGCACTGCAGGTTTAGAATTCGCACAATGTTAGCACTTGAATGGCAAATTTTGAGCTTAGCAACAAGACATTTCGCCTCTTTTCCCCAGCGAAAATCTTGCTCTAACGTATTAAAAGGCAGCAAGTGTGCAACCTGCTGCTACGGCCATGTGGGGTGCTGGCTAAAACTCCCTGGGCCAGATGTTGTACACTCATTCATTATGTATGCACAAATACTCGAGAAAGTAGATGAGAGGGCAGTTGTTGCCATAGCTGAATTGGCGGAGTGTTGTTGCATTTTTAATGCAAACTTTATTTCTTTACAAATAATTCACAAGCTCCTTACATCAGAGCATTGCGTGACTGAGTGAGATAGACACATGAAGTCATTTTTGTTATAAAGAGAGTGCAATACGAATATATTTAAGGAATGTAAGCGCAGGATATGTAATTGTTATCATTATTCACTGGTTAGCATGGTACAAGATTTTGTGAAGAGGTAAATGAATGCAAGCCATTACATTGTAATACAGGATTAATACTGGCAGATATGTAGGAGCAAGATTTAAGGCGATAATCACAGAATGAATGCAGAAATAATCAGAAAACAGTAGCAAAAATAAAGTCGCACAGGTAGAGCAGGCAAAAAAAAATGTAGAGGGAGCCCACTCATTATCTGCGAAACCTGCAATTACAAGCTGTTATGTCTGTATTTGTGAAATATGAGGTAAGAGAGTTCAATCTGTGGTAACTATAAGGAAACAGGTTTGCTCATTCCTTTCTGAAGGCACTTGGGCCAGAGACAGTAGCAACATAGTCGGAAAGGCCATCCGAGAGAGCTGTGACATGCGGAAAGGCATCACTATTGTGTGTTTTTGTGCAGCTGAAAGGGTGCCTGAAGCTGCATTGATTATGAAAGTGGCACGAAGTTGTGGGTGTCGCTCCCACTGGCAGCTAGCAATGTTTGTCATCTATTTTCATTTTCCATTTACTTCTACATTTCAGTTGAAAACCACAGTTAATTTCCTTTGTGCTGTCCTCCACTGCATTGTTGGCTGGCTTCATATGACTGTGACTGACGAAAATCAAGTCCCTCGATTCCTCTTTTTCTCGCTCACGATGCATGCAATGTCATGCAGCGACACCGTCATTGCCATGGTTAGTTTAGATTTGAGATTCGAGAAAGTTGGGCATTTCTTCACCAATAAGCTGTCCACATCCATTGAAGACGCAGAGAGAGATGGGAAAAAGTAACTCCCGAACAAGTAATCTGTCAGTTCAACCAAATTAAGCACTCTCCTTTTCAAGTGGTTCACTAAAGTTTGAGCAGGTGAGAAGAGGTGGACCTCACCGTAGGAGCTGTAGTTTTTGCCATCGTAGCCTGCAGATGTAAGGCTGAGAGAAGTCTGTTCTTCCTCGTGGATGCCAAATGCGGCGGCCACCCATAGGTGGATCCTCTTGTTGTACCTTGTCGCACAGAATGAGAAGGAAATGTATGCACATGTCTCTGCCCTGCGAGGCCTTTTCTTATTGAAATAAAGATATGAAAGGAGGCTTATTCACAATTACTTTCTTGCTTACAGAAAATATGAAAAGTGACCAATTGAAGGAACTATAAGCATAAAACTGAAATGAACATGCACACAACATGCGTTGCCATAAAATTGCATGTTGATTATTGCAACTAGCACATTGATGACTGTCATAGCACTGCCAAGTTAACTGGCAGCTTTTTGTTCAACAATGTTGTCATTGGTACCATTGAAAACACATGGGGTACGTGCCTGAAGCTTTGTGGCCGGCGCCAGTGGCAATCATATTTTGATACCAGAATTTCAATCATTTCCAAATAGACAATGCTACTTCTGTTTATTGCGAACTGCTTTTAACCAATTCCGCCATTTTGTTGAACACTTGTAGAAAATTGTTCAGAGATGAGAATGAAAGTAAATAAATCCTAACACCTCTCATACGAGTTTTTTTTATCATTACACAAACTGCATTTGTTTTCTTTCCTTATGCTAGTGATACAACACTCTGTTCACGGTATCTGTTTGACATGATTTATTAGTGTAATACAGTGCTTATAGCTGAATGCATTTACCTGTGGACGGTACCTTCTGGTTGTGTGCAAGATTTCATTTGAAACTATGCATGACGCATAGGTGGCAGACTGCATACATTCTTCTAGCTCTCCCGCTATGCTTCTCAATGAAAACAGATGTTGCGTTCTTAATGGGTCATTTTTCGATATATCACTTTAACTGTGTGGCGACTGGCTGAGTTATTGACTGACTGCCTGTTGCACCAGCTGAGGATTGTGTTTGGTGTTACATTGCACGAAAGTAAACTGATAGTGATCAGTTCGGTAGTGATCAAGCAAGAATGCAGGCCCTTGGATGTGTAACTCAGATGGGTGGGAAACGCGGCAGGAGACTCACTTCATGATGTCGATGTAGACGGCGTACAGGAGCAGCATGAAGAGGGAGTCGTACCATGTGACCTTACCATCGTAGATCACCTGCACATATGTGACGCGGGACATCATGAGGTATGTGCATTGCCATTGCTGTGCTTTGGTTGTGGGGATGAGAACTCTTTAGTTGGAGTGTTCAAATAGTAAAATTTTCTGATATAGCTGGTCATTAAAAGAAAAGCGTTCGAGTATCAGAATCAAATGTCTATTGTTTTCTCATTTCCAAAGAAAGTGTAGAGTCATGCGGGGCCCATTTGGTGAAAAAAGTGAGGCATATATGGGTACATTATTTGACACATGTAATATCATTCGCAATGGTATGTCCGGACAACTGAGGCGCTTGTAAATGAGAAACAACTGCTTTCAGCTATCTGGGACACCATGGCAATGGTGCATGTACAGTGCTGACGGAATGAAATGTATCAATTTAGGGCTAACTAATGCACATACTTTCGTTTCCAGCGCCTACAGTTCACGTCACATTGTCGCAATCTTGGTGCATACACTTAAATCGGAGTCCGCGTCGCCTTTGGTGACCAGATTCCTGGTGACATGACATGGTCCTCTCAAGTAATTTGCACATATGCAGGGCTCTACTAAATGCTCCCTGTTGCGTTTCATTCCGTGAGCACTGAACATTGTTGTGTTCATTGAAGGAGAGAGGTATGGTAATGCACAGTGCTTTAAAGGGAGGTGATCATGGGGACATGTGGCCAAATAATAATTCAATAAAACAAATTCGCATATAGGCTGCCAAAAGGCAAGACATTCATGTTGAATGACTATCAAGCACCTTATGTATTTGCACAAGAACTGGTGTCTCTGCAGCAACCGCAGCTCTTCTGCAGTGGAAACATTCGGAACAGTACTGACTTTCATCGTTCTCATTCCCTGGAAACTCAAAAAAGTGCTATTGCTTGTATTAGAAAGAAACGAATATTAGACAGTTTAGAATAGTGAATTCTCAAATAGAGTACGAATCGAATAGCAGAGACTTTTCGATTTGTATTTAAAATTTCGAATATTCGCACACCCTTACAGTCATCAGGTAAAATTTGGCTTGTGAGCTCCAACGTCGTTACGATAGGCCGATGCTCCCCCATTAAGAAATCATGCTATGGAAAAAAGAATGACTGGAGCCAGGTGCCACCCGTGTGCTTCACGGATGTGTATGTGTGATGATCACTTTCCCGCGTTATGTCACCTCCCAAAGCTCGCAGGGCTTCTGTCATCTAGGCGTTGTGTGAGTAACCGGAAACTTAAGCGGCTGTACTGAAGCCTTGTGAGGCCGTGTTTAGCAGCGTAATCTGCCAATAGGAAGTGCCCAACGCAAGTGTGTTTCTAGAGCATAATGGCGACGTGCTCTGGGACGATCACTTTCGGCGATACTATCGGTTCGGCCATCAGGCGCGCGCTGATTGGCTGGTTGAGCACTACGTCACACGAAGACGATAGTATCGCCGGAAGTGATCGTCCAAGAATACGTATCACGGTGGAGCAGAGGTTCACATGACATCGCCATCGCTGTTGCTTTCGACTACGTGTCGGCTGCGCTTCCAGAGCAGCCAGACGCCACATCCAATCAGGACTTCAACAGCATACGAAATGGACAAGTCCACTAGGTGGACTCTTACAGAATACTTCCTCTGGTTACACGTTTGCGAAACGCTTTGACGTAGCGTATGCTCACGCGCTCTCCCGAGTGACAGTTGGCGCGCATGTGGATTGGGCAAAAAGGTGGAGGATAGAGGCGGAGCATAATGGGCGAGAAAGGAGGTGGAGCTCGTGACGTCAACGTCAAGTGGTGCGTCCTCGGCTCAGAGGTGGGAGAAATCAGGGGATATAATGTCGCTTGTGGGCGCTGGTCGCAAGGCAGTGAGGGTGAGTAGCTTGCTTGCTTGCACGCGCTATCGTCTCGCTACATTCCATTTGCATCCATCTAGACGTATTACTAAGTTATGTTTAAATATTCTTGTGGAAGAGCGCACCGTGGACACCGCCTTGCAAGTTCCACTGCATACAGAAATAAACTACGATGGTGCCTGTTGAGGGGTAATTAAAAGGTGTGCTAAAGAGTAACACGGTCAAAACTTGATTCTCAGTCATTTGGTGGAAGAGCTTTAAAAGTAGCCGTACTTCGGCGCAGTGGAATGCGCGTTGACTGGTGACACTGACAGTGACAAGAACTTTATTAGAGTGTCCTGAGGAACTCGATTGGGGGGAACCGAAGGCTCCCCGATCAAGTTGGTGGCTCCGCCCACGACGGGACAGGGACGTGGTGACTCCGCGACGTCGCGGGCCCTCTGGACGGCCTGTAGTTGGTTTGTGAAATCCGAGCTCTTCAGCAAGGCGTCCCACTTGGACTTGTTATGAAAGTCGGAGCCCGCGTTGTACGGGCACAGCCAGAGCATGTGGTCGAAGGAGCAGCACGCGTAACCGCATTTGGAGCACGATTGCGGGAAGTTCGGGTCTATCCAACTAAGCGCTCTCGGATTGAGGTAGGATGTCGTCTGTAAAAGCCTGAAAGTAACAGCCTGAGCCCTGTTCAGTTTCGGGCTGGGGGGAGGGAATTTCCTTCTGCTGTGTCTGTAGTGTGACGTAAGTTCGTGAAAGGTGGTAAGTTTATTTTGAAGGGGCAATCATGCGGGAGAGCCGGACCGTTAGCTCGGGCGCGGTTTGTGAATTCACGCGCCAGGCAGTTGGCCCGCTCGTTAGGGTTGCAACCCGCTTGGTTAGTTACATCGTTCACGTGCGCCGGGAACCACGCTATGGTATGACCTCCAGTGTCTTCTCGCGTAATAATACGAAATGATAAGTTGACGATGTCGGCTGCGTGTTTACGAACTAGAGCGGACGAGAAAGCCCTGACCGCCGTGCGCGAGTCGGAGAAAATGGTGGCCGGGCCTTTTGTGGCTTGAAGAGCCAAGGCTATCGCGGTTTCCTCCGCCTCGTTCGCGTGTTTAGCCTAGATAGATGCGGTGCTGATAAGTATTCCGCGCGCGTCAACGACCGTGATTGCAAACCTGTCTTCGCTGCCATATTTGGCGGCGTCGACGAAGAATGCATCTGCCCCGCAAGGAGGATCGATTCGTCGAAGGATGGTTCTAGCCCGCGCTCTTCTGCGACCTTCGTTATATATTGGGTGGATGTTCCTCGGCTGCGACAAGCATGTACTGCTGCAGCGACATCAGAAGTGGGCGAAGGTGTGGCGGAGGTCGCCGCCCGTAGACTCACCAGGATCAGGATGACCACGGTGAACGCGTAGAAGACGGAGTCCCGGAACAGGGGCCACCAGGTCACCGGAACCTCCTGCACAGAGGCGAGGGTATACAGGAGAGGTCGGGTGCGTTAGTTGTTGGCTGACACCAAGTGATTAAGTCGCCCATACCCACAGTAGGGGATTGACCCAAGATGTGGATGGATCATTCCAAACGGCAACCGGAAATAAATTTCCAGGGCAGATGAAGAGTAAAGGATGCACAAAGGCTAAATTATATGATAAAACGAGGACAACTTAGTATAATCAACAATTGAAAAGTACAAGAGAGAGGGAGAGAAGAGATGCAAATTTAGCGGGGCGTGGCTGAATTCCATAGTCTAGTTTCCAAACGAAATGCAATCAGGATGTTTTTAAGTCCAGGCCAAGTCTTCAAAGGGGAAGCTGCATGATTTTTCCTCGTCAATGAAACAGCTACAAGAAGGGTTGAAATGTTCTGTCCTCATTACAAAACGAGTACAGAGGGGACGGTACCAAACCTGACCAGCGTAGATAAGTGTTCAGGTATGGTAGGTGGCAGCGCAGCATAATTTCTTGAGAGCAAGAGCTTTGTGGCGCAAACCAGCGCCCCGTTCCAAAGGGGACGCTCATAACATCCATCCATCCATCCACTGAGAGAAGCATGCAAGTGTTCCAAAATTCCCCACTGCAAATCAATGGCCCGCTCATCTTCCTCAACAGTTCACGACAGTTGAGCCGTTGCGATATATATGTAATGTGAATTTAAATGTTTGTAACTTTGTTAGTAGCGAAGTTTGCATTTCGAAGAGACAGAAATGAGTTCGTTTGTACGTAGCATAGCTAGGGTGGCAGTTCTAGCCACCCTAGCATTACGCTGTATTCACGTGGATAGAATTTGGATATTTTTTGTGCGTATGGTTTAGCTGTCCCGATATTTTTGATAATGGCCGCCTCGCCGACGAACCGCAGCAGAACGTCCAAATAGGTCATGCTCTTCTAAACAAATAGCGACACTAAATCAGTTTGAGCTGCATGGCAAATAATTCTTTAAAGACTATGCGCATCATAATTTGGAGGAAGGAAGAAAGAAGAATGGTTACTCAGTGATGGAATTACAGGCCGAAGTTCCCAGTATGACGTCAAAATTTTGACTTCGCGTCGTTGGGGTGTTATCGCAAGAATAAGTTCTCAGAACTTAGATTTTTGTCTTTGGTGCTTTTAGAATGCAGTGTAGTCCTTCATCGATAAACGATTTACTATATATATAGCCCCGAGCAGGCGTCGTCAAAATCGGTGACGCCGCGAAGGGTTCGTGCGGCAACAATCAAGAGTTTTAGCGTGTCCGGCATTCCGGTGCACGCAATGGCGCTTACGTAATACCGGGTTACTGGGCGCCGGTAGCGCGACATCTTGTGACACTTTCGCCTGACCACATTGCCGCATAGACACGTTTTCATGCTTCACGATTGTTCTTGTAAAAAAAAAACATTTAATTAGGCAGTTTAGTAGTGTGGTTTGCTGGGCCAGTTGGTGCATGGTGAACGTGTAAGGGGTTCCAGCAAGTACGGACGCGAGCACAAGTAAAAGGAAACGGACAGGACAACGCTTTCTACGTGTTTCCTGTTCTACGGATCCCGCCAGCATTTGTGTTAGTGCCCAGCGTTGTCCTGCCCGTTTCTCTTTACTTGTGCTCGCGTACGTACTTGCTGGAACCCCATTTAAATAGGCGACGCGTTCACATTACGCCCCGGTCGAAAACTTACACCAGCAGCGGAGTAGAATATACTTGGTTTAACTGCAGTAATAGCTCTGTGTTTGTCTGGTAGAACTCCACGCAACACAGATGGCGTCACCGACTCGGCCGCTCTAACACCCCTCAATCTCCCAAAGTAGCGCCATTCGCTTCCCTCCTCCTCCGCTCGGCGCGTGCTCGACGGTGGCGCCGCCGCTGCTGGGCCTGCCGTAGCAGACGATGGCTAACACGCTACGGGAGGAAATCCGCGGAAAAGTTCGTTTGAGACCTGCGGAGCACTTTTTTCAATAGAGATCTTGCTTCGTCAGTCGGTAACTGGCCTTAAGAATGTCGTGTTCGAATTGTGGAAGAAATAGAGAAAAGGACCATTATTCAAGGCGTATTTAAGGCCTAAAGCGCGCGCACATTGAGAGTTCGTGTTGCTGAAACACGACGCAAGCACGCGGTGTGCTCAAATACGCGCGTAATTACCAAAGTTTCAGGTTTTGACAGCGTGAAAGTATATGTACGTGGTTTCGTAGGTTCAGTTACGTACCTGCAGGATACTTTTGTTCGGCCGGCGCGTGAGAGATTCCAACTGTCTGCGGTCAGCAATGCCTGGCAACAGGGCCGCTTTTTTGATTGCGTGGTGCTTTGGTAAGCGTGACGATAAATTGTTTTTTTTTACAAGTGCTGTTCCAGGAGGGCACATGTGACGGCTAATGGAGGCCTCTGAAGAGCACGTGACATTACAATAAAGCAGGCGGCGCAGGGAGAGTTCGCATACAAAAAAAAAAAAAAGAAGATAGCGGACAGCCGATCTTATACCCCCTTGGCACGCACAAGCTTCGGCTAGCCCCAGCCAGTCGTGGTTCTAGCTTTGGTGTTCCCGTTGCAGCTTTGGTGCCTAGAAGGCGCCGTCAATCATACGAAATAATGACACGTTGTTACAACTGGCAAATAAAATCTATTGAAGAAATACAATCGCGCCGAGGCGCCAACTTCTAAAGCAGCGGTAGCGCGCCCGCGCGAGAGTTATGAAACG
The DNA here is from genome assembly GCF_023375885.2 of Dermacentor andersoni. NCBI lineage: Eukaryota > Metazoa > Arthropoda > Arachnida > Ixodida > Ixodidae > Dermacentor > Dermacentor andersoni. The sequence continues at coordinate 83,170,544 of NC_092820.1, read as the reverse complement.
CCAACGAGGAATTTGGCAGCCCAGGTACGACTCTACGATCAAAGTGCACGTTAAACATCCCCTGGCGACCTAGATAAAGCTATCCGGAGCCATCCATTACGACCTCCATCATAGTTTTAGTCGCTTCGGGACGTTAAAAAACGTTAATCACCACAAACCAAATCAGTACATGCGGGCGTACATTCGAAGCTAAAAGACTGCATCCATAAGTCATAGTGAGCCTTGAAAAAGCGTCGAGAATGTGATAACTTCTGGTGGAGCTCAAAACACACCCTGAACAAAGTCGCTTCTATGTCACAGGCCAGCTGCAGAAGCGTGCACTTTCACCGCAAGACGAAACTTTAGCGACTTTAGCGGGTTGAAGTCAACTTCAACGCGCTAAAAACCACGCAGAGCATGAACACATACACTTTTTCGAAGCGGAAGGCCTGAACTAGGCTCAAAAGAAGAGGTTGTGAGGAGCCGTGGCACTTCACAAAGTCGTGCGTTCTTTGTCCCTTCCTCGAAGTCAACCCGCCCGATCCTGTGAATCCACACTTTTCTTCTTTTTGCGTTGCGCCCGCCGGATGGCAAAGCAAAAAGCTTTTTGCCATCGCTGTGTCTGTTGCGGCAACCGAAGGCGCAGCAGCACGGCATCGCAATTAAGTTCTCGGCCCTAACACATTAATTACGCTAACGCACTCCGTCAGTCCGCCTGCCGTACTTTCGTCGCGCAGGCCCAACAATGGAGGTCGGAGCGCGCTGGAAAGAAAAAAATATACAAAAGCGCGGCGCCTGTTTCCACGTGACACAGATTGGCCAATGGGGGAGCGGAGGAGGCTGGGGCGACAGGAGGCGTGGAGGAGGAAGCGCCAGGGTGAGCGGGGTGGCGGAAAGATCTAAGAATGGCGCTACTTTTGAAAAATTGAGGCCGCTCAAGGTTGCGCCTCCGGTAGTCCGGTAATCCGCAAACTCCATTGCGTATAGCGGGATACCGGACATGCTAAAACTCCCTATAGAGATGGCCTCGACGCCCGTCATTCGTTCTCGCCTCTCAACCTGGCTTGCCTACGAACCTCCTCCCCTCGTGGTACAACACGACTTCGACACTTAGCAGGCAGCGGTGAGAAAGCTGCCCTAGTATAGTGCGGTCATAGAAGCCTCCCTCCGCGCATATTGCACAGCAGTTTCCTTTTACAATTATGTTTCTTCCTCGAGCGCGAGCGGTGCGTTACTGCCGCTAGTTGCACAAATCGCTGCGGTAAATAGGATCAGATTTGCGACGCTTCTTTCTATGTAAGCATTACGTCATATATTGCGTCGTAAATATCATCATCATCATCAGCCTGGTTATGCCCACTGCAGGGCAAAGGCCTCTCCCATACTTCTCCAACTACCCCGGTCATGTACTAATTGTCGCCATGTTGTCCCTGCAAACTTCCTAATCTCATCCGCCCACCTAACTTTCTGCTGCCCTCTGCTACGCTTTCCTTCCCTTGGAATCCATTCTGTAACTCTTAATGACCATCGGTTATCTTCCTTCCTCATTACGTGTCCTGCCCATGCCCATTTCTTTTTCTTGATTTCAACTAAGATATCATTAACTCGCGTTTGTTCCCTCACCCAATCTGCTCTTTTCTTGTCCCTTAACGTTATACCAATCATTCTTCTTTCCATAGCTCGTTGTGTCGTCCTCAATTTAAGTAGAACCCTTTTCGTAAGCCTCCAGGTTTCTGCCCCGTACGTGAGTACTGGTAAGACACAGCTGTTATAAACTTTTCTCTTGAGGGATAATGGCAACCTGCTGTTCATGATCTGAGAATGCCTGCCAAACGCACCCCAGCCCATTCTTATTCTTCTGATTATTTCAGTCTCATGATCCGGATCCGCAGTCACTACCTGTCCTAAGTAGATGTATTCCCTTACCACTTCCAGTGCCTCTCTACCTATTGTAAACTGCTGTTCCCTTCCGAGACTGTTAAACATTACTTTAGTTTTCTGTAGATTAATTTTTAGACCCACCCTTCGGCTTTGCTTCTCCAGGTCAGTGAGCATTCATTGCAGTTGGTCCCCTGAGTTACTAAGCAAGGCAATATCATCAGCGAATCGCAAGTTACTTAGGTATTCTCCATTAACTCTTATCCCCAATTCTTCCCAATCCAGGTCTCTGAATACCTCCTGTAAACACGCTGTGAATAGCATCGGAGAGATCGTATCTCCCTGCCTGACGCCTGGCGTCGTAAATGTACGAGACTTAATGTTACAATGAATCACATAACGCGTGCACGTATATGAAGGGTCGAATCCAGGGAAGCTTCGGGGCAAAGATGACTGAGGAGAAATATGATTTCATCTCTTGGTAATTTACTCTTCTACAATACCTAAAAAAGCGCCAATGTTACCCCAAAAAGAGGCTTCGCAAGCCAGAAAGGACGAGTGGCGTCGCCGCCGTGAAGTTCCCGCATCAGCTCCGTGTGACGTCATAGATTTTGACGGCGTCTACCAGGGCCCGGTTAATTGTTTATCGGTAGAAAAAATAAGCCACGTTATGTTCGGAAGGAGATCAAGATCTAGTTTGGCTAGTTTCGCGAACTTCTACTGAGCCAACGAGGCCGTGCAGTGCGAGAAAAAGTGACTTAAAATGCGTGACGTCACACTGACGTAACGCCACGGGGGTTCCGGCGCGAACTCAAAAACAAAGTTGAACTTTGACGTTAATTTTGCTCTTTTAATAATTAACTTGTAATCGCTAAATTAGCAAACGTATTGTTTTCAAAGAATACATTATCAGTCTAAACTGGTTTAGTCTCTGTATTTAGGGTCTGTTTAAGCGCCGGCATGTATCTATACTATGTAACGGATCATGTAGTACTATTCGTCGTGCAGAAATAATGAAAAGAAAGAAAAGGTCACCTTTCCGGCGCAGATTCCGCATAGCCCGATGACGAAGAGCACGTTGAACACAGCCGAGCCGACGATGGTGCCAGTGCCTACATCTCCCTTTGCAATAAGGACTCCTGCGGCAAATAAGCAAAATCAAATAATAAGTTGTTGCCGGAACCAGCGAAGGCGATCGTCAAAATAAGCGGATAACGTGCGAGCTGGCCGCAGAAACCAAATGGACGCACTGGCAATACTTCCGAAGTTATATATATATTGTTAGAAACGGCCTGCAGAGATGCCGACATTCAACGTTTTCGCAGCCAGCTGCAGCTGCGAGCGTGGCGAGCTTCCCCGAAGATACCATGGAAGCCTTCAACACCTGCCGTGGTGACTCGTTTCGTGGGGACCACGAGGTGCCGCTTCAACAACACCTCGGCGCCGCTATGACTAAACGCGATCGGTGGACCAACTATTGTTAGTGAAATCGCCAACGCCTTCACGGTTCGACTGAAGCAGGGGGATTTCCTGGAAGGAGATGCCTTGCGGTGCCTACTCACGGGCCTTTGAAGACGCCAGACAATGGACAGCCGCGGAGGCCACTGTGCGAGGTCCGCTCGGGGATTAAGAGGCGTCTGCTCGGGGCAAGACACGTGGCAGCGAGAACCCGCTCAACTAGGGTTCCGGGAACCCAAAGTGCGTACATGTGTGTGTGAGCCCTCCTCCTCCAAGAAGGCGGGTCAACTTCGATGACGTTGGACGGTACGAATTGACCGGTCGAACGTTTCGCTCACCTAGGGAACTAGGGACCAATGGAGTGTTTGTAAGCAGCTGTTGTCGGCTGCTAGAGTGTGCTCGTCGTCGTGCTCTGTGCTCGCGAATGTACTCGTGAGCTGTGTGCTCGTTTGCGGTATGCTTCGTCTTGCGGGCTCCATTCGGGAGTCACGCTAGACTGTGTAAATGTATATCTTGTTTAAAATATAGATACTGTAAATGAACCCTGTACGCCTATTTCCTCCCAACTTTCTCTCTTCGACCTTCAACCCTTACAAATGGTGGCAGCGGCGAGATCGCCCGACAAGTCTTACAATATATATATATACTGCCGATGTCGATAGCGGTACTTTATGATGTCGGCGCAAATTATCGTCGAAATTCTTTGGTAGACAGCGGGACAGCGTCAGGACGACGACTGCGTGCTGTTACGTTTGGCGTATTAGCCGAAGAGTCCGGGGTGCATTGCGGTGTCGACGTCAAACGACATTCCACTCAGTCAACACGGGCACGGAGATGTTGACAAATTGAACATTCCTGCTATATAGACCGTTTTTTCGTTGGCGCCGCCATATTGTGAACGCAGTGGCGCCGCCTATGAGCAGCGCCATACTGGCTTGGGTGAATGCGGTCTTTTGCATGGCAGGTATACGCTCGGCGGCAGGTTTTGGCGTTTGTTTTCGCGGTCGTGCGGTCTGTTTAGTATGACGTGCGTCTTGTACGTGGTAAACGGTTCTGTGAGACGTGCTGAAGTGGTTTAAGGCGTCATGGCCGGCATTTCTGCTGGCGTTGAGGTGGATGGAACACGCAGCGCAATGTGTGCGCGCATACTTGAGCCTACAATCAGCCTCGGAGATCAATTGTGTATTTCTGAATGTTCCAATCACTAATGTGACCTTATTGCAGTATTATCCTCTATTTCTAAGCTGCGGTTTAGGAGCCATGAAACATACGCGACGATCGTAACAGCGTGGGTACCGTTCTGCTACGATAGAAGCTGTGATGTTATACTTTGAGAAGCGTTCAAACTATTCGCTGCAGGTTACATTGCGTGACTATTTGGTTCGATGGATGAGGTTTCCGCCCCTGAATAAAATAGTTTTGGCAAGTAATAGCAGCATACCTTACAGTCTGAATAAGCTTGTCCAGCAAAGGGATTGTTTACGAACTGCGCCAGCGTCCTAAGCAGTGGTAGGTGCTGGATTACAAATATCCGACGGAACGTTGCCCCTCAGGGCGACCGACCGCGGGAGTAACACGCGCTGGAGTTGAGTAGAGACCACCCGCTGAGAAGACGTCAGGGCCCGCGTCACGCCGCCATTCAGTCATGATGTCGTTCTGCAGGCGACTACATGAAGTTGTCTCTCTCTCTCTCTCTGTTCTATATACCGCATGGTCCAAGCATACGGCATCAGCGGTTATATATTTATAGACGTTGTGCGGCGTTAGCCCGTTTTCTCTTGCTTTTTCGAGAAAGAGGATGATAACCGAATTTTTTTTTTCGGTTGTGTTTGTTCCGTTCTCTACGACGCACTTACAAGTATTAGGGAAATATTGTCCCCAAAATAAGCATCGCATTCTTTTTATGCGACCCCTCTCATATATTATGGCTGTATACAGGCCAAAAAGGCAATGCGAAGCGCACAGCTTACATATGTATCGTGCTGGTTCACCAACCGCAGTGATCGCTGTGTTGAGCAGCGCCATCGGCCTCATGCAGGAGGCTAGCGTAGACATACGGTAATTTCAAGACTTGAAATGCGCGAGAACGATGCCGCTGCATCACAAATATTTGATAGCGTCTGCCGCTTAGATGTTTCGTGGTTACCTTAGGTTAGCCGTGCACGAGCATGCGCTCTTATGATTTATGTTTTACTCCCTCCGCTAAGCGATCAGATAGTGAGCAGATTGACCATTTCATGCTCCTAATACAGAGACAGCGGTTTTCTTTGTTGAATTAAAACCGATATAAGCAAAATAGTTCACAACACATACACACACCGCAACTGATAAAGCGCGTCACATTCTTGCGCCCCCAAGAGATATTTCCGCCTACTGTAGTTACCGATGCAGCGGAAGGCTTCCCTGACGACCTTATATGAACGGACATGGCGTAAATTTCACAAAGTACCATCTAAAACATCTCGAAATCGTTCCGCAGCACGCGACAGCAATACCTTTAAGCAGCGCCGCGCCGGATCGCCCAAGCCAGAGAGGAGGAAAGGCTCTCCGCGCGCCCTACCCTCCTCGCCCGATGAAAAGGTCTATAGGGCGCGTTTCTGATTCTACCCGAGCGACTTGCCCGCAAGTCATCGTGAAGTGCTCTCCCACAATGAGCGTGCCCGGTCATGGTGTAGAAGTGCTCCGAGAACAACATGTAGCTGCGCTCTATGCGGTGTTGACGTGTACACTGTGCTCTGTGCTTCTGCCAGTACGCGTGTGACTTTTGTCTGCACATAAGTTTGCCCCTATTCCCCCTTCCCCCATGTGAATAACCCCCTCCCCCCTCCCTGTTGTTTTCCTCCAGCCTTCCAAGCTCGCACTCATGCGTGGGCCAGCCTTTGAGCCTCCGCGTGACGTCCCAGTAGCGTATATAGGCCAGCTGCTCGTTTCGATCGAGACGCATCGCAGCGATTTAGGCTACATAGACCCTCAGAGTGTGACGCCCGACTCCAGGAGAGACACAAATCCGAGAGCGTGTATACGAGACTATTTGCTCCAAGGAGGCCGGACGCTCCTCCAACCAATCCCTCTCGCACTGCGGTGAGGCCTATAAGCGAAGCTGCATGTGGGTCAGCCGGCAAGACGAGGCGACAAACGCGTCTGGACAACAGGCTCGGAGGGTCGAGCCCCGATGTGGCGGAGAACCACGGCCAGAAGGCGCAAGGCTTTCCGGGGGGCCATGCTCTCGCGTGAGAGCTCGTGCGCCTTCGCATATATCGGCAAAGTTTGGCCGCCGACTGGAGGGAGAAAAAATATGGCGAGAGCCGGAGAAAGCTATATATTCGTTCGCCTTAACAACGTGTAGGGCAAGAGCGCCTCGCGTGCTCGAAGGTCTCGTCTTCGATTAGCCATCGATATAATGCACCCACGAAAACGCGGAGAAAATATATAGGAGGGAGGGGGGGGGGGGGGCGGTCGAAAGCACCGACCGTCTCGTCTCGCTCACGCTTTTCGCGCACGTGACGGGCCCGCGCCGCTGTTGTAGGTACTGCGTCCCTCCCGTACACACCATTAGGCGATCGATATTCGAGCTTCTTTTTTTAATTGAGTGTCCGCTTCAGTGGACGTGCACTTCATTGTTGCGTCGTCCGTGACAGAAATACCATACGAGGAATACAGAAATTAAGGGATTGAGCGGTCAAGCTCACCAGTTCGAATTTCTCCCCCTCAGCTGAATCACTTTTCGTGCTCGTGTATGTTTAGTTTCTAAACGAAATTGGAGACATCCAAACCTGTTTACTCACCTGTGCTAACAAGCTATATATAGCGAAAAAATAAATAAACGTGCACAACGTTGCTCAGTATACAGACCTCCTTTACCCGAAAATTTTCTGAGGCTGCCAAGATTGGCGCAAGAAAAGGACACGCGTCGTATCTTTTTTTTTTTTTCTTTTTAATTTTATTTCGTCGTTCGGTCTGAGTAACTGTATGTACGTGCTGAATTGATCTTCGGCTTCTCCTGTGCTGAGGATTTTCATTTTCTAATTTGCTGCGAGCTTACCCAATAAAGCTCTGCTGGAGCAGGCACGTACTTGCTCCCCCCCCTTTTTTTTTCTTGTAAGCAGACAGTTACAATAAAGGGCGCACATATGTTATTCCACGAACGCAGTCTGAAGGGCAGATCTGTTAAGCAGAAATTAAAAACAGCACAGTGTCCTCTGTAGTATTGAAATAGCTTACTTTTTGCACTTTTTCAAGCGGCTTATTCGTCGGAGTAAGTTGTAACCACGCTGCATATGTAGGGATGTTTTTTTAGCTGCACGAAATTGAAAAAAACATATATGCCCAGTGGCAAATAGCATAATTCTGTACTCTTTATCGAAGCTACACGATGTGGCGGCCATTATTTCTACGAGAAATCAAAATGATTAAATTATCGATTATCATAATTACGCTAATTAACTTAGTTTATTACCTTACGGCACATATTTCAATCTACGAATTCTAGCTAGTGAGTGTGCAAGGCATATTCACCTGGGACGAATTCTGAGGCCGGCACCTGTTTTGAGATATGCGCCGTTAAACTTGCGGCTTACCTTTGAAATGCTGTTTTATGCCTTGAAGCACTAAAGTAATTGGAATGCCAATGCATTTCGTCGGACACTCTGAAAATTAATATCTCAAAACTGGTGTAGTCCCGAGAATTCGTTCCAAGTCGATAATCCTTACATACTCACTAGGTACAACTCGTATAGATTGAAATGTGTGTCGTAAACTAAATCATTAAAAAGCTATAATTATTCAATTATGCATCTTCATCTTTCATTGAAGTAATGGCCGCTTCATCGAGTAATCTAAATCGGGGGTTGGAATAGGCGTTATCTGCCGCAGGCCCTTTTTAACAATTTGGTGCAGCTAGAAAAAAGAAAGCACTCTGTGCAACGCACGCGTTTTCTTCGCCAAGGAAGTGCGTCGTTGCAACAAACAGCTCGTGTCGAGGGTGCACAGAACTCGAGTGTAATATACGCACCGAGGATGGCTGTGAAGAGCTCGGGCGCCGAGCTGCCCGCTGCCATGAAGGTCGCCCCGGCCACGTCCTCCGACAGGTTCAGCCGCTGCATCGGAGAAGGCCGCGTGCGTCACTCTTTTGCGTCACGGATCACGGGGGCGGCTGACCGCGACGTGTGCGGTACCTTTTCGCACTAAGCAGTCCGCAGTCGAGAAAACGTGCCTATACATGGTTGAACACGTGGGTCACGTGCAACGCGCCAGCTACACGCACAGTTAAAATACCGTGTGTCCTAGCTAAAGTTGGCCAAGCTATTCAAAGAAGAAAAGATTAAAAGATCGTGGTAGAAGGTATGGTTATAAGACCTACGGTAGTTCGGTCGTCAGACCTTTGGCAATTGAACACCTTAGTTCTTATGATCGTATCTTGTGCCGTGATCTTTTAATCTTCCTTTTTTTTTCTTTTTTTCTTCGAACACTTTGGTCAACGTTATAGCTGGGACACCCTGTATATATATAGTTAGGAATGCTCAGCCTCTGTTTCGTGCCTGCAGCGTTTCGACAGTATACAAGTTGTCTTACGGATCGGCTACTACTGTAGGCAAGCGGTTTGGACGGGTGTTGTTGGAACTGAGCGGGCTACCTGTTGCGTCGGCAACGGCTTCGCTCGCGGCCAGCGCCAGTAACGTGGGGGCTTCAGTACCCCTTATGGGCTAGCCTCCCGACAGAAGTGAAGTAACTGACAGCACGAGTAGAGTAGCACGAAGAGTTGTTCGTGAACGTCAATACTTAACAGATTTCCCTTGCGGATATGTCTTTCTTTGTTTTCGTCTGTTTTAGTGTTATTTTGTCAAGCACGGAGCCATCGGTATACCCTAACACGAAAATGTCCCCGAAGCTGCGTTTGGCACGCGCTTTCGACGAAGCCTGCTAGTGCTGCCAAAGACGTTAGAACCGTATATACGCCCTCATCTCTCTCTGTCCTTATGTAGCTCTTTTTTATCTCTAACGGAACTTTTTTAAAAACTTGCCCATGCCATATGTAGTGCGATTCTGCTCCTTGAGCGTGATTATACTCCGAGGCCAAAATTATTTGCGCGAGGAATCGTATAAAAATGTGTAATCGACCAATTAAGAACTCTCGCTAACGAATTGTAGCCGATCAGTTCTTAAGTCATATACACTTGGAACGAATTCTGAGAATGACACCAGTTTTTAGATACGCAGACGCAATCATCGCATGATCTGCGCGCCGCGCACTTATCTGTTTTGAGATGTCCGAACCTATTGAGGGGGCCCTCTGAAAAAGTGGGCGGAACAATAGTGCATTTTTACCGCAAGTTTTTGACAGCGCTTGCCTCAAAACTGGTGCAATACTTTGAAAATACGTTCCAAGTGAATGGACCTTGGGGCGAAGCCTGCTTCCACTGGTTTCAATTCGTTTATTGCAATATGTGCGTTAAAATAATTAGTTAAAAAGTTCGTTAGTGAGATTTTGTTAACCCTTTTTGGAGAAGTGTTGTCTACAGGCAGCGTACCACAGAATTTTTTTTTTCGTGCCGAGTTTGGAATTGAGTACGAAGTTCCAGGCGAAATGTCTTCGGCCAACATTGAGTGACAGGTAGCGAACGTTTAAAGCAGAACACTGGATGAGGAAAAGAACGTTTAGCATGCGCCTCAAGTTTCTTTTTTCTTTTTGAAAACACGGTAAATTTATTCCTTTGGCACATATCTAAGGCCTGCCCGACTTTTGGCCAATATTCCCGAGTGTGTGCCAATGACAAAGGCATCATCATCAGAGGAGGAGGAGGAGAAGGAAGATGCACACCTGTCTCCGACCGTGGTGGTGTCGCACACGTTATGTAAAGCAAATTAAATCTACACCTATGGTTCATATATGATGAGAGCTGTCCATGCGAATTCCGAACGAAAACGTATGTGGCTTGGGGCGAAGCCTGCTTCCAGTTTTGTGCCTGGAATTTTCTCCCTATCGCTAAAAGAAGTTTCTGCAAAACCTATTTTTCATTTAGTTGAATATGCTTATTCTCAATGTGCTTTACACAGCTAGATGAAAAGCAAGCAGTTTTTTTCTTCTATTTGTATGTCTCATCTGTAAAGGGTTAATTGGTCAAGTATGCGTTTTGATGTCCAGTGCAAGTAATGTCCGCCTCTTGGAGCAATCCAGATGACTAGATTTGTGCTTATGGCACAGGCCATTAAAAAAATTATTCGTACATGTTTTTTCTGGAAGAAAACGGTGTATGCTCTATAGGAGAACATGCGGCACAAGTGTCGACTTATTGTATGTAGTGGCCGGTGTACGTATACACAACCAGGCGTCCGAGCGCTTTTGTACAGAGATACTCTCGGGATGGTCAACACTCACGGCGCAGCACTCTTCGAGGGAAGCGATGAAGTAGTCGTCGCAGACCACGGCCAGCGCGTAGAACATGTAGAGCACGACCAGGATGTGGACGACCACGCCGCCCTTGGCACGGGCATCGTGCGAGAACAGGTCCGGCGGGAACTCGTGGTACGCTGCGAATGGAATGCGCGAGTTGTTGCTCGAGAAAGTTTTGAAGCGAAAAGCTTCACTACGCTAGTCAGCACCGCGCTTCGCGCGAGCCGGCGTATGTCTGAATTGACTCCGTAAACGTGTTCGGGGTCGGAATTGGCTCCGTAAGCGTGTTCGGAGTCGGCGCAGGTGGCCACTGCCGCGCGCTATGCGTCATCGTTTGACGTTCGCCGCTAGCGCGTGTTTATCGCGGAGGCCGACTATATAACCGCTTGCCAGAGAATAGGCGTGCGCATTCAACATGGAAGGAGAAGAGAGTGATACTACCGATACAGAGAGCTGTGTTTATGGCTGTACAGAAATCGCGACGATGTGCCCAACAATGATGAATAAAGAAGTTTAATAATCCTGCATAACTTATGGTATATATCATTGGTAAGCAATTTGCATAAATACACAAGGCACACGTATAGCATAACCATAAGCTAAACCGTAAGCATATCCATAACTTAAACCATAAGCATATCCATAAGTTAAACCGTAAGCATATCCATAGGTTAAATCATAAAGCATAACCATAGGCTAAATCATAAAGCATAACCATAAGCTAAACCATAAGCATCACCGAACCTTTTCGCTTCGAGATATCCGGGCTTAACCTTAGCTAAGCCCCAGCCATTTTTTTTTTTGCCGCATCCGAGGACTTTTGCGTGAATCGGTACTGCGGCAGAGCTAGTATCTGTATACGGGTGTCACTAGCGGTGATGCTGTCACCGGGTTGCACCGACGTGAAGGCAACGCGAACCAGATAAAAGAGCTTGCGAAAACATATCACCAATCTTTTGTCCGTGTTCTCCTGTTTCCGTGTTTCTGTGCATAGCGCGAGAATAAAATTGTCAATTACGGTGTAACTCGAACAGCCACATTCTGCCCCTCCCTCCCCCACCCCACCGCTTTCAGGACCCTATTGAGCGACCGAGGCGTCCCCGTAAACGCTAAATGCATTTCACTGTCCAACTTTCGATTCATATGACCCGTGTTCCGCAGTGCTGTGAATTCCTTTGACAAGGCATCGTGACATGCCAGGCATTTTTTTTTTTTTTTTTTTTTGCATAGCATTTGCTCGTTAGCATAATCTCGTTCGAGCCAGAAAAACGATCTATCATTCCTGCAGTTGTCCACGTGCTAATAACATCCTCTTTGCTGATGAAATCCTCGGGGAAAAGAAAATCGATTTCGAAAGCGGCTGCGCATACTAAATGTTCGGCTGTGTTGACATCATTTCTCCACCGGTCGGCACGGGATTGTACCGCGTTTCGCGAAGCGGGTGTGCAAATCCGCAGTGGCTGAATTCATTCCGCCACGCCACTCGATATAGTGCAGATATCGGCTAGGGCGAAAGTTCGCGTCTGAGTCGTGGCTGCGGCATTCTTGCGGCGGCGGGACGCAACAAAACGCTCTCACATGTGCACTCAGGTGCGCGTTTTAACGAAGCCTGTAGTCAAAGTTGGTCAGAAACGCTTTATTTTTCTCGGAAGGCTTGGGCGCCACAATATAAATTAAATAGTAAAGGCGCAAGCGGCGGTTTTCTGGGGATATACAAAATACTCTGCTATCACACTGCCGATAAAAGGGTTCGTTTACAGGGATGTTTCAGCGAACACTTTCAAAATTTCTTAAAGGTTGCCTGTGGCAGACCCCGCAATTCTAGTTGATGAGCTGGTCTACTCGAAGCGGTGGACACTACTTGGACAGAAAAAAATGCATAATCGACTAATTAACAAAAATCACTAATTAAGTTTCTAACTAATTAACTTATGGCCCCTATTGCAGTTTACGAATTCTAGCCGTGGGGTTCGCAAAGCGGATCCGCTTAGAACGAATTTTCATGATGACACCAGTTTCGAGACATTAATTCCAGAAATTTGCGGATAAATGCATTGGCGTTCCAGGTAGTTTTGTGCTCGAATGCATTAACGACGTTTCGTTAAGAAAGTTAAGAAAGTGACCTTGGTTCTGTCGAGCTACGTGACATTTGCATATCTTTTGAGATTTGGCTAAAGTTATGTGGGTCACCCTGTATGTGCAATCGATTCCCGAGCTTTGCACGCGCGGGACATTCCCACCTTCCAACGTGGCCAGAGGCACTTTCAGTTTTCCACTGCAGGCTCCACAGTGCTCGATTGTGATTGCGGGTGCATGTTTCGCTTCACCGCAACGCGCAAATACCGCGCCGTGAAGTTACCGCTACCCTGCAGCCATGTGACGAAATTCTCGAGCTAAGGGGACAACGCGTTCTGAGGCGTTCGGGCCTGAGCTTTCAGCTGACCAGAAACTTGCCGCTCTAATGGCCTTGCACTTGGTGCCGTAGAAGAAAAAAGAAAAAAAAAAGTTGAGCTGTTCTTATTTTTTTTTCTGCATGGCATCGAACAACACGCACTATTACGTACTCCGTTGCCGTGCCAGGCAACGACACAATGGCCAGCTCCACTTAGTATGTTTTTTTTAATATTATTTTCCCCCCTTTCGTGTGCGCCGATGATATATCGCTGCTAGGTGATGAAAGTTGCGCCCCGTGCAAAGAAAAAGAAAGCGTTACTCGATCTCACCTTGTTTTCCTTGCCGTGTTTTTTTTTTACTTTTACTTTTTATCCGCGCCTGCATAGAAGACGTGTTTTGCTGTTGTTTGTCCTGGACAATGATGCAAGCGCACTATGACACGCTTAGGCCAGGGATCGGTCGGAAGATGGCAACGGGAAAAATGTGCAAGCACGAAAAAAAAAAAAATGAAAACGCACCGAGCGAGAAAAAAAGTAAAGGGTAACAGGAAAAGTGAACGCATGAGGGATTATCGGGGATAGGCTGAAACAAAGGTAAATAAACATCGTTAGAAGGGCGCATATAAATAAAGAGCCGAGGGGGAGTGGAGACACATTAATGGTAAAAGAATATAGTTGTACCTGTACAAATGTTGGCATATATACTTGTATTGCGTGAGATATGGGACTGAGGCCCGATGAAAGTTGTTTTGTTTGTATTTGCAGACACACGTTGCTGCTTTATGAGGACGGGGGTTAATCGCGATCGGGACCTGCCATATAGTCAACGTAAAAACTTTTCTTCCGTGGCGAAGAAAGCTTTCATTTTTTTTTTTATTCCGGTCCCTTTGCGGGACGCGGCCGTCCTGGTAGGCATAAACCACCACCCAGTTCTCAGAAGGACAAAGCTCCAAACGGAAACCAACAAGGATTGATTCGACTGTAAGAAAAAAAAAGTTTATGAAAGATAAAAGCTACGCGGATTTTTCTCTTGCTATTCCTGAGCGACTTGGCGTAGATGCTGTATCAGGGTTGCCAACCTCGAACGGAAGAAGTCGGGGACTTGGGGGATAGGAGGGGGGGGGGGGGGGGTGCGTTGTCTGGCGACATCTGACCCCGTCAGTGCCATAGGTGCCGCAGTATGCGCGTGCAACAATGTTCAGTAACTTTTTTTTTTTTTTAGTCCTACCATGTCGCGATTTACGTCGACAAAGGTGCTGTAGTATAGCCTGGCTAACACGGCTAGCAGTACATACAATACAGATACAGCGGTTAGGGCCTTCAACAAAACTATATCCGTCACAAAAGAAAAAGAAAAACGAAACCGCCTTTATATTCATGACGATGTAACGGAAGGCAAAATGGAATGTGAAGCCTAGCTGTCAGACATTATAAAAAAGCAAATCTGCTGCCAAATTCGCGAAGGTTTTTCTTTCGTAAGCGGCAGTGGTGTTTGTCATTGGCTGCAGGTGCTGCCCAAAGCACCACGCACGGCTTGCGTTTCTGTGTACTTCTCTTGTGTCCTTTTGTACACCCGATGGTTTGCGTGCCCTATCTTCGGATATGGGCAAAACCTTAATCTCCCGAATGTGGTCTAGAGACTCCACGACACCGCCCGTATCTAAAAGGTGCGAGTCTGCACAGCTGTTCAATTTTTACGTTTAAGTGCTACGATGCTGAGATAGCGGAACAGCCGCTATTTCGGTACCCAGGGTACCGTCAGTCACTTGATGCAAAGAGGGGTTTCTTGTCTTTAACCTTGAAGGTATTTCTAACGAAACGCTCGTTCAAGTCCCTGTAGTAAGGTCAGGCTGGAAATGGGTTGAAATTATGGTTCCGCTGAATGCAGAACTAGCCAGGAAGTCGGCGGCTTTAATAGAGCAATGTCAAGAATGGCCGACAGTACTATACTGACACGAATCGAGCCTCTTTTACGTGAAGACGAATCAAACACCATAGGCAACATTGTTAAAGTTAATTCTTTTGAATTGTATGGCGGTACATAAAAGAGCATGCAGAGAGGCACTCGACACTTACCAGGTCTAGTGCAGTATACTTCCTCCGCCTCTTCGCCTTTTGTTTTGTTCTTCCGCCTGTCTTCCTCGCCTTCGGCCGCCTTTGTAGCGTTCTTGGAAGCGTTGCGGCTGGGGCCGGTTTCTTCTCCCGGAGGTTTAGGTTCCTCTCCTTCAGAGCCGCCTTCCCTGGGTTTTTCGTTTTCCTGGATAGGTTTGTCCTCCTCTTTCGGCTGCGGTTCCCCTCCGGACTTTGAATCTGTTTCTTCTCCCGACGTGGACTTGTCGCTTGTCTTTGATACCGGCTTCGCGCTGTCCGTTTCTTTCACCGATTTCGGCTTCGACCCTCGATGCGTATCCGTCTTTGATCCTTGATCTACCTTCGATTTCGGCTCTTGGCCCGTCTGCGGCGATTCGTCCTTGGATTTTACTTTGTCCCCGTTTTCCTTGTTGCCGTCAGCTTTTGTTGGCTTCTGTTCATTGTCTTGCTTCAGCTTGGTCCCGGGCTCTTTGTCCTTTTCTTTGTCCGCGCTCGCCGGCTGTCCCTTGGAAGCCTGCTGCGACTTTGCTCCAGTCTTCTTGCCCGATCCTTCTGGCGGCTTTTCGTCTGCTCTCGGCTTGTCTTGGCCCGGCTCCTCGGACTCGCCTTTCGCCTTTTCTTCGTCTGCTCCCTCATCATCTCCCTCCTTCTGCGTCCTCTGCTTTCCCGAGGCTTGTTCCTTTTTCGGTCCCTGTTCGCCGCCTTTGTCCGTGCCTTCCGGCGTTTCAGGTTCTACCTGCGGTCCGCCCGTCTTGCTCGCTGTTCCTTCGCCATGGTGCTGCGAGTTTGTCTGTTTTCCTTTGCCGTTGCTTGCGTCATCGTCTCCGTCTTTGTCTCTTGGCTTTCCTTTGCCCCCATTGCCTCCAGCCGATGGCTTGGGCTTCGGTTCGTCACCTTCTCTCGTTGGTGTTTTATCTCCGTTAGCGCTGGAGCTTTCGGCGTGCGAGGCTCGTTTGGAAAGCGGGTTTACGTGTCTCTTGGGCGCCAGCGCGACGTCCGGTTCCTGTGAAGGTGGGACCAGAACGTCGCCTGCTTCCGCCGCTGCCCCGGTTGAGAGCAGACGACGGCCTGTCGCAAAGCCGCTGGTCTCAGGCGTGACTGCATTGGAGAGAAAGAAATGTGCAGAAGAAGCGAGCGTTAGAACTAGGTGCAGGCGAAGAAAGAAAGACGAGTTTTATCAGCGTTAAGATCCATTCTACACGATGGTATACGATGCGTGCCTGCTATGCCATGTCTATAGCACCCCCCCCCCCCCCCCACCTTCCTCCTTTTACCGCGTACAATGGATGACGGTGAACCGGGCTTGGTATTGTTAAGTTATACGACCGAAATCCCATTTATTCTCAATTTCTTTCTTTTTCTTGCTCTCTTTTCCTCCTTTCACTTGCCTTGATCACCGCAAATTCGTTGCTTCCTGATTCGTTCCTTCTTCTCTCCAGTTCTCACTAACTCTCTCCAGCAAACTTCTCGCGTTGTGGTTTCGACCTTTGCAGGGCTCGTTCCACGACGATAAGAGATCAGAAAAAAAAAAAAAAGGCGACGATGACGAACAATAAAACGTCGTATCGTACAAAATCTGTGTTCGCTGGCATACTCCGCTTTTTGTGGATGCGCCAAGAGATGCAGACGAAAAGAAAAGCGACAGACCATAAGTTATAAGAGAGGCTCTTCCGCTTTCCAGAAGAGAGCCAGAAGTCTGCCGTCTGCAGTTGCATCGATCGTCGTCTGGCCAGCAGCAGCCTCCTTAAGAAAACGCGTACCTATAGAGCATAATATATCCACGCAAACAGAGAAAGCGGTATTGCGACAGGCCACCGCAGGCAATATGGCGGGGATGAAACCGCTCCTTTCTGACTTTCGTTTCGCCAGTGCCTTCATTGCGAAAATCGCAAGCACTCGGGGAAAAAGTAAAAAAATAATAATAAAAAAAAGAAGGCTAGGGCTGAAAATTGCAAGCATTATCGTCCTCCTGCGTCGCGCATGTATGTATAGTCGTTCAAAACGCAGACTTCGCGGTTGAGTCCATCCGGCCGGACCCTTAATCCAGCGACTTATATGTACGCAGCACGAAAAGGCTTACAAACGAGATAGAGCGCCAACCACGCCCCGACCGAATCATGCAGGTCGGCGCGCATGGCCCGGGTATACGAAGAAGAATATACGAGCACCGGCAAATACGCGGGCCGAAAGTTTCTGGGGGAAGCGCTGTTTATTCATGGCCTCCTCAGTGCACGGTAATAAGAATCCCGAGTCACGCGCCCTCATGCTTGCTGATTTAAGAAGACGCGAAGTGGGGTCAAGCTGTGCAAGCGAATTGTGGTCGGGGTGTTCAGGTATACGCGATGCGAGGATCAATATTTAATTAGATTCATTTACTGGATACGTGCCGTGATTGGAGGTGCGCTTGCGCATGCGCGTAGCCGCCCGTTTGCCGGTGTCTGGGCGAAAGGGGCTGCACATATACATATATATCCGGAAGGCCGTCTTGTGTTACGTTTTGCGTTACGTTGTGCTGATGCCGCTCGGGAAGCGAACGCCATCAACGACACAGAGGAAAACTTTTGAGTCGGGTTCTTTTTGTGTGTGTGTCTTTTGTGATTGGGCGTACTTAAAGAAAAGGATGTAACATGGCGATATATTTGGTATATTTGATCTCTTACGTGAGGCCTAGCAGGCGATAGTTGCTATACTGTAGTCTGTTCAACTGTTGTTTGCCTAGTCTGAATAGCAGACGATAGTTGTTCAAAGGCCGCCGTCGGGGCACTTCTCCTACTCGGCGTAAGCCTCACGTTGTTCGATCTTAGTACGGCTTGGAATCGCGCTGTAGTGTGGTGTAGTACGTCTAGAATGTTGTGTGGTACAGTTTGCCGAAAACGTGTTTGTGTGCACCGGCACGACATGTGAGGGGAATTTTTTCGCTGCCAAATATAAGTCGTCGTCCGCGTCGCTATATACAGCGGCTACAGTTGTGTGTCCGTTTATCGTCTCGAGTCGTCTTCCTCGGCACCCCGCTTGTCTGCCATAGAAAGCACCGGGACAGCGCGTTTGCCTTAAGCTTCAGGCGGGTTTGTATTTTTACATCGAAACCTGGACTGCACATCTTAAGGGGTGCTTTTCTAAGGCCAACGACGACTGCTACTTCTTTTAGCCTGTCTGCTAGATGCGTCGCCTTCGGAGAGATGTATACCTTCAAATTTTTTTACGACGCTGTGTCGAGCGTACCAGGGAGTCACCTCGCCGAAGCAGTGGGCATCATGCCAGTGGCTTATAGCAGGGAAGCTCTCCGTGCATGCATTCAGAGCGGCGCCACTGGAAGTACAACCCGCGTCGAATGTGCAGCCCCTCAGCTCGTGTTGCTCGATGGCCTCGCGTGTGTTTTTCCATGCCCGCTTACGTAAACACGTTTGCGTGAACACTAAGACGCGTAGCTTGCTTTTGCTCTCTGGCGATGGCTGTTTTTCGCCGGATCGTCGCTGTTATCGATTTGTCCACGGGCGGCGAGACGCGCCTGCTGTGTGCGGAAACGCTTGAAGGTTGTCGCGGATTCGGTGTCGATAAATATCGCAAGTGCGCGCGGCGACAAGAATGCTGTCGCACGTTCCCGATTGTGTAAGTGAGAGGCTATATGCAGTTGCGCGATATAGGTGTATACACGTGGCGAACAGACGTGGTATCCGCTATCATAGCGCTTTGAGTGTTGTGCTTGTTTTTCTTGGCGCACGTTCTCTGTTCGTGGCTCACACTTCTGGCACTCTCGGGTTCTTCGCCGTCGCCTACACGACGCGACGATTACCCCCCGTAAACAGTACTTTGGCGTCGTGCTGTGAAATTTCGTTCTCGAAACGGGCAGCAGACGGGAGGGAGCACGCGTGCAACTTTGTTGTCATATCGCCATCGACTCCCGCTGACGCCGAAACGGTCATTAACGATGCTGCCATGGGCCGTGCTGCCGTGTCGATTACTGAATCAGTTAACTCGCTAGCACATAGTAGGTTCACGTCAACAAATCCGTACAGACCGCACGTAGCGCAGCCGTTTATTTGGAATTCGGATTCTGCATGTTGTCGCGCACGGGAGTGATCCGCTCTAGAAAAGTTTACGCCCTTTGACTCGTATCTTGCCGCACAACAATAAACGTCATCTGTCTTGTCCGCATTTCCTTTCTTTAACGCTGCGAGCCCGGTATACTTCCCAGTAACGAACGGCATGCGCGGTATCCGTATGGCATAGCATTCCCGACAGGAAAGTAGCGGGCGCGGCGTCTTCAAGAAAGGAAACGCAAGCAAGGCAGATGGTCATTGTTGTTGTGTGGCAGATATACACCTCAAAGGGTGTAAACTTTTCTTAGAGTGTCGTATCATTTTTCTTTTTTCTTTTGTTTTCTTTCGCCGACTGTATTCGTCTTATCTACGTTCTGGCTCGCCTTGCAATACATGTGACTTCCTTACGCTAATCAACGACGAGCTTCTCTGAGCGTCACCGCGAATTCGTCGGTGCACGCATTTCGTGGTAACGCCTTCTGCTAAAGAAAAAAAGAAAGTATCCCCTTTGTTTCAGCCTCTCGGCCAGACGGCATTCGTGGCTAACTTGCCCTTATTCGTTTTGCTGCTGCCACTTCTTGTATAGCGAGCATTTAAAAAAGATGGGGGGGGGGGGGGGGGGGGGGTAAAGTCCGTGTTGCGATTGCTGCATTGCAGGCTTTATCCACCCGTGCATGCAAAAAGACGCACAGATCTCTCGTTTCAGCGCCCGAGTGCCCCCCCCCCCCCCCCCTAAACATGTAAAGCTGGTGTCGTTTGTTAGGTGGGACGTTCTTCGTGCGACTCACGAGCAACACAGAAAGACGGCAGCTGCCGTCAGGTATAATGGCGCAACCGCCAGTTAAATAAATGGAGAAGGAATCTTTTATTATACGGTTGCGGACTGAGCTTGCGCATTCGTATCCCCCTGTTATATATGCGGGAAGCTCTCGAAAAAAAAGATTGCTTTCGGTGTAGCAGACGAAAACGTTTTTTTCCCCCCAAGCAGACGACAGCGGTTAGGAAAACGAGAACGGTTCTGCAAGCAGACGGCGCAGTGGGCGCGCATATACGACATGGTCGTTATGTGACCTACCGATGTCTTCTCGTTGCTAAACCACCGGTGTATCGTTACCGTGAAGCTCTCCGCCAGATTAAAGGCAGCGGGAAGCGCAGTAACCCTGAATTATATCTTTCTCACGGACGATAGTAGACATAGGTGGGGTGGAGGCTGTGATGAAGAGGTGAAGAGGATCAGGTTCTAGTGCCAGCGCCGGCAGACGTAGCATATATTTAACGAAGGTAGCACGGACGTGCTCCTATCTAGCCAGCTATGTCTGGAATTGCGTTCTCCATTTAGCGCTCCGGAGCTATACGAGACGGCAGACTGGTATGACCTTCTCGATGCGTACGGTTGTCGCTCAAAATATTTCGGCGATTGCGAAATTGCACTCTCGTCGGCGGTGGAGTGGTCTGCTGCTCTGTTGTATAACCACTGTTCACGGCGTATGCTTTGTGAGTGGAGGTTTGATTTGATGGTTGTCCATTAGCGCCCGCACTCTGGAGGCAGAATAAGCGGAACCAATGTTCTGCTGTTTTCCTTTTGTGTGTTTTAATTTGTTCTCTTAGTATTGCAATTATCCCCACCCGGCCTCTTCCTTTTTATATTTAGGAAAGTGTAGAGTGCAGTTCATTTCTGCGCTAATAATTTGGGGCGACCCCACTTCCTCTCAAATCGGGCTGTTGCGGGCGCAAGTGAACAATTTAGTAGTATAATGACACGTAAGGAAAGCCGTTATACTTATTCATAGATGTATTATGATATACGGGAAATGGGAACGCTGTTGTTATTGAGAAACTGGCTGTGTTTCGTGTTCAATAACTTGTGCACGATTTGTTTACGTGGCCTCGGGTTTGCGTCATGCGCACTTCGTTCTCATGAAAATCAAGTGATCACACTTCCCTGATAATAAACCGCAGATAGGAAGGTAAAGTACCATTGAAAACTGTAGTTTCCTTTCTTTTTCTTGGGGAACGGAGGGTCAACGAATGCGTCGCTCTGAAGAACGCTATACAATGGACGGCGACCTTACGCCCACTGACCGTTTGAACATCGATATAACGAACACTGACATGCCGAGTTATTGGACATAACGAAGTGTTTGTAACTTAAGCTAGCTGAAGTGTGACCGCTCTAATATAATATTAAGAATACGAATTCAAAGATTAAAAAGTTATCGGATATAACAGTTCTTGACTAGTAAATTGCTCCTCGTCGATATCAGCATGTGACACACACACACACACACACACACGGCAAGTTTTCTTAGCGGCACCGACTGGTTCGCGACGCGCGCTTAGCGGTTTGCCAAGCTCCTGTGATGGCGGCTCTCTATCGCGGCACAGCAGACGACGCGTGAATCGCAGACGACACGCTCGGGACCGAAGAAGCAGACGATCGCTCCGCATCGCCGATTCCAGCGGCGCCGAGTGTGAAGAAAGAGAGCCAGAAAGGGAGAAGGAGGGCTGAGATGGGTTGCGAGAGAAAACGAAAACGTAATAATGTATAGAACGTGAGCTTAGGCTCGCTTAAGGGGTAAATAAATCTTTCGTCCTGCGGTCACACTGGGAGATATTGGGGACAGCGGCGGAAGAACGACTGGCGCTCTGCTGTGTGCAGAGCGGATGGCCGAAGCGAGTAACGACAGACGTGAGGACGGTCGTGTCAACAGCACGCACAACACGCACCTGCACGCATGTTCGCACACGCACATACACACAGACACACGCGCACGCGTGTGCGCTTGACCCGAGACTCGGGGGACTGCCGCTAGGTGTCACCATTGTCGTCACCGCCGCCGCTTGCACGCTTGCAGATAGAGGTTGGAACAGACTGACAAACGCGTGGAAGGAAGAAAATGGAAGTTAAGGGGAAGAGCGTGGGGGAGGAGGGGATTGATTTACTGCGCGTTATCGCCATCCCTGCCCGACGCAGCCGCCGCAGCAGTCCCTGTCGGGTTGCCGGGTAATAGCCGCTAAATTGAGCCCCGAAACGCGATGCTAAAGGGCCACCGAGAGAAGGTGCAAGTCAGCCGCAGTCTGGGAGAGGAGGAGGAGGGGGAGGGTTGACGAAGGGAAGTATGGAAAGCGGTGGCTGAGGGAGCTTGCTTCGCTTGCTGCAGTGTTCGTGCGAGTACGGCGTGGTGTGGCGCGACAGGGATGAAAGCCTTTTTACGCGCGGGGAGTAGGGAGGAGATCCGAAGCGAAACTCAGATGACGAGAAAAGGGATCGAGGCAAAAAGTGACGAGAGTTTGTGCGCCGTCGCGGAAAAGAAAAGAAATAAAGAAAGGAAAGAGACTGAAGGTGAAAGGGGAGGAGAAAGCGCGCGCGCCGAAAGAATAATAATAATGAACGGGGACATTGATCGAGTTCGGGGCTGAACGGCGGGCGGGTGTTACTCTTTTCTTTCATATTGCGAGAAAAAAAAAAGAAAGGCCGGCGGAGGGGCTGGCAAAAAGCGAACTGTGCTCGTGTGCCTGTAAAGGATGCTTCTCCTTGCGCAGTAGAGCCGTGAGGGAAAGCGGGGGCGAGCGGTGGTAGGGTCGTGTTGTTTGAACACCGGCGGTGGTGTGATGTCCGCTATCGCAGCGTCATCGGAGAGACGGAAAAGCGAGCGACGGATAAAAGGTCATCAGAGATAAGAAGTAACAGAGATTGAAAAGAAAGAGCAAACAAAGGATCCTACGGAGAGAATGTGTTGGGGGTGACGGGGTTCGGGGGGGGGGGGGGGGGGGGCGGAGGCGAGGAGAGGTTGAACGAGCAGAGGCTACTAGATGGCGCCCAGATGGCAGGCGAGCTATTACGCTTTGTAAGGCCGTATATGTAGGGAACATGCATTATAATAGAGTGTGCGCATTTTATTGTTTTCCCTTATCGGGGACATGAGGGCGTGCTGGGGCGGCACAGTTTCGCAGCAGATGACTAGAGTAGCGCTATCTGCAAGTGCTCGAGGTTCGACATCGAGCGTGTGAAAAGAATGTTTCGGGCTTTTGTTTTTGAATTATTTTTTTTCCTTTCGTAGTCTGAACACAATGGTGTGTCTTATAACCCTCCGGCTCAATCGCCGACGAAGGTAGCGCAGTGACGCCTGAAATTGAGTTCAGTGGTGCAACGAGAAGGACTAGTTTGGTGCATGTTCATAGATGTCTAGTGCTGCGCTTTATTTGAAGAATATATATGCATACGATTTTGCGGTTTTACGTGCCACACACACAAAAAAAAAAAAAAACAATCGCACTATGAGCCACTCCGTAGAGGGGGACTGCGGATTAATTTCTAGCACCTGGGGTTGTTTGACGTGCACCTAAATTTGAGTACACGAGTGGTATTTATTTATTTATTTATTTATTTTAGTTACTTATTTATATCGCCTACGACCTCGAGCCCAGTAGCGCAAAGCCGTAGTAACTAGGCTTCCGCGGCTGGTTTCGCGGTACGACAAAAAACAGCGACGCCACAAACGAAGGTAGGATTGCGCTTTTGTACCTTCCTTAATTGCGCCGCCGCTTCCTTTTGTCATTCCGTGTAAGACGCGAGTCTACTATGAAAGTGAGCTCGTTGATCGACTTTCTTTCTTTCTTTCTTTCTTTCCTTGTTTTCGCTTTCTTGAACTTGTGTGTCGCGGTCGCGGAATGAATACTGTCGCTCGCGATATAGAAAATGTCATTCTTTTTTTGTTGCTCTGCGTTGCTAGTGGCGCCACTTGTCCGAAGCCAACTTGTGTGTCATATGTTCACCGAAGATCCTTGCGATTTTTAATTTTTTTTTTCACCAGCAATGATGTACAGGGAAAGTTCTACAACGGTTTTCGTGCGGTACGTGGAAAGATGTGGCAGTGTGATCGATATTGAGTTGGGCACATGTGTGCAGACTGCAGAAGCACGTATTATATCGGTGCACGTACAGGAATACCAAGCTCGGATATAGTGAATAGCCTGGAAAAATATAAACAATAAAAAACGGAGTTGCTCGTCGTTGACGTCGACCAAATTACAACGTCTTGCTGAGCGAGTCGGGTGTGAGAATGGACGGAGTAACTGCGCACGGCACTCTGTGGCGTCACTCGTCGCTCGGAGGGAGGAGGAGGACGAGGAGGAGGAGGAGCGTCGGGCTGCTTAATTGGCCTTTTCTTTCTTTCTTTCTTTCTTTCTTTCTTTCTTTCTTTATTGCACCATCTTCGAGATCTGTCCACATGTTTAGACTGCACCACCTCCGGGATTCGCCCGCGAGAGGGCCTAGAAGCACGCGTATGTCGCGATACGGCAACGACATGGAGGTGACTCGCCGAGAAAGACATTGCCTTTGAAAAGAAGGGCAACTTGGGTACAGTGAATTACAGCATCGTACAGCATTGCGCGGGATACAGCATCGTACAGCATTGCGGGGGATATAGTGAAACATTTGCAAATTCTCCGAGTGGAATACGGGCAGCGGTGAACCTTACCACTACATGACTCCCGACGGGTGCGAGAACTTCTTTGTACAGCAGAGCTTCGCTGTCTTCGATGTACGAGTTGCTCCGATTTGCACACATCTGCGAAGATTTTCCGTTAGGTTTTCTTTTTTTTTGCGGCCCGTTATCTTTCACAGTTTTTTTTTTTTAAATATATATATAACGAGGCCAGGGTGGTTCAGGAATCAAGCGCGCAGCGAAGTGCGGACCGAGATGTACATCTTCTCGGTCGTTGGCCAGCCAGTTACGATCACACGGCCCGGCCGGCGAAGATTCGAGCTTCGCCCCCCCCTCAGACGACAGCGACGGCGTAGATCATCGTTGATCCACCGGGCAGTTTCTGGCTAGGAAAGTGATTGCTCAAATTGCTCCATCGCCGGCCTTCGCTTACGTTATATATGTATATATATATATATAACGTTGGCTCTGGACGTTGGCTTTGGCCCGGCGATTTCGGGCGTACATCACACGCTTGACTGAGCTCCACGCAGCGAAGCAGCGGGCCATCGTCCCCAAATACGACGTCATCCGGCGGAGCCTCTTTCTTTAAGTGGGACATTCGCTTTCTTCTGTTGTCGCGTTTTTTCGCTAAGTCGTCCGCGACATCCGCTCGGAAACCGGCGCCACTGCGCAAGACACGACGCCCTCTTCGTCTGGACACCGTGGTCGCGGTCACTGCAACGTTGTTAGTGACATTTCGCTTTCTTCTATTTTCTTTCCTTCAGCAAAAAAAAACAAAGAAATAACGGAGCAAGAACGCGATAACAGGATGTCTGCCAACCGGAAAAACCGGGAATCTTTAGGGATTTTGCATAGTTTGGAAATACTCAGGGAAAACTCGGGGCATTTTTGCTCCTATCAGGGAAAACGCTATAATTTTATTGAAAGGGAACGAAAGTCGCACCAATGCTGGCTCGAGTAACAGAGAGGAATCGTAACGAATCGTCTTTGATGCCGTATCGTCGGCTGGAGGAGTTGCCAGTGCACAGTCAACGACCGATTTTCAGGACACCCGATTTTTGGGACATGCCCGATAATTCGAACGGCTTCGTGGCACCATCACGTACCCCACGGAGTCAGCGTGTAAGAACGTCTGAAATTTCGGACGCAAGAACCCGTCGCCGTCCGATTTTACGGACTTCTTGCCGTGACCGCATGTCCGAAACGGCGTTAGTCAAAGCAACCACCGCCGCCATTTTGATTATCTCGCCGCCTCGAACCGGCGCTCTCGCACGCAGATCCGTTGGCAGCCGTAACCACCACTGCGGCAGCGCTAGGCCTAGCTGCTTCGACGTTCGCTTTTAAGCTTCTTGCCGTTCGTTCGTTTCGGTTCCGTTCGGTTTTGATGGAAAGAATTCGCCGATATCAGCAATGGCACCGACTTCGCCTTTGTAATCCTCGCGATTGGTTTCGAAGCTCAGAAAGCACGGCGCGTTGCATAATGCCGGTTCCCGAAAGGCAGCTTAGCCGCGATGCATTTGTGTTACGCGGTGAAGCATACACGAAGTATCGCGGCGATGCTTAAAAAGCGTGGAAAAGAGCAATTGTCACGGGACACCGTATGTATTCCTTAATTATACAAGCGTGTGCCCGCCGTCTCCCGTCTCGATACGAGCACCGATATGCCTCATACGTGTACTGGCAAGCCTTCAGAGCTCTTTCGGACGTGCCTGTGGCGATTTGACCCTTTAAGGACAGTAAAAGACATGCATTCATATTTTTCAGACGTTCTCGCAGCCCCTATGTAGTCGGAAGAATCGGACGTTGACTGTACAATTGACCAAGAGGATGCTTCAAATGGTACATGGGGGCGAACGCGCGGCGGAATGAGGACGATAACAGAAAGGACCGACGCATTGAGGAATGGACGGGAAAGGAAGTGTGCCGCTGCTTCTTTGAAGGAGCTCGAGGTAAACAGAAAAAGGGGTTATCTGACGTCGAAATGCATGCAAACTCTTTAAAGCAGGGAAGCGCAACACTGAGGCGTTGTGCGCGGGCTGAGAGTAGTATGTCTGGACAGTTGAGGTCGACTTTCCAGCTGCTGAGAGAGAATCTCACTTGGGACGAAGTTCGGGC
Organism: Dermacentor andersoni; assembly: GCF_023375885.2. Lineage (NCBI taxonomy): Eukaryota > Metazoa > Arthropoda > Arachnida > Ixodida > Ixodidae > Dermacentor > Dermacentor andersoni. The sequence continues at coordinate 83,143,747 of NC_092820.1, read as the reverse complement.
CTCATACCTATGAGCTTGCTATCAGCTGATAGAAATAGCTCATGCGCGAAAATATTTTCTTCTGTATGCATCTCTTTTTATTTGTATTTGAATATGTTTGACTCGATTCGCTATGGGCTCTACCGTTTCTTTTTCTTTTTCCGAAGATATTTTATTGTCTGTGAATTTTACTAACACCTCCCTTCTGTTTTGTTTTGAATAAAATAAACGGTACTCTTCACTATTTAAACTGGATTAAATCGTTTTTTTTTAATTTTTTAACATGCTTACTAGAGAGTGGCACCATCGGGCGGCATGGTCTCAGTCCGCTTTGACATAAAACGGAGTTCTTTGTCACTCAGGGAATTTGGAAATGCCAGCTTGGTAGACATTCTGCCATCTCAATAAAGGCGTTTTTACTACTACTACTACTACTACTACTACTACTACTACTACTACTACTGCTACTACTACTACAAGTAGCAGTAGTAGTAGTAGTAATACTAACTGCTACTTTCTGAGCAGTCTATAGCCACCCTCAATCGAATGTTTTAATATTCGTTCGTTTCTGTCGGCTCTTAGTAAAGTACCCAAAGTGAAGTTAGTCCTATTGTATTCATTAGGGCTAACTTCCCTTTGAAGGCATTAGGAGCAACGGTTGGCGACAAATGGAGATATTCACTTCATTTACCAGTGGCCCAAGAGCTCTTAGCCCAAGAGCTGTTATTCTCGCGAGACCCGAACACAGTTCAAGGACGTACCTAATCGCTTTTCAGTACAAATTCAAGACATGTTCTGCACCTTTGGCACCAATCAACAACCGCGACCGCGTTCTGCAAGTCTGCATCCATGGCGAACGTACCCCTCTGCTTGTGTTGCCATTGTGGCTTTTTCGAGAGAAAGCGAACTGGAACTGTAATAATTGTTTTTTAGATTTTTTATTTCATGCGCATCTACTTTCTTCATCTTGACCTTCTCCTTTCGTTCCTTCTACGAGGATGCTGAGTTGCAACCCAGTAGTTGAAGCCGACCTCTGTAAGTTCTTTTTCATCATAGTAAATCTCTCTCTCTCTTTCTCTCTCTCTCTCTCTCTCTTTCGCCGAAAGTTATTTCGCGTTGACATATTTCTCTTTAAACTTAATTTTTTTCACGGCTTAAGGGTTTCCTGGGGTATACTTAACAGGCACGAGGGAGACACTATTTCGCTTGAGCCAGCTGGGCGCGTAGTAATACGTTCGTGTTAAAGGGGACATAAAGGAGACGCGGCGGCAGCAGCCAGGACTCTCAAGACAGCCCGGCGGCGTTCAAGGAATGCAATATCGGGCGTATAAGGCCGTCTTCAATCTGTCCCCATCTCTGCTACTGTTTTCGTCGTCCCTCTAGCCCGCCACTTCAAACTCTGTCCTCCTCCCGATCGTTTTCCTTTTGTTTTTTCTTCGTTTCTTTCTTTCTTGCGGAATTCGCGTCAGTGCTACAGGGACATTACGGTGCTTCTAAAAAAAAAAGGGGAAAAAAAGCTGCGGTCACTTTCCTCCGTTCTTTTTTTTTTTTTTTTTTCATTTTCAGTTCGAGTGTTCTGTCGACCGAGCTGGCTCCCGACGAGCGGCGACGAACAGAGGGAACACAAAGCGATTCATAAAGCCAGGGATAAGTCCTTTTTATAGCGAAACGCGTGTTTGGTTCTAACGCTCTCGTCGCGCTGGTAAGCTGGTCACGTCTGCACAATGTCTCTTGCGTCTCCGATTTTGCTAAGCTAGACGGACAAAAGTAAGCTGGCCAGACGTTCAAGTCTATATGTACGATAGTCTCGTGTTCTTGCGCCAAGAACGCGGGGATTTCCGGCTCGTCGGTTACGCGTCATTGACTCGCATCGCCGACGGAGCAACGACAAACTGCGCAGAAACGAAACACTGCTGTGCGTTTTTAGTTGTCGTTGTTTTCAGCGTATGTAGCTTTGTTCCTTCAGCGTTGCAAGCCATCGATTTCTGCGAGCATCGTCGACCTACGTGCATGCACATGTGTTCTTCTACACACGTTAGCTATATGAGACTGAGTGGCTGACGTAAACAGGCTTCACGAGCCTGTAATAGCTATCCGTTTTGTCTCCGCCGTAGGCTGCCGTCGTAGATGAGTTTTAGATTGCCGTGTCATCTTGCCCGCTCTGTCTCGCTGGCGAAAGGGGTGTGGGGCTGGCTTTAATACTCAGAAACTCCTCGGAAAGAAGCCAGAGGGCGCCGGTTTTTGGGGTTGATCTAGGTTGATCGACTCCTCGCAGTCGCTCTGCCGCGTCGTCATGTCGTAAAACGGGAGCTTTTAAAGGTTCGTTATCCCTCATTTCTTCCCTTGCCTGCGGCGTTGTCCGTCGCTGCGCTAAGCTGTTCGTGCCGGCTTCCCTCTTTTTCGGGACGCCTGGTTTTTGTTCCACTTGAAAGTGAGATGACAGGGTTACTTTGAGAGCGCTGTGTACTTATACGGGGCGCTAAGGAACTTTGTTAGCCTTCTTTGATCTATATGGAGCCCGGGAACTCCCGAGGACAATGCAACGAAGATCTGGCCCTGAGTAGACATTTTGTTCTTTTCTTCGCGTCATCGTGCCACGACGTGCGGCAATGTTTCGAAGGAGTTTTTTTTTTTTTTTTTTTTCCTTTCCGCGCGCTTTGAGAGGCGCAAAATGGTGCTGCGTATAGTTTTCAATCAGGCGCCACTGTAGCGCCGCTCACACCCCCGTCTCCGGTATTTCGTTAAAGCGCTCTGTAATTGCCGGGCCGAATCGTTCAGTCCAGTTAAGTGGGCACAGCTTCGCATCCGAGTATGTATACGAGCTGGGCACAAGCGCCGTTCGGATTGGCTTGGATTATTCACTTCCCGTTGCGGTTCGGTAGCTGCGATCCCTCGAGGGCGTGGTGCTTAGACCAGCACGGTGGACTTAACGGAAGGGTAGTTTCTCGGATGGCAGCGGGCCTGGCTTTACAAAGCTGACTGCGTGCGATGGACTGGACACCGCGTCCTCCCGTAGGACGAAACTCCCTTCCACGGGGCGCTATCTTTCGTGGAACGAGCCGTGTTCGAGGCGTGTAGCCAATTAAAGTTTTACGCCATTGCGAGCGTTTGACGCCAGACGGAGCGATGTCTCTTGGCTTTTGTGCGTCTATATAGGCTGAAAAATAAATCCGTGTCCTTACGAAACGTGGTTCTGTACAGTGAAGTTCACTTGTGTATTATATAGCAAACCTTATAATTAGAGATGGGCGAATGTCAACCGTTTCAAGTGCGAATCGAATACTACCAATAGTGAGTATCGAATAGTCATATGCGGACGCATGGATTTTGCTGCATGAATACTTATTTCGGTGAAATTAGGTACCGCGTTTGCACGGACAAACAAAAAGAGCGCTAAATACCAAATCAAATAAAATCCAGTTTATTCACGCATCCTGAGATGCTTAGGGGCACGGACAAAAAGTCCTGAAAATGCTTGACGCGGGCCCGTGCCCCCTAAAAGCCATACAGTGGAAAATGCGGCATCTCAGAATACACGCAGTGAATATGCAGGACGCAGCTGCTCACGCACAGAAATGGGCACAAAAAAAAAAAAAAAAAACACGGTGACAGAGAACCGATTTTAAACGCCGCGTCACTAAGTGTCTTTTAAAAAAAGTTGCACGAATAGCATGTAAGCGTCTGTATAGCCTGGTTGCAAACGAGTTTTCCAAGGCTGCTGTAAGGCATAGAACTTTCCAAAGACGCTAAATGAATGGTTCCCGAAAAAGAGGTTAGTTCTCGTGAAAAAAAGAAAAATGAACTCCTCAGTGACTTGTGTGCCGTAAAAAAATGTGAAAGAGCCCGTTGCATATAAATAAAAATAAAAATGCTGCGTGACACATTAACTCTAAGTGACAGAATACAAGCAAAACTCTCGGGTTGTCAAGTGGCCGCGAAACCGAAAACAAAACTTGCATTATCCATTTAGTTCCTGAATTGCTTCGTAAACTTTTTGTCCTTGCTTCACTTCTGGTAATCTAAGATGATTTTTTTTAGCAGACGGAGACCAAAACTTTAACAGTCAGTTGTTGCAAAATGTTTGTTTAGTTTAGATATTCTAAAGTGCCGAACTGTTCCTTTTCCATTACGAATACGTACCGTTAATGCGTAACATTCGATTCGTGCTCGAAACTTCGTATAGTCGCTCACTCCTACTTATAATCAAACATTTATTAGACAAATTTAGTTTAACGTTAGTGTAATAGCGGGCTTAAGGGAAATAGCGTTACCGTTCTGCAAACGAACTTTGCAGGAAGCGAGTTTTAGTGCAGCGTGATAGCGTAGTTTACGTGCGGGACGCTATTCCATTACGCTTTGAATTTCGCATACATGGTGCACCTAAGTGATTCTGTCTGTGTGTGCCTACGGAAAGTGCTAGATGCAGCGCAATGAAAGCCAGGAGCGCGTTGTGTTTGTTCTTTCCATGTCCGCCGATCTGCGGCAAAACAGTAGTACAAGCTGTCTGTCATAGCTACACCATATCATAGCCTCCAAAATGTACCGATCCCAGAGGCCATGTGGCGTCATCGCGCCTATCTCCGAACTTCATCAATAGGTGGCGCAGGCATCGCGGAGTTTTGCGGTGGTTTCTTTTTCTTTTTTGAACATATGTAGGGCATTATGCAATACTATAACAAGAGCTTGGTGGCTCAACCCACCGCTCCGTTTCCAAAAAGGACGCTCATGTCATCCATCCTTTCTAGAAAGAACTTGCAATGGCAACAAAGAACGTCAAGCGGAAAGTCAGAGAAACTGACATAGTCTTATGGGAGACGGCAAAGAAAAAGAAACCTGCTGCGAGTAACTATACTTGAGAGGAACAAACGAAATCGGGAAATAAGCAATTTATGATAACTCAGAGGGAAGGCGATTACTTTTCGAGGCTAGATCGGGATGCCGTAGAACACGCGATGGAAGGAAGAAGAAGCATGTGCTTGCTGCGGTAAAGCTAGGGAAACGATGGAAGTCTTTTATTCGAATGTGAAGATGCCCAGATGTCGATTTAGGCACCACTGGCCTCCTTTAAGCCCTTGGGTACGGCGAGTGCAGGGGGAAAGTAAACATGTCCGCAATAGGGGATTAGTAAGAGGCGATTGGAGGATTGGTGGAAGAAAGTTGGGGAAAGTGCAAACAACGGAGGCGCACAAAAACAATGTTCCCAATAGAAGATCAGAAAATTTGGTGATGGAAATTCTTTGTGGAAATTCTCTCCTTTTGTTTCAACTTAGGTAGGACATTAGGCAATATAGTAACAAGAGCTTGGTGGCGCAACCCACCGCCCCGTTCCAAAATGGACGCTCATGGCAGCCATCCATTTCGCTCATTAGGCATAGACGCATTCGAAACGTAAAGTGATCTCGAAAACTCCGCAAGGTTATCCATAATACTATGTCGTCGGAGCGGCCTGGAATTAAGCGAAAGCCGTTTCCACAGTCACTTGCTACGAAGGAAGTGGATTATACAAAAACAACGCCAATTCAGTTCGAAGCAGGCGGCCGGGACCGCCGCCATGTTTTACGTAAACTACGTCAACCACGCAAAGACGATGACGTTAAATCTGAGAAATAGCATGCGTACGCTAAGTGGTATGGGTCGTTTAGCGTTCTGCGCATTTCGATCCTGCTATTCCGCTAAACACGCTAAACTAAATCTGTCTATCACCAAGCGGTTAATAACGGCACGGCAAAGCGTGGAACAGCGTCACACAGGAAACACTTCCTGGACCTCCTCACGGACTGTATTCAGGATTTGAGCGCGACTGGTTCAGCACACCTCTCTGGCCCCTCTCCTAGACTACGTTCCGGTTCCCCTCGCCGCCATGTTGCAACTACAACACAGGAGGTTGTGCCCGGACGCGTGTTTCTATTTATGTCCATGTCCAGTGCTCGACCGCTGCGCCGCCATGCGCCACCCGCACGTACCACCTTTCTAGGTACTTTTTCGCCGAAGCGCCACGGCACGCTCCCTAGAACATTCCAGGTATATGGTTTTGCGTCCCTGGCTGTGTCTGGGCGCGCTCTCTGCTCGGGCAGGCCCGCATTCGCAGAGTTTAGGCGGTGTAGGTGAGATTCAATTTTAAATGCCTATGCATTTGTGTGCTTACCCAACGGGAAAACCGTCCCTTCGTTCGTCCCGTAATGAGACGACCGCTTTCGAGGTAGCACCCGCAGCAGCGAGCCAATTTGCCTTTGCGCTGCCTCCCGCTTCTACGCCAACAAAGTGGCGAAATCAGAGTGTTGGCGGTGCTCTCGACAAACGCCCCACTCTGCCACTTTCGCAGATCGCTTTCAAGTTACGGGCGCGCGCGCCTCTTCAACACATAAGAGGCGAGAACACAGCGCGCTAAGCTGTGAGCAGTCGGCTCTCTTTGTGGGCATCGTAGGTAACTTTCCAGCTGCGGCCCGCGCGGCAGTGCCATAAAAATCCGCCGCCCGAGTACATCCCGGTTCAATAATGGTTCGACGCGGATGGATAAGGCACTAAAGAGCGATAACGCCTCGTAATGATCGGAACGTCATCAGCGCACCTGGCGCCTCCACCTGCAGTACTTTGCTTGCGTCATCGATGCTCCTTGTGCCGCCGCCGGCACCAGTTCGTGTCGCCACTGAGCTGTCGTTAGTACTGGTCTAATTAGTTTCGTAACGTTAGTAATGTCACGGGGCCGCGTGGAGATGAGCAAGTCGCATAATGCTTAAGCATAGTTTAACTCCCAGAGGAGTTCCTGCGTGATATTTTATTTTTTATTGTTATTTTTTGTTCCTGGACGTCGCGCGATAGTTTGTTTAATATGTGTCGTGTGTGGTGGCAGCGACTTGCTATTTCGGCTGGAAGAGAGATAGGGATGTCGAGAAGGAAAGGACGTTCGAGCGCAGCGATGATGTGGCTCGTGGTGCGAGAAACGCTCCATGCCACGCGATTATCCCAGCTTTTGTAGATCGCAGTGGCTCGCACACCACGACCAACTTCTTATCACATCCCTTTGTCCCCTTATCCAGTCTCAAAATTTTCGTCCACTGTTATTTCAGCTTCCGCACGCAAACCTTATTTCGAAATAGCCTGGGCGGCGTGTTTTCGAAAACCCGTTTTGTCTTAGCGACAGCTGGGTGGGCAGATTGTGCGCCCAGGCATAACACCTCAAAGTCCCACCAAGTACCTTCAAGGATTCAGGGCGCTCGCCGTGGCGTTTTGGGGAAAGAGTACGTAGAAACGTTGTGCATGGTGGCGCAGCGGTCGAGCACTGTGGTTGGGCGTAAATAGAAACACGCTGCCCGGACGCCTAAAAAAGTCTATTCACTCTCTTTCAGCACCAGTGAAGCAAATTACGACAGCTATGCTTAGGAGTGCACGAAAGAAACCGGCTTGAGAGAGGGAGAAAAGGGATGGGAAAGGCAGGCAGGTTAACCCGAAGAGAAGCTTCTGCTTTGCTACCCTACACTTGGGGTTGGGACAGGGGGAAAGAAGGCTTGGCAAAGGCTGGCACCCCACTGACAACGCAGCCGGTGGAAGCGGACGATAATAAACTTGCATACAAAGAAATTATATGCAGTGACATTTCTGCCACCGCCGTTCACGTTGAATATGAAAGCCCTGCCGCGGCCTGGAAGTGATCACCCTGCACCGGGGTCCCAATGAGTGCCGCAAATGGTTTATCACGAAGGTTCGTTCGTTGTCACCACGAAGGCGGCCTCTCTTGCTTCGAACCGATTGAAAGAACTGTCCGGCTTCCGGGGCGCAGGGTCCTCGAGCACGTTCCGAGGCCATGGCTCTACGATACAACGACGCAGGTGAAGGAACGACGCGAGAGGGCGTCCCGTCGACGCCGCGGCAGGACAGATGGGGACGACGACGACGAAGAAGGGTCGCCGGCGCTCGCGATGGCGCGGATTCGAGCACGCGCTCGACGCTGTCCTCTGCGAAGCTAGGGGCGCCCCTGCGTGGTTTCGTCCCGAGAAAGCCGCCGGTCTCCGTTCGCAACGACGTGGGCGCGGGGCACGCCACGTGCTCCACCCGAGGGACCGAAGGCCGTCGCGCCGCGGCCGGCCACGGCGCCGTTCCTGGAACCGTCGCTCGGGAACACAGGCCAGTCTTCTTCCAGCCAGCGGCAGCGGCGACGTGCATGTCGGAGCGGGATCGGACGTCCGCTGAGCTCAACTCCGCAGTCGCCGCGGTCTTCTAGCAGGCGGCCGAGACTTCCAGCACCCGGGGCTAGCCACACGCTGTGGTCCGAGGACCGCAGCACCGCTGCGGGGGTCGCTCGCCTTCCTCTCTTCTTCTGAGTCGAGCCGCCGACCTCGCAGGTCGGCGCGCGCTAGCGAACCGGCCCAGCCATGACGGAGATGTCGGCCATGTCGGGGATGTCGGGGATGTCGGAGATGTCCGGGGTGGACACCGGCGCAGGGGCAGCCGGGGCCGGAGGCGGGATGGACCCGGAGAAGAAGAAGAAGATCATAATCGCCGCCGTCGTCGTTGTGATCGTCGTCGTCCTGCTGATCGCGGTGGCGCTCTTCGTCGTCCTGGTACTCCTCAAGGAGGAGGTCAAGGACCGCACCGAGCCCACCGACCCCTGGTGGTGACCCCACGGCTGCTGGCTTCGCGGTGCGTCGCTCCTTTCTTGCTCGTTTCTCTGTGGTTTTCGGGGTTGTGTGTGGTGTATGAAATTGCATGGGGATCTTAAATGTCGCTACCAAACTGCTGTCCAAGATGCAGTTCTACCTAAGTCGAACATAGGCGTTCAATTAGAGTAAGGATTCCACGTGACCTGGTTGAACACGCCGTCAGAAGACGGATGTCGCCACCGGCGCTGGTGGTCGCATTTACATCTACCGTGCATGCTCCGTGAAGAGTAACGTACGTAGAAAATTGTGCGTTCAGCCATATGTCATATCAAGCGCCTTTGGAACTGCGTAAAGTAGCAACGACGTGAAGTTAACATGACATTATCAGCTTCCACAAAGATAAATGTACGCGGCACATTACAGAGGCGAAAGCCATGATCAGCGAAGGGGCAGAATGTGTCAGTACACCGTCAATTGTCCTATCAGATAAATAAAGTTTCTTGAATCTGTCAGCGCGATAGGAAGTGTCACGAGGCTGTTAGGTGATGTATATATATATATATATATATGAAGACGGAAATTCTCAATAACTATCAGTTGCTTTGTCTTACAAAGCGCAACCCAGACCGGTATGCAATTCCGGTATGGGTTGAAAAAACTCAGCCCTCCCCCCCCCCCCCCCCAAAAGAAAGAGAACGGCACTCGGAATGAAGTTTTGATTTGTCATTTTATCTCTCTATTTTTTCCGTGTTAAATGAAGGTCCAACTAAACCTCCTGAATCCCAGAAATTAGCGGCAAGTGTCGCAGCGCCTTGATAGTTTACTATAATACCAGTTAAGTTTTGTGTTCTTTTCTCCTTGAAGTCGACCAAAGTCCCTTCAAGGTGATTATCGGCGTTGATGAAGCTGGAGGCAGGTTGGAGGTAACAAAACTTGAAGATATATTGCAACGGAAATATTTACACAGTCAAATACAGAGTTAGCAAAAGAACAGTGATACAAAACACACAAGTAAACTGCGCCTTACTCTTCTACTTTCTCTTAAGTTAGAGCCTAGGACAACTGTCACTACATACGACCAACCGAGTCTCACTGTTCTACCACTAAGTGGTTACGGCCCAGACTAGCATTGCATCGTACGGAGTCTTACTGTTCTATCAGGTTTAGTGATTACAGCCTAGACTGAGGAACAAGCACCTCGTCTCGATTGTTATAGTTGGAAGAGACAATGAAAAGGGGCGGTAGGGTCGTTAGCCCATCCCACGGAAGCAGTTGCCAATGAGAGTTGACAGTTTGCTTAAGCCACAACCCAAGGGGATGGCCTTACACAACCCTGTTTTCCTTCTTCCCACAACTTCGTCTCCCTCTCTTATTTCCACGTGGTCAGTGACGGCCTCGGCAAACACGCCAGGCACGCACGATTTATTGAGGACATCTCGCACCTCAGCGGCGTTTCTAGCCAGCAGGGGGCTCGGGCGCTGGTGTCCCAACACCGCGTACCGCAGTCCCCCTCAAGGTCTTTCCTTGTAGAAAAATAATTACCGCTGGCGGCATCCGGACTCGGTGTTCTTAAAACGACGTTCTCCGAACGCGGCCTCCCCATGCGCACCGCGCCCCTCTCTACGGCGCGCACTGCAAGTTGTAACACGACACCGAGCGGGCTCTCCTCAGCGCTCAAAACAAGATGCACGTGGCTGCCGACCGAATGCGTAGGGGCGTGAACCTATTGTGACCATCGGCGGAATGTCAACACAGCGCGCGTAAGAGCACGTTCTCCGAATCCGTTTTCCGCATCCGCACCGCGCCCACCCGGCGCGCGCTGCGGCTCGTCACCCGACACCACGCGGGCCGTCTGACCCCTCAAAAACAGAAACGGTTGCTGCCCGACGCGCTGGGGGGGGGGGGGGGGGGGGGGACGCCTCCCTATTCACAAAACTCATGGGCAACTCGCGGCACTGCAAAAGTATATATACAAAACAATCATGCAGCCCTACACCGTCCATTCTGCATGCTCGAGAGATGAGCGGCCTAACAATACCTTTTTTCCCACAGACTAATTTTGGCTTTGGTACCCGGAATGCGGATGTGCCATGGCGTCGCGGTGCATTGGCTCGCTCTGCCTTTGCGATTGACGTGGCTGTCAGGCGCGTGCGCAGCCACCAGAAACGTGTGGGGGCACTGTTTTGTTAGTTTTCCTGAGCGACGTCATCGTACTTAGCCTTGCTTCTGCACGAAATAGGGACCTTGCTAGCTGTCATAACGCCACGGTAACGTCGATGACGTTCGCGCATTTCAAGATATATAGTATGAACTTAGAACATCTTGTATACATGTTAGACAACCTTGAAACTCGCTACATGCGTCATCTTCCCTTCTTTTTTTTTTTTTTTTTTTTTGCGTGCGGGACACGTACGGCGAGATCGGTGGTGTGCAGATCCACGCACCAGCGACGGTTGCCTCTGCGCAACAGCAACAGATCTCGAAGGACAGGCTTATGCGGACTGCAAGCGCCGGAAGCGGCAGCGGAGCCGAAAACACGTCGTGGCCGCCACATTGCAGACACGACCTATTTGGAAGGAACATTTGAGAACCTCCTGGAAGTAGCACGAAGGAGATGCATACGGGTTGCTTGCCTCGAAAGATTCTGGGAGTCGAACCCGGCACCACTGCCTTTCCGGTGCACTTGCTCTCACGAACTGAACTGGCTGGCAGATTTGATGGATCGACTCGAGAGGCGCGGAGGAAACTTTCTTTCTTTTTCTGGAATGTCCCACACCGTTGCGGATTTCCGCACAACTCGTTCGCTCGCGCTCCGTCATGCTTGCTCACTTTTTTTCTCTCTCCTCAAACAAACGCAGATGCGCCATCTTGGAAGAGCTGCTCCTCCGGCTTTTGACACCACTGACCATCATCCCCCGAGGGCCGCTTCGGTCACCGACCAGCGTGTTGTCGTCTCAAACTGCGTTTTAGCTGTGACTCCTCTCTCTCTTTTTTTTTTTTTTTTCACGATGGGTCCGCGAGAAGTGACGTAACGGCCCTCCCTGTTCACCTCGCGCCTCCTTAAGTGATGGCTGGATAGATGAGGGTAATAAACCAGAGGCCGGCGAGACCAGTGACATCTGTGGGGACATGATGACTATCGGTGCGCGCATGGCGCCATGTTAACATCGTGACTGCCGCCACCGGCTCCATTTTTGTGTCTGTGTGTTCGATGCGTCTGTAAATAAAGAACGACTGAAGCGAGACTAACGAAGACGCTGCACTCTAATGTTCGCGTCACCCAATTGAACATCACGTCTACATATGATGTCTGCATGTTGACACTGTACACATACTCTTGCCACCAGTACGTGTGACCACGTCAAAGTTGCCTCACATACTCTAATGCACGCGCTATCCATTCGAACTTCGTCTCGATATGACGTCTTTTTACACTGTACACCACGTGTACGCGTGACCTGCAGCTCAGAGGTGCACATGGTTAACATTGACGAACCAAGATTTCTTTGCATTACGGATTTGTCATCTGGGAGACACGCTTGTATGTTTTGTTTCTTTTAAGCAAGTGAAAAGGAGAGAGAAAAAAAAAAAAGGAAAGCGTAAAACGTTTGTCGGCATTCTTTTGTAGCCAAAAATATCCGTCGCTTTTCTTCGGAGTCGAATAATCGTGCGGTACGATGTACATATTCTGAGATTCAATTCTTTCACGCGTGGTGGGGTTGTCGGCGATAATCGCCATTTTATATATATATTTTTTGCTTGCGATGCCTTAAAGCGAATCCCCTTCTTTGCTCCCAAGCTTTTCGGGTGCCGGCCGCCGACTTGCGTGCTGGGCCGGTTCCGCGGTTATACTGCAAACCACTAACTAATAGCGTAGACCGTGAGCTCCGACACAGACGCGCCTTTATCGTCACCCGTTGTCGTCATTCCTTTGCCGTCGTTCGGTCGCCTTCGTTCCCGTCGTCGTCATTTCTTCGTTGCCGTGCTGTTATTGTTACGCGCCTTTATCGTCACCGGTTGTCGTCATTCCTTTGCCGTCGTTCGGTCGCCTTCGTTCCCGTCGTCGTCATTTCTTCGTTGCCGTGCTGTTATTGTTACGCGCCTTTATCGTCACCGGTTGTCGTCATTCCTTTGCCGTCGTTCGGTCGCCTTCGTTCCCGTCGTCGTCATTTCTTCGTTGCCGTGCTGTTATTGTTACGCGCCTTTATCGTCACCGGTTGTCGTCATTCCTTTGCCGTCGTTCGGTCGCCTTCGTTCCCGTCGTCGTCAGTTCTTCGTTGCCGTGCTGTTATTGTTACGCGCCTTTATCGTCACCGGTTGTCGTCATTCCTTTGCCGTCGTTCGGTCGCCTTCGTTCCCGTCGTCGTCATTTCTTCGTTGCCGTGCTGTTATTGTTACGCGCCTTTATCGTCACCGGTTGTCGTCATTCCTTTGCCGTCGTTCGGTCGCCTTCGTTCCCGTCGTCGTCATTTCTTCGTTGCCGTGCTGTTATTGTTACGCGCCTTTATCGTCACCGGTTGTCGTCATTCCTTTGCCGTCGTTCGGTCGCCTTCGTTCCCGTCGTCGTCATTTCTTCGTTGCCGTGCTGTTATTGTTACGCGCCTTTATCGTCACCGGTTGTCGTCATTCCTTTGCCGTCGTTCGGTCGCTTTCGTTCCCGTCGTCGTCATTTCTTCGTTGCCGTGCTGTTATTGTTACGCGCCTTTATCGTCACCGGTTGTCGTCATTCCTTTGCCGTCGTTCGGTCGCCTTCGTTCCCGTCGTCGTCATTTCTTCGTTGCCGTGCTGTTATTGTTACGCGCCTTTATCGTCACCGGTTGTCGTCATTCCTTTGCCGTCGTTCGGTCGCCTTCGTTCCCGTCGTCGTCATTTCTTCGTTGCCGTGCTGTTATTGTTACGCGCCTTTATCGTCACCGGTTGTCGTCATTCCTTTGCCGTCGTTCGGTCGCCTTCGTTCCCGTCGTCGTCATTTCTTCGTTGCCGTGCTGTTATTGTTACGCGCCTTTATCGTCACCGGTTGTCGTCATTCCTTTGCCGTCGTTCGGTCGCCTTCGTTCCCGTCGTCGTCATTTCTTCGTTGCCGTGCTGTTATTGTTACGCGCCTTTATCGTCACCGGTTGTCGTCATTCCTTTGCCGTCGTTCGGTCGCCTTCGTTCCCGTCGTCGTCATTTCTTCGTTGCCGTGCTGTTATTGTTACGCGCCTTTATCGTCACCGGTT